>NW_026947496.1:51802500-53002500 GCF_034190915.1 Cavia porcellus
AAACGACAACCAGAGTGCCAGACAGATGTTCTGACATGCACTCAATCCTAGTGTTACTGAAGAATCAAGCTTGTAAAACATTGGAAACATGGAGTATATCTTGCCCAGTCTCTCAATTTTGCTTATGAGAAAAATCTGAACCCCAGAATGGGCAGACAATTGCCCCAACTCAGAAAGGGAGGCTCTTCTGCTGCCTGGCCCATACCCACTGCTCTGACAGGTCAGTGCTGTGCCTGATTCTCCACTCTTGAGGCCTTGAACCAGAACAGGAGCAATGCTCAAAGATGCTCATTATGGCACACTTGCAAACTTGTCAGGATTTAATAAGAGAAAGAAGAGCAAGTTATTCTGCCAGGTTCATGTTGCACAAATTTAATGAGAACCAACACATATGAAGAAATGAGCTGGGATCATCATTAATGAGATATGGGGTGGAAAATGAAGCTCAGGAAAAGGCAATGCTAGGAGATCAAACTGATGGGACACCCATATTGTTGCCAAAGCCATGACAAGCAAAAGAGAAAGGAGGACATGCCACCCCTCCTACAGCTGCAGACTTAACTGGGCTTCAAGTGTCACATGGGCAAGAGCTGCCTCGTAGAAAAGACACCACTAGGAATCTAAATGACCACACCCTTAAGACAGCAGAGTTTCGACTGCCAGGCTGCTTCCAGATTTAAATCCTATGAAAATTCACCTAACGGGCCAGGTCATTAGTTTCAGGTTTACAGAGATAGAAGATTTAATGAATATTGTTTGTGACTATCACTGTCAAGTAAATTTCAAAGTAAAACTCACATCCACATCACCTTTGGCCAAAGTTCTATGAGGAATTACTGTGATATTTTGTCTTTGCCTAGCTGACTGTCACCTCATGGCTGGGAACTAGATCTTGCTGCAGGCTTTGGGAGAAATGTACAGTCCAGGCTGGTGACCACCCAGATCTCTTCCACTGATGGTTGTTCAGCGACTGACATGAAAAGCTGGGGTTAAGAAGTTTCTTAGTGCTGAAGGCTTCTCACAGTACAAACTGTGGTGCTGTTTTTACTGCAGATGTCTGTGGACCTGAGCATGGCCCAGAAAGGCTGCTCTGTTGTTTTGGTTTTTGTTTTTCTTAAGACAGGGTTTCACTCTAGTCCAGGTTGGCCTTGAACACACAAGGCAGACCATAATGGCCTTGGACTCATGACCCTTTAATCTCCACCTCCCAAGTGCTGGAATGTACCACCAAACCATTGCAGAAAAGGAATTTTTATCTATCACACATCTATTGGGGTAATTCAATCAGACAAACTTTTATTAGCATAATGTAGGTCAGGGTTTAGCAAACTTTTTCTTAAAAGACCAAACAATAAATATTTGAGATTTTAATGTCAAAGCTATTATGTTGGCACTTTAACAATCATTTAAAATGTAACCACTTAAAAAGTGTAAACATTATTCTTAGTCTAAGGCCCTATAAAAATACCCAACAACCTAGAAGTGGTTAAGTAGCCCTAGTTTGCTCACCTCTGATCTAGATAATTAGGAAAGCCAGTTCAAGCAGAGGTAGAAAAACCCACAATTTGAATTTTGAACTGTCCTCTAAGCATTCAAATCCTTTACATGTCATTCCATGTAGTTTTTTTTCCCCACAGTCCAGGAATCAGTCATGTGGTACAAGATCCAAACCAGCCACGCAGTATAATTTGGACATTTTTGCAAGGTAAATGCAATTAAGAAATATTGCATTTCTTATTGCATATATCTATGTTCACTAAGTGTTTAAAAATAAATCAGGGATTACAAGGCATTTTACTCTAATACAAAGTGAAAATGGTGGTATTAGGCAAGAGAGAAAAGAATTCTAGTTGATATCACCACTTGGCTAACTTTGATATGTAGTTTTGCCTTTTTCATTGACATTTTAGACATGATATCTACTTCTTAGTGCTCCATTTTGATTCATACCAATCTGTTGGCATTACACATGCATTGGAAGAAAATAAGGAACCTTCTGCTTCAAGTATCATAATTTACATGCTAAATCGGAAGGTCAAAAGGAATCTTTGTCATGTTTAGACTCCTGAACATTGATCCAGAGATAAAAGGCACCATGTTGATTTTCTTTTCTTTTTTGTGGCAAGATGGCTAATTCTAAAAGTAAAAAATACCAGGTAATAATGTAGTATGAGTTTAAAACAACAAAATCTAGTGAACTAGAAAAGAAACACTGTGGGAAGTGCTCCTGTGTGATGAGTGTGACTTTAAATTGAAAATTCTTTACTCTCTGGTAGTAGTCAAGCAACAGATGGCTTGAAGTTATCATAAATATGCAAGCCCTGGAAGTACTCTGCATCAAGAGCAGCCAAAACACAATAGTGTCAAACAACACACAGCACAGAGAACCGTCTGACACCTAGCGAGAAATGAGAAGCCTTCCACCTTAGAGTGAGATTTCTAACCACACTAAAACATCTGAGCATCTCTTAGCTTTTCCACACAGCACTGATTCATACAGCAACCCCATTTTTTAAGAGTACATGGTAAGGAAGTTAGCCTTTCAATTAAATTACCACATTTTCACAATATATGGCTTGAAATCCAGCTTCAAGTACTTTCATCTTTGGAAACGTGCTGTCAAAATCCAAACTGACTGTGAGGATGAAGAGCAGCACAATGCAGGGGGCTCTCTAATGGGGTGGGTCACTCCAGCCAGCTCTGGCATCGATTCCCGCCCTTCTCTAGCTCTGTGATTTCTCCCTGGCTCCCTTTATTCTCCCTGAGTATCTAACATCCTATCCAAAAGATCGTTATGGAAAATGCCTTATTTTCTATCACCAGGCTTCAATAAATAAATACCTCTGAGATCCATACTATAGCCTGTTAATGTCAATTACGATTTGTGCCACATAACTAGAAATAACAGGATGAAAAACTTAAAAGCACAATCGTCTTCTTTGTGTGTTTCTACTGACTTAGTTGGAAGTTGGGGCCTGCTAAGCATTCATTCTTCCAAATCGAAAAAGGGAGACTTGATGTGACTGGTGAGATGACAAGAATCTGACATCCACTGGCCTATAAATTCTGTACCAGGTAGACTCATTCGCAGTTGCTGTGTTTGTGTAGCCATCCCTCAAGAGTGATCTGCCATGATCATTCACATGGGTCTGCTCTGACTTGTGTGAGTTCCAAAGAGGAGTCTCCTGGTGGGGCTGGAAGTGTCAAGGAGTTCGTCTGGGTTTGAGGGAGGCACCTTGGCGTCTTAGTTACTCTTCTCATTGCTGAGACAAAATACCTGACACCCAGGTTAAAGAAGGGAAGGCTTATCACAGCTGAGCTGTAGATGTTTCAGTCCTTAGTCAGCCAGCTCCAAGGCAGGGAGGCACATGAGAAAGAAGCATCACAGAGGATAATTCATGGCAGGGAGAAGGCAGCAAGGCAAGAAGCAGAAAAGCAACAGCATCTTGCAAGCAACAATAGCAGATGTCCCTCTGTCCCTTATATTCTTTCCAGGCTACCCTCTCTTAGGCTGTGGCACCCTTGATCGTAGCATCAGATGCACCTTGAATCAACCCCAGCATCACAGTGTTAAACCCAGCATCACACACCCTAAATTCAGCCACCTCTGAAAAGCTCCACTTATGACCACATAAAGCTTTGGAGGGACATCTAGATAAAAGCCATAACTCTTGGTCTCTAATCCACTTCTACCAGATGTGAAAGTGTTGTGTGGATTCTGTTCGGTCTCCACTGTTTGCTTCTCAACAGATACAGGCAATGAGAAGATGGGGGCCGTTAATCAGTGCCGCCCATCAAGATGATAGCGCATCTGTCCTGCAGCGCTCTTGCAGAATCTTCTCCCCTCTGAATCCTCCCCTCACCAAACATTACTGTGTTTGCAAATTAAAACACAAGTAGAAAATAAGGCCTAGCCCATTACTCCAAGAAACATAATGAGTTCATAAGCATAATGCTTCATAAGACACTTAGAAGTAATCTGTATTTTATTTTTTAATCTCTATCAAATTACTTTTTAAGATTTTTATTAGCTTATCTTTGCCATACATAAGGATCATATTCATCATGGGGAATTTGTACTTGTTCACAATATATTTATTTCTTTTTTTTTCCCATCTCCCTCCCCTCCGTTGAACTCTTTTTCCCCTTCTCATTTACAGAAGTTTTGTTTTTATTTCTTCCCTGCAATACTCGCTTTTTTAAAAAATCCCCTTTCTGTTCCTTCCCGTGCCCCTCCCACTCCTTTGTTCCTCTTCCCATTTGAACAAGTTCTGCCTTCTTCCCAATATCCTCCATTTTGTTCCTTATTTACATTTTGGATTTCTCCTATAAGAGCAACAATGTGATATTTAAACTTGTGTGTCTGATTTATTTCACTTAAGAATGTGGTCTTGAATCATACTATAGTGATACATTCATACCAATGTTTGTCACAGCATAACTAATAATATCTAAATCTTGGAAACAGCCTGTATACATATCAACAGATGATTTTATAAAGAAAATGTGTCATCTATATATAAGGGAATACTACTTTGCTATAAAGAATGACAGATTTGAGATATCCATAGGAAAATGAATGCATCTGGAAAATACGCTCAGTGAAATTAATGCTATATGGTATCTCTCATTTGAATGAGGCAAAGCACAAAAAAGAATAATAAGGGTGGGTAGAAAGGGACAAGAAATGTATATCTTGCTATAAAGAAGGGGACCAACGGAAAAAGCATGAGGGGTGAGGAAAAGGCAGGAGGAAATAGTAGAATAAAGCTATGCCGCGTACAGCAATCTAATAGCCTCAGTTTGTAAACATTATATGCCTTAACATGAATTAGGATTAATAGCATCAAGAAGAAAGAAAATGGGATACAGGAATTTGAGGAAGAGAGAGGGAGCAGAAGAGAAGCAGAAGGAAAAGAATCAAGCTGTGGGTGGTATGTACCTGAAGCCACTCCCCAAGGTGACTGTAAACTGCATGAACTACAAATATGCACTAATAAATTTTTTTGTGTTTTTTGAGACATGGTCTTGCTATGCAGTTCAGGCTGGCCTTGAGCTCACTTTGTAGCTCAGGCTGGTCTCGAACTCGCAACGATCCTCCCACTTCAGCCTCCTGAGTGCTGGGATTACAGGAGTGAGCCACCATGCCCAGCTCTACACTAATAAATTTTTAAAGATTATGATATTGAGATGTATCTTTTTACCTAAAGATATCTGAAGTTTATCAGAGCTGTGCTCTATTGTATATAAATTCCACATTTTCTTTATCCATTCATCTGCTGATAGGCATCTGGGCTGTTTCCAAAATTTAGCTATTATAAATTGCGCTGCTATAAACATTGATACGTATTGATCAGTGTAGTATGAAGATTTTAACTCTTTCAGGAAAGTACTAGAAGGGAAACAGCTACATCAAATGGAACCGCCAGTTTTAGTTTCCTGAGGAATGTCCATACTGATTTTCATAGCTGTACCAATTGACATGCCCATCAACGATCAAGAAGGATTCCTTTTTCCCCACACCCTCTCCAACATTTGTTATTGGTTGGTTCTCGATGAGAGTAATTTTTTCTGGAATGTGATAGAATCTCAGTATTGTTTTAATTTGCATTTCTCAAATGACCAGCGATGTTGAACATTTTTTGATGTATTTATTAGCAATTTCTTCTTTATCTAAGAAATGTCTATTTATTCCAGATCCTATTTTTGGGTTAGGTCTTTAAGTCTTGGGCATCCAATTTTTTATTCTTTATATACTCTTGATAATAGCCTCTGTTTCAGGAGTAGCTGGCAAAAATTTCAAGGAATCTGTATTTTCAAAATATCTAAGAATGTGGCCTCTGAATAAGTCATTATATAAGGATTAGTTACACATAGAACATAATTATTAAAAAATAACTCAATAACTATAAGTTGGGTACACAGTGTCTTGAATTTGGACAACTAAGCACCTGACATTTTGAACACTGTAGAAATTTTATAGTTTGCCTTGGTAATAAGTAAGCAGGAAAAGTCTCTCATCTATATTTGTAACATGATATTTTCTTTTTTAAGTAAGAAAAAATAACTTCCTTAAATTCACTAATAGGTAGAAGACATTCTCCTACTAGTTTTCATGCATTACAACTGTCTGCTTTAGAATCTGTCAAAAGCAACCACAAGGAACAAGAATTGCTTTCATTCAAGTGAAATTTCTAAAGAAAATAAGACCTTTAGCCATCTAGCTTACCATTCTGTGTTGTACATCTATATGACGCATTTTACCCTCTTGCTAAGCTTTTTATAGTACCAGCACATTTTCAGCACGACTATTTTATATATTGGATTTGTCTAAAAGTATACAGGACACAAATGTCATCAGTACTCATTCAATAGTTGCTTGCTATTAAAGACTAAACGTGTATACTCCCAAAATTCATGTTGAAGCTTTGCCTTTCCCCCAGCGTGGTAGTATCAGGTGGCGAAAACTAGGAAGAATTAGATGAAGTTACAAGGGTGAAAGCCTCAGGAATGTAACTAGTGCCCTTATAAGAGACCCGAGAGAGCTTGCAGCCCCACTTCTCCGTCTCCTACTGTACATGAGATTACATGGGAGTCTGCCACCCAGAGAGCCTTCACCAAAGCCTGGAAATACTGCCTAATCTCAAATTTCCAGCCTTCAATAACGAAAAATATATTTCTGTTGTCCAGATAACATGGTCTGTGGGATTCTGTTAAAGCAAATGGACTATAACGTTTATTGAGTGATAACGAATAGCAAACACTGTTCTCGGAGCTGGAAATAGGAAGATAAGTCAAATAAAGCCCTGAATCAATGTACTTTCACTCGCATGAAGAACATAAAGAGCTGAGGGAACTGGACATGTCTATCATGAGACCCTCTTATTCATTCTCTCTGGCATCCTGCCCCCTCATTTGATTTAGCTCATAGATTGGCCAGTGAATAAAACCTTTGGCCCGGAATTTTAAAAAACAACACACATACACACATACATACACCCCAAGTTTATCTTCTAGTACTTAAAATTTGGACTGGAGTATATTGGTCAGCTTTCCCATCACTAAGACATATTACCTGACACCTACAACTTAAAGAAGAGATTTAATTTTGATCATGGTTTCAAGGAATTCATCCCATAGTGAGCTGGCTCCAAGGCAGAAACATGATAGCAGGGCATGGCAAACAATAGATGCTTAGTTCATGGTGGCCAGGAAGCAGAGAGGAGAATACTGTCAAAGAGGAAGAGCCAAGAATCAACATGTAATACCCACAATCATGCCTCTGTGCCCACTCACACCTATCAAGAAGTGTGCTTTACCAGTATGAACTTCCCAGAAACAAATAAATTGACATAATTAAGCTTAGTTACCCAACAGAGACACACACTCCACAATGGGAGCTGAAAGTCAGAGTTTATGGTGTTTGTTTGTTTCTTAGAAAAGACAATGAGACTACACACAAACTAACAGCATCACACTCTAGAAATTTTGAGCAATCAGCGCACTGATGAAGAGCAGTAATTCCTAAATCTAGCCAGGTTGTCCATAGACTTTCTGGAAACACGAGATATACAAAGTTGTCACAGAGCTGTGCAGAAAATGATGCCTAACATCTTACTGTCCTAGAGTCCTCCACAATGAAGAATCGCCCTTTAGATCTGTGTGACTCTGAGTGCTCCGCAGGACACAGATGGAGGTAAAAGCCTGCCTGAAATTATTGTGTTTATAGCCTGACTTTATTTTGCACATAAACACAAAGAATGTTTATGTGGGTTTGTAAATTACTACCTAGTAAAGATAGCAGTACAAATGTCATGTAAATTATCATGACATCACTATGCCCACTAGTGTTGTCTCACCTGAGCACATTCTGAACTATGGACTATTTTACTGATTTTCATTCATTTCTCTTTTACAGTATAATAGAGTGCTTGCTGGTGGGTTTTTCTAATTATATATATAAATAAATTGTAGTGTCTATGGGCTAGAATGGTAAGCTAGATTAGAATGAGGAAGAAAATGCTATGAAGTATTAGAAAGAATGGGGTTAGGATGGAGGCAGTTGAACATCATTGAGACAGAAAAAACAAAGACTACAAAATAGATCAGAACTGAGAAGGAACAGAGGAAAAGAAGAGTACCATGGAATAGAAATGACAGCTTCCTCAATCTTCTCTCCTCGGTCAGCCCATTGGAAAGTACCTCTTGCCCCCAGTCATATCTCTCAGCCATCCTTCTGCCATTACAGCTGTCCAGAAATGCAGCATGAACAGCATCATCTTATTCCAAACCTCTCCAAATTTCCAAATTTTCAAGTTGTCTTCACCTATTCACAGCCTAGACCCAACCCACCTCCCTGAAATAACTCACTGCCTACTCAGTCCCTATGAATGAGCTCTACTCTGCTCTATTTCTTTCCCCAAATAGGTCATGAACAGTTCAAAGTCCCATGCATGTACCTTTCACTCCTCCTATTTCCCTATAACAAAACCAATTCCCATAGGTAAAAATAAACTCCACTTTTCCCCTTATCATTCAATTAAGTCACTATGTTCATATGCTCCATGATGGTTTCTTCCTCCCCAAATCTAGAGGTTACGCATGACATACCAGTCAGAACAGGGTAAGACATGTTGTAACAGCACACAGCTCCCAAATTTCAGTGGCTTTCTCATTCATTCCACACGTCCACTGAAGATCAGCAAGGCTTCTGGTTCTATGTCATTGTCATTCAAGGACATAATTTACAGAAGCAGCCCTTATTTGAAATATTGCTGCTCATAATAGAAAAAAAATAAAACATGGACATTCCATCACCTCTTAAACTATAGGGACAGGTACCTCTCCCATTCGGATTTTGTGGACTGAAGCAAGTTGTGTGATCAAATAGAATATTAATGAAGAAGAGATGGAAGGGCCAATAAATACTTTCAAATCATCTTAACATCTATGATAACAGAATCAACTGACTTTGTGATCATTTCCTAGGAATGCTCTCACATGCAAGAACAGTGTGTCATACTCCACCATGAGGCATTTATGAATATTCTAGTTTAATAGCTAGCTATAAGTGGTACAGATGGCTGTGAATTTGAATGCCACAATAGCAGTGCATTTGAATATTTTAAAGTACAAGTCAAAATACTAAAAGCACAGGATGACTCAGAACAAATAATAATCTATTTGTGTTACTAGCTTTTGAATTTAGTTTACCAATGCAATGAAATTTCAGTACAACAATATAATTTGGACATGAATTTAAAGTTCACTGTAACAGTATGAAGCTTAGAGTTATTTGCTAGAAATATAACTTATTGCTTGTATGATTTGGTTGCACTTGTTTGCAGTTTTAGAGTATGCAAATTTAAAATATCAAGACAAAACATTAACATCTCTATTACATTGATTGTTTCTTTCATGGTACAGAAGATTATAGATTGATACAATCCCATTTGTCATTTTTACCCTTTTGGCCTCTCTTCTTGGAGTCAGAGCCAAAAAAATGTCATTGCCCAGACCAGTGTCATAGACCTTTTCCCTATATTTCCTTCAATGATTTTACAGTTTCAAAGTCATATACCTAAGTCTTTAATCCATTTTGATAATACTTGTAGGTGATATAGGATGAGAATCTAACTTTATTCTTCTTTATATAGATGTCCAGTTTCGCAACACAATTAATTGAAGAGACTGTCCTCTCTCTATTGTGTATTCTTGGCATTGTTATCAAAAATCAATTGACCATAAGAGCTCAGGTTTATTTCTGGGGTTTATCCTATTCTACTGGTTTACATGTCTGTTTTAATGCCACTACCAGGCTACTGATTTTTATACAGTGATTTTGTAGTCTATGAATTTACTGAATTCATTTATTAGTTCTAACGGGTTTTTTTTGTTGGAGTCTTTACAGTGTTTCATATAAATTATCATGTAATAGGCAAACAAAGTTAACGTCTTCCTTTCTAACTTGAATATCTTACCTAACTGCTCTGGGTTAGGACTTCCAGTACGATGTTGAAATCTTTGCCTTGCCCTCAGTCTTAGAGGAAAAGTGTCCAACTTTTCACCATTAACTTTGGACTTATCATATATAGTTTTATTTTGTTGAGTAAAGAGACAACCTTTGGATTGGAATACTATATGTTGAAACAATACATCTCATTAGAAAATTAATATACAAAATATGTAAGGAACTCAGACGATTTAATAGTAAAAAATCAAATAACCTGATTTTAAAATGAGCAAAAGACCTGGGTAGATGTATTTCCAAAGACAGACAGTAGCCAACACATCAATGAAGAAATAAACACTATTGATCACAAGACAAATGCACACTAAAATCATGACAAGGTATCACCTCATCCTTGTTAGAATGGCTATTATAAAAAAATTAATACTGGTAAGTTTGGGGAAGGATGCGGAGAAAAATGAACCCTTGTAGAGTGGTGATGCGAACATAAGTATAGTCTTTAGGGAAAATAGTATGGAGGTTCCTCAGAACACTAAAGTCAGAACTGTGATCCAACCATCCTGCTGCATGGTGTATATCCAAATGAAATGAAATCAGTCTCAAAGACACATCTGTACTCCCCTGCTCACAGCAGCAACAATCATCACAAACAAGGTACAGAATCAATTTGGGTGTCCATCAGTGAATGAACAGATAAAGAAACTGTAGTATATGGCCAGGGATTTAGCTCAGTGGCACAAGCCCCTGCCTGGAGCAAATCTGAATATCCAGTGCTCCGCTACTGGGGCAACACTCGGATGCCTTGGCTCACGTTCTGACAGTGAGCTCTGTGTGCCCGTTCTGGCACGCATCCCACAGGTTCACCCCCATTGACCTATGCAAAGTGAAATAAGCCAAATACTGTATCATAAGTAAAAAAGTCAAACTCATAAAAACAGAGTCTAAAATGAAGTTACCAGAGAATTGAATGGGTAGAGAGAGAACTGGGGAGCTACTGGACAAAGGATAAAAAATTTCAGCTACACTGGAAAAATAAGTTCAAGAGGTCTATTGTAGATCATGATGACTACAGCTAATAACAATATACTGTATATAAATATTTTTGAAGAAGATATTCAAGGTTCTCACCAAAATAAAATGTTATGTGAAGTAATGTGCATGTTAAACAGCTTGATTTAGCCATTCCACAACATATGCACATACAAAACCTTCTGTTTTATACCAAGATACAATGTTTGTCAGCTAAATAAGTAAATAAAATATTATTAGTCTCACTTTATGCAAAAAACTTAGAAACAAGGTAAATCCTGTACAATTTTCTTTAAACTGCTGAAGAATTTCATTTCACAGATGGTGATGCTGGGGAATTACAAAATACATCTATGCTACACCACATAGTAGTATCAATTTAGGTGGTGTACAAACATCGGTGGACTTTATTAAAACTGTGGAAAATGATTCTGTAAATAATTTTATTCACTGCTGTGTTGTTTTTAACAATCAATACTCACAATTGAAGATCTTTTTAAAATTCTATAATAATATCATCTATACATTCCCTGAGGCTGAAAAATGACCAAAAATCAATAACTTCAGGACTCCTGCCAAAATATACCACACTGTTAATTTAGGTGCAAACTCTGAGCTATTAGAGATAATGTTGAAGGCATAAGCACAGTATCAACACGGTGATGAGATATGATGGCTGGCGATTTACGACGCATAAAGACGCCCCTGCCTTATTAATTTTTTCCAACAGAAAACAAGCACTGTAAGTTCTGTAAAGCATCATCCCTGGGAACAAATAACACTGTCACTCTGAATTTTCAACCTTTCCTCAAAAACGGAAGCCATAAAAGGGCACTTTCCCAATAACCACCCTTCATTCAAGTGTTTTACCCATAGGTAACTTTCTACTTGAAAGAAAAATGAGAAATATTGACATGTTTAAACCAGGGTAAGAACCTCATGGCTCTCTGTCTTCTATTTAAAGACAGTGCTGTCAAATCCATCACTTAAAAAGGTATTTGTGAATGCTTCTTCAGTAATTCCACCATGGAAACTGCCTGTAGAAAATCTCTACTGGTATTAATTTTGCAATCCTATTGAGCTCCATGTTAACAAAATAAAAATGTACTATGCTTGTTGGGTTTTTTAAATATGGCAGGTGTGGACAGCTTTGAAAAGGTACTAGTTTACTTGTGGCTGCTGAAGCTGTCTCTCTAAATAACCCAGAGAAAGCAAATGCTGACTTTTTAAAAGATGTAATGCCAACCATGAGTAGGATATAAAATGTTACAAGACACTAACAAACATTTGAGTACCTACCATGACAAACTTCCTTGCTATGGAAAATTTAACACAACTGTGCCAAATTCATACCACATTTAATTCTCACCAAATGAACTCTGTGATATGCTTACCTAATAGTGTACCCTGATGGTCAGTTGTGTGTACTGTTAATGATAATTTACTCAACACTAGTGAACAAAAATTCCTAATCACTGTTATCAAAAACTACCTCTAAGAGGCAACTTTGCTAAAATTCTTACAATACCATTCCTTTCTTTATATTTTACTGTTTTGCTAACTTGCTAACATACTCTGCAATTTTGTTTTCTTTGTTTGCTTTGGTTTTATGTTACTATTGTCCCTCCCTTGATAAGTTGGCTTTACAGATAACATTGTATAGTTTATATACACACATCCCCCAAGAGCCCTATACACTTATAGGTGAGGCTTTTGAAAGATGATTAGATTATGGAGTCTCATAGCTGACTTGCTGTCAGGTCTTTATCCAAATGGTGAGTGTTCACTGACGCCCTCCTGAGAGACACAATATGAAATTGCTGCCTGCTTTGCTCCTCTAATTCCTTCGCTCTCATTTATTTTTCTCCTTAGAACTCATCCCCATATGATGTTTACTTTCTCCTGTTTGCTCATTGACTTGCTTTTATTTGCTTGCATTAAAAGCTCCTTGAACATCCAGACAACAACACCTAGTACAGCTTAGTATTCAAATATTTGTTGGACGAGTGAATGAATGAAGAAACAGAATGGAACAGAAACAAATGCATTTCTTTCTTGCCAGAAGGCTTCCAGAAGGCATCATAAATAATAAATACCATGCATAACTACACCTCAAAATTGTAAAGTTACAATTTCTCCATTTAAGGTAAACTAGGCAACTTAGCTGCTCAAGTGGAGCCGAGAGAAAAATAATTTTTGAGAAATTTCTCTCCAAATCTCAGATGCCGTGTGGTGGTCTAGCACAGGTGCAGAGTGGGGCGGCTTGCAGGTGACATAATTAGGTCACTGAGGGTAGGAATGCTTAGAAACGATAAGGAAATCTACATGACTTCTCAAATCAGTCTCTTTGCAGCTTTAGCAGCTTTATTTCCCCTCTTGTTTCCTGCAGATCAAAGCCAAGCTTGGCCACATGGAAGCACCTTTACTTTTGCAAATTTCATTTCAGAGCTACCATTTATCACCTTCGTGTATCATCCTTTAAAATTATTTGTGATGCTTTGAGCACACCTACCAAATTGCCCTTCTATTCTGTATCAAAAGAGCTGCATGCAAATTACACTTTTTTCTCTTCATATGCAATATCATTACTAAAAAATCCACTCCAGCAAGATCTGTAGATTTCATTTTTTTAAACAGCATGAGGTTTAAAATAAGAAAAAATAGGAAAACACTTCACCATCAGATCCTTTATTTTATCAGATGTGAGAATTGACTACTAATTTTGTTTTGGAAGTCGCCCACATTACCAGATAGGGACCATCTCTTGAATCTGTTGCCAGGGAATTATCCTTGAAGTTATTAATGTAAGTGCAGTAAACCACAGCTGTATTCCCAATGCTTGGAAGAAAATAAAGCCTCAAAACCAAAGGGAGTAGTATCTGTCTGAAGCCACAAGCTAACAATTGAGCTCCCAGCAAACTGGACTTCTCAAAAAGTTAAGTGATCTGCAAGGCAGGAAAGAGCCCATGGGTAGGCAAGTCTTGGCTCCAGGATTTACTCTAAGAGTCACTAATTGTGTAATTGGTTGCATTAGTTTAACTCTGAAATCTTTTCCTATTAAACACATATTGGAAGTGGGAAATCATGCAATTCCTTTCACTCAATACATATGGACTAAACACCCACTATGTTCCAGGCCCTCTTCAAGGCAGTGAGAATATAGAGAAATATAAAAATATTTGCCCTTGTGGAGGTTATATTCTAGTACAGTCCTTAAAAAGAAAGGTTATTTCCAAAGCAAGATTTATCACCAAAATGAAAGAAGAAAAAATACTCAGACTGAAGTCAAGGAGCCAGCATCACATTTTGACTTGGCCAACAGCTAGCTGTATATCCTGGCAATAGTTCCTAAGACTTCCAGATCTTTACATTTTTGTATTATACCTGGGTTCATACCTGGAATGAAAGCTAGTGCCTGTGATGTTGGAAAGTCCTCGGTAACTTAGAAGGTGATAGTAGTTGATATGGCTCTCTGACCCCAAATGACAAAACCCAAGCCAGTTGGATGTCTCTGTATAAATAAAGCTTTATTAAAAGACAGGCACTCATTCATTACTGTACTATCCATGGCTAGTTTCCCACCACAAAGTCAAGGTTGAAAAGCTATCACAGAGGCTGTGTGGTCTACAAAGCCTAATACAAGATGATCAAAAAATACAATGCTTAACTTTTTAAAAACTGATTACCTTAAAAGACACACTGCCCTTAATCTCCTTCAAAATACAGTCCTCCCTTCCTTCCAGCACACTTATCTCATTCTTGCCACTTTCTGAAACAGTTCTGAAAGTCCTCCTACATGACTGTGTGTAATTGCACTATTGTAGCTGCCTTGACAATCTGAATCAATTTAAAATTTTACTTTTCATGGTCATTTTAACTTTGGGGAAGCTCCAAAAGTTGCACGCTGCCAGATCTGGTGAATAAGGTGGATGAGAGGCCACCATAAAGTTTTTATTTGCTAGAAGTTGCCATAAACATAAACTGCTTCTGAAAGTGGCAATAATGATGGGATAAGTGTTTGAAGGGAGGGGAGATATTTTGAGGAGGATTAATGACAATGTGTCTCATAATGTAATAAATTTTTAAAGGGGAACATTTGCTGTATTTTTACATACCTCACATTTTTGCTGACAAGTTAGAAGAAAAATTGCCAGAGGCTGTGTTAATCCTTTGCTGTGCAAGATCAGATGCAAAAAGGGTATCCTCAGAATCACCCAGAAGACTGCTAGAAATGGATAAGGCCGCCCTCCAAAACTGAATCACAAACTACTTCTCGACAAGACCTCAGGTGGGACTCAAAGATACAAGAGCCTGAGAAAAACCAGCATGGCGCGTGGCTTGGTGACGTCAACGATCCTGCTGTCTCCACAGGAATACAGGCGGGCTCAGCCTTTCCCTTCCTTCCACTCGGCCAACAGCTGAAATCGCAGCAGTGACTTCCCAGCTTGGCAGACATCAGTGGCACACAGAGATGCCTAGACCTGGGGCCTCCCCCCAGTGACGCTGGTTCTACTGCTGTAGAGTTGAGGCAAGAATCCCGAAGCATTCATCATGTTCATCACCATGAATGATTTTCTTTTGGATATTTTAATACTACCAAGTTATCTCAACAGTAACTTACTGTAAAATGATTTTTTAATTGTATTTTTCTTTTTTCACTTGATTTAAAGGCATTTTATTTCTTCAGTATTTAATTCTTTTCTTTTTCCAGTACTAGTGATTGAACCCAGGGCCTTTGCACTGAGCTACACTCCTGGCCCTTTTTTTTTTTTATTGTTTTATTTTGAAACAGGGTCTTGCTGTATCACTTAGTTGCTCAGGTTCAGCTCAAATTTGCTGTTCTCCTCCCTCAGCCTCCCAGAGTGCTGAAACTACAGGTATGTGCCACTGTGGCTGGGTTTAACTATTTTTTAACTGACAGATATAAATTGTATACATCTATAGTATACAGCATGATACGTTCCAATATGTATACACCGCAGAATGGATAAATCAAGAAATTTACCATCTTGCCATTCTTTGGTGGTCAGAATACTTAACAGACATCTGTCTTTCTAGCAAGAACACAATGCATCATTATTAACTAGACTCACCATGTTATGGAAGATATTTCTTGAATTACTCTTCCTGCCTAACTGAAATTTTGTGCAGTAATGACTCACAATGCTTATGGATGGGTTAAGTGCTATAACTCCAAGATACAAGAACATATTTCACCACAATTATGGTTTTCAACCCCAACAATAGATTTTTATGTTTTCAGAGTCTTAGTCAAGAAATTTTATTGAACACCACTTGTCTGTAATATACTGCATTCTAGGAAAGAAAGGATCTAAAAATTAAAAATAATCCTTGCAGAACCCAAAATTGAGTGATCCAAACAGTTTTCAGCCATTTGAGAAATGGCTGAGGACTTGCTCAGTACAGCCACAGATGGGATACAGAGATAGTCTCTATATGGGCTGGGCAGCCATCCTTCAGGATCTGCACTCTACATACACTCTTTGTGATATACGCATATGACTACTTCAGAGATTTTTTAAATCTCTTTTTATTACTGTTCAATAATGTAAACATTTTTCTTCATTCTCAGGTGGTACAAAGACAAATCATAGGCCAGATCTGGACAGGGGCTACAGTCTGTCAGCCTCATCCAGAAGTGAATCAAATGGACACATCTCTGCCCACAGCACAGCATGATGGAATCCATCCACAGTGCCAGCTTCCTGGGAAACCGAGAAAGAGCCTTGCTTAAGCCCACAAGTTTGAGCCCAGACTGAGTAATGACAAGATGATGCTTCAAAACATCAAAACAAGTTCCAATCCTATGGAGAAGTACATTTACAGTAAGCAAATAAATACCTTAAAACTACACTAAATCCTATGGAAAAAATTGACAAAGGCAGTACAGCATAGGACCACAGAAGCTGACATTGGGTAGAGGCCTAAATGAAATGCAGAATGACCACTTCTCCTTTGGACATGGCAAGATTTGCTCACATTAAGTGATCATCCTAGGGAACAATGCTAGCGCCATATGGGAGCCTTAGAATTTTTTTAAAAAAAACTAACAACAAACAAAAGTAATTCATGATGAAGTGGGGGTCAGGCCACAAAATAGTAATAGGTAATGCAAATGCTTCCAACAGGTCCTGGAAATTCCAGACCTACTCATGCTTCATTAATGCCCCAATGCAACTCATAGCCTTTTCATACTGAAAAAATGTTCCTCTACCTCCTAAAAAATTCCCCTGCAATATACCCCAAAGCTCTGCTTTCAAACCTCTATTAACATCAGCAGAATTAACCTGAAGATCACCTGTCCTCACTGTTATAAAGGAGGTCTGGGTCTTTAGGGATGCAGTCAAAGGAGAAAATTGAAAGAGAACAAATATGTAAAGCTGACAGGAAATTCCAGAGGTTGAACAGACCATTAGCTACAGCAGTCACATAGGCCCTGCTGGGCTGAGATGACACAGGAGAGGCTTCCTTTGGTTTCACCATGAAGATGAAGTGCTGCCCCCAAGTAGAAAGCCGCTTAGTTCTCTTAGACCAGTGATGGCAATCTTTTAGAGACAAGTGTTTATACTGCAAGCCAAAACCCACGTATTTTTCACAAAGTGCCAACACTATAGTTAAACTTGAACACTGAGGTTTTGGTTTAGAAAAAACAACACAGACATTAATGTCTTTCTGTCTTAAAAGAAAAATAAATAATATATGTGCCATAAGTCCACCATCACTGCCTTAAACTGTCCTCTGCACCTCTCCTGTATCCAACTCTGATTCACTAGTATAATTTTTCCTAAATGATTCTTTTGTTTCTTCAGGCATAAGTCTCAAGAAAAGATGGAAATTGTAAAACAGAATCACCTTCCTGGTAAATGTGGGCTACATCTATAAAACTTCCCCAGCCAGAAAGCTAGCTCTTGCCCCTTACTAGATTTGGAAAGCCCATGTGTAAGCAGAGGTCAGTAGTCAGAAGACACAGGTAGATAAAAATTCCTATAATCAGTTTCCTTCAATTCACAGTCAGGTAAGTTGGCTAATGATAGTCACACACAACCAATATGGTGATGGAGGAGGGGAAATAAAGTCCTAGCTTTTCCTCATGTGAAAGAATTATAAGTCTAAAGCTAGTTTACCTGCAGGAGATGTACGAGATGTGACAATGCCCTTCCTGATGAGGGGCTTTTGTAATTGACACTTGGGTGGCACCATGTCTGCCAAACACATGAGCCTGATGACCCTGACCATGGCTAGATCAACCAATAGCTGCTCCTCTTGTTTCAGTTGCTAATTCCTAAAATACTTAAATAGAGTTTCTTTCTAACGTTGGACTTATCCTGTCTCACATTTCCCGCCTTTGCTATCAACACAAGGACATTATAATCAGGGTGAAAACCCAACACCAACAAAGGGCTGCCATCTTTCCAAGTCCAAAGGGAAGGTGATCTTAAGGAATAGAGCACACACACAGCCCACAAAATAAACTCCATAAAGTGCATTAAGTCTCTCTGGTTTCACAACTTGTCTGACATTGTTTTATCTTCTTCCTTGACAGCACAAGGCCACCTGCCCCAGAGCTAAATCACAAATGTATGACTATCACCCAACACAGCTCACGCACTGTCACCTCCAATTGATTTACAGAAGCCTCTGAGAGGAACTGAGCTTTTCAAAGGCCACAGTTCCAAATTAGTGAGTTTGAGCACAGGAATATGTGAAATCACTTGGTCATAAAATCCACAATCATTTCCCAGATGTGTAGCATGTTTTACAAACATTTCTCATTTACATGAGTGGTATCTGCTTTGAACTTGTTATTCAAAGATTAAGCAAAACCCATGCAGAATTCACTCATCAAACATTTTAAGTCCTTACTTTATGTCAAAAACAATGCTAGGGGTGGCATTAGAAAAGACAAGGTCTACTGCTGCTAATACCTGTCACTCATGTATCTGCTTCATATATAATACATATTTCATCCTCATAACTGTACTTTAAAAATGAGTACTATTACTAACTCCATTTTAAAGTTGAAAAGTTCCACAGCTATTAAGTAACAGGTTTGAACATGAGGAGTCTGACCCCAGTGTCTATGATATTAACTGTTATACTACACTGCCTGGCCACATCTGCAGGAATCTGTGTTATCCATGCCTAAGTGGAACACACAAAATTGACCTGCCCAGCATTTTCTGAAGCCCTGTGTCACTCAAGGCTGTAATTTTGCCAGGCCTCTGGTTAGAGAAAATGAATCAGATAGTGTTTCCTCTCACTCTCAGCCACACATGTATTCACCAATAAAAAAACATGGTCTTGCTCCTACTTTTTGAGTCTTCTAGCCACAAGATGTAACTGGAGTTCCCCATCACCTATATGCCTTTCTCCCAGGACCTAGGTATCTTAAATCAATAAATGAGAAATAGCTGGGGGACTTTGGGGCTGGGGATTTAGCTCAGCGGCATAAGCACCTGCCTTGCAGCAGGCAGTTGTGAGTTCGATCCCCGGTACTGATAAAAAAAAAAGAAAAGAAAAGAAAAGAAATAGCAGACTTCCCATTCTACTCCACAGAATTTTTTGTGGACCATGGTATGTTATCTCACTTTGGTGGCAACAGCACTGGACGTGGATTAAAAATAAAAGTGGACAGGCATATTGAATTGCATTACACCCCAACAACACTCAAATATTCTCTGTCCTTTTAACACTTCCAACATCCAGGAGCAGTGGCTCTGGTAATAATCTCTGTGGTCATCAGTAGAGAAACCAAAGCTACAACTCACCACTCCCAGCCCCAAGACACATCTCCAGCCCTCTGCCACATCTGCAGCCATGACTGATTTGGGGTAACAACAGGCACTGCTTGAAATGCATGGAATGAGGCTACATGTCTCTTTCCATTTCATTAGCCCATCCAACTTGATTCATTAGAATCTTTTGCCAAAGGGGAATAGCAATTTTTTTAAAGACCTAGAAAGGAAAATAAAAACATTCCTCTAAAGTTGATCCTTTAAATAGATTTCCTACTCCTAGCATAAGCTACCCTTCCAAAGAGCAATAAATACACCTACTTATGAATATAATCCATTATGTCTCTTCTCTTCGTTATTCTAGATTTGCTTAAAATCCTATATTTCCTTTCCTGGGCCAACACAGTAATCTAACAGGCGGTAACTCACTGTGGCAGATTAAAGATGGTCACAAATGCTTTGACATTCCTTTGGGGATATATGGTCCATGTCCCCTCCCTTTGAATCTGAACAGGCTCTGATGACTCTGAATAATATAATCTCACAGGGATGACATCATGCCAGCTTCCAGGCCCAAGCCACAAAAGATGGACACTTGCCGCTTCCTGGCTCCTGGGATGTTTGTTCTTGATCTTAAGCCACACTTAGGAAGCACAACCTCCCACACACAACAGAGAAAGTCTATGATGAGGCCCTGAGACTACATAAAGGAGCTTGGCTGAGCCCTGCTGCCAATTAGGTCCACCCAAAGCAACAGAAATATGAGTGAAGCCACCAGGAAATCCAGAGGTCAACTGAATGCCACCATGCAATCTAGTTCAGGTGAAGAATTACCACCAACCGAGCATGCCAGGATTTCTGATCCACACTTGTGACAAGATAAAATGTTGTTTTAAACTTTGCAGTAGTTTTTTACACAGCAATAAATAACTGAAACAGCCCAGCTCTCATTCAGATTGTGTCGTTCAGCTTCTGCTCCTCCAAAAGCTCCACTCTCGAAGAATTCTCCAGGATTCACCAAGCCTGGGTAGGATTATCCATATTCTCACCCTCCCCATCCTTCATTCCTTCAAAATTGGTTTTTTCCCCTTCAAATTGTTGGGGTATGATTGATAAATTCACACAAGTTAAAGATAATATGATATTCATACAATATGAAATCATATTCATTTATGAAGTATGATCAAAATATACAGTGAATGCTTAAATTTTAAAAATGTATTGCAGTAAAAGACACATTACTATTAATCACCCTCAATGCATTCCCCTTTACTTAGAAGATATTTATTCCATCATTTTTGCTACTTTCTGAAACAGTTCCAAAAAAAGTTGAGAAAGTCCTCTTTCATGAGAGTCTTTACTTGCACTGTCATAGCTGCCACTGCATGCCAAATCAATTCAAAGCATTTATCTTGCATGGTCATTTTATCTTTTGGAAAGAGCCAGAAGTTGCACAGTGCCAGATCTGGTGAATAAGATGGATTTGGACACATGGTAATGTTTTTATGAGCCTGTCTTTCCATTGGATGGCCCTTGGATGGCACTGACCGTACTTTTTATCATAACTCATACAGACATTGAAGACGACTTCCAGAACTGCTTCAGAAAGTGGCAAGAATAAGTGTGTTCAAACGAAGAGCAATATTTTGAAGGAGATTCATGATGATGTGCTTTTTTACTGTAATAATGTATTTTACTTAAACATTCACTGTATATTTCAATTACACGTCATGGAATAGAGGTTGGATCTATAGGACAGGGTAAATAAAGGCCAGCTCTCCTCAGGGAACCAAGAGACTTCCTGAGCTCAGACCTAGAGTCTCCTGCAAAATACAACCAGACAAAAGGGAAGAGGACTCCAGAAATATGTCTCTTCACAGCTCTCCTGGGCTTCTGAGGCATGAGGCTGCAGACCACTCCTTTCCATGGGAAGAAATGGATACTCAGGGCTAACTTGAGTCTTGAGACTGAATGAGATCAATACAGGAAGGCAAGAGGACCTGATGTGAAGGGAGATGACACTTTCGTGCCATATGATGTCAGGCTCATGAAACTGAAGGTGAATGGTTGATGGAATTAAGAGTTTGAGGGACTCATGGAGCTTAGTTCTTTCTCTGAGGCTGGCTTTCCCCAGGACACGTGCATTTGGCTGATTCCAAGCTAAGTGAGCACTAGTTCTTTGCAGAGGCCTACAGACCACCGGCAAGCAAACACACAGAGAAGCAACACCAAGCCCTCCTGGGTACAGCCCTCAAGGCATATCTTCCAACCTGCTTCAGCTGTGCTCAAGGTGACAGCATCTCTCTCCTCTCACCTGACACTATGGCTCATTCTCAACCAGTTCACACCTAGGATAGGGAATATAATTCACCAAAGACCTACTTAAGAGATTTTAATTGACTAACCAAACCTTCAGCTTTGGAATAAAAGTCAATACACTCTCACATCCATGTCAGATTTCATAGTCCTGAATCCTTATTTACTGAAATTCATTAACGAAGTTTCTAAGACATCATGACACCACTACCTTAACATCATCATTTATTAACAAGCAAACCAACAAGCCATATGGAGACGTTAGGTGCTCATGAGCACTACTGGAGAGAAAGAAAAATAAAAGGGGAAAAACCTGCCTCATTTCATATTCAAGATCAGAGTAGTTAATCCTTTTGAATCTCAAAATCCTGTGTGCTTCCCAATAGTGATTTAACTCCTCTTTAATAAACTCTTCTTGCTTCCACAGAAAACAGAGGGCTAAAAAAAAATGCAAAGGTTCAGTTGTGAGTCACTTGAATCTTCTGTAGGAACATGGTGATAATGTACAAAGCACAGTGATTTCTGAATAACTAAATGATACTTTAATTTACAGTGTCAAACAGATGTAATGCTGGAGTGTCACAATGTTTACATCTCCATTAGCCTTGATTATTATTATTATCTAAGACAGAAGTAAGGAAAAATCTTTCCCCTGCTAATGTTCTAAAAATACATCTTCAAGTGTTAACAGACACGAGTCTGCTGTGTTTTGAATACAGGAGTAGTCTAACTCAGTTTCTCTTCTTCCTACATATTTGAATATTTTAAATGCATATTATCATGTTGTATTTCTCTTTGCTGAGATGTCCCCACTTTTCCTCCTCTCTGCCTCCTAAAACAGTCACCTTTCTAAGCCCCATGTAAGTGCCATCTTTTCTTTGCAGTAGGCTGGGAGGAAGAAGGGACTGAGCCTCTCTACCTTCTCTAGATTAGTACTATTGCTAATTCCTCTCCTACATTTCATTTATACAACAAAATTAGCTCCCTTCTGACTTTACCCCAGTCTGTTAATCCTTTGTTAGCTCTCTATTTAGATGCAACAAGTATTTATTGCATGCTTACCAGAGGCAAAGATGAGAGGGTAAGGTAGACAAGAGTATACAAGATTGTCCAAGAGGAAGACACATTGTACCTGCAGGGCTTGGGCCAGCTGCTCAATCATGTGTCCCAATTTCTTATCACTACAGACAGAGAAAATAACACAATCTATACAGCAAAGGCTCTTAATTAAATGAATACTTTCAATGCGCTTAGAATAGAGTCTAGAGCATAACAACTCTCAGTCGCCCTTAAGTGATACTGTTTTTACTGTTACTGAGCATTTTCCTGAGGTCCGGGGATACAAAAATAAGCAAGACACAGGACTGTCTCACACTGATGTAACAATATTTATTGTTTGTCTACTATGCACTAGTTATCATTCAGGAGACATAACTACAAAAATTCTTTCCAGGTAAAATGAAAAACAACAGAAAAATAAAATGTCAGATAATTATGGCATTTCAGAAAGAATTATAAAGTGGTACATGGGAAGAGAAAGTGTCATGGCAGGCAAAGTGACACCTAAACAGAGACATTTAAGCGAAGTTGTCCATGAAATAGAGTTGCAGGCAGATTGCCCTGGATAGAGAAAAGCAGCCCTGAAATGAAGATGTTCTCTGAGTAACAGCCAGAAAAAGAGTGCGGTTCACACAGTGACCAGGAGAGTGGCAAGAGATGATGTGAAGAGAATAACCAGGAATCAGGCGGGACAGGGCTTTGGAGGTC
The DNA here is from genome assembly GCF_034190915.1 of Cavia porcellus. Taxonomy (NCBI): domain Eukaryota; kingdom Metazoa; phylum Chordata; class Mammalia; order Rodentia; family Caviidae; genus Cavia; species Cavia porcellus. The sequence continues at coordinate 51,826,339 of NW_026947496.1, forward strand.
TCAGAATGGCTGATGACTTTACTGTGGATCATGGGTCCTTGTGGGCAGGTGCCAGAACTTAGGATTCCTGGACTCACACACAGTGAGGCAAAGAACAAATTCAATACTAAAACTTTACCAACTGCACAGATGATCTCAGCCTGTCCTTTGCTGAGGGGAGGGAAAAAAACTATCTCCAAGCATCTATCAATACATTCTTTCTGGTTTTGTTTTTATGCAGAGCGTGTGTGTGTTTGTGTGTGTGTGTGTGTGTGTGTTGTCTTTTCTTAATTTTCAAAGAAAGTTAACCAATAATTCCACCTTCACAGAAGTCCACTTACTAAAAACCTTAAGCTTCTGGAACACAGTATTGAAAAAAGGAATAAGAAATATTCCACTGAGCTCTCTAAGAATCAATCATAATTTCCTCACACAAAATCTCTGTGTTCACGTGTAATTGTATGGATACACACCAGTTCACTCACATAAAATTCTAACATTGATCTCACAACTACCGGACAATAGCAGTCTTAACAGAGAACAGTGGCATTCTGAAGGGGCCAGAACCCTGACAATGATAACTAAATGATAAATAACAAATGACTCTATCAAAGCTAAGTAGGGAAGAAAAGAACTGAAGTCACAACAGAACCATGCTTGGCCCTGCTGAAAAACTTAAAATTCAATGTTTCTAAAGTAGCCAACCTCAAAGAGTTCAATTATTTTCTGTATCTTCTAGTTTACCAAAAAGGCAACAGTCGAACATAATCTAGATTGATTTCTATGCAACGTGGTTAAAATCAGCAGAATTTTGGTATGTGATAGCAACAACATGATATATTTTTGTATTCCCGACATAATGTGAAAAAAACTGGATTTCTAAAATGAAACCTAGCAAATTGCTAACAGAATATAGCGTGTCTCTGAAAATCAGCTTCTTGTTTAACTGCATAAATGTTACAAGAGTGTGCCTTCAAACATTCCACATAAGAGTAAAATAGAGGACAATCCAAGTCAAATGTATCAAGAAAAAAAGCAGCTTACTATGGAATAATATGCACCAACTATAAAGAACAAAACTCACAAACATGTACAGATATGGAACATAGCTGCTAAGACAAACTGACAAAAGAAAAATAAGTAGCCATATCTTATCTATAGTAGACGTTGTTTATGTTTAAAGACAGAGATGTCCGTGTGTGCATACATTAAGTTCATGAAGAAAGACTGGATAATCAGATTCTGGTTAAATGCTTCTCCCACATTCTTTCTCCCCATCTTCCTTATTCCCAGAAACGTTTTTTTTCTAAATTGGTTGGATGCCCCTGTTTTGACCAATGAACGTAGACAGACTTCAGTACGCCTGGCAACCCCAGAGTTTTCCTGTCAAAAAAAGGACCCGACTCACCTGCTATGCATCTGTTTCCTTTTGCCTTTTCCTGTCTTTTCTACCTGGAATAAAGACATGTCATCAAGAACTAGCAGCCATCTTAGCACCATGTGAAATAAAAATTCCATACTAAGAGAGTGAGGCAGTAACAGGAGAACCTCTGAGAGCTGAACCAGCTCTGGTTTATTCTCCCCAAGACCACTTGTTCTGCGAAAAACTGCCTGACCTTCCTAGACACCTTGCTTAATACCATGCAGAAAAAATAATCCTATCTGATTAACACACCGAACAGAGCAGTGGTTACTCCTGAGGAGGAGAAAACTGAATGCAGCAAGAGTGGGAGAGAAAGACTGGGGAATCTGAGGCAACTTCATCTTTCTTTTCTAACATTTTAAAATAATGTTTTACGATAACTCATGTCATGTTTCAATTAATAAAACAGTAATTCTGAGAGTCAATGCTTACTATACACAAAGGAATTAGACAAGCCACTGGGGTAGCCTCATACATCATTCCGCAGAGATGAAAATGGTCCTCAACATGCCCACCTAGCTGACAGACTTCAGAGTCTTCCAGAAACTTTCCTTCACCTATATTTAGACAACCTTTTCCTAAACTATAATCTCCTTTGTTAGAGTTGGGGCAGTTGCTGAGGACTGAACTCAGGTCTTACACAAGCTAGACAAGCTACCTACTAAAGTAAGATATGTCTGGTCTGTCACTCAGCTACAGCCACAGCCCCTGAGCGATATTTTCAACCTATCAGACAGCCTTTCCATCATATCACCACCATATGTCCAGCAGGATCCGGGTGTAGCAGAAACCCTCATGTGATCCTTAACCCCACTGAGAGTGGTAGTGAGCAAGAACACCCCAAATTGGGAAACATGCACTATAGGTGCACTTCGAGGAGTAACCATTACAGAGAGAGGCACCCAACCCAAGTCATAGTGTCTACCTTCCTGTGGATAGAACTGTAATCATAAATGCTTCACTCATATCTAGGGAGATGCAGGCAGGGAGCAGAGACAGAAATAAATTGTATTGCATGGAAACACTTCAGCATGAAAGGAAAGAAAACGAGCTCTGGAGGGAAACTGAGGCAGCCGGAACCTCAGTTCTACTACCTGCTGGCAGAGAGATCTTGAGGGAGCTGCATGGCAGGTGCCTGGGCCTCAGTGCAAACAGGAGCAGAGAGCAAAACAGACCACCAGGATCAGGAGCAGGTCAAACAGGATAATGGGCAAGGTACAGGATTTGCCCCAGTGCTTGTTAATAATATTATATTAATAATTACTAACTAAAACTCACCTCATGTTAGTAACATTCTTCGTGACTGAAACTTAAATTTCCTGAGCATTCATTATTAAATGTTTAAGGAGTGGCAATTAGATTTCTTTTCACAATAGCAGTCACTTATTTCTACCCATGGGTACAAACTCTCTAAACATTGCTGAAAGCGACTTCTGAAGACACAAAGTTATATGGGCACTAATGTCAGAGTATCAAAAGCCTAAAGGACAACAGTTCCCCCCTCTCAAAGGAATGTCACAGAGTAAAGATTCACTTAGCACATGAAGCATACCTGGGACATTACAAATGTGGAAACACAATGCCTCCTAGTAAGAGACAACTGGAAGGGAGGGTAACTGGAAATGAGCTGAGAGGTCAGCTAATGGGGACTCGTGGCCTGCAAGTTTGAATCACTCAGATAATATTCTTATTTGCCATCCAAATTATTTCAAGTCATTGAAATTGAAAATGGCTTTTAAAACTATAATTGCTTTACTAATTTATCATAACCTAAAAGTCAATTACATACAAATACATTGTGAGGCCTAAAAGACACACACTATAGTCAAATGTTACTAGTTTTCCTTGAGCATCACAGCTTCTAAGATCAAGACCCCTCATAAACAGTATTGTGTATTAGCACTAAATAGCTTGGGAAGCTGATATTCTCTAAAGAAGAAAAGAGAGGGTGGGGAAAGTCACATTAGCTGAAGAAATGTGATATATTAAGTGCTGATTCTAGTTAAGAATGGCTATAAGGACCAGAGCAGCCAATTTATCTCCATCGTCCTCCATCCGATCTTTTAAATCTTCGATTCCCGACTTGTTTCTCACGCACCACCCCAATGAGATGTTGCCTCCAGCGAGAGTGTTCCTACTTTTCCTCCCTCCGTGAGCACCAGACCCAGTGCACTTTAGCAGTGAGGACGACAATACCTCCGTCCCCTAGCTGCACCTGGATCCCGTCACTGGTTCATATGGAAGATGACACACACACAGGAGCAAAACGCTTCATGGAAGCACCAGGCATCCTTCCTGTACTCAGCAGCCCCCATCTCTCCCTGCTCTGAAGAGCATTAAGAATAAGACAGGGTCTACCAGTTTCCAGAGTTTCCCATTTATTATTATTAATGCTAAAATAGGAATAACACTACCAACCCAAAGCACTTGCTATTTTAATGAGTACCTGTGTGAAAATTCTTGTCTTTCTCAGCTGATGCAAAAAGGAGGAGAAATTATCCTTTTGTTTAGCAACTGAGCTTTTTTTCAATCAATTGACAATTTTTCTTTAACATAACATAATGGGTTAGTACATATTCTCAGTGATGTGTGTTTTGTGTGTGCCTTTATTTAATGGATACACATTCACTAAGACGCCAGTAGAGTCTTCACAGCAAACATCATAGGCAAAAGAAACTGCTATTCCCATGTAATTGAAGCAGTTTGTGTTCAGAGAGGTTAAGTAACCGAGTAAGTCACATAGCTAGTCTGCACAGAGCCAGGGCTTAAATTCCAGCAAGTTTGATCTCAGAGCCCAAACTCTTAACTAATGTGCTATAAAATGACAAAGATACCTAAAACTTGAAATAAAATCTTCTAGTTATTTTTACCTACAGTCAAAGCTCTCAAACTCAGTTGTTTATCCTGCAAGGTTGAAGGGGTCAATCGAAATGGGAAAAGTGGCCCAGTGGAGATACAAAGAATGGAAAGTTGCCCATCTACAAGGATGGGGGAGCCAGCAGTAAGAAATAAAATAACCAGTGTTGCCCAAAATCTGGGGTTGTTTTCATGTAATTTTTCAAGCAGTGATTCCAATTCAAAAAATAATTCTTACACATAATCATGAACATAATCCAAGCCAAACAAAACACATTTATAGGCCTAAATCATCTGTGCGACAAGCTGAGACCTCTGCTTCAAACCAAACCTTAAAGAAATTTGGGATGGAAATAAATTGATCACTGGTAATAAGAAATTGGTAATATTCACACTTCATTGCAAACATGTTGTTGAAAAACTTGAATCTACCCCACCCCCAGAGACACTGAGCCTGTTTTTTAATTCATGTCTTTGGCTGCAAAGCTTTCCTTTGGTCAGGAAGAAAATGACCTTGCTAGTTCTATTTATTATTTAACAGAACTCGGTCTCAAAATCCCTGTCATAATCCATAATAAAATAGAGAACAAAACTTAATCGGCTGTAAATGTACAGTAGTTAGCATTCACCGCAAAATGCTAATAATATTTCCAGAATGCCATTTCTCTTCCTGGCCTTTTGACCAAGTTGGTTAATGGACTGAGACTTGGGAAATAATGAAAATAACTTAGGCTAAGAACTTCCCAGCCGTGCATCAACCTTGAAATGAACTGTACCTACCCAGGGAAGGCGCTGTCAAGACCAGCGCCCATCAACCCAGCCTGGCAAGTAGCTCACCAAATCAGGGAGACACGAGGAGCAGAACCTCATATTTCATCAAATCAGAGCCCCATATTTCAAATACAAGTAGCAAATATCTACCATTCATATACTGACCATCAGGTTTTTTAGGCGAATGCTTCAAAATTAAAATTTTATGTGTAGCATGTATGTAGGATGCTTGAATCCTACAGTTGTAAAGAATTTTCTAAAAGTTAGAGGAAATCCAGCCGTACTTATCTAGCACCTAGATATGCATGTAGGTTGTGATTTTAAAAGTCACTGAGAACAGTAATTATTTTCATAACTATTTGCCCTAAACATTCTTTGTTTCAAAGAAGAAATCTTTGAATTTCTTTGGGGACTATAAAGTGTAAGGTCCACTACAGCTGCCCATCTATTGTTTCACAACATTAAATATGCATCCTCCCCAAGACTCAGAAATGCTCCCACCTCTAAATTTCAGGAAAATTTATGAATAGGTCCACACAGAAGCATGCTTGTGGATGATGTTATGGGTTAGATCTAAAATGCCCCCCTGGAGGATGTGGTGGTGCACATCGTGAACCCCAGCTCTCAGGGGACAGAGGCGGGAGGATTGCCACAAGTTTGAGGCCAGCCTGAACTACACAGTGAGACACTATCTATACATTAAGTAAATTAACCAATTAAATGTTTCCCAAAAGTCTCAGATGCTCAGGGTGGAGCTTTGGAAGCGACTGGGTCATGGGGTTGCTATATTTAGTCACGGATTAATCCATTGGTGAGTTCATAGCTCAATGTGCTGTTTGGAGGTGGCCTTGGCTGGAGAAACCAGGTCACTAGGGGCGCACCTTTAGGGGTACATCTTTCTTCCTGACTCCTCCCTGCCCTGCTTCTTGCCTGCCATGGGGTGAGCAGCTTTCTTCTGCCATGCCCCTCCACCATACCACTTGTGCTTTGGAGCCAATAAATGACCAGCTAAACCCTTTGAAACCATGAGCCAAACTAAATCTCTCCTCCTTTAAGGTTCAGGTATGGGGTATTTTGTGATAGACTTCGTTAATGTTGTTTGGGTTTATCTCTATTTTGAGGTAATAAAAGAAGTTGAAACCATCTAAATGTTCATCATTATGGAATAAAGAAGTTACCTTTCATTGAGCAATGCTATGGAATATTCTAAAATATTAGTGCATTAGTCACTATCAGATCTAACACAGGAAAGCCTTCACACCGCTTTGTTTAAAAGTTGAGATGGCAGGCTATACAAATTTTGGAAGAAAATGTCTTACTATATTCAATATTCACTTACTCAGTTAGTTTACAAAACACATCTATGCCTACCATTTAGAAACTCCTGCCCTGGAATGGAGACAGGTTCAGATGCTTTTCACACATGATCACAAAGTCTACAAAAGGTGTGTGTGCGCCCATGCAGGAAAATGCCCAGGCCACCAGCTCTGCCAAAGGACATGAAAAGGGAAGGCCAGGATACTGAGCAGCCAGGGAGGGAGGGAACCTCCACACCCTCAGTGAAAATACCACAGCCCTGCAAGTTTTCAAACACTCACTCTCTTCTCAGTCCACAAAGGGGAGAAAAAGGCAAGACAAGTAATAAAACATCCAGCCGCCTGTGACTTGCCTTTGGGTTCCCACCTGCTGGAAATGCAGGCTGAACAGATGGGTGTGAGCACTGGAGAGCTAATGCACTGGACACGGGCTGGGGCAGGGAAACACTGCCACTAAAGAGTCAAGAAAGAACCCAAATGTTTACGTGCAAGTTCCAAGTCTCCACAGGACAATATTCTGCACCTGGTCAGGCATGGCAGCACACTCCTGTAACCCAGTACTCTGCTGAGGCAGGAGGATTACAAATCCTAAATGCAAACCAAACCCAGCCTGGGAAATTTAGCAACTTAGTGAGATTCTGTTTCAAAAAGTGTTTTAAAACTGTATACCTGCATTTAGCTAACGACCTTTTCCTGAGTGAGCTTCCCCATGTATATTCTCCACTGCTGATGCTGAGGTCAGGACAGAGCAGATTCCTAAGACATCATCACAGCACTTCTCTGGGATGAAACTGTTCTAGTGATGCCATTAGATGCCCGGGTCACCAGCATCTCCACTTACCAAGTTTGGAGATTTTCTGAGGGCAGGTGGGCTCGGATAAGCTATGAACACAGAAATTCTGTATCTTGTTTTTTTTTTTTTTCTTTAGTACCAGTAATTGAACTCACAACCTCAGGCTTGCCAGGCAGGCGCTATGCTACTGGGCTAAATCCCCCACCCAGTCTGCATCTTTTTAACGCCATAGTGAACTCTATCAACTTTTCAGACACATATTATGAATGCATAAAATATAATTCACAGGAGAGCAAAGGAAGTTGGTTACAATAAAATGTTTCAAGTTGAAAGCTCAGAGAATTTGTAAATGCCACTTATCTAGAGTGTGAGTGTGTGTGTGTGTGAGTGTGTGTGTGTGTGTGTGTGTGGTTGCTGTTAGTATAATTAGGTATTAGCAGCACGCAGACTGCATGACAGTCCTCACAAGGATATTGCTTTTCATACTAATTCACCATCTTTTTAAGATGTTTCTGAGAGTTTCTAGACTAGCATATAATAAGATAGTCAGACAGTCTAGCTACTCCTCAAGAGAGCCCGAGCTACAAATACAGGGTCTAGTCAAACAATACAGTGAATATTTAAATATTTCAAAAATTTATTACACTAAAAGACACACTGCCATTAACTCCTTTCAAATTAGTCCCACTCACTTTGAACACATGTATCCCATCATTCTTGCCACTTTCTGAAGCAGTTCTGGAGGTCTTCAGTTGTGAATGTCTTTACTTGCCCTGTCAAGGCTGCCTCACAGTATTCTGAATCAACTCAAAACATTTACCTTTCATGGCCATTTTGTCTTTGGAGATGATCCAGAAGTCACATAATGCCACACCCAGAGAACAGGGCGGAGAAGGACACTCTGTAATGTTTTTAGGAGTCTGCCATCCCAGTGGATGGCACTCAGCAGCAGCTTTCACTGTTATTTTTTTTAACCATACGTTACAAAGACACACTCCAAAGAGAAATTCCAAAACTGGTTCAGAAGGCAACAAAAATAGTGGGATATGCATGCTCAAAGGAAGGAGGAATATTTGAAGGGAGTGAAGACAATGTGTATTTTCCTGTAATAACTTTTATTTTTATTTTTATTTTTATTTAAACATTCACTATGCATAGCATTGCATCTACTGCATCTACTGCACATGCCACCTTCTGAACCACCAGTAGCATGATCAAGTGGAGAGAGCACCACAGTCAGGGGCCTGGGAGCAGGGCAGCCACTGGACCCCTTTGGGTGGACTTGTCTGAGCCAACTGGCTTCCCAGTGCTTCTAAAACTACCCATGGCCACATTGGCTGACCAGCTTATTACATCATCACTGCATTAAGCCTCAAAGATGAGCAGAAGCTTAATGGGAGGTCATTAAGCTGGAGGCTTCCCAGCCAAAAAGAGTAAGAAGAGATGCTACTAATAAGAATGAAATTCACAGTGGCGCTCCAATCAGACAGTACTTTCATTATTAGCGTAAGAAGTCAAAGTGTTTTTAGGTCAGTCTGTGTTTTTTCCGTCAAATGCCATCAAAACATGCTTGAAGGGTGAGATAATTTTGTTGAGGATATTTTATTCCATCTAGTCAATTATTTGAACTGAGATGGATAAGGACACTTTATGAATCTATTCCACTCATAGTAGTCCAAAATCCACATGCTGGGAACTTAACCAAGCATCTAGCTTTTATGTTTTGCAGCTGTAGAAATCGAAGCTGAAAGAGTAATTTGTCACAGACTGCTCAACTAGTTACTGCCCAATCTGGAAAAAAAGCCAGCCTCCCAGCTTTCAAACTGAGGTTCTTCTCACACATCAGAATCACAGACACAATCTGATTAAAGTATTCCTGTCTAAAAGGCTGCACTGCTTATTATATTTAATTTTTATGAGTTTGGAAAACATAATGGATATATCATTGTAGAATGGAGGTACACAGGCCCAGTGTGTTTTTACCTCCCCTCCTCATCCTCACCATCCCATCTCCCCCATTTTCAGATCCCCTTCTCATCACCACAAATTCTATCCCAGTTTCCTATCATCTTTTATTCTTTAAATTATTTATAGTTTAGGTTTTTTCAAATAAAAACCTTGTGACTTTTAACCTTCTGTATCTGACCTGGTTAACTCAGCATCATGAACTCAAGGTGTATCCTTTTCTTACAAATGATTAAAGTTTTCCTTCTTTGTTACTAATTTTTTGGCTATATAGTACTCTTTGTGGCTGCATAGTATTCTACATACCACCTTTTCTCTCTCCATTTGTTGATGAGCACAGAATCCACTTGCAAGATTTAGCTGTTATGAGTTACACTGCTATTAATATGCATATGCATGTAGCATTGTAACATGACACTGTCTTAGTTATTTTGTCATACTGAACACAGTGCCCAATAGCCACAATTTAAAGGAGGAAAGGCTTATTTTGGCTCACAGTTTATGAGTGTTTCAGTTCAAAGTTGTCTGGCTCCAAGGCAGGGCCACATGGCAGAGGAGAAAGACCTCATGACATGACAGTGGGAAGCAGAGAGATCAGGGGAGGAGAGGGGAAGATCTAGGACCCAGGCCATGCCTGCAGCGACCCACCTTCTCCAACCAGGCTTCACCTTCTGACATTACATTCAGCTACACACTCATCAGTGAACTAAGTGTACTGATGAATATCATATATCTATGATCCAGTCACCTCCCCAGTCCCTACTTGTGAGTACAGGAGACTTTGGGGGACATCTAGACATATACCATTAGAGGTGTCTTTAATTCTTCCATGGAGATTCTCAGAAGAGATATAGCCAGATATAGCCAGAAAAATTTCTATTTTTTGGTTTTTAAAATTTCTTTAATTCATTAACTCAAACTAAATGATGTAGAAATACTAGTTTAATTTATCAAAAAATCTAACTCATTTTAAAATAAATCTATTACTTTATTATTTCCAAAAATTCACATTAACTTTCCCTAAAGTTAAATAAAATAAAACTTTCAACTATTAAAAATATATTAACTGCATCACATACAAAAATTAACTCAAAATCAATCCTAGTAGTCATCATAAAGTACAATATTAAAAAATATCTTCAAGACAACAAAGAAATCTTTGTGATCTTTAGTTACAGATAAATATTCCTAAGATGCCAACAGCACAATACATTTTTAAAAATCAAACTGGAAAGCTAAATTTCACCAAAACAGAAGAACCTCTATACTTTAAAAGATACAGGGGCTGGGGATTTAGCTCAGCGGCATAAGCGCCTGCCTTGCAAGCAGGCAGTCGTGAGTTCAATTCCTGGTACCGATAAAAATGAAAAAGACAAAAAAAAAAGATACAATTAAGAGAATGGTAAGCCACAGACTGGAAGAAAACATTTGTAATGTTATTATCTGATAAGGCTATTCTATCAAGAATCAAAATTCAATAAGAAAGAATAACCAAAAAAACTGTAAACAATTTGAATGGTTCAGAAAGATAGGTAGATGGCAAAAAGCAATAGACATGACACATTATTAGTCATCAGAGAAATATAAATTAAGCCGGAAATGTGATATCATTATATGCCTATTAAAATGGCTAAAGTTAGAATTACAGACCATAGTCAGGGCCTGGCAAGAACTTATGGAATCAGAACATTCATTTACCACAGAGGAGCATACGTTGGTAAAACTACTTTGGAAATCAGTTTGACAGTTTCCTAAAGAACCAAATTACACCTGTAATTCTAGCACTCAGGAGGCAGTGCTCAGAAGCAGGAGGATTGTGGTGAGTTCAAGGCCAGCCTGGGCTAGAAAGTGAGTTCCAGGCCAGTCTGAACTACATAGTGAGGCCCTGTCTCAAAAAAGACAAAACAAAAAAAAAGGCCAAACACACATCTATCATATGAACCAACCATTTTGCTCCCTAGTCCCCAGGAGAAATGGAAATGTGGGCCTATAGAAATGCTCGTATGACATGTTCATAACAACTCTATGTAATACCCAAAACTGGAAAAACTCCAAATGCCTATCAACAAGTGATAATATAAATGATGTGTGGCATATAATGAATATTACCCAGCAACAAAAAGATACACGCTAATCTGTCAACTAAAATTAAAAAGGTCAAGAAGAAAGCTATTAAGACATGCAGCAATGTAGATAAGCCATGAATAATTATGCAGAAAGAAACAGACAAAAAGAGAGTGCATAGTGTCTGTTTCTATTTAAATCAGATTCAAATTCACCCCTAATGGCATAGTGTTAGTTTTCTGTGACTTTAACAAATACCTGATCATCAGTTTATTAGGTAAAAGTGCTTATTATGCTCAGTCTTGGGTTTCAGCCTGTGATCAGGTGGCCCCACGCAAAACCACTCACCTTCTGGCTGGGCAGTAAACAGGAGAGGGAAGGGCTGGAGTCCCACTGTCAACATCAATGGCTGTCCCTGGTGACCTGAAGACCCTCATTCAGCACCACCTTTCAAAGCTTCCACCTCCTCTTCAAACCACCAGTAGGGATCCAGCCTTTTTTTTTACTTTATTTGTTAATATTAAGAAGAAAAGGTAAAACAGCCTTTAATACAGGGGCCTTAGGGGAAAACCACGGTGCTTTAGGGGAATACTTTGGGATCCAAACCACAGCAGACAAAAATATCTGTAGCTGCCTAGGTTGGGTGTAGAAGGGGTAAGAAAGATGGATTACAAAGAAATGCACAAATACTTTGGGACAGGATACAACCATCATGTGATCATGGGAATGGCTTCACAGGTGCATACACACATTAAAGTTTACCAGACTGTACACTTCTAAATATGTGCAGATTACTCTGTTAATTACACTTCATTTAAGTTGTCAAAAGTGAAAATAAAATATGCCCTAGCAATTTAGTTAGCAGCTAACGCACTTGCCTGGAAAGCATGAGGTCACAAGTTCAGTCCTCAGTACCAAAAAAATAATAATAAAAATAAAATAAACAATTCCGTTCCAGTCATAACATTAAATTCTTTACCTTGTCTCATTTCACCTCCCCAAAACACTTTGCGGAATGTTATTATATCATTTCCAGGAAAAAGAAACTGAGGCTCCGAAATACAAAATAACTTTCCAAGGTCAGTCAGGTAGGACTTCACAAAGACACAACCTTTTTTTTTTATGTTAAATAAAGGTTTCCCAAAGCATTTGACAATCTTTAAGATAAATTAAACAGCTGCTGGATAAATATATTTATGCTACATATTTATTTGCTTAGCAAATCTCTTTTTCAGAGACAGCACATTGGTAAATGTCAGTCTGATCATTTCAAGACCATCACAAATTCTGAAGTTAATAGGGTTCAAATTCAGATTTCAAGGACTCACCGAACCACCCAGTTGTGTTACGTCATAAATCTACAAGCTACAAGTCAAGCTCATCAGAAAACAAATTCAAGACTGAAACAACATATGGCAGAAGAGAAATATGAATGGCCTTCCGCCCACCTGGAGAAACCAAGCACCATAATATTTGCTTCTTCAGGACAAGAGAGACAGACAGACTGACACGCGCATGTGCACACCCACTCACACAGCCTGGACAACCAAGATGTGGATCTGGCCATTCTGTGGATGCTTCAAGTATCCCAATGGGATCTTAGAAGGAAATCAACTGGAGAAGTGATATCTGTCAGAGGCTGCCCTCTCTCTCTTTCCACATGCTCAGTGTTTCCTGCCCAATATGGTTGGATAGCAAGACACAGACCATCTCTGACTGAGACTCACTGTCCTCCACTTCCACTGTTCCACACTTATTTGAAAATCTGTCATTGTGACCCCAGGGCTCCAAGGGCAGAGGACAGCAAACAGCAACAGGTTCATTTGTTCTGTTCTTTTATCCAATCCAACCAGGCTTACTTACAAAGATCCTCCCTTAAGAAATGCCTTCCGGCCGGGCGTGATGTCACTTTCCTGTAATCCCAGCACTCAGGAAGCTGAAACAGGAGGATCATTGCTAGTTCAAGACCAGCCTAGACTACAAAGTGAGCCCAAGGCCAGCTGGAACCACATAGTGAGACCCTGTCTCAAAAAAAAAAAAGCCTTCTATCATTCCTACAAAGGCTTCCCAAATTATAATTAAGTTAATCCAAAGTAAATGGGATTGCCCAAAGTCTAACTGTATGTGTTTAGGGGAGGAAGATAGAGACCTTGACTGGGTACCTTCCAAGTTCAAACTGTTCAAATCCCTGCACCAAGTCCTGATTGCTAGTATTTATTTCCAGCCCCTGAGCAGGTAGCTATGCAATGTCAGCACTAACCTGTGGAAAATTACCTGCTGCCGGCAACACTGTGGATATTCATTTATTTCAGTTCATGCTCATGCTATATTTTTCCTGAAATAAATTTCTCTGTTGTTTCCATCTCTAGCTCTGGGATCCCATTACTTTCTCCACAACAGGTGAGAAACAAGACAACAGAGCCCAGTTGGAAACTCCTACTGCCTTCAGGCCCTCCTGGCTTTGTTTACCTTGGCGTCAGCTATCTGCTTCTGACACTCCCTAAACACAAGCACTGATGGCATTGCAAGTTCCTTTGCTTGTCACTGCTGCAAACACAGCCTTCTCACAACCAATCAGTCTTTTTAAATATGTTCTGAAATGCCTCTTCAATAGTACTATTTCTAGTGTTCTATTCCGAGACCACCATATGGGCTAAAATATTTAAAACATCTGAGCAACACCTAGGAAAACATGAAGACCTCATTTGCCTTCTTGCCCCGTCTCTACCCTTCCTATTTCTTTTTACAAATGATCATACTTCCCTGATAAGGAACAAAAGCTTCTAACTTCTTCATTTGGCACTGACATACTGATGAGAGATAGACCCCTGGGTTTTTGAACCCCAAATTGTGGGCTTTGTTTCAATGAGTTTAAGAATGCAGCTTGCGAGAAAAAAAAGAGCATGGTTCTTCTCCAGGATAAGGAAAAATTCTAACTACTCAGAAAACTCTTTAAGCATCTTGGCCTGCTCTGCCTCCGAGACACAAATGGGGAGGGAGAAAAAGCCCGCTCGCTCACTCTAGCAAGTAGTCGAGGAAGAAGCCTAAATGCTCGCCTGTCAGTGTGACAGCCCTTCCTTCCCATGCAAAAGGATTAAAGCAGGCTCATTTGTCGCGGATTTTGCAAAGCTGACCTTGCCAATGGCGCTGGGACTTGAACTTGCAGCAGAGCAGATGAAAAGAAGGTGAATATTAACACCTTCTGAAATCTGTTCCTCTCTCCTCTTATTAAACACTGAGATTATGATGAGCCTGTCAAGATGGCACTGGAGAGAAATAACGTCAGGGGTAAGGGAGGTCAGTGAAATCTCTCACAAAAAGTGCTGCTAGCATCCCCAAGTGGCTATGCCAGTGAAAAATGAGTAAGGATTTCCCCAGTCCTCCTGCAGAGGTAGAGGTGGCGGGCAACTTTATGGGGAACCTGTATACTTATCAGGCTACACTGTGCCAACTACAATTAAAGCTGACACCCACCACCGCTCAGGTTTAGACCACAACTTGGCAAGAAGTAGGATCAAGATTGTTGTTGTTGTTCTGAATCAGTGGTTCCCATCTTTAGCTCCAGGTCTGAATGACTACCGTACCAATACAGCTGCTACATGATATGGTCACTTGGGCTCCACTTTATAAGATTCAGAGGCACTTCGGCTGTGGGGAGGCCTCAGTCTTTTTTAACGTCAAAGCTGCGGAGGTAAAGGTAAAGTTAGCAGCAGCATAAGCATGCTTTTCCATCACCACCAGAACACGGGCTTCTTAAGCCACGCCAGCACGCTTTCTTTTTTTGTTCATGTAACAGAATAAGTTACAGTGGAGCTGCCCATGTTGGAAAGCGTCTCTACATTCAAGAAAGTAGCCATTTATCAAAAGTGTGACAGTGAAAAACGGTAGGAGAAATTATACTGAAACTGTCTCTTAAAGTTTCACTCCAGTGAGCAAATGCCCATCACTGGTCAAATAAGTTTCTTGATGGATAACTGAATGTCAGACATCAATACACATGGGCGCACACACACACACACACAATTTCAAATTATTTTCCTATTTCTCTTACTTTAAAAATGTACTGTCGCAGAAGATGTTCACCTAGTTCATCAGAAAATAGAATCACAGGGCCGGGGATTTAGCTCAGTGGCGTAAGCACCTGCCTGACAAGCATGAGGTCGAGAGTTTGATCCCCGGTATAGTGCAAAAAAAAAAAAAAATAAAATAGAATCACCTTCCCTCTCTTCATGACTTGATGTGACAAATCCCACATACCTGCCCCATTTCTAAATTTAGGGGCCATGGGTGGGGGGACGACCCAGAAGAAGACAAAACATAAAAGAAATCAAGGGGAAAAGGGAAAAAATGTCTTCTGTAGCTGACCCATGAAAAGACAAGCAACTGGTAATTCTCATCTGAAAATAACATTGAGATCCCATTCGTTAGCTTCAGTGACTTACTCCAGCAGGCTCAAGGCACTTCTGGCTACTGAGTACTTGAAATGCATCTAGAACCATATGTCTAAATGATAATAATTTAAATATACTGGGTTAAATAAAATACATTAGTAGGATTAATCCCACCTGTTTCTTTTTACTTTTAAATGTGGCAACAAAACATTCAAAATTAGATATATTTCGCGATTCTAAGCCTTGCCTGCCCCCTAGTGTCAACACTTAGACAATGCAGGAAAGCCATATTTTTAGACTATTTTGTTTTAGCCTGCAAAGTAAAAGCAGCAGTTCACACGTGCAAGCTTATCATTTCCAAAATTAATGCATTACATGTAGGCCTCATTCAAAACACATCCTTCAGAAGTTACATTCCCAATTCAATTGTTATCTTTGACAAAATAGAGATTACTTAAGAAAATCAGGTGGCAGAGAACAGAACAAGCCCAAATATGAAGACAACAACCTTCAAAGAATTTCTCCTAAATTAAAAACAACACAAAGCACAAAAACACACAGTCACAGCAGGAATATCATGTGTTATATATAACAAAGAAAACAATGAAAAAACTAAATTTCCATAAATTCAAATAGTACAGAACTTGAGTGAAATAGAACATATTCAAAAGGAGAAGGCAGGTGTCATAAAAGTGATTTGCAATTTTGGGCCTTTACTAAGTAGACCCCATTCTCAGCACTTTTCAGATAGGATTACTATTCATAGGAAGTAATTTTATTCTTCGTTATCATCCTCATATTACAGAAGAGGAGACTGAGTCCCAAAGCGGATTCAAAACTCATCCCAGTACAAAAGGAGGCCAGACACAAACCTCATGCTGCTGGTTTGCCATAACAAAACCCTTAGCTCTGACCACACATCTCACACCCTCTGCTGACCCCCATCACCCGCGAGCTCCCAAACAGAGTAAATTCTCCAACTCCCACAATTCCTGACACTCGAGCAGTTCCTAGTCAGTGGGGTACCCCCTCTACAGCAAGCAAGGGCTTTCACCACCCCAGCGAATGTCTTCTTTATGTCTGAGTCAAAAGCTTAGTGTTCGTAAGTGTTCAAAAGTGACTCTCTTTTACTTAGCTTTTTGAACAGTGATAAACAGGCCTTTTTATTTTTACATCATACACTTTCAAATCCCAAAAGTACTGAGCATACCTCCCTAAAGATACCCGTAAAGATACCCACTCAGCCACTACTTTCATGTGTCACATGTCTGACTCCTTCCCTCCAGGATGCCTCTAAATTTAAAAGCAGCTTCCATTTACTAAGTATGTACACTGGGTTTGTCCCTCCATCTATGCTTTCTTGAGCCAGCCCAGTAAGTCCACCTAAATTAGGCATACATTTGCGTTTCACTTTTACAGATGATGACACAGGTTCAAAGAGGTTAAGTGGCCAGTAAAGGTCACACAGGCAGGCTGTGGCAGGCCAGACTTATGCTTGTTTCTGGGCCCCCAGCACTGAATTTCCTCTGTTCCCTCACTGCTATGTATGCGCCAAATTTTGGGGCTTCTGTGACTGACAACAATAAGGTTTAAAAGTCACCAAGCACCGCAGCATCTGGTGAACTAGCCCAGCTCAGGTCAGCTGAATGCTCTCTGGAGAAATAGCACAACGTATAAAAATGATCCTGTAATTCAGTAGCATCCAAGCTCCTGACAATCCTCAGTTCTACCAAAAGAGTAGTATAGGGAGCTACAAAGGGGAAAACCTAATTGTTAAATTGTCCAAATAGTCCCGGGATAAATCTTGGGAATAGAGAGTGCTTTAGCTCCCACCTTCATGTCTACCCAGGATGAAACTTTCAGAAACATCCCCACTCCATTAATTCTGCGGCATTCCCACAGTTTCTGACACTGCCTTCCAACCAGCCATCTTCCCATTGTGCTGTGTTTGCTGCCCTCTTGTGGAGAATAGTGTCACTAACAAGGTAAAAAGAAAGTACAAAATCAATCCTTTTAAGAGAAGGATATGCCAATGTGATTTCTTTACTACTTCATGGCTTGAGACTACAGAAGACCTATACTGGGTCTCATGCTCCACTATTTTGACAAACAGAATTCTAAACAAAAGTCTAAAACAAAGGATTTCCACCAGCCATCATGTGAAAATTAAGTGGCATTTGTTTTGTTTTTAATGTTTGAACTAAAATTGAATTTTCAATCCACAACTAACACCTCTCATCTCCCAAATTGGTGCTAGGCTCCCACCTTCTTCCTCTCTGTCTCTATCTTGGTCAACTGGGTGGGGTAAGGTCATAAAACACCTCTGTGTTTATACATAATGATCAACAACTCACTCTGCTAAGCTGAGCACTTAGAAGCACTCAGCAAGCTTCTCACCAGAGTCTTCCGGGGCCACAGTTCCTCTGCTCAGCAGGCATTAGCACAAAGCCCTGTGTCCAGGACCTTCCTGGATGCTCATACTCAAGCTTCTGTGGGACACTGTCAACAACGCACTCCTGCCATCAGGCTGCCTGCAATTCACCCTAAGGAGCAGTTTCTCAGCCCTGCACACCCTCATTCTGATCCCTTAGTTCTCTCTCCATTAGGTGAGTGCTAAACTGGGGGGCAAATACAATGCGGCCACTGCAAGAATCTTGTACTGTCTTCTCCTGGTGGTCACTAGAGAAACTTTATAGCATAGAATGGGATAGCTCAGGCAGGGCAAAAAAGAGGAAGGCACAGAGCAAGGATGATCCAAATCCTCCAGTACTTCCAATTCACAAAATCTTTCACAAATCAGCAAGTTAATAATGAATAAGACCAAAATAAAATGGATGAGAAAAATAGTCCAAAGAAAAACAAGTGCAAATTATCTATCAATATATTAAGTCTTTAGTCAAAAAGAGATATAAGTCACAGCCACCCGACAGCAGTTTGTATAGATGTATTAGCAAAACATTAAAACTTGACAGGACTCAAAGTTGAAGAGGGTATGAAAAAACAGGCATTAGAGTTCTGGGAGAACATGGCAGATAGATAACAGCAGCTACTGAGGCTCTCTGAAACAGCCAACATAGAATCCAGGAATGGTATGATGTGAGGAGTCCTAAGCAGGGGGAGATATACCCTGCTGACCCAGGAACAAACTAAGCTGAGAAAAACCAACTGGAAATGCAATACAGGTGTTATAACTGGAACAGATAAAATCTCAGTGCCAAAGCTGGAACCTATGCGATTTGAATTCCCTGCCGCCACTGCTGCATCTTAATCAGCATGGCAGGGACAGAGACTCAAAAGCTCTGAGAGCAGGAATCGGGGAACGGAGTTAAAAGCAGGACTGTGGTGCAATGACCTGCAGTGAGTGAGAGGAACAGGGACCCCTCCATAGATAAGGAGGCTCCAACACAGGACATTCTGGGACAGGGCAGACTAGCCGGAACAGGATGCTGCAGGGACTTTAGTCATATATTCCCCTCTCAAGCAAGATTGGTGTGGAGCACTTGGCCTGGGTGACACAACAGACTAAAATCCAATAGGCTAGCCCAAACCAGGTCCCTGCGCCTTGCAGTGCACTCTAGCAGTGAAGCCTTCAGTAGGTTGACTGACCTGGAGAGGTGGGCCCAGCACAGGCTACCCAGGCCTGTGTCTCCCTAGTACACTGCAGTGGGCAGGAACACTTAGCCGATGGATTCAAACAATCTGTAACCAACAAAGAAAAAAACTGGGCCTCCTATATATGCTTGTATGGAAGGAACAAAAAGTATGGGAAGAAGGAACAACAAGAAAGGGTCCTCAGTCCCCAATCCTGAGAACACTGATCCAGGAAAGGTAAATGCAAAGGAGAATGAGGACAGAAAACATGCAATATCAGACACGGCACCAAGAGACATAAAGCAATATCTCTGGAGCCTCATAGACGAGTTCAAAAGTGAAGTATTTAATGAAATAAAGCAAGATATAAGTAGAATAGTTAGAGAAATGCTAAGCACTGCCCAAGAAAAAACAGATGGTGGAATGGAAGAACAGAAAAAAAGGGGAGAATTGTTCAATGGAGAAAACAGAGAAAACACACAATACATGAAGCAGGTTCAAAGAGATTACCAGGAAACTAAAAACTCCATCGAAAGCTGGCATAACAGCTTGAAAGAAACTAAGGATAGATTATCTGAACTGGAGGACAGATTTGTAATGTGGGAGCATGAAATGAAAAACTTCTTAAAAATAACAAGAAAACAAACAGCAAATAATACAAAGGCTAGAAGATGATAAGAGAATCTATAACTTAAGAATTACGAACATAAAAGAAGTAGGGACACAAACAAATGGACTACAAAAGCTATTCACAGAAATAATCCAAGAGAATTTCCCTAATTTAGCAAAAGGTAAAGATACTCAGATGTGTGAGGCATACAGGACCCCAGCCACCTACAAACCCAAACAGAGCTACACCCAGGCATATAATAATCAAAATTCTAGAAATACAATATAAGAACAGAATATTAAAAGCTGTCAGAGACAAGAAACAGATCACTTACAAGGGAACACCCATCAGAATTACAGCACACTTCTCAGCACAAACCATCAAATCACAAAGAGCATGCATGGGGGGAAATAATTCAAGCTTTGAAATATAATAACCTTTTCAACCAAGATTGATATATTCTGCACAACTGTACCTAGAAATTGATGGAAAAACAAGGTGCTTCCAGGATAAAGAGGAACTAGGGGAATTTGCAACCACCAATTCACCTCTACAGAGAATACTGCAGGATATCCTTAAAAAGAAAAATACCAAGATTCCAGAAACAGTGGCAGAGAGGCCACAATGAATGGAGCAGAAAGCAAAATGAAGAAGACAAACTGACAACTAATGACGGAAAAAGAGCTCAACAGAAATGAGGCAGAGAAGGTTGGATGGTAGGAACAACTATTTTGGAGAAAACAAAACAACATAATAGCTAGTGCTGATTTAATATCATCTTGTTTAGAAGTCCCATCAAACTTTTGCTCTTCTGTCTCCATCAGTGTTAACATGTTGTATCTTATTGGATTTTATTATATGTGATAATATAAACAAAAACTTTTATAGACAAGGAGATTATACAGAAACCATTGTTTATTTTCTGTTAATACCCTGGAATACTGTCATTCTCTTGAATGGTTTTACCTTGTCTTGATATGTTTGATGTTACAGTACACGAAGTTATACTCAAAGATTTCAAGGAAAGAGACACTATGGTAACTACTTTTATGTCGGGATATCTTGTGGTGAAACACTATTTTGCTTAAATGGTTATGTTTGACCTGTGCTGTTTTGTTGTTATGCCCTCTTTTATCTCAATCTCCTTTTTTTATTATTTACTTTTTTATTTTTATCTTTTTAATTAAGGGAAAAATAAATAAAAATAGCAGGATATAGTATAGTAACCCACTTTGATTTCCTATTAACTTGATTTGAGACCCTGTATTGCTCTCACCATCTTGTTTTGACTGATTTTCCTCTATTCTGTTTTGCTTGATAGTACCAAGTTCGAAAGTATAGGCAACAACTGTGAAGACAATAAGATTCATTATGATGCCCATTCTGGTTGACTATTATCTTCTTTTGAAGTCCTATAATGTCTCCAATGCTTTGGTTTTATTGGTTTTGTTCTTTACTGTTTTGTTCAAATTTTATTATAATTGATGACATAGGCAATTCTTTTTAAGATAGCAAGAGGCATTAGGGTAACCATTGTTGATCACCTTGTATTTTGTTTTTACATTATGTATTATGTCAATCCTTTTGATTTGACTGACTCTGTTTGGTCATGTCACATTTGGTTTTACTCTCTTCAAAAAAAGTGATAAGAACTGTGGGAGCAATAAAACCCAAAATGTGTAATTGTCATTGTACAAAAGAGAGGAAAAGAAAGTGCTCTAAAGGATATAATTGCATGTATATTTAAGTGTATAAGATAGATAACCATATTACTGAGTTTTGTTGGATCATTGAACAGAACTGTTTGGAGTCTCACTGTTTGAATGTCCACTTTATATGCTTTAATTTTGTAACTTGAACAACTTTCTAAGATGACAATATGTAATCTATGAACTAGTGATTTCCTACTGTTTATTTTTTCTGAAATTCTATATAACTTGTACCCTTTTTCTGTTTTTTTTCTTTTTCTCCTTAAATAAAATTTAAAAAAAAAAAACAGGCATTGTTGTTCCTATTACTGTTGGTAGAAACATAAATAACTCCAAAATTTCTAGACGACGTTTGCATTCTCAAAATATGAAATGTATGTTGTCAGAGACAACAGGATGCCTAGAAAATTTTCTTCTCCCTGGGCCCACAGCTAGAGTGTGTTTCCCAGCGTCCCCTGCAGTTCATTGTAATCATGATGAAGCCCTAGCCAATGGCGGGGCAGAACATCCACACCTAACTCTGTCTCATTATCACCTTCCAAGTGAACACCCCCAACCTTGCATAGTTGTTGCCCTCACCTCCAGCTGATTGGAATCAAGGTAGCACCACATCATCCTTGAAAACAAAATGTTGAAAAAAAACAAAGCTTCTGTCCACCATGAATTACAAGAAGACTATAGCAGAGGGAAACCATTTGCATGAGCAACAAATGAAAATTTCTTCTGTTGGAGTCAATGTGGGTAACTTACAAATTGTACAAGTCGGATAATAAACCAAAATTAGAATGACTACATAATTTATGGTACAATCATCCAACAGATTGCCATGTAGTGTAGAGTAATAGAGATCTGTAACCAATGACCTATAAACTCTGTCATTCAATGGGAATGAAGGTCCAGAGGGTAGTTATGAAATGGTGCACAGTAACATATATGTGTACAAATACATACTGGTGTGCATTGTTTTTTCTTAGGAAGACAGCCAAGCAAAAGTTAAAAGGATATAACTTTCAAAAATGCTTATATTATTTATAATTTTTATCACCAGAAGGAAACTATTTAGCTTTTAAGATGGTAACAAATTGTTATGGCTTGTATTTAAATGTCCACCAAAGCCCCATGTACTAATAAGTGGGGGTTTCCTGAGCTGGTTGTGTTTAGGGTGTATGATACTGGGATAAGAGTGTGTGGCACAAAATTACTCCACTGCTTGGAATTAGCATAGTTCTGGGTATGCCTGAGTGGATTTACTGAAGACAGAAGCCCCACCCTAGGTGCAAGTGGAACCATCCCAAAGGCTTGTAGCCTGGATGGGACAACAGGGAAAGAAAGGCTGCTTGCTGCTTGCTGTTTTCTGCCCTCTGCCTGCTACACCATGAACTGTTTCTCCTCTGCCATGCCCCTCTGCTATGTCACTCTATCTCAGAGCCAGCTAACTATGGACTGAAAACTCTACAAACTGTGAGCTGAAATAAACCTTTGCTCCTTTACCTTACAGATGCCCAGTAGTTTGTCCTAGGAATGAGGAAAATAGCTAAGACACAAATACACAAAAGTAATCATCCTATTAATATTTCTTTAGCACCCTTTCCATCCTAAGCATCAGAGGCACAAATTAGGATAACTCAGGAGCTCTCACTCTGGCAGGTGTGCTGTGCTGCAGAAAGCCAGGGAGGCCAACCATTGAAATCCTCAAACTGGGCAAAGAATGCTTTTAAAAATGGTCCTCCTGGCAGCACACATCTTCAGTTAAAGAACAGAGCCCCCAGGAACCAGCTCGGACCTGACTCCCTTAATGATTGGTAAGATGTGGAGCAACAGGTACTTAAATTCTACAGGTGAAAGAAGAGGAATCTGCAACAGCCCAAAGAGAAACCAGAACTTCAGGCCATGTGTACTCAATCCAAAGGAAGTCACATGACAATCTAAGACAAACTGTCACTCCGTTGGCAGTACCACAGGTCTTTCACTCAGACCCCCTCACCATGCCTGACATATGTTCAACTTCTGCTGATATGGAAGACACTATCAGCCTTTCTTGGGTACATGATTCCATCTTAATTTAGATTTTGCCACAGAGTTCTACCTTTCCCCAGTTCAGAGTTACATATGAAACTGTGATTGCCACACAGACGAAAAGGGGAAGTTCAGTCATGTCCTTTATTTCCTTCAAGTTTTAATCACTCTGCAACACAACCCCCCCCCACCATAGTTCCAGAAAGCCTGTCAATCTGCTGCTGATAAGAGGCCCCACTGAAAGGACCAGCGTGCTGACTCCCCCGACTCTTAACCTCCATTCAAGAAGAGAAATGTGTATTAATCAGATAAGACTAATGACTTCAAACACCCTGTCCTGCTGAATAAACTCATCAAAAGGCACACCACGCAGTCACAGCTGCTGAATGCCACTGATTTTATACTGATTTGCTGCAACTTCAATCATTATTTTTTATACCTTCTTCTGTTGCTTGAGGAGAGAAAATTGAATTGTGAGAGATTTAAGAAATTACCTTGAACCTAAAATTATAGTACCTTAACATACCACAGTATGGGAGTAGAGAGTATGACTTTTATATGTGTAGAAGTAGAGCTACTGTATGAATGTTTCCACACACAAAGGTCTTTGGAGAGAGGATTTACGTTCTGATACATTCGTGATTTAGCAAAGCTAAAGCACTTCTGGCACCGCCACACCCAAGTTACCAATGCAGAATCAGTAATGCCAAGTCCACTGACAAATGGAAATTATTCAGGGAAACAATTCTCTGAGATTTCCAAATCTGGGTCACTTTTAATACAGATGTCACAAAGGAGAGGAGAAGCACAAGATATTCCCATTTGTTCTGTCTGTCTGTCTGTCTTACACACACACACACACACACACACATCATCATCATCATCATCATCATCATCATCATCATCATCATCTCAGTACCAAAGCCCTGGGTTAAAGAAAAAAGTAATACATGTATATGAGCTTCACTAGAAATTATTAAAATGACCACTTCTAAAATTTTCATTTTAGAGCCCCTGCAAAAGCTTCCACTGCTTTCTCTTTCCCTTTTTATGTTACATTTTGCCTTTGTTTTTTATTTATCATTCAGCATCTTTTCTCCATATATTGCAGAAGGGTCTTAAATTATCTGAAAGTCTGTTTCACTCTAGCCTTGTGGGAAGTGAAGTTTATCAGCCTACCACATGTTCCCCCTTCTCCAGTGCTTGCAGGACAATGTTTGCAGTACATGCACGCACACGCAATGTACTGTTGGTTTTCTGTAAAAACTGAAGTGTACCCAGGAAAAAGAAAGTCTAAAAACCCTGAAGACATCTTGACAACATGGCAGAAGCAGCATCATTTGAGCACCAAACTATTAAATCCAGCTCATTTCTCTGTGATGCCGTCTGCTTCCTCTGGTTATTTTCTTACCACAGAGGGCTCTTGTCAATTGCCTGTGTCAAAAATGTGGACTCTGACGTTTGAAAGGGCTTTATTAATTGATCTCAGCAGAGCGTAATGAGCTTAAAGGGCTTACCTGCATGTCCCCGGAGGTGCTGGCTTGAGGCAGACATCAGCTTACAGCACACCATTAACACATAGGCCAGGAAGACCCAGTGTGACAGCAGCACTGACCTGGCACAGACTCTCATTCTAGAAGGAAAACATGACTGGAGTCAGTGAGGATCCAGCAAGGCCAGGCTTCCTAGCTAGGAGCAGGAGAGGGCATGGGAGATCCTTGGCCCTTGACTTCCATTCCCCCAAGAAAATCAAAGACCCATCAAGCTTGAATTGGAATTGAGCGTTAACTCTATTTTCAATAGCCACTTTCTGTAATTAGGGTTTCCAAGCCAGCAGCTCCTCAGTGAAGTTTATTTATGAATCTCCAAGGCATGGCTCAAGTTTCCCTGCTAGAACATGGGTATTAAATTCTATTTCCTATCAGAAAACTCAAAAGATACACACTTAGAGCTGGATTCAAACAAAATGTACAGTTTCTACTTCTGAAAGAATCCAGCAGACTTTAGCACAAGAGCTTTCTGGTTGCACTGGCTGTATAGTTTTAGAAGATGAAAATCATAGTTCACTGAAACACTCTCAAAGTCGGGGAAGGGGGGAAGACAGAACAAGAAAATAAATTAACCTCACATGGAAGGACAGTGTCAAAATAGTTATTCTAAGACAATTCAGTTCACACTGTGGTTGCATGGTCTATTCCAAAACAACAGTAATACCTGGAAAATATCAACAATGCATTACTCTTAGTCCTATTGTTCTGTTCCTTTTAACATAAAAGAATTACATATAGCTTGATTAATTTTCTCTTGACTGTTTCTTAACAAACTTTTTTTGACACAAAGTCTCAATATGTAATTGAGGATGGCCTTGAATTTGCTTATATAGCCCAGGTTGTCCTCAAACTCACGATTATCCTCCTGCTTTAGCCTCTCAGGTACTGAAATTACAAATCTGTGCCACCGCACTTGGCATGTTTCTTAATAAACTTTTGAAGCAAAAGTTAAAGCAACAAAGCGGGGGAACTTGGCATCTGAATTGTAGTACTGGGTTCTGCTTGGCACACACTTCACAGTGCCAATTATCACCATAATGGGTCCGAGGAACCCTCATTTTATGTACAATCTTCCCTTAGTATTCATGGGTGGGCATTCAACAAGCAGCCTAAAACATTAAAATTTGCCTAAAGATTTAAAATTTGCAGATGCACAAGCCCCTTATATAAAACATTAACCGGTTGTTAGATATGAGTTACTCCTAAAGAACAGGAGTCATTTGGGTAAGGTGGATCTTTCAGTGCAGGGCAATTCTGAGAGTGGGAAACCACCAGCTATCTTCTGGCAGTGCTCCAACCACGGAGGGAATGGTTCACTCCTAAAAAGGACCTTGGAAAAGCATCCGTGTCCACTACTGTCCATCTGCACAGAAGATTCCACGGCACGTGTGTAACTGACTTTGTGGGATTGTGGGAGTCATATCTAAAACATCCTCCGTGATCCATCCTCTGACATAAAAATTCCCCATTATGTTCATTAAAATGTGATGTGTAAGCTCTCAAATGTGAACTCTTCCCAATCAGCCAGCAGCACCTAACCCCGCTGCCACCCTCTGGAACAACCTGTCTTTTCCTAGATGACTTGAAATACCACTATTGGATATGCTCCATCTTTACAGAACTTGAGGAAAGGCAGAATGAAGCAGGCAGAAGGAAAGGAGGGAATAAAAATTATCAAGAGTCAATATCTATATGAACAAACTCCTCAAGATGAATGTAATTATATTAAAAAGATATGCAAACAATAAAAAGGTCCACTTTTAAATTTACCTAGTCCAATTATTTTTCTATTTTTACGCCTATCTCCTAGTTGAATTTATGAAGACTAAGAGATTTACAGTGCAACAAAAGGAGAAATTTAAATGTCTGATAAATATGCAAAATAAATAACACTAAGGGACACTTTTTCAGCCCATAAAATTAGCATGCATCTGTAAAATAATGATGTCCATTGGCTGTAATAACAGAATGAGACATCTCTCCTATAGTATGGAAAGTATTTCACTTGGTAAAACTATAAACTGGTAGGTAATTTCACAATGTGAGTCAAACATTTACAATATTCATATCCTTCAATCTAGCAAATCATCTATAGGGTTTAATCCCAAAGAAAGAGCCAGAAATGTGTGGGGAATTTTTGTTATTGTTTACAATAATAAACTATTGTCTAATATGTTAAAAATGATCCAAATGTTTAATAATATGGGACTGGTTAAATGAATGACAACACAGCCATGAGAAGGGCTACTGTTCTGATGTGAAAATGATACTTCAAAAAGAAAACTATTTTTTTCAAAAAATATAAACTCCATGCCAATCTGGGCCTATTTTGCCTGCAGACCTATGCTATGCTTCAGACCTATGCTTCCCCCTTCTCTTGTACCAAGGGAATTTCCAGATGGTATTTCCCAGACTCCCGGCTCAGCCAGTAGAGGAAATGGCTTGAGGCTGGAACAGGAAGGGAAGAAAGGTAGCGTCCAGGTTCATCTCTCCACCTTCCCTGCCTCACAGCATCTACAGAGAAGCTGTTTCTTCCCCCACCACCACTCCAGTTCCTGCAGAAAGTCTGCTGCTGATCCAGCTTCCCCTGAAGTTCCCTTCCCAGGGCCCTGCCCAGCTCTGCTTTCTCTGTCCACCAACCCAGCACGGCAGAGGTCCTGCAGCTGCTGACTCAGGGATGCCTCCATACCATCTGCTGGACTTCTCTGGCTCTCTCATCATCTGTCTCCCTAGTTCCTAAATGCATTTTCCTCTGGTCCTTAACTTCAGAATCATTTCTGCTTTCCTTGTTGGATCAACTCAACAAACTCCCAAAATCAAAAGTCTCATGGACAGACATTTAAAATGACCTCATCCATCTCCTTATATCAAACAGTTCCTGGGAGAACAGCAAAAGTTCTTTGTCCCTCGAACAAGTACATAATTTAGTGTAGGTCTGATTCCCCAGAGAAATGCCAGGCGAGGGGGAGGAACTGGAGCAGGAAATCTGTTCAATAATTCTGTCTCTCTTCCTCTTTCCCTCAACTGAAAAAGCCAAAGTATTGCTTTTCAGAGATGAAAGTGAGAGTTCAAAGAATGGAATTTCCCTAAATTCCCAAATAGTCTCAGTTTTAAAAGGCTTCTATAAAGGTTCATCCATTCGTGGATACTTGGTGATGCTAAATATTCAATAATTTATCAAGATATTATCTCTAGGTGCCGTTAAAATTGTTTTACCTTAGGGATTTCATAAGATTTGGTTCCAGTCAAATACAATTATCCCAGGATGTATTTCAGAGTGACTTCAAATTCCCACTTGTAGCTAAGACCAACCATTTCTGCAGCTCCAAAATTTCTTAATTTGTAAGACCTATTAAAAAAAAAAGGAATGAATTAGCATTTTAATGTTGAAAGGAAACAGATTTCCAGTGACAAAATAACAGTATTTACCCTGATTCCTGCACTGTTAGGCAAGTAATATCCAAACTGTTCCACATTAGTAAAGTGTCTCAGTATTGGGAGGGAGACAATGCAGAATTCTAACTAGCCACTTACAAGTCAATACATTATATAAGAGTTTCAAAGTAAACATTCTTTAAAAAAGAACGACATTCAGATTTTGAGGTAAGACGTGAAACTTTTCAAGGTACACAATGTTACTCTCCCCAATTTACTGACAAATGCATAAAACAAAAATTGGAGATAATCTATTCCCAAGAAGTTGTTCAATTTAAAAAAGGTCAGGGAGTAGCAGAAGATCTGAGTTCCTAGATGTGGGCATATTCACGTAAGGGTGCTACTAGACAATTTTTAAGGTTGCTTTTCAAAAAATGCTAATCAGAAACAGAAAAACTGCAACAGAATTCATTATACCAAATATAAAGACACTTCATACTTTCTTTTCCTCACCACATAGACCTTAAAAGTTTTCATACCTGGTGGTAACATTTTTAAAGGATTCAGAAGATTATAAACCAAAAACATTTTAAGAAAAAAACAACAGAATCTATAACTACACCACTTTCAGTGTTGCTAAGTTTCATACATCCCTCCCAGTGGTAGAGATCAGAGAAAGTGCTAGCCAGTAATAAATATCAAAGCTTTAAATGTAATATAAAAATGATCTTTTTAGTTACTTGAAAGAAAAGTCAAGAAAGCAATCACATTTATAGTATCTATTAAAAACAATACCAAACAAAATACCTAGAAACAAATTTAATCAAAGAGGTGAAAGATCTCTACAATGACAATTACAAAACACTGATAAAAAAAAAGAGGACACGAAAATTTATAGATACCCATGTTTGTGGATTGAAAGGATCAATTTAAAAAGCAAGAGGTATACCACTACTTGATTTAAACATACTTAAAGCAGTAGTAATCAGAATGTGGTACTTGCATAAATATGGTCACATAGGGCTAATGGAACAGAATAGAGAGCCTGGAAATAAACTCAAGCATCTACAGCGAACCAACTTTTCACAAAGGTGCTAAGAACTTGGATTACAGAAAAGACAATGTTTTCAATAAATTCTACTAGACCACCACCGGCTCAGGCCAGTCCTACCAGTCTGTCCATTCATCAATTCTGTCCATGCTTCAACAGGTCTGAGGCAGCCCCCTGCCCAGGGATGCCCTCACAACTTCTTGTACATATTACTGTACAATAGTGAACATGTGTATTCTACCTAGCCTTGTTATATAGTGTATGTATATATACATGTATGCATATACATACATAATAGATAGGATGACTATAAATGTTAAGATGACTAGTGTTCTTATTAGTAATATTGCTTCACACTGAAGACTGTGTATCAAGCTGTTTCTAAAAGATGTTTATTTTCGTTAAGGGTAAAAAAGTCATTGCATTCAGAAAAAAAGTCAATAAAGAAGTGAGTATTTTGAAAAATAAAAAATAAACTACTGCCTGAGAAACTGATATCCCCATGCAAAACAATGAAAGGAGAGTCCTATCTATCACCAGTTACAAAAACCAGCTCAAAATGAATTAAAGACTAAAATGAAAAATATGAAACTGCTAGAAGAAAATATAGAAGAAATTGGGTGCTGAGACACTGAAATTGGGCAATTAGCTTTTGGACAAGACCTCAAAGCACACACAAAGGAAAAATAGATGAATAGGATTACATCAAATTGAACAGCTTCCACACAGCAAAGCAAATAATCAACAGAAAGGAAACAAATACAAATTACACATCTGAGAACGGTTGACAATAAGATTACACAAGTAAGTGCAAAAACTCTATAGCAAACAGACAACCAATTAAAATGGGCAATCATTCTAAAAAGACATTCACCAAAAGATAACACGGAAATGGCCACCTGGAACATTAAAAATGTTCAGCAGCTGGCCATGGTAGTGCCACTCACACTCCCACTGCTTGGAAGGCTGAGCCTTGAGGTTGAGGCCACCCTGGACTAGATGGTGAGACAGGGTCTCAAAAAACTAACAGGAATGCTCAACATTACTAATCATCAAGGACATGCAAATCAAAGTCACAAATAGGCAAATCAAAACCTCACCCAAGTAAGAATGTCTATTATCAAAACAACTAAGACTGCAAGGATGTAAGGAAGAGACAATGCTTATATCCTGCAGGTGGGAATGTAACTTAGAACAACCATTATGGAAAACAGAATGGAGGTCTTGAAAAAATAAAAATAGATCCATCATATAATGCAGCAATCCCACTACTAGGTATGTGTAGAGAACTAAATGAAATCAGCAACTAAACACCAACTAATGAATGGCAAAAAAGAGAAAAAACATATGACATGTACAAATCATAACATATTATTTAGCTACAAGAAAAGGAACTCTTTTTACTTGAGGCATCATAGATGGAAATGGAGACCAATACGCTTAGTGAAATATGCTAGGCACAGAAAGACAAGCACCATATGATCTCATTTATACATGGAATCTAAAAATATAGTTCATAGGTGAAACTATAGTGAAAGGTTAACTTCCTCAAAAAAATGTATTACAGTAAAAGATACACTACCATTAATTGCTCCTCACAATAATCTCCTCACTTCAAAAACATTTATCCCATGGTTCTGGAAGTCCTCTTTCATAAGTATCTAATTATAGAGCATTGATGTCCTGAATAGACTCAAAACATTTACCTTTTGTGGTTATTTTGACTGTGGGGAGGAAAAGAAGTTGGACAGTGCTAGATTCTTTGAATAAATTGAGTGAGGACACACCATGATGGTTTTTTTTTTTTTCTTTAATGAACAAAGAATAAAAACAATGATACTGAGGACTTCCGGTAGAACATGGCGGATAGTTAACAGCAACTACCGGAGGCTCTCTGAAAGGCTCGGCTCAGAAATCAGGAATGATGCGGACTAAGGAGACATGAACCAGTAGAGATATGTTCTGCTGACTCAGGAACGAACTGGGCTGAGAGAAACCAACTTGGAATGCAGTCCTGGCGCTAAAATAGGAACAGAAAAGTCTCGGTGTGGAGGCTGGACCCGGCGCCATTGGAAACCACGGTTTGGATTTCCCGCCGCACAGCAGCTGACTGCCTCCACAGCGGCTCGGCAAGGAGAGACGCGCAGAAGCTCTGGGAATGGGAGTCTGCAAACGGAGTCGAAAACAGGACGGACAAGGAGGCATACACTGACTGGTGTCGAGGTGAGTGAGAGAAACTGACACTCCACCACAGTTTGACTCCAGCGGAGGACTTTCTGGGCTCGGGCAGTCCTGTAAGAGCAGGGCGCGGTGGTGACTCCAGCCACACATTCCCCTCTTGGACAGGATTGGTGAAAAGTGCCTGGCCTGCGTGACGCTGCGGGTGGACTTGGTAGGCTGGCCTAACCCAGATCCCAGAGCCTGACGGTGGCCCAGAGGGGTGACTCCCGGGTAGGCTGCCTAGTCCGTAACTCCCTGGTGCGCAGCGGTGGGCGGGAACACCTAGCCAGCGCAATTTGATCAGGCTGTGGCTGACAGGCAGGGAAGCTGGGCCTCCTATGTAAGCTTGCATTTTATAAGGAACGGAGAAAATGGGGAAGGGAAGCAACAAGAAAGGCTCCTCGACCCCCAATTCTGAGAAACAGGCAATAGCGGACACCGCACCAATAGACATTAAGCACCATATAGAGAGCCTTATAGACCAATTCAGGAATGAAATTATCAACGACCTGAAGCTAGAAGTATGCAGAATAGTTAGAGAAATGCTAAGCACCACCCAGGAAAAAACAGATGGTGGAATGGAAGAACAGAAAAAGAGGGGAGAATTGTTTGATGGAGAAAACAGAGAAAGCATAGAGTACGTGAAGCAGGTTCAAAGGGACTATCAAGAAATTAAGAAGTCTATCCAAGACTGGCATAACAGCTTGAAAGAAACTAAGGACAGACTATCTGAGCTGGAGGGCAGACTTGTAATATGGGAAAATGAAATGAAAAACTTCTTAAAAATAACAAAGAAACAAACAGCAATAATACAAAGACAAGAAGATGATAAGAGGAGCCATAACTTAAGGATTAAGAACATAAAAGAAGAAGCAGGGACACAAACAAGTGAACTACAAAAGCTACTCACAGAAATAATCCAGGAGAATTTTCCTAATTTAGCAAAAGGTAAAGATACTCAGATGTACGAGGCATACAGGACCCCAGCTACCTACAACCCTAACAGAGAAACACCCAGGCATATAATAATAAAAATTCCAGAAATTCAATACAAGAACAGAATCTTAAAAGCTGTAAGAGACAAGAAACAGACCACTTACAAGGGAACACCCATCAGAATTACAGCAGATTTCTCTGCACAAACCATCAAATCATGAAGAGCGTGGGGGGAAATAATTCAAGCTTTGAAAGATAATAATCTCCAGCCAAGATTGAGATATCCTGCACAACTGTCCCTGGAAATTGATGGAAAAACAAGGTGCTTTCAGGATAAAGAGAAACTGGGGGAATTTGCAACCACCAATTCAACCCTACAGAAAGTATTGCAGGATATTCTAAAAAAAGAAAAATACAAAGAACCCAGAAATGGTGGCGGGGAGGCCACAACGAATGGAGCAGAGAACAAAATGAAGAAGACAAACTGACAGCTACTGACAGAAAAAGAGCTCAACAGAAATGAGACAGAGAAGATTGGATGATAGGAACAGCTATTTTAGAGAGAATGACATCTTAATAGGTAATACTGATTTAGTATCATCTTGTTTTGAAGTCTCATCTAGCTTTTGTTCTTCTGTCTCCAATGGTCTAAACAGGTTGTATCTTATTGGGTTTTATTATGTACGATAGTATAAGCAAAAACCTTTTAAAGACAAGGAGATTATACAGAAACCATTGTTCATTTTCTGTTAGTCGATTCTAAATACTCTGTAACGCTGTCATTCTCTTAAATGGTTTTACATTGTTTTGATATTCTTAATGCTACAGTATATGAAGTTGTACTCAAGGACTTCAAGGAAAGAGTCAATATGGTAACTACTTTTAGGTCGGAATTATCTGGTGGTGAAACACTATTCTGCTTAAATGGTTATGTTTTGATCTGCACTGTTTTGCTGTTATGCCCTCTTTTTTCTCAATCTCCACTCCATTATTTACTTTTTTATTTTTATCTGTTTAATTAAAGGGAAAAAAATAGCAGGATATAATATAGTAACCCACTTTGACTTTCTATTATCTCGATTTGAAGCCCTGTATTACTCTCACCATCTTGTTTTTGACTGATGTTCCCCTATTCTGTTTTGATGGATAGTATCAGGTTCGAAAGTTTAGGCATCAGCTGAGAAGATAATGAGATTCATTATAACGCCCATTCTCGTTGACTTTTATCTACTTTTGAAGACCTACAATGTCTCCAATGTGTTGGTTTTGTCGGTTTTGTTCTTTACTATTTTGTTCAATTGTATTATAACTAATGATATAGGCAATTCTATTAGAGATAGTGGGAGGCATTATGGTAACCATTGATGATCACCTTGTATTATGTTTTTATATTATCTATTATGTCCACCCTTTTGACTTGACCAATTCTGTCCTGTTATGTCTCATTTGGTTTTACTCTCTTCCAAAAAAGCAATAAGAACCGTGGGAGCAATGAAACCCAAAATGTGTAATAGTCATTGTACAAAAGAGAGGAAAAGAAAGTGCTCTAAACTATATAACTGCATGTATATTTAAGTGTATAAGATAGAAAATGATATCACAGAGTTTTATTGGATCATTGAACAGAATTGTTTGCAGTATCATTGTTGGAATGTCCACTCTACAAGCTTTAATTTTGTGACTTGAACAATTATTTTTAAGATGGCAATATGTAATCCATTAACTAGTGATTTCCTACTGTTCATTTTTTTCTTCTGTAAATCTGTATAACTTGTACCCTTTCACTTTTTTTTTTCTTTTCTCCTTAAATAAATAAATAAATAAATAAAAGAAAAAAAAACAATGATACTGAATTTCAAAAAAAATAGATTAACAATGGTTAATATATTGCATATTGTTATCTTCAAAGTAGTTCTTTTGATTACAAAATATAGGCATAAAAATGATCAAACAATGAAAGTCTAAACTGTTCTTTTTGATGAACAGAGATTAATAGTATAGTTCTCTATCATGTGTGTGTATATACAGACATGCAATCCTTTCCCTTCTTTCTTTCTTCCTTTCCCCTACCCTAGTTGTTCTTTCCTTTTGTGAGCTCTCCTTTCTATTCAAGGCACTTGAAAACAACACCTCATAAAGACACTCACTGAAGAGAATTTCCAGAATTGCTTCAGAAAGTAGCAAGACTAACGGGAAAACTATGGTTGGAGAAGGGAAAGTATTTTGAGACAACTTAATGACAATGTGTCTTTTACTTTTAAAATGCTTTAAAATTAAACATTCACTATATATTTTGATCACATCTTGTAGAAATTGAGAGTAGAGTAGTCACTATTCTGATAGTGACTATCAGAAGCCAGGGAGAGAGAAGAGGACAAGGCAAGGTTAATCAAAGAATATTAAGCTACATTTACACAGAAGCTAGGACTTTTGGTGTGCTACAACATAGTAGGGTGACTATGGATAATGATAAAGTACTATAAATTTCAAAAAGCTGGGGAAAAAAGCATTTTGACAGTTTTCATCATGAAGAAATAAAATTTTTGAGGAGATAACTATGGTTAACCTAACCTAAATAATACCCAACATATACAGGTATCAAACCATTATGTGGTACCTCACTCAACATGTTAATTCTTATGCTTTTATATTTCAACTAAAAACCAAGTTTTTAAAAAATCTTTAAAATACAATCTATTTTAGAATCCTGACAAACCCAACCCCCCACCATGAACCATAACTGAAATTCTTCTCTTCTTTAGATAACTCAAAAATAATTCCACTAATTGGATTAGAAAACAATTCAGGTGGGAAGGTTCCAGCCTTGCCCCTCTGCCACTGTGGGGAAGACAGCTCATGCTAGAGTGATTACTTCAAGTAAGAGAGAATGGGCTTCGAATGACTGTATAAATACGAATTACTAGGGAGAAAAAAATGACTTGAAAATGTTCATCTGCCAGATCCTCCAACTTTATTAAAGCCTGTTGGTCCTCATGTCCACCCAAGGGTATGACGTGACCTTCTGCTATTGGAAAGAATTACATTCTGTAATTTATCAGAACCCATCATAATGAACTCCCCACATATCGGAAACTAAAATGACCTTTCCTGGCTAATATTTGTCTTGTTTTCTTCGTACAAAAAGATCCACTGGGTATTCTCTTTTCAATTCATTAGAAAACAGATCCATCAGTGAAAAGAAATGCAATATTATAGTTTGTTATACCACAGAAGGAGCCAGGGATTTAATCTTAAATAGAGCGGTAACTCATTTTTTTTTAAATTTTTTTTTAATTTTATTTAAGGAGAAAAGAAAAAAAAGCAGAGAAAGGGTACAAGTTATACAGATTTGCAGGAAAAAAAATGAACAGTAGGAAATTACTAGTTAATGGATTACATATTGTCATCTTAGAAATAATTGTTCAAGTCACAAAATTAAAGCTTGTAAAGTAGACATTCCATCAATGATACTGCAAACAGTTCTGTTCAATGATCCAATAAAACTCTGTGATATCATTTTCTATCTTATACACTTAAATATACATGCAGTTATATAGTACAGAGCACTTTAATAGAGCGGTAACTCATTCAGGGAGACTTTCCCACAGGGTACCTCACATCCATGGAAGGATTAACTCTTTCTTGTCATTTCTAACCTTTAGCATGTTCAAAACCATCCATAAGTTTGTGTGTGGCACCCAAAGCATTAAATAGCAATCATTTGATTTCCCTCTCTCTGCTCTTCCCAACTATAACAAGGTCTTTTCTGTCCATCTGCTTTAAAAGTCATTTATTTTTAAAGAGTTTTCAGAATTCTCAATGATGAAAGACTGGCTACATCTGGGCTTACAAAAAAAATGCTTTTTAAAAACATGTCTGATCATTCCCAGAATAAACTAAAAAGACACAGCACTCGGATGCTGGGCTCTGGTTTCCATCTGTCACCTGATATGTTGGCATCACGTGCAGAGGGTCACTCTTTTGCTACCAAGGAGCAGAATCCCTAAGTGTTTCCTGGTGCCTAGGACCTTTGAGGTTCTCAGGTAGAAGAGACCATTCCTCAGATGTTTAATTTATTTCCAAGTTACACAAGAAGACTGGCTCCCTTTGATTTCTTATCAAGGAAGAAAAAAATTGTACCTTTCTTTTCCTTGATTCCCTTGCCTTCTCTATTAGTGGTGTCAATGTTCTACAGCATTTTTCATTCAGAAAGGTCATTCATTTGTTGTAGGTAAGCACCCTCAGAACCCTCTTCAGGCTTTCTCCTACACACCCTCACTGCACACATGTTAATCCACACAGCATCATAATCTTTCATTCTAAAAATCAGCAGAGCTGAGCTATATGGCTTCCTCTTAAAATTGGAAGACAGAATCATCTTGAACCTGAATCTGATCCTGACATCAAAAAGAAGATAAACTCAAATTTGAGACACTTTTTGGAATACCACTGGTGTACATTCTGAAAAAGTATCAAGGTGATGAAAAACAAAAAAGAAAGACACAGAGAGAGCGAAATCTTCCAAATATACGAGAGACATGTTAATCAAATGCAATTGTGACCCAGCATTGGCTCTTAGATCAGGAAAATGAGACACACAACCATTCTCAGAATGAACTGCTTGTGCATGCGTGCGTGCACACACACACACACACACACACACACACACAGCCATAAAGGACATTACAGTGACAATTAGCAACATCTGAATGTAGCCTGAAGAGTAAATTACATTAATGTATTAGTATTAAATTACCAGACTGTGATCATTATACTATAGTTAAAAAAGAAATTGTCCTCGTTACTTAAAAAAATATATATTCTGAAATATTTCAGAGCAAATATAAATCATTCCAAGAAAAATAAAGAACAGGAAAAGAGGAAGGAAAGAGGCAGGGCCTAAGCAAAGGAGAGAAAGAAAGGGAGAGTGAGCAAACTGATGCAAAAGGTGTGGGGAGAATGTAACCAGTGGATCAGCAGAGGGGTAGAGGAATTGAAAGTACAGGCGAACAAAGTCCTATTCTTTCAACGTCCCACGTTCAGAAATTGCATTAAAATAAGACATCACATATTCATATTCACATGAAATGCTTCGGCTTATTAGACACACTAAAACATTTGAGACCTGATCACCAGTCCAGAACAACAAGAACTGAGAGTTTGGACGTTCTGGTTAACTCAACTCTAAATATTCACTCAAAACTCTATTGTAAGGCCAATTTTATTTCAAAAAGCACCTCCTTAGCACCTGTTATGGACCAAGCCCTGTTAAAGCACTCTAAAATATCCACTTACTTAAAACTAGGGTTTGTTTATAACCCTACATGGAAGAAAGAGAAAAAGTGACTTGTCCAATGTCACTCAGCAAGAAGATAGCTCAGTCAGGATTGCAATTCTGGCCATAAGGCACCAAGATATTGCTTCTAATGTTTCAATTCTAATAAAAATATTTCCAAAAAGTATGAGTATCTTTCCATAAGTAAGTAGGAAATAGGCCGAAAATAAACCCATCTTTGTTTCGTTTGAAGACACTGGTCATAAACCCGAAGTTAAAAAGTTTTTATCTGTGGCTCAATCCATGTAAACAATTGGACAGAAATAATTAGCAGATCTTGGGGTCTACAGTGGTGTACATTAATCCCTAAATAAATTTTGCCTCATCTCGTAAAGCTAGTGAAAGATAATGACACAAGTTTCTGATTTGCTGCAGATTAATTAAAGGCTAACTAATGTCACTTCCCAAATTAAGCTCAAACATGCAACAATTATAAATGCTGTGGATGCTTAAACCACCATTTTTCAAACAGGTAGAAAACAAATGTACTTCAAGTTAGAACTCTCAGAAGCATTGCAGGAGAAATATACCAGAGCCAGACCATCTCACACCAAGGCTAAATTATTTCTGTTGATTTCAATGAAACAATTCAGCACCAAAACAAAAGAAAAAATGGATTTTTTGTCTGTGCATCTGCTCAAACTCATTTCCTCTCACAGACCAATTCAGAAGCACTTTTGCAGCAATATGCCAGATAGAATCGCGCTTAAGAGCAAACAGTCTGCTTGTTCCTCCACCACACTGTCATCTCCCAGATCTCCAAGGCATTTGCATCACCTCCAAGAGTGGGAGGATGGATCATGAGCTATTTTTAGACAGAACCCCAGCTCAATTCTGTCCTCCAGGACTGGGACCTACTACGGTGGCCTGGTGACTCCCATTCTTGGACCCTTGGATCTTGGGGTACAAGCATTAGTGATTCTTTCAGCTAATAGTGCACAAGGCAACATTCTTCAGAGTTTAGACATGTGATAAATCATTTTTTCCACACTTACTTCCACTCAGGACAGAAAATGACAGAAGTGCAAAATGTTTTATAAATATATAACCTTATTTTGGGGGGTCAAAAAAAGCACCATAAGTAGAAGGAGAAGGAAAAAAGGCAGTCCCTCTAAGGTAATGGCTTTGCCAGTAACCACTGCACTTTTGAAATGGAATTTGCCTACATAAAACAACCCATCACTTCTCCAGAGCAAAATGAGAAAAGATGTTTCCATTTCCAGTTGTTTAAATAATACAATCACACTGAATTGTCTTTGGAAACTCGTAAGCAGCTTTTCCACCAAAGAATGCACAGCCAGAAGTGTATTCTCTCTCTACAAATTTATTCTGAAAGAAAACAGGCATTAATGAGCCTCTTACACTGAAGAGTGTGCCAGTGAAAGCAAACGCACTTAATAGGCTATCAGTGTTGCAACATTTACATGCACATATCCACAAGCAGCAATACATGGCCAAAGCCTCTACTGAGCTGTCATTTATAATTATCACAAAGCATGGGATTACCGTCATTTAGAGGAGGCTCTCTGTCCCATACATACAACCATGAGTAT
Source organism: Cavia porcellus (assembly GCF_034190915.1). Classification (NCBI taxonomy): domain Eukaryota; kingdom Metazoa; phylum Chordata; class Mammalia; order Rodentia; family Caviidae; genus Cavia; species Cavia porcellus. The sequence goes on from NW_026947496.1 coordinate 51,865,843, forward strand.
ATATCTTATACATGTATTATATATATTCTCATGGTTTATTTTATTGCTTAAAAACGTTGATGAAGAATTTATTACTGAACTATTTTACAACACTCTAAAGCATGTTGTAAGTGAACCATCAAAGACAGCAACTGCCTATTAAAAATTAAAGAATTTTATAAATGGTATTTTAATTCACGTGTTATCAATACTGTCTGATGTAAATTGGTGGAGAGTCCTTTCAGAAAGCTTTTCTAGTCAGAAATGACTTAGATAAATTAAACAGCTGTACTTGTATAATGTTCATGTGATCATTTTAAAAACTGAGAAATTCCTTAAAACCACCCAGCATCTTTATTTCAGAGCAGTGACATATTTCCTTTCTGAGTTACAGTGTATTTTGTTAAGGGAAACTCCAGCCCTCAAGTGACCATGAAAAGTGCAAAAGCAATCACTATTAAGTAACAATGCTTTCTTGAGAACTGGGATAGAAACAAACAGAAAAACAAACTGGCAAGCTACATAAAATAAAATGCACTCACCCGATTCAGTGACACCCAGCATAGCTCCAGAGCTTGCTGGCCAAGTGAAATTAGCCAAGTCTAAAGCTAACAAATGTGACCGGTAGTGGTAATTTAGCCATAAATCTCTCAAGGCCCAATTATCCTTAGGCAGAGTGTTTATTTCTTGTAATTAGGCCAGGTTTTAATTAGAAATTTTCCTTTCATTTCTCATTTTTAAAATAACCAAAACAGCATATCCAAGGATTTTATTTAATAAATGATCACCAAAATGATATGCTGGAGGCTAGCTATGAGTTGCCAGGCATTTGAACTTTTATCTAAAAAGTTTTTACATGATATAATTTAACTTCTTAAGGAATATTCATGAGAATAAAATAAATTATAATTACTACAGTAAGAGCACCCTCTAATACTTCATCCTTTCCAGCGTGGGCAGAAGTTCTTCTGACCCATAACTAGAATGTGAACCTTTGGGGGACAAGACAGTGGTTTATTTCTGTGCCACTCCAGCTTCTGATATAATTATCCCACATGTCATGGAATTTAAATAAGTCGGGTTAATAAATGAGTAAGTGTCAGCTTCTAGTTTGACTCCCAAGTGAATAGAAATTTAACCTGTAGGCTTCCCAAGTCCCTCACCTTAATATAACATAACCCTATTAACCACCAAAGTGCCTTTGAAATGTGACACAGAGCATTTTAGGGAGAGTATGATGCAGCTATAGGAAACGTATAACAACACTCAGGGACATACAGCCACAGCAGATTCAGCCACGGAGGATTATGTAACAAGACAAAGCCTGTTGGAGACAATATTAGCCACTTTAATCCACTAGTGGGATAAATGCTTCTTAAAAGCTTAATCTAAACCTTTATTAAATTTTCAGCCTTAAACTTGTCTTTTGCTTGACAATGATGCCCTCATGTGGGCAAAACAAGGAAGTCTAATGACTATGCTTCACTGATCTACAATGCATATTTTTATTATGCTTTAATTTTAATAAATATATATTCACAAGTAGAATGCAAATCATTCTTAAATATAATATGTAACTTAAATAACAATATTATACTAAACAGTTCTACCAAAGAAAGTTAAATCAAAATATGCCAGCAGTTTCTAAATGAAATGGTAATTATTTCTATGAAACGTCACCTATAATGAATAAAAGTTTAATGAAACTCAGTATTTGTTGATTTTCTGTTATTTCTAAAACACAAGCTCTTGCTATGCTCTACCAAAACCCTCAGCCAGTGGCGAATCTATGGTATGAGTGCTGTTTGTTTTTAACACAAAAGATGTTAATGTATGGGTTATTTTTTTTTTTTTTTCTAAACTAAAGCCTCAGTATTCAGGTTTAATTGCAGCATTGCCACTTTGTGATAAATTGGTAAGTTTTGGGTTGCGGTCTGGGCTCTGGTCTCTGAAAGGTTTGCTATCATTATCCTAGGCTATTTCAAGATGCTGGAAACACTCACCCTGAAGCCACTGAAAGCAGTTGGGGTCAACCCCTCTGTGGACACGACTGGGGAACTTAACCAGACTGATTCTTGCCTACTCAGAAGTGACCCTTCTCACTGAGGAAGACAAACACAGGAGCAAAAAGGAACTGGTCATTAAAAACACTCGATTGGGCCTTTTAGAATAGTGAAGATAAAGATATGAGCCACAGAAGCTAGAGAAGCTCAGCCAGGACCACTGCAATCCAGGAGGCACTCCTGAGGCAGTGCCCACACGGAAGAGCGAGGCGGGAGAGGAGCAAGAATAGGAGGGGAACCGGAAGGCTTTGGGGTTTCATTGGTTTGGCTCATTTGCTGATCTTTTTAAAGACAAAAGCTCTATGTAGGTAGCTTTCTTTGGTTTTCTTTCGACTTGACTTAGGAAAGGAGAGGCCGCTCAAAGCAACGGCAGAACTGGGGTAGGGGGAGGAAGAGGGCTTGGTTACATGCGCAGATCCCAGCCCAGGAGCTGACCCAGTCTTGTGTGCTCCATCTCCAGGTCAGTGGGTCACTTGGTGATTCCTCCAACAAGCATTTGTGATCCACTCCGATGCACCGGGACCTGTGTTCTGGCAGAGGAAGCACAAGGTACTGGTGTCCTGCAGCTAGCATTCTAGTGCAAGGGGACAGATGGGTGGACAAGTTCAAATGAAGTCGTTCTAACCCAAGAGGAGCAGCACAGAGCAAAAAGCAAATCATGTGATGGAGCCTGCTTGGGCTTGGAGGGAAAGAGGCTACCTGTTAGGGGGTTTAAGGACAGCCTGGCCCCAGAGCAGGTGATTCTGACATCACAATGAATAATATAATGTAAATTTCCAGAAGAAGACAAAGACACCACAGGCTGTGCTCAGGAGCAGAGAGGAGCCAGGGTGGCTGCTGGTGAGGTGAGCAAAGAGAGGTAAGAGGTGATGGTGACGTCGGTGAGTCCTGGAAGCAGATAGTTTCTAAGCTGCAGGGCTGGAATATGCTTCCAAATGTGTCAGTGTAACAGTTTGGAGCAGGAGAGGAACAGATGATGGCTCAGTGTTCACAGCCACTGGGTGGAGAATCACTCTGGCAAGAGAGAGAATTACATAAAACAGGAGATGACTGAAGTGGTCCAAACAAGGAATGGTGGGATGGTTGGGAGCAGGGTGGTGACAGCAAATCCATAATGTTTCAGGCCCAAAGTAGCACCCGGCACACACCAGGCCCTCCACAAGGGTCTGGGAGGCACTGAGTGTGTAAGCAAAGCACCATCACCACTTGTGCAGTGTCTGTTATCTCACAGGTCAGGCAACAGACAGATTTGCCTATTGCTTTCAAGAGAAGGAACGGGCAACACACTTCATTGACTGCTCATGCAGCACATTAAGGTCTCAGGAAGAAGCACAAGAAAATGAATTTGGCCAGCTGTCTGGAAAGGGTACCAAAGAAGCCGGGCTTTGAAAGGGGTGTCTCTTACATGGCCCGATGGATTGATGTCTCACACACTCCCCGTGGGACCCAACACATGAACTGATTCCAAGGCTCAAAGCTTGGGTCGTGGCACCAAGACTAGTGCAGTATCTTTCACCTTGTGCACATTGTACATCATGCAATGGATTTTTTAATCTTTATTATGACTGCCAGAAAAACAAGTTTGCATGTCTTGTGTTAATTTTCATATTACACAGATTACGGCACTTCTGGTTGGTACAGGAAAGTCTTCCTTTTCAGAATGTACAGTGTGCTTATTACCTGGAGACTGTCAGCTCCTAAGGAGAAAGAAGCTCCCTGTAGTTTGGGCTCTGAAAGTCTCCTGGTGCCTTTCCTGTGTATTCAAGTTTTGGGGTCCTGATCTAGTATTTCTCAGATGCTGAAACCAAGCTATAATTAGTGAATTCATGTGTAAAAATGTAGAGTCGACATAAAAATCCCTTGTGACTCAGGGTCTGGTTGTGATACATTATAAATGTGAGCTTTTATGTTTTTACATCCTGCATGAGAAGAGCATCCTCATAGCCCTTTTTGTGAGTCAGTGATGTCAAACCATAAGTCACTGCTGTATCAAAGGTTTTTTCCAAATGAAGAAAAAATCCAGGGTATATTACTGTCTCAATATAAATGCTAAATTTCCATTGGATGTACTTGACATCCAATAGTGGTGATTTTATGTCACCAAGTATATATAAGAAAGTGTAAATGTGTGGCTAAAATTTAATCTTCCCTCCCTTATGGCCAGAAGTTGGGTGGACTCGCTCTATTTTAATGACTCTGCCCTTAAACCAAGAGGTGCTTTGTGTAGGACTTTCTGTATTTTCCAGACAGAAAATGCAGAAATACTTTCTTCAAACCATCTTGCTGCCTGGCCTCAGTCCCCCTCTGCTTTCTCAGACCTTCCCTACTTTACACCCCTTTTCTTCCCACAGGTGGGTTCACTTAGCAGCTCCAATTCCACACTCCCTAGCTTGTGCCCCCACCTCAGTGGATGAATGGCTTCTTTTTATCCTTGAGAGATTTGGAGCAAACAAACAAAACCAACTGCTGAGAGGTTTGCTCTGAGGATTAAGTAAGATGAGAGGCAATGACTCACCTGGAGTAAACATCCACATACTCCTGGACCCTGATACCAGGTTCTGATTCTCTTTTCTTGACTTAAACAACATGCGGAAGGATGAAGTGGGGCTTCTTAATGTTTGCTTCCATCCTTCTCTGCCTCATTAGTTCCCACTCACTTTCCCATCCCAGAAACTGCCACCTGCTCAGGGAAGCACTCATTTACCATTCCTGAGTTTAGTCTTGTCTTCCTGGCACTGCTCTCAACTGGATTTGCACATTCATTGTCAGTCTTTCCCAGAAGACTCAACGTGGAGGGGGCAAGGATCAGGCACCACACTCGGCCCTGTCTCTCATCTCTGTCCCTTCACAGAATACCTACCAAGCACTCAGAAAATATTTGGTGCAGCAATAAATGAATCACAAAATCTATATTCAGCCAGGATATCCCATCACCATTTCCTAATAAATTTGATTTTTCAAGCACATTTTCTCTCTTGTGGCAAATTTTTTTCAGGAGTAGGCACTGAGTCCAAGACCTTCATCCTGAGCTACAGCCTCAGCTCTTTTTATGTTTTTGAGCAAGAATCTCTCTAAATTGCCCAGACAGAACTCAAACTTGTTATTCCCCTACATAAGTCCCCCAGAGTGTTGAGATTTAGGTGCGCACCACCACACCCAGTTTTCATTCACTTTCTGAACACACACTTTGGTTATAATCTTGTCTATTGGCCTTCCTCTTCTGATATTTCCTGTTAGATAAACTTATAAGGTGTGAAGACCAACCATCATCTTACTGGACATTAAAACACTGAATGTCAAACAAAAGCCAGACTTGTTCATCCTACGACATTATGCATAGCTGCCATCAGCAAACAGATCCTGCTTGAGAAAACCTGACAAACCAAGTTAGTAAAATCACTTTCTACAGTATTTTCAATCTAATAAGTAATTTCAGACATCATTGGTTCTCCCAATCAATGGTCATTTCTATAATGAAAGAAATCAAAAAACAAACAGAAAACCCAGGGGCCAATGGGAAGAACTTTGAGAGATAATATCCTAGTGACTTCTGACCTATCTTTAACATTTTTCTGGCTGGAGACAACAGCAGTTACTGTGCTAGGCGAGGGTTTGGCTTAGCCAACATTTCCCAAACCTCACCTGGGAGACAGGGGAGCCAAGCCCCACTCCCACCCCTGGCCCCAACCTAGAGGACCCTCTGGCTGGCTCTTGAGCACCTGCCAGAGTCTGTGGTACAGCTCATCAGTACAGTACTTGTCTAGCAGATGGGAGACCCTAGGTTCCATTTCCAGCACTGCAAAATCAAAAGCCAACTGTCAAGCCCAAGAATGAGTGGAATCTGAGGTTCTTGGGTTGAATCTGGAGGCCCAGGAACTAGCTTTTAAAAATGCCATCTTTAGATACATTAACCTTTATTTAAAATCCATCATTTCCTTCAATTATGAATGTCAGCAACAAATCTGATGGGTATTTAGCAGTTGCAATGATCTGTCACAACTAGGAATCATGGGTATTTTTAATCTCATTTTAGCTTATTGTAAATACACCAAAATAGATAACTACCAACAAACTTGCAATTAACACAGTAAATGGATCCCCTTGTAGATCCTGTAGTTTATTTAATGCATTAATACCGAACCGTACATAGTCTGTATCACAAAAAGTTTTAATGTTCTAATCACTACATTCCTATATAGTTGATTTTCTTTGGAACGCAATGAATTAAGCTTTACATATTTTAAAACATTATTCTGAGACAGTATTCATAGGTTTCAGCAAATCTTCATAGAGACAGCACAGAAGTTAATGAATCCACACCCTAGAATTGGCAAAATTCTATCACAGCTGCCTTCTGCCCCCCCCCTCCCCGCCCCACCTGAGGTGAATCTACCACTCAGCAATTCCACCAGAAGTTTAAAGGTAAATTCACAGATGACAAAATGACCTGTGTAAGGCATAAACTGGTCACAAAAGCACCAGGACACAGTTGCAGAATGATTTTTGAAAGGTTAAAAAAATTGTCTGGTATAAAACACTCCCTCGTTTCAAGTGCCTCTTGCAACCACAATCCTATAATGTATTCCAACTTGCAGATGTAGAAATGGCCTCATTATCCTCATAGCAGCCCTTCAGAAAGTCCATTTCAAAGCAAGTACCTCTGCAAGTCATCCTGCAATCTGAAAGGCAGTGCTATAAATACACATGGCCTGAGAAAGCAATAGCAAGCTTGCTCCCAGGGCTGTGTGTTCAAGAGGGAAATGAGAGAAGCATAGGCCAGTGGATAGCTCAGGGAACATTTCTAAGATCTACAGAATGACAGTGGTCAGGAGTCCAAGAACAAAAAGTCCCCTGTCATCCCGAAAGAGACAAAGTTCCTAAGCAGCTAAACATAAGTAAAGTCCATGAAATTTATACCACTAGTATCTATGCAGGATGCAACAAAAGACAGGCGATTAAGAAATGATATGATCAACATGAACAAGGTCTTAGAGAAAGCTCTCCCCAGAGCAGAGTCTGAGACAAGGACTTAAAGTAAACCTCAAGATTGTGGTTGCTTACATGAGTAAAGGTGGCAGGATTCCTCCAGGATCTGCCAAAAAGCAGAGAGAGTGAGTTCTAGAATAATCCACCAAAGGACCTGAAAAGCAGAATTTATTCATCAGCTTCTCACTGCCAAGGACTGGACTTCCCTGAGGTTTAACTTCCGGGTTAATGCAAGTTAACTTCCAGACTGCCTCTGCTTGTCAGGAAGGTGGTGAAGGCTTGGCGAATGCCAGGGACAGACCACCAGCTGCTCTAGGTACCTCTGGACCTACTCAGAACTGGCCTTAGCAGCTGGCTGAAGTCAGTGGGGGCTGAGGGAAGTGATCCGAGGGACCAGAGGCATCTGCTGTCCAAGGACAAAGGTGAAACACATGCTTTCTCCTTTTAGAATAACTTTCCCTGTACTGAGTTTAAAACTCATTCACTCACCAAGTGTATTTGACCTAAACTATATTCTAGGCCTTGAAACACTATTGCACAAAGCAGGCAAAGTCTCTGCTTTCATAGATCCTGTCTTACTGAAAAGTAAGTATGTCAGATGTTAATTTGAGGATGGAAGAAGAGAGGAAAAAACAGGGAAGGAAAGGGAGATGGGGGTGGAGAAGAAGAGAAAGAGAGGAGGAGGAAGGAGAATGAGCAGAGAAGACAATCTGGCAGCAGCAGTCAGGGCTTGTTGTGTTGAGCAGGAGCCCACATGACAAGGAGCTGTCCTGGGATGCCTGGGGGAAGAACACTGAAGCAGAGGGAAAGCCATGCAAAGGCTGGAGGAGGAGAGATCACCAGCAAGTTCCACCTCCCATGAGGTGGGCAGAGAGGGACAATGGTTATAAAACCAGGAGTATCCAGGAGTGAACATCTTGTGGAAACTATTTTTAGGTAACAATGAGTCCTAGACCAGATACAAGGTGTTCCCTTTCACCACGCTTTTAAGAGAACCAAAGTTTTTGTTTCTTTGCTTTTCTTTTCCTTCCTTGCTAAATGATTACCCACAGATCCCTGAACCTGGAATTTCATAGTGTTCCCTGGGCCGCAGACAAATTGAAAATCCCAAACTGCAGTCCCATGGTATTTTGGGAAAAAAAAAAGCAAAAGTAAACAATAGGGCAATTTTGCATCCTACAAGAAAGGTCTAAGTGGTCTGCCGGACTATGAGAAGCCATGTAATGTTTTATAGATGCAAGAGGGCAGGTGTAGAGGCAGTACATGGACTGGATGCTCATCCTAGAAGCAAATACATTTCCATCTTTTCCTGAGATCCTGAGCCATGATATACTGATTGGCAGAACAGAAAATTGCATACTAACTCCAGCTGTGCTCCCTGAGCATTATTACAATTGACTCTTACCAGACAACTCTTTGATTTCCATTTTTCAGGGTCTTTAAGCCATGAAGGACTTAGTATACAAATAATAACTGCTGTTAGAGTGCTTTTATTTAGCTATGTGCCAATTGCTAGATTGAAAACTTACTGACTTCCAGGAGAACGTGGCAGATAGATAACAACAGTTATGGAGGCTCTCTGAGATAGCCAGCTTAGATTCCAGGAATGGTGCGGTGTGGGGAGTCCTAAGCAGGGGGAGGTATACCCTGCCAACACAGGAATGAACTAAGCTGAGAAAAACCAACTGGAAATACAATCCCGGTGCTACAACTGGAACAGCTAAAGTCTCAGTGCCAAAGCTGGAATCCGCGCCTCTGGAAACCACGGCTTGAATTTCCTACCGCCACTACTGCATCTGAATCGGCACAGCAGGGACAGAGATGCGAAAGCTCTAAGAGCAGAAATCGGCAAACCAAATTGAGAGCAGAGCTGGCAGGGAGCCCTGCATCTACCTGCAATGAGTGAGAGTAATGGGGACCCTTCCATAGACTAGGAGGCTCCAACAGAGGACATTCTGTGACTGGGCAGACTAGCCGGCCGCTGCAGTGACTTCAGTCATATATTCCCCTCTCAAGTGGGATTGGTGGGGAGCACTTGACCTGGGTGATGCCGTGGACTAAGACCAAGTAGGCTAGCCCAAACCAGGTCCCTGCGCCTGGCAGTGCATCCTAATGCAGTAAAGCCTTCAGTAGGTTGACTGACCTGGAGGGGCAGACCCAGCATAGGCTGCCCAGGTCTGTGTCTCCCTAGTACACTGCAGTGGGTGTAAACACCTAGCTGGCATGATTCAAACAAACTGTAATCGACAAAGAAAGAAACTGGGCCTCCTATATATACTTGTATGGAAGGAGCAAAAAAGTACGGGAAGAGGAAGCAACAAGAGAGGGTCTTCAGTCCCCAATCCTGCAAACACTGATCCAGGAAAGATAAATGCAAAGGAGAATGAGGCCAGAAAACATGCAATAACAGGCATGGCACCAATAGACATAAAGCGATATCTCCGGGACCTCATAGACAAGTTCAAAAATCAAGTATTTAACTAAGTAAAGCAAGATATAAGTAGAATAGTTAAAGAAATGCTAAGCACCTCCCAAGAAAAAACAGATGGTGGAATGGAAGAACAGAAAAAAAAGGGGGAGAATTGTTTAATGGAGAAAACAGAGAAAACATAGAATATATGAAGCAGGTTCAAAGAGATTACCAGGAAACTAAAAACTCTATTGAAAGCTGGCATAACAGCTTGAAAGAAACTAAGGATAGATTATCTGAACTGGAGGATAGATTTGTAATGTGGGAACATAAAAGGAAAAACTTCTTAAAAATAACAAGGAAACAAGCAGTAACAATACAAAGGCTAGAAGATGATAAGAGAACCTATAACTTAAGAATTAAGAATGTAAAGGAAGAAGCAGGGATACAAACAAATGAACTGCAAAGTCTATTCACAGAAATAATCACAGAAAACTTCCCTAATATGGGAAAACGTAAAGATACTCAGATGTATGAGGCATACAGGACCCCAGCCACCTACAACCCAAACAGAACTACACCCAGGCATATAAAATCAAAATTACAGAAATACAATATAGGAACAGAATATTAAAAGCTGTCAGAGACAAGAAACAGATCACTTACAAGGGAACACCCATTAGAATTACAGCAGAATTCTCGGCACCAACCATCAAATCATGAAGAGTATGGGGAGAAATAATTCAAGCTTTGAAAGACAATAACCTCCAGCCAAGATTGATATATCCTGCACAACTGTCCCTAGAAATTAATGGAGAAACAAGGTGCTTCCAGGATAAAGAGGAACTAGGGGAATTTGCAACCACCAATTCAACTCTACAGAGAATACTGCAGGATATCCTAAAAAAGATTCCAGAAACAGTGGCAGAGAGACCACAATGAATGGAGCAGAAAGAAAAATGAAGAAGACAAACTGACAACTAATGACAGAAAAAGAGCTCAACAGAAATGAGGCAGAGAAGGTTGGATGGTATGAATAGCTATTTTGGAGAAAACAAGACATTATAATAGCTAGTGCTAATTTAATATCATCTTGTTTTGAAGTCCCATCAAGCTTTTGTTCTTCTGTCTCCATCGGTCTTAACATGTTGTATCTTATTGGATTTTATTATATGTGATAATATAAACAAAAACTTTTATAGACAAGGAGATAATACAGAAACCATTGTTCATTTTCTGTTAGTTGGTTCTAAATACCCTGTAATACTGTCATTCTCTTGAATGGTTTTACATTGTCTTGATATGTTTGATGCTACAGTATACAAAGTTATACTCAAAGATTTCAAGAAAAGAGACACTATGGCAACTACTTTTACGTCAGGATATCTTGTAGTGAAACACTATTTTGCTTAAATGGTTATGTTCTGACCTGTGCTGATTTGTTGTTATGTCCTCTTTTATCTCAATCTCCTTTTTTTTATTTTTTTTATTTTTATCTTTTTAATTAAGGGAAAAAATAAAAAATAGCAGGATATATTATAGTAACACACTTTGATTTCCTATTAATTTGATTTGAAATCCTGTATTGCTCTCACCATCTTGTTTTGACTGATTTTACTCTATTCTGTTTTGCTTGATAGTACCAAGTTTGATAGTATAGGCAACAATCGTGAAGACAATAAAATTCACTGTGATGCCCATTCTGGCTTAACTATTATCTTCTTTTGAAGTCCTGTAATGTCTCCAATGCTTTGGTTTTATTGGTTTTGTTCTTTACTGTTTTGTTCAATTTTATTATAACTGATGATATAGGCAATTCTTTTTAAGATAGCAAGAGGCATTAGGGTAACCATTGTTGATCACCTTGTATTCTGTTTTTACATTATGTACTATGTCCATCCTTTTGATTTGACTCTGTTTTGTTATGTCACATTTGGTTTTATTCTCTTCAAAAAAAAAGTAATAAGAACTGTGGGAGTAATATAACCCAAAATGTGTAACTGTCATTGTAAAAAAGAGAGGAAAAGAAAGTGCTCTAAAGGATATAACTGCATGTATATTTAAATATATAAAATAGATAACCATATTACTGAGTTTTTGTTGGATCATTGAACAGAACTGTTTGCAGTCTCACTGTTTGAATGTGCACTTTATATGCTTTAATTTTGTAACTTGAACAACTATTTCTAAGATGACAACATGTAATCTATTAACTAGTGATTTCCTACTGTTTTTTTAATTCTGTATAACTTGTACCCTTCTTTTGTTTTTTTTTTCTTTTTCTCCTTAAATAAAATTAAAAAAAAAAAGAAAAGAAAACCTTACTGAATATATTGCCCATTTGAATCTTACAACAGCCTTCTAAGGTAGGGACTTCCTTAGAGAAAATGCAAACAGTCATTTGGGAAGAGCTATAAAACTGAAAAGTAAGCACAGTGGGATTTGAACCTGTGAGAGTTCAACTCCAGAACCTCCTCTTTACCACAGCTGTGGGACTTTGTTAAATCAGCCCTAACCAAACAGCTAACTTTGCCTGCCAGTGCTTTGAAAGTACAGAAAACCTGGAAAGGACTCTCTCTTGCCCAGAATTCACTGCCTTCTAAAACCAACTTCCACAGTACATTACACCCAGCTTTAAATTAAAGGGTTTCAGTACAGAGGTTGTGGCCCCAAAGTAGGGGGCAAAACAAGAGAGGGAAGGTTTAGTGAAACTGATCTTCCACTAACTCCCAGAGCACCTGGGTAAATTAATGTTCCTTGTCCAAAGAGAAGGTGGAGGCAAAGATATGTGTCCACTGCTGTTCCCAATATAACAGCTTTCTACGTAGCTGGCTTCTTAAAGTCGTCTGCTTTGAAGAATGCCTTGGTCCTCAAATGAAAAATCTTCTAGCTCCTGAGATGAGTGTCAAGAAGGCAAAAGGCAAGAATGAGCTGAGCCCAGCAGAACATGAGAAGGACAAAGGGGCTGTTTTTATTACATTCAGAGCAAGAAAAACAACCAGAAGACAAGGGGTCTCCCAGCCAGAGTGGGCGGTGTGGTGCTGACTGGTGACAACATACCAAAGTACTGATCCTCCATTTCACACCCGTGTTCCTGTATTCCACCAAGAACAAGACGCTCTCCATAAAGAGGAGAAGGACACCAGGAAGAGGCGAGCTGAGCTCCAAAATAGATGCGACCATAGTCAGAGCACCTGCCCTCTCTAAATAAGTCCAAGGCTCCTGGCTCAGTGAATTAAACCCTGGATACTTGTGACATGAAATCTGAGGCAGCCAGAAATCCAGTGGCAAACTCTGAAGAATCCTGCAGAGCAGGAGATATGGTGGAAAATGGAAAGAAATAAAAAAAACACACAAGGTCTGCCAATCCTACCTCAGTAAACATCAGGCTAATCCCAGGCAAAGGCCTACAATGCACTATTAACATTACTCAGTGCAGCAATAATTTCTTGGGTTTAGTGTGGATTCACTGAGAATAATTCATACCAGGCACAGTTCATCCTCTTTTCTTCACACTTGCTAAAGTCAATGATCAAGAGACTGCTGCAGTCATAAAATCTGGAACACTGCCAAGCATGGTGCACACACCTGTAATTCAGCGCCTTGGGAGGCTGAGGTGGGAGGGCTGCGAGTTCTAGCATAGCCGGGGCAACTTAGTGACTTGGCAAGAACTTGTCTAAATTTTTTTTAAAAAGATTTAGACTGAGGTCAGGTGTGGTGGTGCACACCTGTAATTCAGCTCTCAGGAGGCTAAGGCAGTAGGTTCACTGCTAGTTCAAGGCCAGCCTAGGCTATATAATGAACACAAGGCCATACAGCAAGAACCTATCTCAGAAAAAAAAAAAAAAAATGATACAGGAGATGTAGCTCAGAGCCAAGGCCTAGAGTTGAATTTCTAGAACTGGAGTTTTTTTTAAAAAAAAAAAAAAAGAAGAAAAGAAAAGAAAAAAGAACTCAATGAGTCGTTTTGACTAAGCTTTTCACAAAATTTCTGCACAAAAATATAAAAACATATAAAGTCGATATAAAGTAAGAAACCTAAACAACCCATTAAAAGTTTTCCTTGTAAAGTTCTGTTAAGTCACATCTGTCAATTTAGAGTATAGCCTCCCATATATGACACTAGCACCCAATGAAATACAAAGGCCACAAAAGATGTTAAATGTCCCCACTTGCTAGGGACACTGAGCAAGATCCATTCACCAAAGGATACCAGACCTGATGACCTTTAAGGTTCTTCCAATCTGCTAGGAGCTCCACCAATTGAGGGGCCCAGTTCCCATCCTGGCCCTTGCTATTTATGTGACTGTATTGCTGAGCTATTGCTGCACTGCCTATACACAAACGGAGGAGCTCAAACACCATACACGTATCATCTGTTTCCTGGGGTCAGAAGTCTGGCCAGGGCTTAAGATCACAAAATGCTGCAATTCGGTGCCAGCCAGGTCTGGATTCATATCCAGAGAGACTGCAAAGGAAGATTTTCCTACCCATGTGGCTGTTAGCAACATTCACTGCCTCCTCCTTTCAGCTGTAGCACCAAGAGTTCCAGAGCTTCACGCTGACCTCAGCTCCTGGGACCACCTGCAGTCCCTCGGCACACAAGTGCGCCCACAACTTCTTCAAGCCACCAGAGAAAACCTCTGCAGCAAGGCAGTGAGCAAGGCAGAGGTTTATATGATGCTGTGCTCAGAAGTGACATCCTATCACCTTTGCAGCATTCTGTGGGCTAGAAGCAAGTCAGGTTACATCCATACTCAAGAAGAAAGGAATTGTAAAGATGTGTTACACTTAGATGTAGGGATCTCATAGGCTCCCCCAGGATTTGTGAGTGTGACCTCAAAATTCACTTCATACCCTCTGGCTCCTTATCTATGAAATTGAGGCCATTCATAGCATAGAAGTCATTATAGGTTCACTTAATATACAAACTAACTTTAGGATGTGACCAGGGTCAGGTTTATCTGTGCAACAGCATTTAAACCTCAAATTAACAAATCCAGTAAGACAGGCTAAAACGGCTTAAGATTAAGAAAAAAGAGAGACATGCTTGAAACCAAAGAAACACTAACGAATTCTCCAGCCATCTTCCAATCCACAGAACTTTCCTAGTTAGAAGCTGGATTCACTCAATAGTCACTTATTCAATAAATTTGAATGCCACACTTCTGAATATAGACATTCCTTTTGTTCCTTCTTAGGGACCAGCTCAGTGATTTGCAGACTTTAGCACTAAGGGTTCTTCTGTAGAGTTGTACACAAAAATATTTTAGGAGACTTTTCAGGGAGTAATTCCAACTATATGAAATTTTTGTTTTACATACCTAGTTCAGTACTAAGTACAATCAGTTTCCATTTTGCCGATAAATAATGTTTTCATTTTTACTAAAACACTGTAAAAGGAGACAATGAGAATGAATATGATAAAAGTACATTATGTATAAGCATGAATTTGCCAATGAAACCCATTAATCCATATAACCAATACGCCCCAGCAAAAAGGATGTGAAAAATAAACAAATAAATCATTGTCAAAAGTCTGACACCATATTTGACAACTATCAATTCTTGCTTCCTATCAAACTACTGAGCATGTAAAAAATGTAATGATACATTTTACAAGAAATATTAGTTCATTTTTATTTTGTATTCCCTCAAAGAGGGTCAAACTCCATCCCTCTCTTCTACTGAATTTACATTTCAGTAACCATAGCCCCAAAACAAGCTAAGGACACTTTTCATTCTGAACAGCTTGCTGCAGAAAGCAAAGACACTGATGCTGCGGAGGAAAGCAATTATGCCAAAGCAATCAATAAAATGAACTATAATGATTAATCCTCTATAATCCACTTTTTCTTATAAAAGACTGCATTTGGAGATTTCTTAACAGATTTTCCTGGTGCATCTATCAACTTCTCATATGATAAAACATCAAACATAATAAAGTTGCCATCCAATTAGAATCAATTTTTTCTAAGAGATTTACACTTTCTATGTATTTTGACTGGAAAGGTATGGAGACATTAAGAAAGGCATCACATGTCCAGAGCTACGCACAAAGCTCGTGGGTTGGCTCACGGGCCCTCTCATCTGCCCTACATGAGAGATGTGTATGACCAGCTGTGTCACAGTTGCAGAAAAAGAAGCATAAGAGAGTTTAAATGGTTTGCCCAAGCCACCCCATACACCCACACCCACACGTCTCATGCTGGAAGGAGGTGGGAGATTCACACGGGGAGACACCCTAGTACAGAGAATGTCTCTGTATTACAGGATGCCCACAAAACCAATCATCTGTCCAACAAGTATTTGAAAGTTTTCTATGTGCTCGACACCACCAGCCACTACATGGTAGGGCCCCACCCCAAGTACTGGGGATGGAACCCAGAGCACTCTAACACTGATCTGTGTTCACCAGTTGGCTTTTTTTTTTTTTTTTTTTTTTGAGTCAGGAGCTCCCTAAATTATCCAGGACAGCCTCCAATTTATTATCCTCATGCCTCAGCCTCATGGATAACTGAGGCATGTGCCACCACGCCCATCCTGACTTTTAAATAAACTGGACAATCAATAAACAGGGAAGACATTAAAACACAAGTTTATCTGTAATCTTTCATTAGAAAGGGAGAAACAAGGAGGGAAGACTGCTGAATTCTACCAATACACTGGAAGGAGTAAGACAGAAAGGGAGATGCCTCCCACCCTCATGGAGAGGGTGCACACAGGCAGGCCGGGGTCAGGTGCGTAAGAAGGTGGGCAGCCTCAGCTCGAAGCCCTTATTAGTGGTAATCTGTTACTCACCCACACCATGGGCTCCAGTGCCCAGAGCACCAGGCCAAGTGCTATGAAATCATTTCAATTCCTTGCTCCTCATCTTCGAGGCATCTCGTCTCCCACAGGCCCCCTCAGATCAATGTTTCATCGGCCACATTTGAGAGAATCACTGATCCTTCTCATTCATTCTTTGGGTCCAGGCTCACAGAATGTTTCCCCAGATCTGTATCCCATTTTTCACCTGAATCCATCCACTGCTCTTTGGGAGGAGCTACTGGTTCCTCTAGTGCCATCATGCACCTTCAGGACATTAAAAAGAGCCCCAACCCCACATGGTGTAAGAACCAGTTTTACTTTTTTCCACCTGCCAGAATCCCTTTAATCATAAAACAATAAGAAAGACCTGAAAACCAAAATCCCCTTCTGCTTTTCCAGTCTGATCAAATATGGGTCTTTTTATTTGCTTGCAGAATAGCACATCAAAAGAAAGAGAGCTGGAGGAGGAAGGGAAAGCCACGATTAAAAGGCTGCTGCAGCTCAAGGACATAACCAAAATGTTAGATGCTTGACATAACTACTGGCCACTAATTAAATGCAAAGCAGTTAAGTAGCATGGCTGTGAAATGAGATGAGCAACATTATATTGGGTTCCCCTTTTTTCTGCAAAGTGGATACCCCAGTCTCCCCACCTCCATCTTGCTTGATCATAAAGTGATGAGCCAGGAGCAGTGCATCCTTAATCAGCTCCTCCTTTGCATATGCTGCAGCATTCAAAGGGAATTAATAACCAGTCCAGCTGAAATCCTGCAGGCTCAGGGTGCTGCTGACTCCTTTTAGGTGCTCCCCAATTTGTGGATGTACTTTTAAGTCCCAAGAGATCAAACTCAGTTTTCCTTCTGTGATAGCCTGAAAATTGGAAAGCGTACGTATATCCTCTCTGGGGCTTTAGAAAACCACTGGGGAATAACGAAGTGGAGGAGGGGAAGACTCTTGAATTGCCTGGCATTTTCCTCTGGATTCATGTTGAGCCACCTTTGAGTCCTATTGTGGCACCAAGTCCTCACCAGGTTCTGGAATGTCAGGAGAGGTGTGACTGAAGGCACTGGGGACAGGAAAACTCCCCAAACCACTACCCCAGCCAGTTTAAAGCATTAGAGCTCAACTCTCTTAGAGGTTATTTAAGAATTGTAAGTGCTAGACGAACTAATAAGGGAAAATTTTCAACTACTCTTTCACTCAAACTGCACTAATTCTACTTATATGTTTCAGCAGCAATCAAAATCAGTAATGAGAAATACAGCGGCTGCTTCAATACAATGAAAACTTTCTGCACCAAACATGGAAATGTGTGCTCTACATGTACTCCCATCTAATTCTCACCTGGTAATTTTTTTTTTTTTTTTTTTGGTCTTACAGATGAGAATTCCTAAAAGAGCTACATCATGTGCCAGGGTTGCACAGGTCGTTAGAACAGCAGCCAAGATGCAAATCCTGGCGAGCAGCTCCAGAGCCAGTTTTCTGAAGACTACCCAGTTCTGCCTCCCTTCCCAGTGTAAAGTGAACGCAGCAGCAAATGCTGGAGCTGGAATTGGAACCCAGGTGGCCTGCCTTCAAAGGCTCACCTTTTAATGGTTTCATTAAATAAAACGGACTTGGTCAGTCTTTCCCTGCTCCTCCTAGTAACCTTTCCCCCTCTTTGGTTCCTTCCTGTCCCACTTAGGAGTGTCCCCATTCTTTTTTTTTCTGATGTTTGCTGAACAGCTTTCTTTTGCTACCCTGCCTGCCTACCAGGGACTCACCTGGAGGCTGGAAATTCTGCCCCCTCTCTGAGTCATGGGTTCACGGATGTCTATATATGTGAAAATTCACCAAGTCCAAACGGTTTAGATATGGAGAATTTATTAAGTACTCTAAGAACGAACAAACCAAACCCAGCAAGCACATGGCCTGGATTTGAAAACTTATAAACTTAAAAGTAAGTTTTAAATTTTGGAGAAATGGGGAAAAAATCAGAATAATAACATTTATCAATACATGAAAATGACATGAACTTCAGATTGCTCTGTCTATAAATAGAAG
Source organism: Cavia porcellus (assembly GCF_034190915.1). NCBI lineage: Eukaryota > Metazoa > Chordata > Mammalia > Rodentia > Caviidae > Cavia > Cavia porcellus. The sequence goes on from NW_026947496.1 coordinate 51,884,134, forward strand.
TTTGCTGGACTATGGCCATGCTCATACATTCAGATGGCTGTTGGTTCTTTTCCACTGCAAGGGTAGGGCTGACTAGTTGTAGCAGAACCAGTGGCCTCAAACACTGACCGTACAGCTGTTTACTGAATGAATTTGCCAACCCACCTCCACGAAAACTTGCCACTTGCCACTGATGCAGCCCCATAACATTGCGTCACTATTCTAATCCTTTCTCTGAGAGATGGTTCTCAAATAATCACCATGATTAACTCTTTGGCTCCAAATTCTGACTCCATAAGGCTCACATATATGTTCAGGCTCTAAGAACTCATGACAAGTTAAAACTTGAAGACAACTAGAATAGTGTCACTATCATGAGTAAACATCACCGATTAGTTTTTTATGAGTTACTGATGAGTTTTATCACACAGTAAAATTGTCCATTTTTTCTGGAATTTTTACTATGCCCTTAGGTTAGTTTTTGATTACAAATTAACCAACTACAGTATATAGTTCTCTGTGTATTTTTAAGCCTTTAGTGGATCTTTAAACATTTGGAGTCATTGTTGGAAATGTACTGACAGAAAATAACTGGGGCACTAACAAAGTTTGACTCAAAATGGAGATGAATGATGAATTTTTCACCTTTGATCTTTCCACAGGCTTACTTCCTCCACGTGGACTATCCTTCCTCCTAACTCCACTGTGGCTCAGTCTCCCCTACCAGACTGAAAGCTCAGGACTATGAAACCCATATCAGAATTAAGAAGTTTACTCAGCCCACTGCCTTATACAAAATAAGCACTTGAGATATCTCTAAGAGATGGAAAAAATGTATAAGAGAAATTTCTATCTCCATGCAATATTTATTGAATGGGCCAAGATATGCTGAGTTCATCCGTTCATCCGTTTAGATTTTAAGTGACTATTTCTCTATCTGCAAAAGCAATAACTATTTTTGACAGACATGTTGAAACCCTACCAGGGTAAATGTGTACTTTGGGAAATAGGGTAAATACCTTGCAACGGTGAGAAATTCCTTCCTGAGGAATGCTGTTCAGAAAAGGTGTGAGATTCCTCCGACTCCATCTAATGTTAATCATTTATGAAATACTGTGGTTCAGAGCTCAGAAATTGGAGTCATTTCAGGCTGTAAATATACATTTCCTGTCAAAACATATCAAATGGATAAGACTTCAATTTATTTGAGAATGAGTTGTAACTAACTTCAGTATTGGCAATTTGGAGAATTCTCTGATGGCTTTTTAATATCATCAGCCGACTTCTTCACTTCTTGCCCCAAAGCAGTAAGTATCTCCATCTGACCCTCCTCAGGAGTGGCTCACGGTGCCTGGCTGAGTGGTATCTACCCCTTCAATTCCACATATGCTGTGCAGTTTCTTTTACCATCACTAATATGAGGACTATACACAACTTGAAATAACATTCTGGATTTAAGATAGGGTCCCAAGCTCATTTATCACTGCATTCTGCCTGCATCATTTCACTTCACCACATGTAACAACAGCCTAGAAAATATGAGCTTCTATTCAGAGTACCTTGGTTTTTTACCAAAAATTAGGCCAACTGGTATAGACACTACAATGTCAAGAATCACCAGGCCATGGGATGCTTCTTTCTTTCCATTCTGTTTTTCTCCCATCTGCTTTTCATGTTCAAGGCCACTTTACTGTCCAAAATGGCTATGTCCATGAGTTTGTGTTCTCTAAAATCGAAGAATGAATTTTAGGAACAACAGAGGTGAAGAGTAGAATATATTTATTGAGAGAAAGCAAGCTTCTGTCTGAGAAAGAGTCAGAAGGGGTCCCTAGCCAGTTGCCAAGGACTCTGTCTTTTCCAGGGACTTTTATAGAGCAAAATCATGGGAATCATGGGGCAGAAGGCAGTTAGGCATAAGGTGGATCATAACTACAGTTAGCCAATAAGATTAGTAATTCAAATAAAATTAATTAAATTGGGGACAAATGGGGAAGCAAGTCATGGAGAAAGTAGACATTCTTAGAGAGCCCCGACTTTTCCCTGGTGGGTTGGAATGGCAGCTCTTGGCTTCCTCGAGTGATAGGGAACTATTTAGAATATCAATCCTTAGGATGTATATATATTTGTTTGATTCTTTGTCTTAAGGCCTGCCCCACAGCAGGAGGTGTCTGAGTCCCCACAGTTGCAAGGTATCTGGGCTTCTGCACTGGCTCCTTTGAGGACCTACCCCTGTCTCACTGCCTATATTATTTCTAACTAACTCAGCTGTCTGCAACACAACTACTACATCAGATCCCAGGACTTAGAAAGGAGGAAAACCCAAAAGTCATACTCCCCTCCATTTTAGAAGACTCCCCAGAAATACCACTCAACTCTACATATGTCTTACCTGGCTATGCCAATGGAAGAGAGGTTGTAAAACACAGTTCTGATTCTGTGCAGCACCTGCCTGATTAGAAACCAGGGTTCCATTACTAAGGAAGTGGTATGGTGTACACAGGCAACTAGGATCTCTCCTACCACTTTCTACTGTATATGTCCATTTGGCACATCAACAATTAAATGATATGCAGATTCTCCAACAGGGTCCCCTTCATCATCTCAGAGAACTTCTCTAGAAGGTTCCATTCTGACAGCCTTGAAAGCAGTGGTCACCACTAGGTCTATTTCATCTCTCATGGAGATGAAACATCTCACACTCCCTCACTAGGCAAATGGCATAATAGATTATTTCAGGGGTAAACAGTACCTCACCTGCACTTTCTACAAGGCTGCACAGTTCTATAATGTGAGGTTCAGGGATTTAGTTTTGTTTTTCATCTCACAAGTTTTGCTATCTCACCCAAACCCAGACTCACAGCCTCCTACCACCATGCCAGCTCAAACAAAACTGAATACTCCCAGAAGCAGGGAATCTACATAGGATCTGGTGAGTCTATGGAAGCCCAAGGCCTGAAGCACTCTTACGTGTAGCCCATGAGAAAATCACTTTAAATTGGCAGAAGGCAGCATGGCTTTCAGCAGAGCTTCAAGACCTTGTCAACATGCACTAAACTGTGGTCTCCCAAGCATTCCTGCATAATCATCAATTGGAAACTCCCACTGATCAGGTCACTGTGGCTGTACACTGTACACAGAAGGTCTTCTCACAGGAGTTAAGATTTGAGTGTGAACACATGAGGAGGAGACAGCCAAGAGAAAAACAAAAGGAAACAAAGGATTCACTTCCACATTTCCACACTTCTGGGAAAGGGATATCAAGCACAAGCAACGACAGAAAGAGTAAGTGTGATGCATCATAGGAAATAAAAGATGACCAGTGTGGGAAGAGGTTGCAGATGATAACGCAGCGACAATCAGAGTACTGGCAATTGTCATCTTTTGACCCTGCTTCTAATGTAATTTTACTTTTCCAACAACCAAATGGATTTTAAAGATGGCAATCTTATCTGTATCTTCTGTCATTCCCACTCTGTCCACTTCTAAAATTGTTTTTGGCCTGGCAAGCATGAGATCCTGAGTTCAATTCCCAATGCCAACAAAATAAAAATAAATAAATAATAAAATTATCCATGAAGAAAATAAAGGAAGCTATGCTTTAATTGCAAGCTACAGTTAATTTTAAAAATATACAAGATTCCTAAATTACAAAGCTCCATTTGTTTTAAAAGCAAGTTTTCCAAGAGCTTTCTTTAGCCAGTGTTTTTGAATTGCAATTCAATTTGTATATTTATTTAAAATAACATGCACATACAAGGTCCTCTTTCCTACAAATCAAAAGAAACCTCTGGAAAAACAGAATTCCAGACCTCTGCCATAGTTTTCACATGGAGTAAGCCCCTCAACTTCATGGGCTTCTTTGACCCGTAACTTCAAAGATCCATTACTTCAATCAGAGTAGGAGAATGTTTTTTAAATATCTTGGCATCCATCAACCAGCATTTTCAAGGGCAAGAAAACTACAGGGCCCAAGGAGCTGTCTGAGGTGCCTAAGGTTAATGGCTGTATTTACATAACCATCAATTCACTAAGCAGAGAACTGCCTCAGTAGAGCTCAGTCCTGTCAGGAGGCCCTGAGCACAGCAGAAGGGACTCTCTCAACAAGAAAGGGCGATGCCTGACAAATCTCAATGACACCACTTTCTGTTCATTCACTTATCTCCCTATTTTCAGTTGAAGAATCTTTGTTATGGTTTAAATCTGAAATGCCCCACCCCCTGCAAATATCACATTTCAGAGGGGCCTGGATCATGGGGGTGCTAATGAGGATTCGCCCATCGAAGAGTTTAACAGCTGAATTGCTGTTATTAGGGAGGGACTGGTTGGAGCTGGGTCATTGAGGGCATAACCCAGAAGGTTGTATTCTTGTTCCAGCATGCTCCCTTCTTTACTGTCTCTCTCCCTCCTTCCCTTGTTCTTTCCTTGTTCTCTCCACTCATACCCACTTTCTCTTAGCTCTAGCTCTAGCTCTAGCTCTAGCTCTGTTTTTGGCCTACCATGTGTTGAGTAGCATTCCTCCACCAGGCCAATCCGCCATGCCACTTCTGCCTTGGAGTAAGACAACCATGGACTGAACCCACTGGAAACTATAATCCAAATAAAACCTCTCCTCCTTCAAACTGTGAGTATTGGGTGTATTTTGTCCTGATGACAGGATAGAGTCTTGGACTCCTTTACTGAGCAACACGGACTCTCTACTCTCATCACTCCATGAGACATTTTGTAAAATACTGTAGGGGTATAGTAAAACATAATGGTTGTACTTCCTATGAGGGCAAAAACCTGTCCGGTATGGTAGCTACTCCACAAATACATGACTATTTAAACTTGAAGCTAAATTAATTAAAATTAAATGAAATCTAAAATTTAATTCCTTAGAACACCTACCTTTCCAGAGCTAAAAATAGAGCAAGGCTTGTGGCCACCGCAGTGAATAGCAGTAATCTGGGGACATTTTCACCACTGCAGAAAGTTCTTTGAGAACTTGTAAGATTGTAGTGGATAGATTTTTATTTACTATATCCAGGGCCTGACCTGTTCTGGAGTTTATATATCTTAATTCCATGAGAACATAGATGAAAGAGACATTCTGAAGTCCCCATATTTTCCAGATGCATCTAAAGCAACTCGATGTGCTAAAACATACTCACTGACCTAGCAGTTATAGTTCAAACCCAGACAAAAAAACTGCACGTGGTAGAAACAACCATGTAATTATGAGAGGGCTTTAAAAAATAAATATCGCACCTCAGTTAATGTCATGCATGACTCTATTCACAAATGCTCTTCAATAGTCTCCTCAACAGAAAAAATGAGGAAAATCTGAATCTGTATCTATAAAAGAACAGCTAGATAAAATGCTAGGCATTCATAGCAGAACATAATGCAATGTTAAAGTAATAAAAAAGAGCCACATATATTCCAGTATGAGTGTCCGGAGTTTAACTCAGGACCTTGTGCTTGCCAGGCAAACACTGTGCCACTAAGCTACATCACCAGCCCTTATTGTTATTGTCTTTTTGAGACAGGGCCTCACTAAGCAGTTCAGGTTAGCCTTGAACTTACTTTGTAGGCCAGGCTGACCTGGGTCTTCTGCCTCAGCCTCCCACATGCTGGGACTGAAGGCATGTGCCACTACGCCCAGCTGCCAATCTGGCTAGCTCTCAAAAACAATTTTGAGTGAAAAACACATATTATAGAATCAGATGCATAGTATGATACCACTGGAGTGAAAAATTTCACACATTCAAACAATATTTTAAATTATATTTAATTTAGATAACACAAAGAAAATTTTAATACATTTTAATGTTAAACTTAAATACATGCCTATAATCCCAGCACTTAGGAGGCTGAGGCAGGAGAATGGCAGTTCAAGGCCAGCTCAGCTGCATAATGAGTTAAAGGCCAGCCTGAACTGCATAGTAAGACCCTGTCTCAAAAAAAAAAAAAAATTGAATATTAACCATTTTCCTACTTTTATTGATTAGTTAGCACTGACAAATTTACTTCAGTTAGAGAGAACTACCAGATCATCAACAGCCCATTATCCCCTCTGCTTGGCTTTGAGACATAAAGTATATTAAATATCTTACGTATATTCAGAGGATATAAGCCCAAGTCTTTATAGTATTTAGGGAGGGAGGGATTTAAAAAGTGCTGTAGGGATAGTTAAAGGTAATCATTACTTTTACTTTAATTTTACTTTTACTTTTTTATAATTTGTGTGTTATCAGTCAGTCTTCTTCAAAGTCACTAAGACCTTTTATTCATCAGAGTATCAGCGTCCACAGCTCAAACCTCTGCCACAGCCCTGAGCAGCCATCCCAGCCAGCAGAGCGTCCACACACACCATGTCCCCTGGAAATCAAGCAACACGGCTTTTAAAGTGGATATTTGCCTTTAAAACACAAACCAGACCATTTTGTTGTTTGGTTGCTTCTGCTGTTCGTTCTTCCACAGAAGCTGTCTCTGGCTGTGCCCTGCTCTGCCACTCAACGTGGAAGCCTCATCTTCTTCCCGTCTGGGGATAGGTGCTGGGCACAGGGTACAGGACAAAAGGTCAGCGGTCTGGGAGGAAAGCAGAGCCACTTGACAAGGGGCCAGAGTGAGACTCTACAGAAGGAACAATAGGGACTGATGGCCTTCGGGAAATGTGAGTGCAAACCTAGTCACATGCGGTGGCCACTGCCTTCGAGAGATGGGCACGGTCCCACAGGCCAGCTGTGGCACTGACACAGAGCGCTGGAGACCAGGAATCTAATGACTCTGCCCCAGCCTGGCCACTCAGCTGGTTGCCACCAACTCTAGCCTTCCTGCCAACACCCACATGTGTCTATACCTCAGACTGCCTCTAAAACACCTCACAAAGCCCCAATTTTAAAAAAAAAAATGGCTTATTATATTTGTTTTCAAGAAAGATATTAATTGATAAACATTTTTTTTTCAGTATGGCAACTGAACCCAGGGTCTTCACACTGAAATACAACCCCCAGCCTTTTGTTTCTTATTGAGCCTGGGTCTCACTAAGCTGCCAGGTTGCCCAGGGTGAGCTCAAATTTGTAATCCTACTGCCTCAGCCTCACACAGCACTGGGATGACAGGCATGCACCACTGTCCCAGTTCTAACTTTTTTAAACACAGCAAGACAAAAGAAAATCCACTGAAAGCTTTTTATTTAAGCAAATACAGAAGATAATTTATTCCTCCAAGTGGCATGAAAAAGCCACAAGCCAGGCATCTGTGCAAAAACTTTCCATATCCCCTGAAGTCCTATAACTCTGTCTCCTACTCCATCTTCTGGTCCTGACTAGATCTTCAATTATTCCCAGAATGGATGAAATTTTAAATCTGCAGCAGCTCTTAACATCTGCTGAGTCTTAACTATACAGAAACAAAAACAAAATTCCTATACATCACCTGCTAATAAGATTATAATTTAAATCAGACTCACAGGTATACAAGAATAGAAGCCATGATTTTCCCTGGTTAATACAAACATCAGCACAACGACAGAAGTCAGAGCTAAGCTGGTTACTGCTCTATACAGTAAGCCTACCTCCACATGCATTTAAACTGCTCTACAATTCTAATTTTAAAAGTCCTCAACTATTGAACGTATCCTATGCTCTGAAAGAAGCTGGGGACATTCTCAGAATCAGTTTCTCATACATAACACTGATCCAACTAACATCTAATTTGTACTTTGGGTTCAGTAATTTGAATCAATCTTCAGAATCATGTTATTTAGACAAGCTGATCAGTGTAATACAAAATGAGAAACCCTTAGTCTAATCAAAACAACCTTGTTTTATGAAAATCTCCATATTAAAATTTTTTAACCCTGAAAAATGAACTGTCTGAAAAGGTTTTATGCAAAGTATCATCTAAGGCAAAGACGTCATCAGCCCACGATGAAAGCCTGGTGGAGGTACAAACTCCCAGGCTCCACCTTGGATAGACATTCTGCATGTGACAACTCTAGAAGTGAGACTGGGAATCTGTTTCAGCTGTCGCTCTGCTTGACTCTGTGCACTCAGGTGATGATGTTAAGAATTGCAATGATACTAGAACTTGGGGACAAGTGTACTGAAAATTGGTGATACAGAATAGATTTTCAAAATTCCATGTTTCCAGCGAACCAAAAAATTTTGTAGTCGGTCTAAAACTCTACATTTGCCTCCCCTCCTTCCTTAGTTCTAAGTAAATAAGTAATACTCACCCATGGATATAGTTGATTGCTTGTTAGTTCTTGTCTGTTTCTGCCATGGTTCAGAAATATTTGTACAAACCAAAGCTGGAGTTTACACTTGGGAGCCTGAGTCTTTTGTAAGTGTGAGAAGTAAATTCAGAATCAAAATGTCTTGAAGAAACAGTTTTCTAGGAATCTTGCCAGTCCTTTTTCTCAGGGAGACCTTAACTTTAAATTTGAGGAATATTTTCCCTACCTGATTAATACTTCTCAGGCTAATTACTGTGCTTTGTTTGTGTAGATGGCAGGATACGCTGTCTGCTGACACCTGTGCTCTCTGGATCACTAGAACTGGCTGCCCTAGCTCACAGAGGTCACCAATACAGCAAGCAGAGCTTTCTGCATGCTCCTGCTCCCCCAGTCCCCCAATGAAAAACCTGGGGTAATGCACTCTAAATATTGCCATTTGCCTTTCCAGTAACACAGAAAATTATACGTACCTCTTTCAGAATGTCAGAGGGCCACCTCCTCAGATAGACTTACTTCTGGGTCTTTAGAATCAAATTAGGACACTATCAGATACCTATTTGTGCAAATGTTCATCTCGAGTGTATTTAAATGTCTGCACATCCTGCTTTTCCTCATCACATCAAGCAGCACTGCTTCCACAGCGTAATCATGATAATGAATAAACATGGGATGCTTACAAAGGAATCAGGGACCAAAAACTGATCAATTGTTAATTCTGTAAAGTGACAAAAACGTGCCTTCCTCTGCAATGCCTCCATCTAGCTGTGTCTTTTGGAGGAAAGGAGGGCCATGTTCTCTGCCCACTGTCTCTAGAAAGCAAGAATGCAATCACCACCAGGTCCTACCTAAGGGTTATCTTTATCTCGACCACTTCCTCCATCTCTCTCAATCCATCCCTCCTCCCACCCCCAATGAAAAGCAAAACTTGTTATGGCATTTACAGAAACATGGGCTGCACGGTTGTTAATTGCCAGAGGATTCCAGGCAGCATTAATACTAACAATCTAAATAACCATAGTATATATCGACTGGCTTCCTATTATTTGAATAAAATAGTAATGTCACAATAAACATTTGACCCACCAACACTCCAAATCACAATCAAATTCTTCTCTGTGGCAGGATGAGAACTCATAGTTTCTCCAGGATAAACCCATTCACTATTTATCTCCACACCCCAACCCTACCTGGACCCTCCTTCCACGTGAGAAGTTCAGTCAGCCTTGCTGGGGGTGAATGATCTCCTAAGAGTTTTGCCTCTAAACTACCTTTCCCGGCTCCAATCTCAGCTCTGCCACAGCCTACCAGTGGGGCATCATGTCTCATTTTCCTCAGGCACAGAGGAAGACAATAATTGTGTTCACCTTATAGACATGGGGGTGGGGTAGATAAGATAGTGCATAAATATGATGAGTGTGAAATGATACAGCCACTATGAGAAACAGCACAATGTTCCCTCAAAAAAATTAAACACAATATACTCAAGAGAACTAAAAGCAAAGACTGGGAGATTTGCACACACATTTATAACAGCGTGATCGACCACAGGCAAAAGTTGGAAACAACTCAACTTTGTGTTGACTAATTGACAAAATGTGGTATAAACATATACAATAGAGTACTGGCCTTAAAAAGAAAAAAAATTCCAACATATGCTAAAACATAGATGAACCCTGAAGACATTATGCTAAATAAAATATGACAGTCACAAAAGGACAAGTATTGTATGACTCCACTTGCATGAGGTGCCAAGAGCAGTGGAATTCAGGGATGGGAAATATGATGGTGGGTACTAGGAGAGGAGAAGAGGAAGAAATGGGGCGCTGAAGTGTAATGGGTACATTTAAGTTTTGTGACATGCAAGGAGCTCTGTGGGTAGGTATAGATGACACCAGCCAAACAGTGTGAAAGTATTTAATGCTACTGCAGTGTACACTTAAGAATGATGAAAATCGTAAATTTGGTGTTATTCCATTAAAACTTTCTTTATGGTTTTTCAAAACTATTTTTTTAAAAGTACTTAGCACATTACAAGACAACATTCTTTCTTAACACATTTTAGCTATTATTACCACCATAATTTTTTTTTTGGAGTGGGGTACCTGGGTTTGCATGCAAGGCAAGATTCTACCACTGAGCCACATCTGCAACCCACTACCATCATTTTTTGAAACCTTAATAAGACAAATAGATAACAAACATCCCCTAATTTAAGAATGGCAAGTACTCAAATAAAAGACACGTTTTGACTCCTTACGCAATCCTCTCCGGCATCTCTGCCTCTGTTGGTTGTTACTCTTGGGACTCACTGGGGAATGTTTAAATGTTAGCAGTGAATTTCCTAAATCTCCACTGCACATCCATGCCCAAGTTTTGAGGTAGGGGGAATTCAGCACACAGGAAGATGAGATCAGTACCAAAGAACAGACTCACAGCCCTCCTCCTGCTTGCTTAATGCAGCTCTGCTCCTGAGCAGACCCCACGGCCTGGGAAGAGCAGGACAGAATGCCAAAAAGATGCGCAGCTTTCATCCTGGGAGGACCAGGCCACGGTAACCAATTTTATGGCTCTTTTGATTTGTATGTCCATGGATGTGTGTGTGTGTGTGTGTGTGTGTGTGTGTGTGCACACATGCATGTATACACATGTGAGTGTGGGAGAACAGAGAAGGAATTAATCCAAAAACACTGAAGAAGAAAGCTGCAATCTCAGATCTGAGGTTGGGATGCATAATCGGTTCTGAGAGCAGAGAAAAGGTGACAGATGTTTACATTACAAGCTGGCGGCCACTGGAACAGCTGCCAAATGATTTAAATAGTATCAAAGATTGTGGCCCCTGTGATTTATCGTTCTCATTGATACATGCAAAAAATAATTCACCCCAATAATTTTTCCTTGGATAATTTTAATTAAACACCCTACTGTACAAAGTATGTTTTCTGACTTTGTTTGCTAGTGAAAATTGAATCCAGGGCCTCAGGTATGCTGGGCATACTAACCACATCCTTGGACCTTATTTAAAATCTTAAACTAGACAGATATTAAATAAAGAAAAAAGAATTGAAAGGCTTATTCCAACACCAACACATGAAATATGTGTTCTCTAACAGTAATGCAATGCATTACAAAGAAATCCCTTTAAACTCAAAATCCCTTTAAACTTCTAGGTTTTATACTGGCATTAAAGATGAATTATTAAATAGAGTAACACACAGCCATGAAAAAAGAATGGCTTAGAGCTCTTTTTGCTTATTCTTCATCCTTCCTCAGACGAAGCCAGAGCACATGTTAGTGCCATGTGACCACCTATACCATTGCCCTGTGCATAGAAGAGCTCCATGGTCAAGCTGGCCACAGGATACTGGCCTCCTTCCCTAGCTTAGTCAAGATCCTTGCAGTGGGCCTTTGCTGAATCAACCAAGGAGGATAAAGATTATATGATGGATGACCCCTTTTATCTAAAATGATTAGGTCTAAATATCTACATGTGGATAAAAGCAGAGGAAGAGAAATGGAAATAGATTTATCAAAATAGGAATAGAAAATGTCTCTGGGACATAGAATTAGATGGGCTTTTTACTTTGCTAATCGTCTATACTATTTGGATTTTCTGGTTGAGCATGCATTATCTTTATAAATTAAGAAAAGAAATCTTCGAAACAGAAGGTACAGTGATGAAAACAAATCATGGTCTATGCAGTAAGAGCCCTGGGCTTGCTGCTAAAAATAAAATATTGGGGACATTGGAAAAGCCATTTCAATATTCTGGACCTAAAAAGATACACTATAGCAGAGTCTCTCAACCACAGAATTCCTGACATTTTAACCCAAATAATTCTCAGGTGTGGGAGTTGTCCCAGGCATCCAGGGTGTTCAGCAGCATTCCTGGCCTCTACCCACTGCAGATTCCTCTCTCCTCTCATCCTCACCAAGATGCAGACACTGCCATGGGTCCTCTGTGGAGCAAAAATACCCACATTGAGAAACACTGCCTGAGATGGCCATTCGGCTTGCTCCTTGCTGGAAGTCTCCTCTGATTAGTTTTAGAAGCTATAAAGCCTGAGGGTTAATGCTGAAAGACTCACAGGTAAATCACTGTGGTATGCAAAGGGCCCATCAATATTTGCAGGATTCCTCAGGCAAAAATGACAGAAAAATGAAGAAAATGAAAAATAAGACTCTGAGTCTTCAGAGAGAACTTTAGGACATGCAGCGCAGATATGAAGCTTTTGAGCGTCCAAGCAGACAGAACAATCATTAAAAAACTAATAATAATAATCGCTATACTTTTGACAGTTCCATCTTCGGTTAAAATAATTGGAGTGCTGCAGAAGTGTGCATAATTGTTTTACAGCTTTAAATGAACTTACAGCACAAACAAACCATATTTTCTGTTTAACAAAAAAACCTAGTGTTTTCTCTTCATTTCATAAGAAACACAAGGACATCTTCATGTTTTTCTAAACAGTGTACTATGGTCTAACAATACTACCATCTCATAAAAGGCAACAAATTACCTTACCCACACCTTTGTTATCTTTTTAAATAGAGCATCTTCTCTATATCTGTCATTTTACTAACAAAAACTCCTTAGTATGTGATTTCACCCTACTTTTGAATTAAAATTATTTATGCTCATGCTAATGACTGCAAGATCCTGACATCTCTTGAATTAAAAAGAGTAACTAAAAAGATTCAATGTTATTTTAAATTTACCGTTCTTTGAAAATCAGTAGTTCATCCATATAGAAAAGCCATCTATTAATCAAAATGGTTCATGAACACCATTCCCTACCTGGCACACACTAAGTTTTCCACAAATCTTGAAAAATCATCATTATCTGCAACCATGCCAGGAAATAGTTTTATTCTAAATTATTAGGATGAGCAAATAATAGGCACAAAGAATGGAGGAGACTGTCACACAGTACATTTAACCTGAGTTCTCTTTCATGAGCATCCTTTACATCAATACTGAAAACTAAGTCAGTGTATTTTTTTTTTTTTATCAGTACCAGGGATCAAACTCATGACTGCCTGCTTGCAAGGCAGGCACTTATACCGCTGAGCTAAATCCCCAGCCCATCAGTGTAATTTTAACATCTACATCTCTCCATGTGTTCAAAGATCCCCACTGAGTGACCTTACCCAGCCCTCTTCCATGGTCAGCTAGCTTCAAACCTCTTCTTCATGAGTGCAGGGACTATGGCTGCCACTAGTCAGGAACGGAAGGTAAGTGCTGTGCAGAGCTGCCAAGTCCTCAGGCTGCATTCAACCAAGAGAATGTCCCTACCTCCTGAGCCTTCACAAAACAAGCCACATGGTCCTGTCCGCAGAATCTGCTCTGGAAGCAGCCACTACTTTACAAGCAGTTCCTTCCAGAGTTTTCCTGGAAAAGCACTGGACTAAAAATTCAGCCTCCAAAATTCTAATCTCAGTTCTTTTTTCTCTTTTCTTCCTTTGTTCTCCTCCCCGCCCCCAAACCCTAATAGTGAGTAGGATTGAACCCAGCGTCTTTCCACTGAACTACATCTCCAGCCCTTTTTTAACTGTTCTGTTTTGACACAGGGTCTCACTAAGTCACCAAGCGGGCCAGACTGGGGTTGAACTTTTACTCCTCCTGCCTGAGCCTCCCATGGTACTGGGGAGCAAGCATTCCTTCTATATCACAGTACATTCAACCCACCCTGATCTCCTAGAAAGGGGAACTCAGAGATACTTGCCAGATTTAAAATTCCTCAAGTCTCTGAGTCTTTCCCCAGAATTCATGATTAGGTTTATGTTAAGAGAGAGCACACAGATGCCCTCTGGACTGACTGAATGGAACAAAACCGACCAAATTAAAATGGCAACAGTAAAACTGAAAGTTATTTTTAATTTTTTCAAAAAAATATCAAATAGATGGGGAAGCAAAGTTAGTTTCATGCCAGAGATCACTGACTAGGCTGCTACAAACCACAGCTCCACAGGATGACTTAAACCCACATCTGTAGGTCAGAACTGCCTTGACTTCTGGCATGGGCTTGTTAAAGTAACATTTCTAACCAAGTAAGTATGACGTGATTAATGAGACCAAGTCACTTTCCACTCCCACTATGGACACTGTTCCCTGCCCTCCACCCCCAACCCTGAATCTTCCTAAAGAAAGACAAATTACATTGCATAATCTCCCAATCAGTTATGATTGTCTTCAGGACTTAACGGCATCTTGCTAATCTTGGCTGATTTATAGCTAACAGCTGATAAACATACATGTGTATACAAACAAATTAGTCTATTATCTACACATTCTATCTCCCACCCACAGCCCTCCATAAAAACATAACACTAGGTCATTTATTATGTATGATAATATCTCCACTTGTCTATAAAGAAATAGAGCCAGGGTGAAAAGCTCCCAAAGAGAAAGAAAGGATAAGAGAAAAATGTACTTATGCAAATTCTATAGAAATCTATAAAGCTACAACCTTAGAATTTTATTATTAAGCTAAGCTTCTTACTCCAGAAATCCCCAAAACCCTCCAACTGGGTTGCTAATTGAGCTACAAAGTGCCAAAAAGACTTCCCTCTCTCTCTCATCCATCACAGGCAGTGTAGAATCCCTTGCTCGATATGATAACATGACTTTTGTCAATGCATGTTCAAATCAGATAGAGGATTGGTTGGTGATGATGTCATTCCCATGGGTTAATCCCCAGTGAATGCAGTTTTAATATCATATGCATCCACACATCATTTACATAACGAAGTATTATATTAAGTATAACAATAAATGAGTGGTGGAGATAAAAGCAGCTATTAGGGAAAGGCTATGTGCCACTGAAAAGTAGGTGGGGAACAAAGGGAAGGATCACTTTCCTTTTAACTAAACAGAACTAGGTCATCAAACAATGCACATCTCTAAAAAGATCACAAAATGAATATTGCAATTCAAGTGACCTAGAGCAATCTAAGGCTAGAAATATGAGAAAAATTGCTTACAATGAAGAGTATGCAATATAATTACAGGTGCTTTTGGTGAGTGGAAGGAAAAAGCCATTCAAAAACAGATACACTGGCAGCCTCTGCTTTTCTGAGAAGGGCAACTTTCTTATCTCTAGCAGGGAAAAACTGGCCACGTCAAGCCACGACTTAAAGTCTTACAATAAATTTTAAAGCACCAGAGGGTAGTTAGATGATACTGAGAGAAGACAGCAAGAACAATGAGAGAGAATAATTTAGAAAGAACACCTTGAAATACAGCTTTCGCCTTTAAGAATACTGATCAATGAAGAAAGATTTCTGCATAAATAAGGGCTATTAACTCACGTGGTCATTTTGGGAGGACATAAGTCATCATTAGTCATAATATTTCTGAAAACTGCTCTCACACGGCCTTATTAAGGTCTGCATTTCCAATCCAAAGGAAGTGTTGGGCTGGCACACTTATTTATGACCATAAACTTAGCAGAAATGCTTCTCACCATAAAAACCACAGTGAACTGTTGAAGAATTCTTCACATCATTCGTCTCAAATGACTGAGTGGAAAACAGTAATTGTACAGCCAAACGGATGTTCTAAAAAATCTTAGCCTTTTTAAAAAGTTCAAAATCTGCTAGAAAGCTTAGTCAATAATGTGTGTAAGTGTGGGGTTTTTATCTGGTGGGGTGCGGGGGGGGGGGCCTCCAGTTGCTGTTAGCAATCCCTGTGCCAAGGATAGCAGAGAAAGAACCAGAGTAAGGCTTAGAAAGCAACTGTCCCCACACTCAGGATCGCCTGTCACATCACATCAACTTCACAGTCTGTCTTGGAGGGAAAGCCACTGAAAAGTTAAAAAAAGAAAGAGTTTCAGGATAAGCATGCTTCCTCAGAGGAACTTTCAATCCGGGTGGAGGGAGGAGCACATGCAAAGATCTCAGAAGGGTAAAATACACAAGCGTCCCTGCGTCCAGCCTGGGCTGCCTGCCAAGTGCGGGGTAACAAGCTTCCTATCACCAATCCTCCTCAAGTTGAGTGAGCCCTTGTTTAAAGATGCCTTCCCTTCCACGAGGACCACCAGAGCACATGAGGAAAGGAAAAAGAGGCAAAGAATGATAGAGACGCTGCCTGGGTGGGCAAATCCAGGATCCCTCGCGCGGGAAGAGGTAGAACTTCATGCCCCATCTAGTGTCTCCCTGCACCGGGAGCCTGGCGCTTCCCATGGAAAGCGCTTCCCGAGCGCTCGCTGCGCTCTAATGCAAGACGCCGCAACCAGGTGGCTCAGATGGGCGACTGACCCGCTTCCTCCTGCTGGCTCCTATAAGAGTCCCCGCTAAGCCTCAAGAGATAAAGCCCCCGAGACCAGCTTGTCCACAACCAGCGCACAGGGAGACTCCGCCCCGCGTTTCCACCTCCCAGTTCATCAAGTGGCCATCCCCGCACCGTGCAGCGCCCCAGGGGACCTGCACCTCGAAATTAGAAGAGGCTGCTGCCCCACCCCTGCCACACAGCCTTACTTCGGAGAGCCGCTTCCAACTTCGGGGTACAAGCCGACCACAACACAGGAGGAACCCTGCTCCCCAAGACTCCAGGATGGGCGGGCTCGCTCCGAGCCAAGTTGCACGGTACCAGCTCGAAAGGCAGCTGGTGCCCAAGGGACAGTGTCGCTCTCAGGGTCCAGGGCCACTCCCATCCCATCAGCCCGCCCCCTTTTCTCCCCTTCCAGTCCTTCTCACTGCCTGGAGCCGGCGGCCAAGTCAGACCTGCGCGTCCAGGGCTGGGCGCCGATCGCACACCGGAGATGGAGGGCGCTCAACGCGCCGCCTGTCCGCAAGTGCCCGGGGAATGAGCCATCGCCCCCGCCGCCAAGCCAAGGAAGAGAAAGTTCCTGCGTCTCCCCAGAGAGAGGCCCGAGCTGAAGCAGGAGAAACAGCGTCTGCGAGGGGCTGCGCCTGCCGGACGCCCCCGCGTCTGCAGTGAGCTGCTAGCCCAGCCGTGCGCCCCGTCCCGATGGCAACCCGCTAGCAAGCAGCTGGAGCCCCGCGAGCACGCCAGCCAGGGGGGTCGGCTGGGCTCGGGCCGCGCTGATTGGCCTGGCCGGCCGCTGCCCGCGCCCAGCGAAGCCCGCAGTCCACGTGGGCCGCCGGCTCCTTCCCGCACCCCGCTCCGCCTCTCACCCCCGCCCCTCCGGCCGCGCGCCTCTGCCGAGCGCCTCGCCGTGGCCACCGATCCGCAGGTGACCGGGACAGGTGCTGTTTTTCTGAAGACTTCGGGCGCGTCTTGAACCCTGCATTAGGGAGAGGAATTTAGGGTTCAGCTCCAAATTGGCAGCATTCTCTCGCCTCAGACCCAAAGCACCCTGCGCCTCGCGTGAGCAGTACTCTGGCTTTGTGTGTACCTTGCTTGCGTGAGATAGGGGAGAACTGGGCACGCACGTCAATAACAAAAATGCATGGCTTCATTAAAAAACGCTAATGCAACTAAGATTCTTTGACCCCTTCTCACAGCACCACTCAGCTACACAAAGTCTGCTTCCCCTCTTCTGAAAGGGAAGTTAACGCTGATGACTCTTAGGTATTCTGTTTACAGAGATGACTTTACCTGATCTTTTATTTTACAAATGAGAAAACCAAAGCACAGAGAAGTCCAATAACTTACCAAGGGTTGCTAAGTTAATTAGGGGGAAAGTTTCTGTATGAACAGGGAACCTATGGTTGCTCTTCAGTGTTCAAAGCCTGGGCAAGCAGAGACATCCCTGAGACCATGTGAGAATTTCAAACTTTCAGTCCTCAGAACCTAAATCCTCATTCAAACCAGATCCCCAAATGGTCAGAACCCGCACAAAGGTTGACAAACATTGCTCTGTATCACTGTCCTCTCCACCGTCTTAGGTTTGGCCTGTAAACTTCAGAGGCTGTTGCTCTGTTGACATAGAATCATGCGCCATCCTGCCCCGTGATCGCTCCCATGTATATTTGCCTTTTTCCGCTCCTATTGCTTGAATTAAATTAATTCAAATTAATTTGAGGGCTGTGGAGTTAGCTCAGCGGCACGGTGGCTCTCTGGCAAGCATGAGGTCCTGAGTTCAACTTTCCATGCCAAAAAAAAACAAAAACAAAACAAAAAAAAAAAACCCAGCTATGTAAATTAACTTGTGGAACCTCTGTTCTTCCAAGCCCTTGAGCCCCTATACACATGCCATATTATCTTACTAATTCTTAGACATTTTTGGTCTTTTTATTGAAATTAGGGCTCTGCAATCAAAGACAGTCCTATTATTAAGTCATCACCAGTCTAAGAGGAAATTCAAGCATCAGAGACCGTGACTCCATCTCTGATACACTCTAAAAGACTAAATACTGAGATCCCATAAAAGACAAGAGGAGATCCCAAACAAACTTGAAATTAACGCCAGGACATTGCAGATGGTTCCTCATTTACTTAACAAAATTCAAGGCCTACTGTGCGTCAGGCATGGTAACAGGTGCTAGTATAGCCAGAAGTAAACAACAGTAAAAATTCTTTCCAATGGGGAATTCTTCCAGCAGTTACCATGATAAGCAAATCACGGATGGTAGCAGAAGGTAGTGATACCAAAAAAAAAAAAAAAAAGCGATTCCCCTTTTAGGTATCTTTCCTAAAGTTATAAACATCATACCACAGCAATGTGTGCATACCTGTGTTTATAGCAGTATAATTCATAACAGCTAAATCTTGGACACAGCTTGTATGGCACCAACAGATGAATGGATTAAGAAAATATAGTATTTGGGGCTGGGGATTTAGCTGAGTGGCATAAGCGCCTGCGCCTTCCTTGCAAGCAGGCGGTCGTAAGTTCAATCCCTGGTACCGATAAAAACCGAAAAAGACAAAAAAAAAAAAAAAAAGAAAATATAGTATTTATAACTGACAGAGTACTACTCTGCCATAAAGAAAGATGAACTTGAGGCATTTATAGGAAAATGGATGCACCGTGAGACATTAATGTTTAGTGAAATAAATCAGATACACAAGCTTGAATAGTGCATGGTTTCCTTTTATGAAAAAGTTAATAAGAAAAAAAAGTTACTGTATTTTAAGTATGTTTCTGCTGTCAGTTTCTAGTTTCACTCCAATGTGGTGTGAGAGATCATGTTGCAGGATTTCCATTTCTTTGGATATGTTCTTTATTGTTGCTTGGAGCATGGTCTAATTTGAATTTTTAAAACTGCCACAATACTACAGGCAACCTGTTTGGGACTCCTCCTGTCTCTCAGGAGCTATGTCTCTTCTCCAATAAATTTTCCTACTCAAAAAAAAAACATCAGAATAGGAAAATTTATGAACATAGAGAGTAGCTCATTGGTTACCTAGATGGAAAGAGGGGGCAGCAGTTAGGAGACGGTAGCTACTGGGTAGGGGGTGTTTTGTTTTAGGATAACAAAAATCATCTAAATTTGATTGTGGCCATGGTTGTACAACTTTATTCAATGTGCTAAAAGCTACTGAATCTTATACTTTAAGCTTGAAAATTGTGCAGCAAATTTTAGTTCAGTAAAGCTGTTATTTTAATTTTCTAAACAATGAAGACATTCTGGCTTAAGGAACTAAGGTCCGCTGCAATATGCAGCTGAATTCAGAAAGCCCACACTTCTCCCACACCTGATCAAGATGTCTACCGAAGCAGGTGTGCCCTATATATCCGCAACATGTGCGACGACTTTCACAGTGAAGCGGTTGCAGATCTAGGTGGAGTGCTTGCAATCTTATAAGTAGGGTTGTGTGCTGCATTTAACATAGATGAAAATGCATTGGAAACAGTTAATGAGAATGTGGGAGAGTGTGAGTTAGCAAAGGCTGATGTCATTCATTGTGACGTGTGCTTAGTAAATGTAATCATAGTGAGTAATTGTTCACTAAAATATGCAAACATTAAAATAAGCATGTCAAAATATTTTTAAAAGAAAGAAAAAAAATGTGGAGAACAGGAGATGGGTATTGGGAAAGCTGTGACTTTAGCACCAGTTCCCACTGAGAATAGTTCCCTCTTAGACGGTAACATTTGAGCAAAGACTAGGAAGAGGTAGGGGGCGAGTCACTTACAACAAGTCTGTATTACTGATTCCACTGGCATTGGACTATGTGTATATGTAAGCCCTTGTTTTCTTATCTTCTGAGTTTTCCTGGACTGATGTTTTCTCATCTTGGCAAAGAAAAAATGTTAAGCAACTTTGCCTATCTCAGTCTAATATCCTATTCTCCCATTCTGGATTTGCAGTATTGTCAAGGGTTCAACTGTGTCCCCCTAAAGCTCATATGTTGAAGATCTAAGCCCCAGGAGCACAGAATGTGAGCGTATTTGGATCCAGGGTCTGAACAGAGGTAATCAAGTTAAAATGAAGTCATTAGGATGGGCCCTAATCCAATATGAGTGGGGGAAATCAGGAGTCAAATATGCACACAGGAAGAACATTGAACATTAAGGAACAAATCCTAGTGATGTGTCTTAAGCCCCAGGACATTGAGGAAGACCCACAAATCTTAAAACAGGTTCCTTCTCACAGGTTTCAGAAGGAATCAGCCCTGCCAACCCCTTAATCTTGGATGTCTTCCCTTCAGAACTGGGAGATTGTAATTTGCCATTGTATAAGCCTCCCAGTCTGTGGTTCTGTGTTATAGCCCCTGAAAACTCATACAAGTATACTTGCACAATAAGATGAGACACATAGGAATACAGTGATACATTTCCAATGACCTGATGTCTTTCCTGCAACAGCAAGAAGCCAGAATGACCTGACGGCCAAATTATTTAGTTTCTTATGTAAGAATCAGTGCAGGTCACACTAACGAGTTTTGCATGCACACACATTCACCGAAGAGCCCTTGACATGCCTCGTATTTGTATGTAGTAGCACCACGTGACTTGGATATTGTGCTTATTTTCCTCACTTATGTAACATCCATAACTACTGGGCACGCGCTGGTGTTTAACCAATACAATGATGATTGTGCCTCTGAGGGAATATTCTGGCTCTCCTAGGCCTACTTATTAATCTTACTGGATCAAGCTTCAGTTTTAAAATTTTGCAATGTTCATGCACTTTGAGTGTAATTTTTCCTTTAGCAGGCTAGTAAGAATAACTAACATGATTTGGAAACTCATGTGTCACCTTCTATTCCAAACACTTCATGTGAATTATCATGGGCATAACCCTATAGAATAAATTCCCTCATTATCACCTCCAGTCTTCAGATGAGAAAATTGAGGCTCAGAAGATGTTAATAATATATGCATGATCTAAACCACTATTAAATAGCTAACATGCCTTGAGCCAGTTTCTTTGACGGCAAAGATAGTGGCAGGGTGGGTGGACAGAAAGAAAGCAAGCACGGAGAATACAGAAGGCATTTGTCTACTGTTTTGTATTTGTCTGAAAATTTCAAAGAGCCACTTTCTTACTTTTTGTTATTTACCCCAGCCCTCAAGCTTCCAAGACCAAGCACTTTTCTAGCTGGATCTTTGCTGTGCTTTCTCTTGCTTCAAACTGGGACTTGTGTGGATTTTGATAAATGAAACAACCAATATACTTTTGTTTTTAGCCTATGTGTTCTTCAGCATCTTCTAAGGAAGGGCAAGTCAAGCTTCTTAGAAGTCAGCCTATTTTGCCATACATCTGTATCTCATACATTGACAGCTTCCCTTACCCGAATAGGAGGGAACAAATAGCACCCCCTCATCTGTGAGCCTTGTAAGCAGCATGCAGTGCCAGCGCTGTCCCTCTTTACCCAGAGACTAATAGATCCTCCTGCCTGAGATTGAACATCTAAAATCAGCTTCAGCTGGCCTCTGCAACTCACTTTCTATTCTCGTGGCTTCCCCACAGCGCTGGTCAGGGAGAAAGCCCGTGAGCTTGCAACGGTGAGAAGATGAGAGGCTGCTCTTGTTGGATCCTGGATTCCCCCACCTTTCTCAGGAAGTGGGTGGCCATTTCATATGTTAAGTGACTTCCTGCCGTGGATGACTTGATCAGGCTTGTTTTAGACTTCTGGAACTCAGACAAGGTGTCTGGCAGTTTGGAAAGCTCAGGTGGGTTTTACTATCCTTCTCTTTGCTGACCACAAATACTTCAATATTTTATGTTCTGGAAAAGAATAGCACTTCAGAGCAAATTAGCATAAGAGGGATTTATGAAACCACAGTGAAGGGAGTGCACTTTTAGAGATAACACAAGAGCTGTTATGGAGCGATACAAGCTAGGTTCCCAGCAGGACTAGCCCAGTAGGATCCTCAAAGAAATGATGTTCTTTTTTGGTACCCTCACTTCTTCCCATCCCATCTATCCCAACAGCTTCCATGTGGTCACATAACTCTCAGCTACGCAGAAGATGGGTATCATCATTCATTCCTGCATCTTTCATTGATCCTTTTACTAATTCATCTAAACTTTCTGCTTACCAAAGAATATTTGTACAGCCAACTTATAGCAGCATGATTTGCAATAGCTGAAAGTAGAAACAACCAAGTTGTTTCATTAGACAAATGGATAAACAGTACATGTTATATAAGTTTTTGTATTTTTTACAATAAAATATTATTTTTATTTTTAAAGAGTAAGGAAATTTTGACACATTCTCCAACACGGATGACTCCTAAAGACTATTCTAGTTACTTTTCTCATTGCTGAGACAAAGTACCCAACACACAAAGTTAATGGAGGAAAGATTTACTTGGCTCACAGTGTGTAGAAATTTCAGTCCATACTTGGCTGGCTCCTAGGCAGGGTGGCATGGCAGAGAGGCACTGCAGAGGACAAACAGTTCATGGCAGGCAGAAGGCAAAAAACAGCAAGCAATGACCGTCTTTCTGTCCCTTATGTCTTATCCAGGCTGCCCACCCTTAGGGTACCACTCCCATCCAGTGTGAGGCACCCTTAATCCTAGCATTACACCATGAATCAATCCCAGCATCACATTCTTGATCCCAGCATCACACACCCTAGACCCAGCCATCTCTAGAAAGCCCCTATCTGTAACCACATGAGACTTTGGAGAGGGACCAGCTAGACACAAGCCATAATGAAGATATTTTGCTAAATGAAATAAACCTATTAATAAAAATGATCAACATTATCTGATTCACTTATATGAGGTATTGAAAATGGTTGAACTCATAGAAATAGAAAGAAGATGTAGTTGCTAAAGGTTGTGGTTAGGAGAGAATGAAATGTTATGACTTAGGAAGGTAAGGGTCTCCATATTATAAGACAAAAAGAGTTCAGGAGATGCACACCAGATACAGCAATGTTTCTGATGCCTCTCAACTATACACTTAAAAATGGGCAGGTGTGGTAGTGTAGCACTCTAGGAGGCAAAGCAGGAAGATTCCAAATTTGAGCCCAGCCTGGAAAATGACTGACTTAATGAGATTCAATCTTAAAATAAAAAGTAAGAAAAGGGGTATGATTATAGTTCAGGGTAATGTTCATGGGTTCAACCTCCAGTATCACCAAATAAAAATAAAACAGAATGGGTAGTAAATTGTATGTTAGATGCACTTCTCCCATAGCTAGTCACAAGTTTATATTCTGATTCTATCTAAAATTTCAAGCTTTTAAACCTTAGAATGTGAAGTATAATTCAATTTAAATTCTATCACAAAGTATTAGACTTACACTAACTGTATTTTGGGGGTTTTTTTGTTTTTTTTGTTTTTGTTTTTGTTTTTTTTAAAGAAAAACTGACTTGGTTTGTGTACCTTGACATTAACTAGGCATTTGGGATGTGTTGTAAAAGGCCTTCCTATCCCTGACCTCAAAGAATTTACAAACGTGTACCATAATGATCTAGATGGATTTCTTTCTTTGGTTCATATTTTCTTCCTCCAAAAAATACTTATTGAAAGCCTTCAATATGCCAGATTCTCTGCTACTTACTACTATATATTAGTGACCACACTAAATCCATACCCAACTCCCACAGGACTGCCAGTCTATAAGGAAGAAATTTTTTTCTAACTTCTCCCCACCACCAAAATTCACAGGTCCTTCACCTTCTAGATTTTAACAGGTGACCTTATCAAGTATACTAATAACATCCAGATACAAACTTCTATGATCCCTTCAACATTTGTAATATATCTGTGCTGTAACACAAAAAAATTCTAAAAGCCCAATATTTTCCAACATGTGTTTTTTATCTGATGCATGAGTTATAAAATTTTACCTGAAATAACTTTTAATAGTTTTAATTCTTTTTAATGTATGTTAGGAAAAAAGTTAAAAGAGAATATCAAACCTGTGATTTTTATGCATACTATTATTTAGAATAAAGTTAAATTTAAAGGTGTTTCAATTAAAGAAAAATATTAGGACTACAATTTTAGCATATGGCAAAATTGCAGCTGTGGGGCACAGTGAAATTCAGAAGGAGGTGAACTTTGTAAATACAGGAGTGACGCCAGAGGCAGAAATGGCTGATGAGAATGGTATTCTAAGGAATCAGAGTGTTTAGGGTCTTCACACATCCCTCCAGGCCTAATCAGATAACTCCTTTAATATGTCTTTCCTTTGTAGGTATGTTAGTCAACTTTCCCATTGCTTGAACAAAACACAGCACCCACAATATAAAAAAGGAGAGTTTTAATTGTGTTCATGTTTTCAGAGGATTCAGTCCATGTTTGCTGTCTCCAAGGCAGGAACATCATAGAGGAGGGGAGTGTCAGAGCAAAGCCGCTTATTACATAGCATCCAGGAGGCAGAACAAGGGATGAGATATAGACCTCAAGGTCATGCGTCCATCACCCACCCAGACATATCAGGAGCATGCATTACTAATTCCCTGGGAGACTCCCAAGCTAATCAAGTTGACAGTGAAGTTTAACTATCACACTCAGCCACTCTGCTCACACCAAGTGATAATGGGCACAGAGATCTCTTCCTTTTTTTTTTTTTTTTTTTTGTCTTTTTCGTTTTTTATCGGTACCAGGGATTGAACTCACGACTGCCTGCTCGCGAGGCAGGCGCTTATGCCGCTGAGCTAAATCCCCAGCCCCCAGAGATCTCTTCCTTGCCCGCTCACTGACTTGGCTTCCTCAGAATCAACACACTTTACGTGCAACATGCTAATAATTAAATATCTTTGAAACCTGTGAGAATGTCAAGTCTGGATGTTGCAAGTTGACAAAGGAAAAGTGAAACCATTCTTCTAATCCTGATCTATCCTATTTATTCTACAAGACTTCTAGCACAAAGTTTTGAAGAAAGATGAAAAATAAAAAACTGAAAATTAAAAAGCAGAAAAATAAATGCTAAATTTCATTCCAATTATGTTTCCACCTATCCTATTTTAGTACAGGCAGCAAAAACCACATGCCATTTGACTTTTATTTTTGGACTTGATTTTTTTGCCTCTGCCTTGGAACAACATTATTTACTGAAAGGTCATGAATGTTAAAGTAGGATTTAAAAGGCTCCACTTGGACATCTGATATTTGGAATACTCTTGATCAGGGTCCTTCCCACCAGGGAAACTAAATCTATCAATGGACCTCAAATCCCATGGACTTCAAGTTAGATGCAGCGTGGGACTTTTGTCTGCATGCCAAATATCCCCTTCTGAGAGAGCATGCTTGCCAAACCTCCTGATTGCAAGTGACAGAAACAACATAAACTAGGACAGGCAAAAAAGGACAACTGTGTGTTTATATAACAGGGATGTTTCGGAAGTGTAGCTGGGTCCTAGTACTGAAAGCAGAGCATGCCCGGGTAGGGATGCTTCGCCACTCTTGGCTGTTTGTTTGTTTGAACTGCTATAGTCACTCTCACCAAGAAAAGTTTTCTCCCAAAAGCCAGAGAAGACACCCCTTTCCAATGATCCCAACCCATTTCCTTCCAGTTATGTGGCACCAGTTGAATAAGGACTCTTACTCTAGCTTCAAGTTTTAAAATCGGGCCCAGTTTCTTTCATGAGCCCATCTCATGACCAGGCCCGGAAGAGGGGCTGAACGGCAGCTATGCCATAATTACACGGTTATTAATTCCTAAAAGGGAGCTTTAGACACCTTTAGCACCTTATGAAGGAGTGTGCCCTGCCTATTACTCTGGTTGATCAATTAGCCAGGTTCTATGTTATCCAACCACATGGCAACATCTAGTTAGACTTTTTTTTTTGGTGGTACAGGGGATTGAACTCACAGCCTCACACTTGCCAGGCAGGCACTTAAGCCACTAAGCCAAATCCCCAGACCCTAGTTAGCTTATGTTTAGGGTTCTTTGCCAAGTATTGTCTATCCATGCAATACTTCAAATTTTTGTGATCTAGCTGGAGAAGTGACATGAGTCAATCAGACTTTTCCCCATGGATTTTGTCTTTTTCTTTTTTATCGGTACCAGGAATCGAACTCATGACCACACACTTGCAAAGGCAGGCACTTAGGCCACTGAGCTAAATCCCCAGCCCCTCCCCATGGAATCTGAACGTGGGATTCCATGTGATGAGTGCTTGGGACATTTGATTTAAATATTATATAAACCAGGACAGAAAATAATGAGCAGTGTGCAATCAAAGATAAGAAGAAGACAGATACAGAGACAGGAGATCAGAGCAAAGAGAAACACTGACTGTGAGACCAAGTAGTTTCTGAAAGATGCATGGAGTAGCTGACTCAGTTTACTGGGAGTTCCAGTGTCTGGAAATTTTTTGATATGAGTAGGTAAGAAATGGCTAATACCTATAGTGCTTTGCTCATGTCAGTTTATCTCCTGTTTGTAGCAACTCCACAGGGAGGTATTTATCTCCATTTTATAGATTAATAAACTGAGGACCTGAGAACCTATTTTATACTTGTTTTAAGCTGTTTTAAGCTAAAACTTCTCATCAAAATACAGAGTGAGGTTGTCCAGGGAAGAGGCATTCGGAGACAATCCATGGAAATCTTTATCTGTGGATACACACTCTGTAGGTTTTGCATATCATGTACTCATGATGTTCATTGTAAGTACCAGCCAAGCCACAGGATGCTTAGACACCTGGTTAACAATATTTCTGGCCAGTCTGTGAGGCTATTCAAATTTGGATACTAAGTAAAGCAAGGTCTTTACCCAGTATGAGTAGACATCACGGAGCTCTTGAGGGCCTGGAAAGGGAGGCAAAGGGAAACTGAACTGGCTCTCTGCCTGACTCTTTGAGTAGAAACCTGGATCTTCTCCTGCTCTCAGCATTCCAGGTTCTTAGGCTTTAGATCCAAACTAGAATTTGCACTGGCAGCTATTGGTTGCTCAGAACTATGAACTCCACCACTGGCTTCCCTAAGCCTCCAGCTTGAACACAGTAGATCATGGGATATTTTCCCTCTGAAATCATATGAGCCAACACTTTATAATGAATCTCATAATATACATGTATCTTATTGGTCCCGTTTTTGTTTTGTTTTTGTTTTTGTTTTTTGTTTTTGTTTTTTTTGTCTTTTTGAGACAGGGTCTTGCTATGCAGTTCAGGATGGCCTTGAGCTCTCTTTGTAGCCCAGGCTGGTCTCAAACTCACAACGATCCTCCTGCCTCTGCCTCCCGAGTGCTGGGATTACAGGCGTGAGCCACCACGCCCGGCTTGGTTCCCTTTCTTTAGAAACCCTAATGTAGTACTCTGTCCCCAAATAAAGATTGAGGTCAGATTGGTAGAGATTAATGACTGTTTCTAAGTATAGGGAAGTAGAAGGGACCTCTGTTTTTGAGGATCTGGCCATTTTCCAGCCATGCACATGTTGGTTTTCACCCTTGTACTGTGCCCTGTCTGAACATTTTAAGAGACTTTTCTTTTTCTATTTGAATCTCTAAAGAAATCTTGCAAATTAGCACAGGCCTAGAAGTCCGGGCTGAAGAGAACAAAGTGGGACCAGGAAAACATCAAGGAATGAGTATGGGGACGCCCCAAAGCAACACTTGTACTCCATCCTGACCAAAAAGATTCCAAACTGAGTTGAATTTGTCCTGGTGAATTCAGAACAGCCTAACATTTTAATCAGATTCTTAACAAACGTAAAGTGTGATTCATCACCCTAGCACTTTTTCTGTAAGGTTATTAGTACACGTTGACAAACTTTAAATAATAAATACTGTGTGTCTGCTGACATGATTTTTAAAATCGTGACCCTTCTTTTCCTTCCCTGCCTTCAACAAATTCCAGCAGCTAGACAGTATGCTTGCAGCCCTAGGGAAAATATACCAAAGCAAAATTCGGAGAACAAAGAGGCAAAGCCATGGCTTATGAGTTTCAAAATAGGCTGCTGAAACCCAGGCCAGCGATAATAGTTTTGAAAGGGTTTCTGAGCCCTGCAAGCCAGGCTTTTGAATATCAAAAAGCCACAGCACACCCTGAGCAACGAGTGGGAAAAATAGCCTCCTATGTATTTTTCAGACAACATATAGATTCCATAGCTTCCAGACAGTAGAAAGAAGGTAAGATGTCGGGGTGTACAGAAGAAATCACTATGGACAGTCTCCCTCGTCCTCCATTCGTGCTTCACAGACTGAGGTCAGAGTTCTGGCCCGGGAGCAAATGCTCAGGTTTCTCAACCTGGAGCCTATAGACATTTTTGCTAGAGAATTCTTTATTTTGACAGGGGATCCTGTGCATTACAGGCTGGTTAGCAGAATTCCTGACCTCTACCCACTAAATGCCAAGAGTACCCACCCCCTAACTGTGACATACCAGGCACTGTCAAAACTTGCACTGCTGGTGGGGATGGGGTACAAAATCACCCCAATTGAAAACCAATGAGATAAGGATAAAAATAGATATATCACAATGCACAAATATGTCTAGCAAAAAGGTTTTTGTGCTTTGTAACTTCAAAAATACCACTAAAATAAAACATAAAACATCATTGATACTCCCTAACTTAGAAATGAATGTTAATATTATATTTACCTTAGTTTTTCATATCTATATACATATATACATATACACACACACATATATACACACTCTCCACAAACCAAAAGCTGGGGTCATATGGTTAAATACTGTCATGTAATCTATCAATACTTTTGTTTAGCAACATGGCATGAATTTTCACATAGATATAGTATTTCTTTCCTTTTTTTTTTTGTCTTTTTCCTTTTTAACGGTACCAGGGATTGAACCCATGACTGCCTGCTTGCAAGGCAGGCGCTTATGCCGCTGAGCTAAATCCCCAGCCCCAATATAGTATTTCTTAATAAAACCATAATATAATGTGTAGCCAAACTGCTATTGTTAGGTACTTAGGTTCCTCTCAATATTTCACCACCAATGGTAATGCTTTGGTGAATATCTTCACATATGCCTTTATTTTTTAGGATAAATTCATAAGGAATATTGTTTGTTAGAGAAAATCAGATTCATTGATTGATTGTATTTTGCTACCTGGGATTGATTCCAGGACCTTCAAACTGAGCTAGATCCTCACCTCTGTCCTAAAATTTTTATTTTATGAAAACATCTCACTAAGTCACTAGGTGATCTTCGTTCCTCAGCCTTATAGAGTACTAGGATTACAGGGCTGTGCCGCCACGCCCAACTCTAATTCATTTTTTGGTGTCTGGATATATAACACTTGGTTATGTCATACCTTACATGCTGGCAAGCCAAAGGAAATACGTGCCTCTGTTTCTCTGGTACTTGCAGTTTTCCATAGTACTTTCCAATTTGCTAAGCCTACAGGATCGCTACACATTGTCCTATTTTATTGATAAGAGGCTGCCATTCATAGAGGTTGCATGACTTGCCAATGACAACAAAAAGGCTAGACGCCACATGAGTCTTTTATCCATTAGTGCTTACCTGGGGAAGCATATATACTGCCAAACTCAAAACTAACCGGAGATTAACACACACTGCTCACAGATGACTTACATCTCAGTAGGATGTTCAGATAACTCTTGATTATGATGGGGATATAGCTCAGTGGAACAGCGCCTGCTTGGCAAGCACAAGGCCCTGAGTTCAGTTTCCAGTACAAAAATAAATAAATAAATATGCTAACAGTATCTGCTGCTCTTTTATCCCTAAAACTACATTAAGTTGGTACAGCCTGTTCTTACTTCCAGTCACATTAAAACACAGATTTATTACCAATTAATTTCTTATCAAGGAAAAATAATTGCATTAAAACTATTTTATATAATGACATTTAAGTATGTGGTATTGCTTCATATCTGAATAGCTAGAATAGAAAGCACATCCAATGTTCATTACCTCTTAATGCTTGTATTCTGTTCATGTTTTGATTCACAAAAAAAATAAGAATGTTACCCACTGCTTCGACTTTTTTTTTGGTTTAATGAGTTTAAATAAATTCTGGGGTGGGGGAAAGAATATGGCTTAATAATGTTTTAATGGTTTGTAGACATATCCCTTCTACCATGGGCACAATTTTAAACCAAGGCCAACTTCTGCACTGCTACTGAAAGTGAATGTCTTAATAAGATGCAGAGGAAAAATGCAATGAGTTCATTAGGAAAAGAAATATGCTAGGCCTCTGACATACAGTCAGAAAACAACTCAATTGTGCTTACAGACAGAACTCATGATGAAAATTATCCTTATGTCTCACTGATCCATTTTACCACCCATTAAAAATAAGTGATCTTCTTGGCAGACTATTTTGAGGTCGCTGATTTGAGTTAAACTTTAAAGCTCCAGATAAAGCTTGAACCAGCTTCTTTCAGTTCTGAAATACCCGGAAAACAAGCACAATTTAGAGCATCATAATTCTTCTGTTTCCTAGTATCTGGCTGATCCCAATCCTTCCTCTAGTTAATCCAAACTCTTTTGCAAGGATGGAATTTTTTTTAAATGAATAATTCAACACATTCCCCTAAAAGTCTTATTTTTCTTGTCTTGATTACATAGCTAGCCATTTGTGTATATGTGTGTCTCTCTATATGTAAGACAGCTACCTTCAAATAGACTTGCTTTCTAATAGGCATCTAGTCATCGAAGAGAACAGAACATAAAGCTGAAGTACATAGTTTTTAAAATCTAACATTCTTAGTTGGTTGTTACTTGATCCTTGGAGTCCTGAGATATGAGGTGCACTAGAGGTGACACTGCTGAGACCAAGATAAATATCAAATAACAGAAGCCACCAGAGCACATACACCACACCAGAACTCTCAGTAAATGTGAAAAACGAACAGGAGAAAATGGCAGAGCAACTGCAAGGAAAAAAAAAGAAGAAGGAACTGATGTTTACTGCAACAAGGATGAACCGTGAAAATATTTTGCTAACTAAGACAATCACAAGAAACTATGTACTATATCATGTGATTCCATTTATATGAAATATCCAGGAAAGACAAACAGAAAGTGACTGGTTAATTGATATGGAATTTATTGGGGATTAGGAAAATGGTGGAGGTTTTGGGGGAGGTTTTTGTTTGTGTGACTGTTTGTTTGTTTCAGTATTACAGATCAAACCTGGGTCCTCTACCACTGAGCTACATTTCCAGTCCATTTTATTTTTTATATTTTTAAATTTTGAGGCAGGGTCTTGCTAAATTGTCCAGGGGAGAGTCAAAAAGAAAATGTTCTGAAAGTAAATACTGATAATAGATGCATAGGTCTTTCGATACATGAAAAGCACCAAACTCTACATCTTAAAGGGAAGAACTCTATAGCACATGAATTATATCTCTGTTTTTTTTTTTTTATAAGAAAGCAGAAATTGGCCCGGGATTTAACTCAGCGGCATAGGCACCTGCCTTGCAAGTGCATGGTCATGAGTTCAATCCCCAGTACCAAAAAAAGAGAAGAAGGAGGAGGAGGAGAAAGAGAAAGAGGAGGAGAAGGAGAAGGAGAAAGAGAAGAAGAAAGAAGAAGAAGAAGAAGAAGAAGAAGAAGAAGAAGAAGAAGAAGAAGAAGAAGAAGAAGAAGAAGAAGAGAAGGAGGAGGAGGAGGAGGAGGAGGAGGAGGAGGAGGAGGAGGAGGAGGAGGAGGAGGAGGAGGAGGAGGAGGAAAAGGAAGAAGAAATAATTGGGAGAATGGGAAGGAAAGAACCAAGTGACTGATTAGGGCAGAAGCAGTCTAAGTCAGCTGCTAAGGTTTCCAGGCAACTTTGATTTGATTAATTGGAAAGTTTTTAAGGAACAAGATAAAATCTGTGCTGAGCTCAACCAGCTGGACTCAGCAGATACTGGCCACATGCCTCCCACACCCTCTCCACCTAAACAACAGAAAAGTCATGCGAGCCCTTTTAGAGTCACAAACTTCTAGCTAGAAAATAAAACACTTTTTAAAGGAAAGAAAGTATACGTGTTAAGAATGATTCTTTTCAAGGGATAGAATTAACTTTCTATCTAACAGAGTGACTTTTATATTACAAAGAGGAGCAAATCAATTTTTAAAGAGAGAGCAGTATTAGAGTAAAATATACTAAGTGGTCTTCAAGAGAAAGCCACAGAGTCACAGAGAAGGGGACAGGAAGTGAGCCTGAGGAAGGAAGGGGGACAAAGTGTGATTCAAATGGGCCCAACAGGTGGACTCTAGGGCTTGGAAAGATCTGACCCATCCCTCCCGCCGCCTCACCCCTCACGGGACCACAGCCCCACCCAGGGAGACCCAGAGGCTGTGCTCTCTGGCCCAGGAAAATGCCGTCTGTGCCAGCTCCGTTCCCTGCAGCCTCCGCCCATCATTAGGGCCAGCTCTGTGCTCCAATAAGGGCAGGAAGACTTAACAAATAGGAGTCATTAGGAAGGAATTAGCTACTGGCTTTGAGCCAATGGTTACCAGTTCAGACTCTTTCGTTGTTGCCAAAGCACATAACAGGGTGAAGCATTTGCTCGATCACACAGAAGTAAATGTGAAGAGCCTCACTATGAAAGCCAGTGTGGGCAAAGGTCAAGAAAAGCTTCTGTCTCTGGTTATTCTGAAGGGAGAAAAGCAAAGTTACCTTTCTGAAGCAGGCAAATGCAGAAAACTCATTTAGTCTCATTAAGCTGTGCTCATCTCAACAAGCCACCATTCCGATCCCATCCTCTCTTGCCGTTTGTGCAGTTATCCCAGCCTTCTCTGATGGAGCGAAAGAAGACAGCAAAGACCACATCCACTCCCTGCATGGTCTACCAGCCTCCGCGGTCTGCATAAACATGGGGAGGAGGCTCCTGAATAAAAGAACATGGGGACCACGGACCAGACTCCTGGACTTACATCCTGGCTTAATGGACTTACCAGCAACTTGACTTTATCAAAGTGATGCTGGCTCTCTGAGGCTTCCTATCCTCCTTCATCAAGCGGGAGTATTAGCATTGCTTCTCTTATGGCATGCTTTGATGGCTATTGGAAATATTATACACGATCATCTGGCACTATAGGTACTGGACAAGTCTGGAGTCATTTTTACTAGTTCTCTTTGAGACTTTCTCAGCAGCATCCCCAAAAGTTGAAAGATGTTACTTAGAAATTCCATAATATTTTCTTTGATTTATTTAGCTAGTGATTATATATTTATGCCTATAAGTATATAAATATACATAGATATGCGTGGAAATCTGTGCCTATGTATCACTTACTGTGTTGGAACTCTCGTGATTATAAAGGGTGAAAATTCTATTTGACTGACTTAGAGACCTCTCCAAAAGAAATGAGGAGAAATTTATTGATTCACGTATAGGAAAAATCCAGTGGTAGTTCACTTTGAGAGCTTGTTTGGAGGTTCCAGCAGGGGAGTACAGATACTTGTACCCCTTTTTCTGAGGAAATGGTCCTTCCCTATTGGCCGTGGTCGTCCTCTTGCACCAAGAGGACAGTTTTTGAGAGGATGCAGCTGGAGCAGTGAGAGAGAAAGGGGGCACCCCCCTAGCCAGCCAGATCTGCCGAATCAATCCTGGCGATCAGTGGGGTGACAGATGCCCCGGCCACATCACCCTCACATCCAGTGGCAGCTTACTTTGAAGCACAGCTATATCTGGATACTCTAGCACAAATTTGTTTCTCTCCAAGAAGTTTTAATCTTTCTTTCTCTGTGTGGTCAAATAAGTTAGTCAAAAAAAAACAACTTCAAATACTGTTCATTGCATAAGAAGCACTATATGCCTATGTGCTGCCGTTATTCCATCCAATCTTTCTGATTTCCTGTGAAGCTTATACTTTTATTATCTTATTTTTAGAGATAAAAAAAAAAAACCAAAGGAGAGAGGTAGGAGTTTGACAGTGAAATTGGATGAGCAATGGGACTCCAAACCCTTTTTTTTTGGTCATTCCTCTAAACGGTTCCCAGACTGGGTTAGAAACAAAAGTTAAAGCCAGATTATAAAGGACTAAGACACTTAGCCCTAAATAAGTAAAACAAATAAGCAAGAAAACATAGGTCCCCTGCCTTGTGGCTTGTCACTGTTGTTCTTTCTGCTTACTTTGTGAAGCAGAAAACATGTGTTCTTCCTTCTATAATTCATGCAGTGCAAGACTTTTATCTATTTAACAGTCCTAGAGATGGGGAGTAAGTGGCTATGAGTCCTTGTGCAGTTACTCTCTGGCTACTCCTGGTTGACAGCCCAGCATCCAGTTCCTGTCTGCTTGCCCCTCCTCTGTGGGGCTGAGCTCT
The DNA here is from genome assembly GCF_034190915.1 of Cavia porcellus. Lineage (NCBI taxonomy): Eukaryota > Metazoa > Chordata > Mammalia > Rodentia > Caviidae > Cavia > Cavia porcellus. The sequence goes on from NW_026947496.1 coordinate 51,918,847, forward strand.
AGGGCTGCTGGCTGGGTGTGGTCGTGGGTGCCTCTTGTATGCAGCCCACCGTCCCGGTGGTGCTGGCTTCCCTGCCTACAGTTGCAATCCCTGCTGCTTTCCCCGCTCCTGCCTGGCTGGCTTCACTCACTGCACATCTTCGCAAAGGGCCTCTTTGCTTCACTGTCAGCAGTTAAAACCTCGGGTTCACCAGGTTCAGGTTCACATTATTGCTTTTGCAGGCACTTGTACACTTCTGAGCTCCTTTCTCCTATTAAAAAAAAATTATATTTTATGACTATTTATGTAAGGACAAATATCAACCAGGCTAATTATATTAGTTTTTTCTTCTGATTTGAAAAGTAATTACAAACATGTTAATAGGCCCTTAATCAAATCTTGGGCCCCAGGCCTTATGCTTTGTGGGGGGAATAAAGAAGTCTCCTGCTCTCCTCACTTCCTCTTTCCTAACAGACAGAAAATGAACAGCAGCTCCCTGCAAGGTAGGAAAAGCAAGGTGGGCTAATATCAAGTTCAAGTTATGATTCTTGGACCACATTCCCAAGTAATCCCTTTCCATTACAGCGAGCCTAGCATTCTTGACCTGAAGCTGGTGCTATTTCTAAAGCTATGATTTAAAAAGGTAATATCAGAAAAAGCGTATGTATCTACTATGAGGTTAAGCCTAATTCACTTACTTATCACATTCCAGTGACTAAAAGCAAGACAATCGCAGAGCTCATTAATAACCCTGCATTTCCTCAATAGAAACCTATCCTTTGTACCTGAAGAATTCTCTCTGTATTCTCTTCTCAGAAACATCACATTTTGCTCTAGTATTGAATAGCAGAGTTGGAATGCATTTTGTTTTGTTTTGTTTTCAAATGAGAACTGAGAATTTTTGGATGATAAATACTGCCTATAATTGGCAATTTGGTAAGTATCGATGGTATTGAAGGTTATATTTAGGATTCTATTTGCTCACTCAGCTCTCAATTTGTGGCCACCTCATAGACCAGGCGGAGAGAAATGGAAAACGTGCAATTATGCTAGGGAGAAGAGAGCGCTAGGCAGCAGAAGTATTTTTAAATCTAAAACAAGCAACTATTGATTTTCTGATGCAAGCAAACACCTTATACCCTACGCAAATGTGGGACCAGTGCCTTTTGTAATCTTCATTTCTAAATGCTAGTTAGTGCCAAAGTTGTATCTCTAAGCCTCTGGATCTATGTACTTCCCAGCCAGTTCTCCAGACTAGAGGGAAAGGCAGCCCCCCAAAGGACAATGAGAATTTGCCCCTGAGCATCTGAAGTATAAAACTAATGAACTGTGGTAACAAAGTTATCTAAGTTCATTCCAAATTATGACTTGGTAAGGTTCATTTTTGTTCTCAGTTATCAGGCTGGAATGATAAATGTCAAATCGAGTACAGTTTCTCAGCCGAAGAACCTGGCTAACGTTCTCCTTCTAGCTGAGTAGATACTCGCCCATTTAGTTGGACACCAAGAGTGCAAAAAAACTGCTAATTCCACATAAAGATAAATACCGCATGTCTTCACTACTTTACAAAAGCTTACTCAGGTAATTTCATAGAAGTAGAGAGCAGGATAGTGGTCAGGAGAGGCTAGGAAGTGGAGAGGGGAGGGCAGTGAAAGCAGATAGTGCCAAAACACAGCAATGTAGAAGGAAATATATATTATATATTATATATGTAAAAATTGGAGCAGTAATGTGGAACCCAGGGCCTTTGCACTATGCTGTATCCTTGGCTCAGACTTGTGATCCCCCTGCTTCAGCCTCCCAGAGTACTGGTGTCACAGGCACACGTCACCACACCCAGCTATTATACATTTTATAAGCAACTAGAAGAGAGAAGTTTAAAGTTTTAAACACAAAGAAATGATAAATGTGTAAGGAAATGGGAATGCTAATTACCCTGATTTAATAATCATACAATGCATACATGTATTGGATTATCAAAGTGTACCCTAAATATGTACAGTTATTAAAGACTGTCAACTTTAAAATATTTTTAATGCAGATTCAATGAATCTGCATTTCTGACGTGTGGGTAAGGACTAGGTTTTTTAATACATTTTCTTTAACAATCTGTAATATCATTATAAATTCATGTTTATTTTATATCTTTTTTCTTCATCCTCATATGACTGCATAACATCTATCCTGACAAGTTTATAAAGAATATTGAGCCTGATACTCGCTAGTCTTAGTAGAAATTAATCAAAATCCATCTGTTCCCTTCTCAGCCTGGACAATTTCATTACAACTAAACCAGGGATTATAGGAGTCTTACATCTTCTTTTTTTCCTTCCACAGCTCAGTTGATTTAGGAACAATGATTAGAGCTGCTTACTTTAAGGAATATTGTTTCCAATCTTCCCCTCTTGCAAGGCAGAGAAAGATGAAAGCATCTTGATCCTGAAATATTTATATCTAAGACTGAAAATCTGTATCAGAAGCATGATGAATGATTGCAACGAAAGACTTTTTATTTTAAAGCAGTATTTCTTATCTTTACACTTGCACTTTCCCCACAAGCATGAGGAAATAAGTACTAATAATACACACACTGCTCCCCCAAGTACACTTCCTACTTCTATTTAATTGTAAATCCCCTGTGGCATAATCAAGAGACTGGCAGAGAGAGAGAGATTACCTTTCTGACACAGACTATTTATAGGGATAAATATCAGTTATCCTTATGTGGCCTGAGAATGATTGCTTGCAGAGAAATGCAGAACACACATTAGGGGCAATGAACTTAAGCCTCCCACAAGGGGAATACCTTGATCTGGGCTTCAAGAAATCTAAAGAATTAGAAGCGATTACTACAGAGCAATTCTGGGTTTACCCAGCCCCAGACAGGTGCTATAATTAACGATTCTCACTTTTTTAAAAAGAAATCTGATATTCATACTTTCCTCCTACTTTCTTTCTTCTAATGCCCTTGTAGTTGAGGTAAAATATTCAGATCTTAACAAAACAGTGGAGTTTTTGCAAGTATATACACTATGGAACTAGCATCCTAGTCAATCATGGTCTAGAACATGTCATACTTTTTTTTTTTTTGCTGTCTTCAACAGTAAGAATGATTGTAACCCTGTGCCACTAGGAATAAATTTCCTTCTAAATTCCAGAAAGAATAAAATAATATCAGATGCCTAAGAGTTTGTTCCCAGTGGAGCCAAAAGTTATTGGAAACCAGTCCATGTGGAGGATCTTTTAGCAACATAAGAAATAGAGGAACTGTTCTTTTTTGTTGTTGTTGTTGTTTTTGTCTTTTTCCTTTTTTATCAGTACCAGGGATCGAACTCACAACCACACACTTGCAAGGCAGGCTCTTATGTCGCTGAACTAAACCCCCAGCCCCTGAGGAACTGTTCTTGATAGGACAGACAGGACCATGGGACAGTACCACATCCCAAACATCACATTAGAAATAATGATTCCTTGGCCATTCACAGATGGGGGTAGAGAGAACAATGCCACACCAGCAAGCAAACCCAGTTAGGGAACTGGTGCCATGTGTGGGCCGCTGCCAGACTGACACAGATAGACCCCAGCCTCTTCCAGCATGCAGGCTGGCAAACAAGAAGTACCAGCCCCACCACCACCACCACCACGTCCCCCACCACCACTCCCTCTCCCACCACCACCACCACCCCACTAAGCCACTGGCTTATCCAGAGAAACACAGGCAGTGATGGTAGCCACCAAGGTCAAATGCAGTTGCATGCCTGTGACGCTCTGCTGTTTCACTAACCCTGCAGGTCCATGGCCAGTGGTCTGATCAGAGGTTCAAAGGATAGCGGTATGCAGTGTAATATCTAGGGGGATCTTCTGAGGTGGCAGCCATTGTTGATTCCTTATGGTCTTGTTTTGAAATCCTATGTCATTTCCATTGTTGGATTGGGTTTTATTTTCTTCTGTTTTGTTTGATTATGTCAAATCTGATGGCAGGAGCAGTTATTTCAAAAATAGGAAGATATATTATGGTACCAATTTTGGATTTACTATTGGCTTGTTTTAAAGTCCTCTATTGTATTCACTGTTTTGTTTTTATTCTGTTCTATTTTATTTTCTCTATATCCAAAGTTATTTGGAGCTATTTTGAAGACATCAAAAGGCATTATGGTAACTATTGTTGATTTTGAAATGTTTTGAATACTGTATCTTTTACACTTGGTTTGTTTTGATTGGTTTCATTCTGTTTTAAAATAAACATTAAAAAATAGAAATAATGATTCCCTGGGATCAGACACCAAGCCCTGGAAGCCAATGCAGTCCTTTATTTTCTGAAATGGATAAATTGAATGAAGCAAGGCTGATTCTGGGCCAAGATGACACATAAGGCAGGTTTGGGTCGGTCCCCCCCCCCCCCCGCTCTGGCTCCTAACTGTTCTACATAGACATTAAAACTTCAGCTACCCCAGACCTAGAAATCATCCTCTTGTCCTTGACATTTTCTCCTTTCTCACTATCTCCTTTGTATTTGGAAGCCACACTCCACCCACAGCTCCCAACCTGGCTAACTGCACCTCAGGGGTACTTCCTTATGTGGGAGAATCTCCCCCAGATAAAAGCAAACTTACAAACATTCATCCTTAGAAATGCTGAAGCGAATACATATCCAGCCCCAGGAGGGCAAAATGCTCTTCACTTCATTCAACAAACACTGCTCAGGGTCTCTGAAGACAAAAATAAATGATGAATTGGCTGTAAGGTAAGATAAAAGGAGCTCAATCCCAGGGAGTTACTTTTGCTGGTTTGCTTTTAAAACTAGAGTTCTGTACCTTAGCAATGATGTCACCATACTGGGCCACCCCAGTGGAGCTACGGATCTCTGAAGCCAGGGCATTTGGGTTCAGATCCTGACTCTGCCACATGTCCTGTAGGTGACTCAGAATAACCTACTCTATCTGCTTCTCTGTGCTACCATTTCCACCTCTGAAAATGAGAACAATAACAGTACTTATTTCCTATAGAGCCAGACACTAAAGACTTTAAGATTTGGGGACTTTAGGGGTTACGCCCCAACTGCTCAACGCTATCACTGTAAGGTCAGAGTAACCACCGGCAACAAGGTGATGGGCATGGCTGTGTGCCAGCAAAACTCAATTACAGGCTAACATTTGAATCTCATGTAATTTTCACAGGTCAAGAAATAGTCTTCTTTTGATCTTTTTTTCAACCGCTTTAAAGTATCAACCACAATCTTATTTTTTTTGGCCTCATACAAACAGTCAGTAGCCAAACTGAACATTCGGACTGTAGCTTGCCAACGCCTGGTTTATTTAGTTCACAGGCTTGAGTACTGACACAGGCGAAACTGTTAGATTAATGCCTGACAAATCATAAGCTGTGTTTCTGTGTTATTATTTACTATTATTATCTAGTGAGAGGTGACAAACGCTGCAATCCTGAGGGGGCCTCTATCAGTCCCATTTCCAGCAAGACAAACTTAAGGGCGTTTAGTTTTGAGAAAAAAAGGCAAGAAGGTCCTAAGAGAAAAGATGATCTTAGTATCTTCCTCTAATATCTAAGAAAGATATAGTGAACACTCTCACCAGATATGGATCCAACATACAGAGTGCACCACTCTATAGATCTTATCATTTGGGGAATGATTTTTTAAAGCCATTGCTGTCCATTTTTGCACATTAAATCCCACAAAGAGATTTATTTACAACATTAAATCATTTCTTTGTGCTGCCTGGCTACATTTTTAACTATTAAAATATTCATCACACATTCTAAGAACCTAATGCCAAGTGTTTTACGATCTTTTAAAGGATGGCTTCTTTAAAAAATCACCTTCAGATGTGCATGTCAGTTTCCAAGTGGGGCTAAGAAAGAAAAGACCGTTGTCAAATATCAAGGGGGTAAACAAGAGATCACTGCCCTGCAAATAACACCTGAGAGGCACTGACTAAAGAGAAATGGATGCGGTGTGGAGAGGGGAGGGCTGGGAGGTATGGAGGTGATGAGGGAGGAAATTATGTCTGTGCCTAAATATGCAAAACACACTCTATATTCTACAGCAGTGGTTTTTAAAGGAGGGCACTTTGGGCCCTCAGGAGATCTTTAGCAATTTCTGTAGACGCTTTTTGATTGTTACAACTGGGTGAGGAGTGAGGATTGCTATTAGCATATAGTGAGTAGAGGTCAGAGTTGCTAGTAAACATCCTATAATGCACAGCATAGTTTTGCAAAACAAAGGAGAATCTAGCCCTAAGTGGTCAACAGTGAGAAGAGTTAAGAATCTCTAAGCTGTTAGAAGTACCCCAGCTGACCACATCACGACTGGCTCTGCTTTGCTGTGAGTTGGCTGTTGCCTACATGTGTTGAGCCAGTGAAGATAAACACTAAAAGCCTTTCTCCTGTTGTTTCTCCTAAGGATCACAACTCAGCTTGAACTCTCCATCCACCCTCTATTTCAAAGGCCCTGGAATGGAAAAAATGCAAGATTAGTGTTCATTTAAATTTGCACAAATTAATTGAATTACCCTGAAGAAAACTGGTACCAGATCACTAGACTACTGAGCAACTGATGCAAATTTTATAATTTAATTTACTAACGAAGTAATGTGAAAAATGTCTAAAAGCTAGTCAGCTATGGCTAACCATCCAAGGACATTTGTATCTGCTCTATGACAATTGGATACTCTCTACTTGTTCTCCAAAATAAATCTGCTCAGTTTTTTTTTTTAATAAGGTCTTTAGACAAACATAAGGTGAAAGGAGAGGTGGAAATGAACTTCTATCCCTTTGCAAAGAATCAAAGTACTGAATAACCAAAGAGAACAGATAAAAAGCTTCCTAATTAGCATATGGAGAGTCAAAGTAATTTGAGATTCATCTTAATGTAACTTAAAATTATGAGTATACTCATTAACATTGTATATTTAACACTGTTTTAAATATTAATGTCAGTTTAAAACTTTAATTTTACAATAAAATTCTATTTAAATTAAACTGTATTTGGAGAGTGCTTTACAATTCTATTTAAATTCAACTATATTTGTAGAGTGCTTTATAATTTATGAAGTGCATTCACATATATTATCTCACTTGAGCCCTAAAATAATTCTGAGAAGAAGAAATGGCAGGTATTATTATCCTCAATTTACAGACAAATACATCTTTCTGGTTTAATGGAAAACTCAACTGACAATCAAATGTTTTACAAAGATGAATTTGGAGGGGGTGTAGCCCTGACACCTCTTTGGGTTTTCCTCTGCTGAATAAACAACTTAGCACTCAGTACCTTAAAACAACATACATCTCACTGAGTCTATTTGGCAGGATAGGAACAAGGTAGAACTTGACTGAATGATGCTTCTGCTCCTCATGGTGTCTGTCGACCAGGATCACAGGGCCATGCTGGGCTGTTCAGCTGGAAGCTGATTGCAAAGGTCTCTCAGTACCACTCACACATCTGAGGCTCTGGGTAGGATGGCTGGAGGGTCGGGCTCCACTGTATCCTTGTCTCTCCATGTCATCTGAGGCTTAGTCACTGATCTTTCCAGCACAGTAGCCAGACTTTTTCACAGGAACTCAAGTACCAAAAGCAAATGCACTAACAGCCAGAAATAGAGAGCCACCAGTCCTCCATGCCTGATCCTGGACACTAGCACAGGCTTACTTCTGCCATGTTGGAGAGGTGAGAGCAGTCATGGGTCCCACCCAGATTTAAGAGGTGGGAGGAGGAAAACATAATCCAAATCTGGATTAGAAGAATGTCAAGAAATTTGTTGCCATCTTTAATCTGCCATGTGATCTTGAGATTCTCTTCAACTTTAATAGTGAATGGGGCTGGGGATTTAGCTCAGCGGCATAAGCACCTGCCTTGGAAGCAGGCAGTCGTGAGTTCGATCCCTGGTACCGATAAAAACGAAAAAGCCAAAAAAAAAAAAAAAAAAAAAAAAATAGTGAATGACATCGCAGTGAGTCTAGCTCCTTTGACAGAGGAGCAATTTTCCCCAAAGAAACTACAGTCCCCTCAATAAGAGGACTGAAGGGGTACATTTCAAAACCTCTTAAGGATGCCTGAAACTACATAGCACTGAACCCTCCTTTATATAGTATGTTTTTTCCTGTATATATATATACTTATGATACAGTTTAATTTATCAATTAGGCCAGCTAATAAAATACTGACTAATGAAATAATAAATGACTAATAAAACAATAGCTAATGAAAATATAACATACTGTAATAAAAGTTATTTAAAACTTAGAATTGCTTGTTTCTGGAATTCCCTACTTAATATTTTTAGCTGACCACAGGTAACTGAAACTTGGACAGAGAAAGCGTAATCACACCAGGGAAACTGGCCCACCTGGAATGACATCAATGTCCTTTGTCATTTTCTGCTGTCTTTGATCCTATTCATTCCTGTGGCGTTGAGTACCATTTCAGTACTAGTAAGATCTATTCTCCTGAGCTCCAAGAACAACAACCTACCACATACTTTCCACCTGAATATGTTCCAGGCACCTCAAATTCAGCACATCCAGAATGGAACTCAACTTCTTCCCACCCAAACCTGCCTCTCTCCCTGCCTTTGCTACTTTGGCAAGGACACGATCCTGATAAACATCGCTGAACTTCCTTAACCCTCACCTTCGGCATCAAATTTACAATCAAGGTCCATGGATTCTTCCTGCTAGTATCTGCCTACATCATTCCACTCCCCCACTTCTCTACTGCATGGGCTTCTACACTCTTCTCCTTACTAGTCCCCATAGCTCCTGTCTTGCTAACTTACAATCCAGAGTGACCTTTTGAAAATCCAAATAGGATTATGTCACTTCCCATTTTAGCTGGAAGCCATGTTGTTGAGGATAAAATCTAAACTCTTCAATGTGATTTATAAATTGTGTTCTTGTGTGATTTGATTTGAAGACACAAAATGCCCTCTTGTCCCAACACATTTCTGTCACAAGCACTGACAATAAAATGTCCATTTTATCCATTTGTTCCAGTTAAGCAGCAAAAGCCCTTGTTAATGACAAATGGTAACTCGGGGGAGTAGCCCCAATTAATATCTTATCAGCAATTGACTCTTTTGTGTGGGATCTCCATGGCTAATCAGTCCTCTGGGAATAGGTCACAAGAAAGATAAGATTTGGAAAAAACACAAAGATTGTCTAAGTATCTGAGGCCATTGCTGATGCATGATCATCAAAGTAATTTGCTGAGGAACGTGAATTATGTACACATCTGAAAAGATTGTATTGTGACATTATCTGTAAGCCATTTTGGGGATGATGTTAGTGACTGTGCAGTTAATCACAATTGTCAGCTTGACTAGATTAAGCACACCTGAAGCAGTGACTGGGTTTTGAGGGCTCTAACCTCATCAGTGGGCCAACCTGTTGATGAATCATAGCTGAACAGACTCCCAGGAGATGGGACCTACTTAGAGGAAATGAGTCATGGGGACGTGACCTTGGGAACTGCATCCAGTCCCTGGCTCCTTCCTCTCTGGTGCTCTCCAACCTGTTCTGCTCCCCCAACGTCATGAGCTGAACAGCTCTTCTCCACCTTCACCTCCCACCACCATCTTTCTGTCTTGGAACCAGACGGTTTGAAATTATGAGCCAAAGTGAACCTTTTCAATTGTGACTGTTGGGTATTTTGTCACAGCAATGGCTATGTAAACAATACAGTGACTATCAGTCAAATAAGAAAGGAGGTGGGTTCTGTGAGCCAAACAGCCACATTGGAGCCAAAATTTCAAATTCATCTAATCATCTACTTTGATAAAATTAGGGTAACTAGATAACCAATCAAATCTCCCTCTAAAAAATAAGTTCCCAAGGATGACTTAAATGCATTGGTCACATAAGCATTTATAATATCAGTAACACCAATCTTGCTGGAAATGGACCCACGGAGCAAGTCTTGAACATTGTTTCCACACAGATCTCACTTTCTCACTGTAATAATATTTATTACTATGATAGTTTGCCCTTTACCTGACTCTAATAGTTTCAAAACTTGAATTCTGTCTCCTCCCCTGATGAGTCACTGCACCAAGTTCCTATCCCATTACTAGGATATCCCATTACTAGCACAGACATGTGGCTGCTGCCATCAGAAAATTTACATCCTTTCCTGCTCTGCACCTGGACTGACTACTGCTGCTGATTCTCCTCACAAGATTTTTTACTTTACTCATCTTTTTCTAACATACCTGCCATATTTTCCATCTTCATCTTTCTAATAGTTATTAAGCCCCTGCATCTTACTACTCAGCTTTTCAATGTTCCTGTATGCCACTTCCCAATAAAATCTAAATTCTAGTAATGACAGTTACTTCACATTTTTCATCACTTTTTGTATGCCCTCTGAACAACCTCCTATAATGCTCAAAACATTAAGATGATACTAAGTATCTCTTGCAGGACAGGAAACTGAAGTTTAGAGAAGTCAAGAACTTTGTTGAAGCCCTATGATTAATCAGTAGTTTATTAAGATGCTCTTATAATGTGAAAGCAAAGATTAAACTGGTTTAGAGTTACCAGTCAAAATCTCCTTTTTATACACCAAAATATTAATGCATAAAAATGATATAATGTTGAAGATTTGCTTCACACAATCCAGTGCCAAAATGCAAAATGCGGAGAAACAAGAATTACCATGTGGTGAGGGTGTGGGGAGAAGGAATCCTTATTTACTGTTATTGAGCGTATAGATTAGCGCAACCGCTATGGAAATCAGTATGGTGGTCCTCAGAAAACTAAGCGCATGGCTAACATTTGACCAGTTACACCAGTGCTCAGTATGTCCCTGAACAAATTAAAGTCAGCACACTACACAGATATCTGGGTACTCATGTTTATTGCAGCACAATTCACAATAACTAAGCAATGGAATAGCTAGGAGCCATAAAGAAAATGTGACCTGTATATACAATGGACTGGTGTTCAGCCTTAAGAAAGAACAAAATCATGTCTTTGCTGGAAAATAGATGAAACTGAAGATCATCATGTTAAATGAAAGAAGCCAGACTCAAACAAATACATTCCCTTTCATATGTGAAATCTAAAAGGAAAAAAAGAGAAACAACATGAAGTAGAAGGGAGACTATTAGAGAACAGAAGGGAACGAGGGAGGAGGGAGAGATGAGAAGGAGGATGTAGGAGAGGTAGAAATGATCAAAGCATGTTACATGAATACAAATAATGCACACTGATAAAAATATTTTTAAACAGGGTTGCCATGGACTGCTGATGAGTGTCATGAGTGAGCGATGAGTACCTGAGTGCCCACTGTACTATCCACTCTACCTTTGTGTATATTGGAAACTCACCAGAAGTTACTTTAGTGTCATCTCCTTTATACAAATAATCTGAGTCTACTGCTACTTGGTGTTTGTAGATAATTTTCAGAATGCTTCACTGTGTGTCCAGATTTACGAACACATAATGTGGGAAGAGTATTCTAGCTTCAAAGTACAAAGGTCTCATTTTTGCACACAAGTGTATCTTCTAGACCTTTGCAATATGCACTGTATACTTATCTTAGTTGAAGAAACAATTAGCCAGGTGCTGTGCCCAAATGCATGGTGTTATCTTTTAATTAACCTGTGTAGCCTTTTTACTTAACCTACTTTGAGCAGAGACAGCCACATGAGCTATCTAAATAATGTACACCACTGCTCTTTTATTGGGTTTATTTAATCAAAAACAATCATTCCTTTGCTTGGTCCAGGCTTCCAGAGCTGGTCATCCTTCCCATTCAGGCATGAATCATGTCATGTAATCTGTATTGCACTTTCTCTTGCTGAACAGAATATTGGGGATTGCTTGACTATGTGAACACAGACTGCTCATGCATGCTCTTCTCAAGATGTTTCTGTATAAAATCTAATCTGCAACTGTACTTTAAGATCCTTCCATCAAGATATAACATGTAGTGTGGACAGGAGGAATATAGTAAGTCTCTGACTTACAAGTGAGTTCTATTCTGGGCAAAGGATCCTAAATCAGATTCACTTGTAAGTTCAACAAAACTTACATACTTTCAACACAAGTATACACTTTGTGCTTCCTAGTAGTTCCCTCCACATCCCACTGATTTTCCACTTGCTTCTGGACATTCTGGACTCTGACTGCGTCCTGTACAACTGCACACTATGGCACTGTATAGTAAGCACACAGTAGCACAACTGTCACAATATCTGACAGACACATGAGCTACTTCTGTGATATGTTCACATCTTACGAATGCTTGTAATGCAAAGTCCATTTGTATCTGGGAAAGTTCACAACTCAAAAGTTCATAAGGCAGGGACTTATGAACAGTGAAGTTGGATACTCAGCTTCTTGTTAAAAAGTTAGATTAAAAGTGCCACATTTCTGCTGGGGATGTGCCTCAGTTGTAGAGCTCTTGCCTTGCATGCATAAGGCCCTGGCTTCAATCCCCAGCACCACAAAAAAGGTACCACATTTCTGCATGGAAATTTACCATTATATAATCAAAGCTGTAAAATGTGCATGTCCTGGGCCCAGTAGTGACATACCTAGGAATATTCCAAGTATGTAACTGGATGAATTTACAAAGATGTACAAAGATGTACAAAGATGAATGTACAAAGATACCCAAGTCAGTGGTATTTAAAAATAATATTATGCAGTTAGAGCTATTAGAAAAAAATTTAACTTTGATCCAATGAAGTTATCTTCAGACATTAAAACTGATGATGCAAAATTTTCATGGGAATGTCGAGATAGGGGTCCAATAAATCCTATTCATAAGCAGAATGTTACCCAGAAATATGTACATTATGAATACATATGAAATATATGTATGTATACATAGTGGTTAGCCAAAAAGGAAGAGAGTTCTGTCTCTATGTGAATCTCTGTTGTCTAATTTGTGTGTGTATGTTTGGGGCTTGTTGAAAAGATGTGCACAGCCTAGGTCTGGAATAATAAATACTATCATTTCCTTTCAGTGATTTTTCCCTTATGTATTTTCATATAGTTATACAATGAAGTACCACTACATGTAGTAGATACATAAGAAATATTTTTTTAAATGAAAATAATGCAGAAAACCTACTCTGTGTAAACGTTTCAAGTGTTTAGATAAAAGGAAAGTGAAATAACTTGGAAAAGATGTACAAAACCTTTGGGGAGCGTTGTTTCAATAAAGAACAGCCTTTCAGTATTAATTATTGAATAGAAATCTTAGAAGAGGTAACAGGAAAAGAAGCAGAGAAAAGAGCAAAGAGTCATTGTGAAGCTGGTGATAGTATCCCATGTGGAGTCTGCAAACGATCAGTGACATATGGCCCTCCAACCAGTGAAAGGCTATAGCACGTTCTCCTCCATTTTTTCTTTTAGTTTTGCTGTGCTAGAGCTTAATGGACTTCCTGTAACATGCCCATTGCTATGTGCTGACCTTTACAGTAACCCTTCACACTAAGTCTTCTTAAACAGTGGCCCCTGAGAGTTCACGGTCTTGCCCACGATCATACTACAGGCTCTTCCTTAAAAAAAGGGGGGGAGAGACCCATAAAAGATAGGCCACGCCAATTTATTTTAGTGATCAAAACCGGATCTTGAGAACATCTAGGTAGAATTCTCTGAAGAAGAATGGGGTCAACCTGCGTTGTACTAGCAGCAATGGGGAGGGTATTTTTAGAAATCAGAAATAAACTTTTGTGATTGTAAATTATTCAGCCTAGATGTTTACAATATGCAATTTAGCTTCAAGCCAATATTAACTTCCATTCCTATTACTATCAGATTAATTGCATTTTGTTGCTTTTCCTAAATACACTTCAAATCAGGAAACCTATAATTCAGCAGTTAGTCATTAAAGTAGCAGTGGATTTGCAAATGTGTTATCTGAAGCCATCTTCAAAACAGAATAAAAATCCAGAGCTCCTTTTTTGTATAATAAACAGGGCGTTAATAATGAGTAACTAGGAAATTGTTTCCAAAGAGGAAAAGATGTCTCAATTGAAAAATTCTTCAGATAACAAAAGAAATCAAGGAAACAGACCAAAAATGATTGCAAGAACTTGGGTGAATTTGCAACTTATTAACACATCCATAGAATCATAGGAAATAGTTGCAAATTCTATATGAAGATAAATTAGAATTCAAGGGGAGTTAGTATTATCTAAATACTAAATACTAAAGTATTAAAAAGTCATATTTCTTCTGTACTACAGAGGTTACATATGAATGTGTCTATATGTATTTATTCCCCATTTTCACTGTTCTCCATGATCTCATGCCTTTACATGCAGCTAATATCAAATACGTTTTCACAGCTAATCAATAAAACACAGTTTACATCAAATGGCCAGAGACTTGTCAATTTTTAAAAATCCCAGCCTCTCTTGTGAATTGCTGACTTCAAAGACATGCATTAAGATTATTAAGCAAGTAATGATTGATTTATTACATAACATTAAGAAATGTTTTCTTTGAAGCACAAATTAAAAGGTCATGCATGCCCAGATTTTTCTTCAGGTTGATAGTTTAAAATGCAGAATAGATAATATTGCTGGCTGTGAAGGACACATGAAGGAGATTTGAAGTGACTCCTTTCTGGGCAATATTTTAATGAAATGCTTAATATTCTGCAGTGGATTAATGAGGTTCTTCTCTATTTTCAAACAATGGGTGAACAATTAAGACCCAATCCTGAGAACAAATTGGTGTCGCTGTTATTTTGATGGTATTTAAAATGACCATTGCTGTAGCAACAGGGCTAGAAAATAACCATTTACATCAAGCAATTCAGTGGAGATATTCAGAGGGGGAAAATGTGGCAGCTGCTATTCCTGGACATAAAGCTGACATTTTAGGATGAAAGCAATTTGACCAGCTGAAACCTCAACATGCATTGTGCCATGTTAAGAAGTCACCCAAAATGCATGCCAATGTGATAACTGCCCCCATAAAGCCAGCGAGCTGTGCAGTTTCTCACCCTGGTTGCAGAACACTCAAGGGAGAAGAATGAGTACAGATCTTTGAAGGGGTAAGACCTGAGAATGAAGGACATTCATTATCCCCACGTGGGCAAGAAAAACCATACATCAAGTGTGGAAAGTAATTTCTACATAGAGATTAACTAGGAAAAATTGATCTTCCAACCAAACTCAAAGGCCAGTGCAAGACTTCCCTAAACACCTGTGTGTCCTAAATAATCAAGAACTATATTGCTCACCAAATCTGCCTAACAATGCAAACAGCAAAATAAATTGTCTCATATTTTTCTAGTGCATCATTATGGAAAATGAGGATGAAAATTCTACAGGTGGTCAATGAGAATATATTTTTCTTTATGCCCAAGTGCCATACAAATAAGGGAACTTTTCCTATACTTTGTGAATTGTATGTTTATCTCAGTACCTTCTCTGTAGACCATTCTTTCTAATTCTGTTTCTCAGAGTCTGCTCTTCCCTCCCTAAGTCACAGAGTTATTTTGCTTGCTATCTGAGAAAACTTCTGTAACTTAGTATCTCTTGACCCAAAAAGAAAAGTCTATATGGCCAAATTGATGGGATGAAATGATAGGTTTAAAGAATAATTCATTATACTATCAAGATCTTGGCATGCCAATTGCTGAAAAGACTATTTTGAGCTGTCACTTCTAAAGCACATATTTTTTCATTGACGGACATGCCAAGCGCTTGATGGAATAATGAATTGTTCCCATTGACATCACTGTCACACGCAACCCTCAGGCTCCATGAAGCATTTTCTCAGAGCTGATGAATAATGTTGCTGCTTTTTCCATGATGTGTAAAGCTACAAAGGTAAGGTCAAGCTCAGGGACTTCTCAAAGAAGAAGACAGGGGTTCCGGAGTAGAAGGAAAAATGGGGTGAGGTTTGGAGAGTGATCAGACATGACTGCATTGAACATTATTAACATTTCAATTAAATGCAATCCTATTTTGACATAACTGCAAAAAAATTCAACTGTTCAATTTTTTTCTTAGGAAAGGTTTTTTTTTTTTTAAGTACCAGGGATTGAACTCACAACCTTGTGCTTGCCAGGCAGGCACTTACACCACTGAGCTAAATCCCAGTCCCTTTTGTTTTTGTTTTTGATTTTGTATGCTATTTGTCTATTTGGTTTTATTTAGCTTTTTAATTCTGAGATATATATAGATATATAGATCTGCACCTGCATGCAATTCAGAAGCCCCAACTCCTCTGGCTCAGAGAAAAATAAAAAGACAAAAAGGATTATGTTAGTTATGCTTGACTGGCTTTGGGATATGACTCCCTAGACTTTTAGGTGTGTCTGAGTGAGTCATAGAGGCATGGGTTTGATCCCTGGTCCCCTCACCACTAGCGCGGTCCCTGCTCTGCTTCCTAGTACCTAGGAAGCAGCACTTTACTCCACCACACCCTTCCATCATGATGTTTTCCTTCAAGACAGTTGACCATGGACTGAGTCCTCTGAAACTGTGAACCAAATAAAACTTGTATTCTTAAGATTGTGGGTGCCGGACTTCCAGGAGAACATGGCAGACAGATAGCAGCAGCTATGGAGGCTCTCTGAAAGACCCAGCTTAGAATTCAGGAATGGTGCTGAGTAAGGAATCATAAGCAAGAGGAGATATGCCCCAGTGACCCAAGAACGAACTGGGCTGAGAGAAACCAACTGGGAATGCAATCCTGGTGTTATAACAGGAACAGATAAAGCCTCAGCATGGAAGCTGGAGCCCAAGCCATTGGAAGCTGCGATTTGGGTTTCCCGCCACAGCGGCTGTGTCTGCATCAGCTCAGCAGTAAGAGAGACGCGAGGAAGCTCTGAGAATGGGAATCGGTGAACGGAGTTGAGAGCGGGACGGGTGGGGAGCCGTGCATCCACCTCCGGTGAGTGAGGGAAAACTGGGACTCTTCCACGGTCTAGGAGACTCCAACAGAGGACATTCTAGGACCGGGCAGACTTGCGGGAACAGGGCACTGCAGTGACTTCAGTCACCAATCCTCCTCTCAAGCGGGATTAGTGAGCAGTGCCTAGCCCACGTGACGCTGCTGGCTGAGACCCAGTAGGCTAGCACAGCCCAGGTCCCAGCTCCTGAAGGCGACCTGGAGGGGTGGGCCCCGCATAGGCTGCCTGGTCTGCAACTTCCTGGTGTGCTACAGTGGGCAGGAACACCTAGCTGGCACAATTCAATCAGACTGTGACTGACAGGGAAGGAAGCTGGGCCTCCTATATATTATGCATATAAAAGGAACAGAGAATATGGGAAGAGGCAGCAACAAGAAAGGGTCCTCGGCCCCCAATCCTGAGAAAGAGGCAACAGCAGACACAGCACCAATAGGACATAAAGTGCTATCTCGAGAGCCTCATAGACAAGTTCAGGAATGAAGTTATTAATGACCTGAAGCTAGACATAAGCAGAATAGTTAGAGAAATGCTAAGCACCACCCAAGAAAAAACAGATGGTGGAATAGAAGAACAGAAAAGGAGGGGAGAATTGTTTAATGGAGAAAATAGAGAAAGCATAGAATACGTGAAGCAGGTTCAAAGAAATTACCAGGAAACTAAAAAGTCTATCGAAAACTGGCATAACAGCTTGAAAGAAACTAAGGACAGATTATCTGAACTGGAGGGCAGATTTGTAATATGGGAACATGAAATGAAAAACTTCTTAAAAATAACAAAGAAACAAACAGCAATAATACAAAGACTAGAAGATGATAAGAGGGTCTATAACTTAAGAATTAAGAACATAAAAGAAGAGGTAGGGACACAAACAAATGAACTACAAAAGCTACTCACAGAAATAATCCAGGAGAATTTTCCTAATTTAGCAAAAGGTAAAGATACTCAGTTGTATGAAGCATACAGGACCCCAGCCACCTACAACCCAAACAGAGCAACACCCAGGCATATAATAATTAAAATTCCAGAAATCCAATACAAGAACAGAATACTAAAAGCCGTCAGAGACAAGAAACAGATCACTTACAAGGGAACACCCATCAGAATTACAGCAGACTTCTCGGGAAAAACCATCAAATCATGAAGAATGTGGGGGGAAATAATTCAAGCTTTGAAAGATAATAACCTCCAGCCAAGATTGATATATCCTGCACAACTATCCCTGGAAATTGATGGAAAAACAAGGTGCTTCCAGGATAAAGAGGAACTAGGGGAATATTCAAACACCAATTCAACTCTACAGAGAATACTGGAGGATATTCTAAAAAAGAAAAACATGAAGAATCCAGAAATAGTAGCAGAGAGGCCACAATGAATGGAGCAGAAAACAAAATGAAGAAGACAAACTGACAACTAATGACAGAAAAAGAGCTCAACAGAAATGAGGCAGAGAAGATTGGATGATAGGAACAGCTATTTTGGAGAAAACGACGTCAGAATAAGTAATGCTGATTTAATATCATCTTGTTTTGAAGTCCCATCAAGCTTTTGTTCTTCTGTCTCCATTGGTCTAAACAGGTGGTATCTTACTGGATTTTATTATATATGATAGTATAAGCAAAACCTTTTATAGACAAGGAGATTTTTTTTTTAAATTTTATTTAAGGAGAAAAGAAAAAAAAAGCAGGGAAAGGGTACGAGTTATACAGATTTACAGAAAAAAAATGAACAGTAGGAAATCACTAGTTAATGGATTACATATTGTCATCTTAGAAATAATTGTTCAAGTCACAAAATTAGAGCTTGTAAAGTGGACATTCCATCAATGATACTGCAAACAGTTCTGTTCATTGATCCAATAAAACTCTGTGATATCATTTTCTATCTTATACACTTAAATATACATGCAGTTATATAGTTTGGAGCACTTTCTTTTCTTCTCTTTTGTACCATGACTATTACACATTTTGGGTTTCATTGCTCCCACGGTTCTTATTGCTTTTTTGGAAGAGAGTAAAACCAAATGTGACATAACAGAACAGAATCGGTCAAGTCAAAAGGGTGGACATAATAGATAATGTAAAAACATAATACAAGGTGATCAACAATGGTTACCATAATGCCTCCCGCTATCTCTAATAGAATTGCCTATATCATTAGTTATAATACAATTGAACAAAACAGTAAAGAACAAAACCGACAAAACCAAAACATTGGAGACATTGTAGGTCTTCAAAAGTAGACAAAAGTCAACAAGAATGGGCGTCATAATGAATCTCATTATCTTCACAGCTGATGCCTAAACTTTCGAACCTGATACTATCCAGCAAAACAGAATAGGGGAACATCAGCTAAAAACCAGATGGTGAGAGTAATACAGGGCTTTAAATCAAGGTAATGAAAAGTCAAAGTAGGTTACTATAATATATCCTGCTATTTTTTCTCCTTTAATTAAAAGGATAAAGATAAAAAAGTAAATAATGGAGTGGAGATTGAGATAAAAGAGGGCATAACAACGAAACAGCACAGATCAAAACATAACCATTTAAGCAGAATAGTGTTTCACCACCAGATAATCCTAACCTAAAAGTAGTTACCATATTGTTTCTTTCTTTGAAATCCTTGAGTACAACTTCGTATACTGTAGCATTAAGTATATCAAAACAATGTAAAACCATTCAAGAGAATGACAGCATTACAGAGTATTTAGAATCAACTAACAAAATGAACAATGGTTTCTGTATAATCTCCTTGTCTTTAAAAGGTTTTTGCTTATACTATCGTACATAATAAAATCCAATAAGATACAGCCTATTTAGACCATTGGAGACAGAAGGACAAAAGCTAGATGAGACTTCAAAACAAGATGATACTAAATCTGTATTACCTATTAAGATGTCATTTTCTCCAAAATAGCTGTTCCTATCATCCAATCTTCTCTGCCTCATTTCTGTTAAGCTCTTTTTCTGTCCGTAGCTGTCAGTTTGTCTTCTTCATTTTGTTCTCTGCTCCATTCGTTGTGGCCTCTCTGCCATTATTTCTGGATTCTTTGTATTTTTCTTTTTTTAGAATATCCTGCAATACTCTCTGTAGAGTTGAATTGGTGGTTGCAAATTCCCCCAGTTCCTCTTTATCCTGGAAGCACCTTGTTTTTCCATCAATTTCCAGGGACAGTTGTGCAGGATATCTCAATCTTGGCTGGAGATTATTATCTTTCAATGCTTGAATTATTTCCCCCCACGCTTTTCGTGATTTGATGGTTTGTGCAGAGAAATCTGCTGTAATTCTGATGGGTGTTCCCT
Organism: Cavia porcellus; assembly: GCF_034190915.1. Classification (NCBI taxonomy): domain Eukaryota; kingdom Metazoa; phylum Chordata; class Mammalia; order Rodentia; family Caviidae; genus Cavia; species Cavia porcellus. Next base: position 51,939,025 of record NW_026947496.1, read on the forward strand.
TGTAGGTGGTCTGTTTCTTGTCTCTTACAGCTTTTAATATTCTGTTCTTGTATTGAATTTCTGGAATTTTTATTATTATATGCCTGGGTGTTGCTCTGTTTGGGTTGTAGGTAGCTGGGGTCCTGTATGCCTCATACATCTGAGTATCTTTACCTTTTGCTAAATTAGGAAAATTCTCCTGGATTATTTCTGTGAGTAGCTTTTGTAGTTCACTTGTTTGTGTCCCTACTTCTTCTTTTATGTTCTTAATCCTTAAGTTATGGATCCTCTTATCATCTTCTTGTCTTTGTATTATTGCTGTTTGTTTCTTTGTTATTTTTAAGAAGTTTTTCATTTCATTCTCCCATATTACAAGTCTGCCCTCCAGTTCAGATAGTCTGTCCTTAGTTTCTTTCAAGCTGTTATGCCAGTCTTCTATAGACTTCTTAGTATCTTGGTAGTCCCTTTGAACCTGCTTCACGTATTCTATGCTTTCTCTATTTTCTCCATCAAACAATTCTCCCCTTTTTTTCTGTTCTTCCATTCCACCACCTGTTTTTTCTTGGGTGGTACTTAGCATTTCTCTAACTATTCTGCATACTTCTAGCTTCAGGTCATTGATAACTTCATTCCTGAATTGGTCTATGAGGCTCTCTATATGGTGCCTTATGTGTATTGGTGCGGTGTCTGCTATTGCCTGTTTCTCAGAATTGGGGGCCGAGGAGCCTTTCTTGTTGCTGCCTCTTCCCATGCTGCCTCTTCTTCTCTGTTCCTTATATATGCAAGCTTATATAAGAGGCCCAGCTTCTCTCCCAGTCAGCCACAGCCTGATCGAATTGCGCCAGTTAGGTGTTCCCGCTCACCGCTGCGCACCAGGGAGTTATGGACCAGGCAGCCTACGCGTCACCCCTCCCGGCCACCGTCAGGCTCTGGGATCTGGGTTGGGACAGCCTACCAGGTCCGCCGGCAGCGTCACGCAGGCCAGGCACTTTTCACCAATCCCGCCCGAGAGGGGGATGTGTGGCTGGAGTCGCCACCGCGCCCTGCTCCCGCAGGACTGCCCGGGCCCAGAAAGTCCTCTGCTGGAGTCAAACTGTGGTAGAGTGTCAGTTTCTCTCACTCACCTCACCACAAGTCAGTGCACACCTCCCTGCCGTTCGCAGATTGCCGTTCTCAGAGCTTCCACGCGTCTCTCTCCTTGCTGAGCCGCTGTAGAGGCAGCCAGCCGCCGCGCGGTGGGAAACCCAAATCGCGGCTTACAATGGCGCGGTTCTAGCCTCCACACCGAGTCTTTTCTGTTCCTGTTTTAGCACCAGGACTGCATTCCAAGTTGGCTTCTCTCAGCCCAGTTCGTTCCTGAGTCAGCAGAGCATATCTCCACCGACTTATGTCTCCTTAGTCCGCACCATTCCTGGCTTCTGAGCCGAGTCTTTCAGAGAGCCTCCGGTAGTTGCTGTTATCTGTCCGCCATGTTCTCCCGGAAGAGCAGACAAGGAGATTATACAGAAACCATTGTTCATTTTCTGTTAGTTGATTCTAAATACCCTGTAATGCTGTCATTCTCTTAAATGGTTTTACATTGTTTTGATATATTTGATGCTACCGTATATGAAGTTATACTCAAAGATTTCAAGGAAAGAGACAATATGGTAACTACTTTTATGTCGGGATAATCTTGTGGTGAAACACTATTTTGCTTAAATGGTTATGTTTTGATCTGCACTGATTTGCTGTTACCCCCTCTTTTATCTCAATCTCCATTTTATTATTTACTTTTTTTATCCTTTTAATTAAGGGAAAAATAAATTTAAAAATAGCAGGATATATTATAGTAACCCACTTTGACTTTCCATTATCTTGATTTAAAGCCCTGTATTGCTCTCACCATCTTGTTTTGACTGATGTTCCTCTATTCTGTTTTGCTTGATAGTACCAGGTTCGAAAGTTTAGGCAACAGCTGTAAAGATAGTGGGATTCATTATGACGCCCATTCTGGTTGACTATTATCTACTTTTGAAGACCTATAATGTCTCCAATGTTTTGGTTTTGTTGGTTTTGTTCTTTACTGTTTTGTTCAATTTTATTATAAATAACGATATAGACAATTCTATTAGAGATAGCAGGAGGCATTATGGTAACCATTGTTGATCACCTAGTATTATGCTTTTACATTATCTATTATGTCCACCCTTTTGATTTGACTGACTGTTCTGTTATGTCACATTTGGTTCTACTCTCGTCCAAAAAAGTAATAAGAACTGTGGGAGCAACAAAACCCAAAATGTGTAATTGTCATTGTACAAAAGAGAGGAAAAGAAAGTGCTCTAAACTATATAACTGCATGTATATTTAAGTGTATAAGATAGATAATGATATTACTGAGTTTTGTTGAATCATTGAACAGAACTGTTTGCAGTCTCACTGTTGGAATGTCCACTTTATAAGCTTTAATTTTGTAACTTGAACAATTATTTGTAAGATGACAATATGTAATCAATTAACTAGTGATTTCCTGCTGTTTATTTTTTTCTGTAAATCTGTGTAACTTGTACCCTTTCTCTGCTTTTTTTTTTCTTTTTCTCCTTAAATAAAATTTAAAAAAAAAAAAGATTGTGGGTGCCAATTATTATGTCCCAGCACTAGGAAAGCTAGTTAATACAAGAAAGCAGGAACACTAGAATAGGTCACATACATGTATGCAAGTACACTGCTCCTGACACCATCATCGATCCCTATATCTCCAGATCACGTCAAATCTGCACCATCCTAGCCAAGAATATGCATTTGAAGGTTTTAAGCTCCACAGAGCAAACCTGTCAGGGACCCCTGGCAGCAACATTACAGGCCAGATTTACAAAATGCTTAATACTGATAAAAGTTACAACCTACAAAGATAGGTATGATTGCACTGAGCACTTTCCACTTGTGTAAAGAATCCCCTTCTCCCCACCCCACACACCTCTTGCCTTTCAAATGTTGTCTTGGGCCTTCAATGAGACAAATCTGTAGTTTTTGCTTAAGGACCTTCTTCACCCATGCACCCAGTAATGAGAATCATGGCAAGAACACCTGCTTAAGATGTCCCCATCTGCCCACCAAACACAATTCATTCTGCTGTGCAAAAAAAAAGAAGAAGAAAGTTTTGTCTTGTTTTTATTACCTCTCTTGATAGTTATTTCCTATTTATAATTAAAAACTTTGGATTATGTCAGGATTTCTTTATGTTCCAACCCATCTCCAAAACTTTAGCAGATGATTTCCTCCACTACCCCCAGAATTAAGAACACACACATTTTGTTAAAAGACTTCAGGATAAGGCTCAGAATGAGCACTGCTCCATCAGAGACATCAAGTGGCTATTTTACACACTGGACTATAGGCTTACATAAGTGCGTAAATTTACATATATTCACCAACAATTTGTCACCCAATGAACAGCAATATAACCTAGGTAACTGTCACTGAGATATCAGGTCTAAACTCTTCTCCTACAAGCTGAGCACACTGTGTCCAGGAGAAGGAAGGTAGCAGGCAGGGAGCTTTACAGGTAAGCAGGTTCTCAGATGTGTTGAGAAATCCCCTAACAGCAAAAGTATACGCCCCCAGACTGGAGCATCGGCCTCTGTTCTCCTAGGGTGCATCTTTCACACCAGCTTTCCAAGTTGCTGCCTTACTGGGGGTATCTGTCCCCTATACTGTCAGTCCACCACTGCCCCTGGCACTCTGGGGTTGCAGATCTAAGTAGCCACTGTCACCATGGGATCTCAGCTTAAAGTCTGTCACCTGCACAAAGATGTCTCTGGTACACATGGGCACAGGACCTTGGCTCCCTACACATGTCTGTCTCCTCTCTCTTCTTCTCTTCTCCCTGTTTCCTGAGGTCTCACCAGGTGCCAGACACTAAGCATGTTATCTTACATTTCCACGAGAATCATCTTTCCTGACCCCTCTGCCCTCCAGTCCAGATCACTTCCTGTGGTTGTGAACGTGTTTTTCCCTTCAGGACCCTTACCTCAGTTCATCCTTCTGTACCCTCTCTTGTGTGATTATTTGCTAAGATCAGTCTCCCTATTGCCCCACCATTCTGCTCCCAGAAATGGTTCTCACACATAAAATAACCAAACAAAACATCCCAGCAAACTGTGGAGGCTGATTACCTTCTTAGCCCCCATGTACAGATGAGAAGACTGGGCTCAGGGAGTTTGGTGTTTTTCGTTAGGTTTTCTGGCAATTAGCAGCAGTACCCAGGCTGTCTCAGGTCACAGCCTATATTTTCACTGCCCTCCCCAGCGCCACTCATCAGATCTTTGAGAAGTCCCTAAAATTTCTCATAGGAGTTCAAGGGCATGCACTTACCACACATCATTAATTTACAGAAGACCCTTGGTAACGAGCAATCTCAGTGGATGGAACAGATATCATCCACATGACAATTTGTGTTCTCCTTCAAAGACAGGCAGGAACACCAGCATAACAAATCCAAGTGTGCTACAAGGTCACCACTTGGGCCTGCACTTGGGCAGGTTAAATTACCTAAGAACCAACTGGTCAGTACTTTTCTGCAGAGTATCTGATATTTCCCATTTAGTTCTACCAAGAAAGCAAACTTTTACACCGCAGACTTTCCAGCATTACTATCAGAATTAAAAAGGAGGAGGACAAAGAGAGGCAAAATATTACGAATTTCCAAGCTGAGGGTCCTTTTCACAAGTTTAAAAGCAAAGCCGTCACAGAATGGGTACCTTTTTCTGAATATTATTTTTATTCCCTTGTCCTCCAGATTTATTGCTTGCACCACATAGCACCTACCATAAAACTCTTATTTCCAATAGGCTGTTATTTGAATTGCAAAAGCAAGCTATCCAAGAACATATCATCAAGTAAAAAAGTAAATATGGTAGAATTAAAGTGATTTATTTGCATACCGATACCTGAGAACTCAAGCCAAAATTTCATCCTAGAATCTGGTGATCATATTATGAGACTCTCCATCATCCCATCTGACTTTTAGCTCTATTGCAAAGTACAAGTCATGCCATGCTTATAAGCCAGAGAAAGAAAATCTCCGAGTCCATTTCTGCAAGGTAAACCCTAGACATTTCTCAAAGTATCTTGTGTCAGTTCCCTCCCTGAACATTGCCGCATTCTTACTTGTATTTTTGAAAAATGATAAACAAAGGTATTTTTCCAAAGTATTTACATTTTTCTATCATGGCAGATGTGTTCTTTTTGTGAATTAGGACCTGTTTTTTATTTTTTTATTTTTGCCGCATTTCCACCTGCCTTAAAAGTTTGCAGGTTTGCAATATAGTACAATGTGCTCTTATTTCATTAGTTTTTTCATTTTCCTCATTCTGCCTCCTTTTTAGCTGGCTTTCAAATGCTAAGCATGAGTTTTGCCTCTTTTTCCTTAGGCTTGTTCACTATGTCCCGAGTACTTCTGTCATTTCACTCTGCCATCTGCTTTATTTACATGTATCTACCACTTGAACTGCAGGTTTTCTCTAGGGATTTGCAACAGTCACCTTTAACTTCATCTTCTACTTGCTGATTCCTCATGCAGCTGCCTCATATCAAACCGACCTGATTTCACTGCCACTTTTATTTAACATGCTGCCCAACTTAGATTGCCACTCAATACAGTGGGCATTTCAAAGGAATTGTGTCCTTGCAATGTATCTTCCAGATTTCTTTGAAAACGGCAACTACTTTTTACCTGCATGTGTCCTGCTGATTGAATGAGCTGAACTAGAGAAGCACCAGGCATTCATGTCACTGGATGACACTGACCTGGAGCAAGATAGTCATACCCATGTACCTTAGTAAGTGTCCATCTCCATGGTGGAGTGTGGCAATTATTAGTACAGTGTTGCTAATGCTGTATTGGGGAGGATCTTTCAGACTGTAAGAAAGAGATAATCTACTTCACAACCTGAATGTGCAAGTAACTAAAAAGTGACTCATAATTGCACTTCATATAAGAGTACCCCACTAGCTCAGATCTGGTGTCTTTGTACCAGGATGTTGGCATTCACTTCACCAAATGAGAAATGCATCCAAATGAAGCATCCAAATGGGTCATTTATTTATCTTGCAGCATTCAAGTGGACAAACTTTGGCTCAGCTATTGAGCCTCGGACCCATCACCTGGGACCAAATAACACTATTGATTTAATTCATCAAAAGGTACAACTCACCAGAGCAACTTCACCCTGAAGGCATTGAAGGTGCCCTTACGTCCAGAAGGGCCTGTGAGCATGGCAACTTCTCCCACCTGCCCACCTAGAGTGGGATGCTTGTGACACTAATTCTCACACCTCGTGAGAAAATAATCCCAGGGGTAGATAGTACAGTGTATATTCTAGCTTCTGTTCAGAGACTGGCAATGCAACTATTACATCAATGTGCTGAAAATTCTTGCAGTAAACTCTAGTTAACATTTCTTAACTAACCCATTTTTCACATGACACCCTATTGACACCCAGTGTAAGATGCTTTGGCAGATGCTGATTTAGACCTCCTGAACTGCCCACTGCCATGAGATTCATTAGTCTCCAAACCAGTGGTTCCCAATCGCTCTAACCCAGAACCACCTAGGGACACTTAACAAACTATAATCAGACTGTACAATTAGACATCCAGAAGTAGTTGTTCTGGAGATCAAAATTAAATGCTCTCCAGGTACACGACCTGCAAATAATAATGTCTCTATGTCACAGTACAATGATAGCATTTACTAAACACATGCTATGTGCCAGACACTAAACAAATGTGACTTTTTTATTACATTCTTAAGTCAACCTGCCTGACGCATATTGACACTAGTGTATAAAAAGGATTTGAAGCTCTGTGCAACTATGCAGCAGCCCCTTGTCATGCAGGTGTTACGTTGCCAAACTGAGGACGCAGGGATTTCTGGGTTTTATACTCATGTTTTTGCTTTACCCTCTTCTTGCTCTGAGTACCCCCAAATTCTGGGACTGGACGCCATAGAGGGAAAATTGACACAAAGCACTTTGAGAAGTGCCCTAGATCAGGCCCTCGTAGCATCAATTTTCACACTTCTATGCCTAACAGCACTCCTGAATTAATGTCTTCTCGTCCAAGGGCCTCTGCCCTTCCAAGAACCCTGCTTATTTTGGTTCTGCTCAGATAAAATGGCAATAATAGCAGTTACACCTATCATAACTTGTAAAAACAACAACACTACAGGGAAATAAGCTCCTAAGAGGAACAGAGGAGTTAATGTTCTCTCACCAGACTTTGAACAAAGGTTCTGTCCCAGCCACATTCCCCAGCAAGTCAGTGAGCACACATCCTACTCATGGTTCTGTCACTAGGAGCTTCTTCCAGGGAACACACCTGCGTCCCACAAGACGGTCAGGAGATAATGAACAGCATTCGGAGACCGACTGTCCAAAGTATGTCTACACCTAAACCTGAAGAGTGCCCATATAATTTTCCTACATTCTTTTAAATCAGAAATGAAAAAAAATCGATCACACGCAGAAGCCAAGACTTTCTCTCAACACTCAGGTGCCTAGAATCTCTAATGAGCTGCTCACAAGGTGCTGCGGGGCCCAGAGAACATTCGGAAGGGCTTTACTGCCACCTGGTGGTCAAAACGGCGCTACCGTCCAAAGCATATAAACTACTGAACCAGCGACAGCTCCAACTCACCTGTTTGCGGAGGAGCATTGTCATCCCACCTTTCCACACGACCCGATAAACTAAAGAGAAGAGAAGCATTAAAGTGTCCTGGAAACTGCCGAGCTTTCCAGGGCAAACACAGTGAGATGCTTTCCTTATATCCTCCTAATTGAAAAGTATCAAATATTTTTCAAATGTTCTCTGTATTATCGATTTCAGATAGCTTTCTTGCAATTCCCAAACTGCTTGGGAATTGCAAGAAAGGGCATAACTAAATTCTAAGGCGACTTCTACCACTGACTGTCTCCATATACACACGACTAATTTTTCCTCCTCACTCCCTCTCGCCCTTCCTGCCTGTATTACGTACATACATCCCTAAATTCTTTTACCAAAGAAGCCCTAGATTCAATCCATCTGCTGACTGTGTGACTTACGGTGAGTTCCTTAATGCCTCTGTTCTCTATTTAGACAGCTAAAACAATGTTCTTCACATTAAAAAAAAAAACATTGCAGGGGCAATAGAACAATTAATAATATGCAACAGATCATATAAGGCCTATGAAATCTAAAAAGTTAACTATGCAGCCTGAACTGTGCTGACCCTGCCTGTTGCTTTCTACACATACAAGCTCATGGTATCACCTGTAAGTATTCTTTTTTTAAAAAATTAAAAATAAAATCAGAATCGAATGAAGACTTTAAACCAAAGGACCAGTTGATAAGAAGGAAGCAGAGGGGCTGAGGATTTAGCTCAGCAGCAAAAGCACCTGCCGTGCAAGTGTGTGGTCGTGAGTTCAATCCCCAGTACCGATAAAAAAGAAAAAAAAAAAAAAAGAAGGAAGCAGAAAGGAGATAGGAACAAGTTAAAGGACACCCCTCACACAGCAGCCTCTGCAGTGTCCTTGAGAGTCCCTGCAGCCTGCAAACTACTCCTTACTCCTAAGCCTGCCCCAACTGTGCAGGCTGGCGCCCATGGATCCTTGCTGAGCTCTCCAGCAAGAGCTCTCTAGAACCCGAACTCCCTCTTCACTGCTCTCCGATGGCTCCATGCTGAGGCTTGTTGATAGGGATGACTCTTGTGTCTTTATGGCACCCACTGAAAGATGCCCAATTCCACAGCAACCCTGCAATCCCACCTGCTACACCAGTGCAGCCCGGTCCTCTCTGTCCAAGTTGGAAAGCCTGCTTCCTCCCGGGCATTCTTGGGGAGCAGATTCCCCAGGTGAGTCACCTGCATGCCCATCTTCATCCCAGGAGCTGCCTTTCCAAACGCGGGACCTAAGAGCACTCTACAGTCTATTCCCAGTAAGCCAGATAGAGAGTTACCCTGCTCGAAGTCAAGTCAGGTCCTGACTCCCCTCTCCTCCTCCCCTCAGTGGTTCCCATCTCCTCCAAGTCCAGGAAAAAGCCTAACCACGGCTATCCCATCCCACTATCTCTGTGACCTCACCTGTCTCCATCATACCAGGTGTACTGGCTTCCTTGCTATCCTGCAAAGACATCAAGCATGTTCTCGCCTCAGGGCCTTTATACACACTGTCCTGTCTTTCTTAACTGCTCAGTGCTCAATTAACTGCTGCAGAGCTCCCTTCTCCCTTTCTCCCACTTCATTCAAATGTCACATTTTCAATGAGAATTTAGCTAACTCCATACTTAAGTGTGCAGGACACCCCTCAGACTCCACACCCCTCTTTCCTGTTGTATTTTTCTCCATAGATTCTATCCTGATCAAGCATACTATACATTTTAATTATTGATGTTGGACAGTGTCTGTCCCCTCCACCAGAATGTAAGCTCCATGAGGACAAGGACCTCATTATTGGATCCCTAGAACCTGGTACACAGAAGCAGCTCAATCAGTATGCACTGAATGAGCAAGTAAAGGAATGAATGGAGGGCCATACGGGGAAAACCAGAAATTCTGCCTGTGATCATTAGGGAAGTCCTGAAACCCTAATTCTTACATAATTTTGGTAAAGACTTATGCAGTGCAACATTTGAGAAAGCACCAGATAAAAAATTGAAAAGTAAATGTGCATTTTTTTATTTAACTGAATTCTTCATCAATCAGCTACTTAATTTTTATAGTCTACTGCCTACCAGATCGGGCAAGGGGAAAGCAACACAGTCTACAATAGTTAGGCACAGAAAATGCTGAAAATGATTCAGCTATTTAAATGAAATATAAAATGATTTATTCCAAAGCCATATATGAAGTGTACAAATGATGAAATGCATCCCCTTTCAAGGCTTAATAAAAGAACAGTGTTTACATTTTAAATGTTGTAACAGTTTGAGGACCTTCTTTCGCCCCTACCAAAGAGTGTGCAATGAAAGTAAATTGCATAATGTGTCAAATATATTTTGTTTACATAAAATGTATCCTCTTTAAATGCAAACTAGTCAAATATAGTTTTATTATGAAACCGTTCTCAATTTCTGAGTCCTCCAGTCTACAGAATCACATTTCTATGTGCTTCTTAAAATGAGGTAAGAAGACACATAAAACTTTTCTACACAAATTTTTCAGATGTTTATGCCCCCACTGACTCAAAGTACAACATGGCCTTTACAATTCCTTTAAAGTGAAATATTTCCCAGTAGTTACTTAGTATTCTGCACCAAGAACAGTAGCAATACCCATCATTTAAAAATTCATAATATGATAATCTTTTTATTCAGTTCTAAGATCCAAATCAAAGCTTTTCCTAGAGTGATTCACTATTTTCCTTTCAGATATTTTTTTCTCCTTTCAGATATTTTAATAAATATTAAACTCTAGAAATCTACACATAATTCTTTAAAGCAAAAATCAGCAAAGATCCAGATATATTTTGTTTTGCAAGACATTTCTCTATTGTATACTATTTTTACAACTGTAAAATTAAAAATTCTTTAGTTTTGCTATACTTTGCCGACTACCACTTTAAAAAATAGAATTGGTCACTAAATTAGGTGACTCAAGTATTTTTAAAATGTAAACTTCACAATAGGCAGTATAATCCATGATTTCTAATTTCTAAAATGCATCCTACTCAAAAAGCGGGACTATAATTGAGATATTCTTTTTAAACAATGGCACTTTCTTACAGCTTTTGGACTGGATAGCTTCTATGTCTACATTTTTATAGTCCTAAATTTTTTATAGGGAAAAATTCTCTTCATGTGGCTACTTTGAAATTTGTACAATCAAAGACTAGGGTACTTCCACGCTAATAGAGGTAGATGTACACATACCATGTGCAGTCACAGATACTTTCATGAAGGAAGCCACTGTTTCACATAAATTCAACACAACACTCTCCACAGTTACAAAGAAGTCAGCGGAAAGTAACGACAAAATACTCAGCAGATTACTGTAGAATGTTCCCATTGGTTTGTATCACATGTAGTTGATCTATTTTTTGGAAAACATGATTTGAATATGAAATACATGAATATAATACAGCAGCATGTGCATAACCTGTGCTGACTACAACTGATCTATAACGTGGTCTTGTAACTTGGTACTGAGAAGCACACTGTGTAGGTGTTCATATGTGTGTGGGGGGGGGGGTATTGTGCACATTTTCTTTCCCCCAACAATCAGTGTTAGGAACAGATTATGGCAAATAAAGGAGAAGTTCTGGATTTACCCAAATATAATGTAAACAAGTTGGAACCCTCTGGAGTTTGGAATTACAATCACATGATATTTTACAAAATCATTTAAAAATTCTAAAGCTGAAAAAATTGAAAACTTTGGTATTCCCAAGAAGAAAGTTCAATTATACTAGGGAGCCTCTGCCCAATTTTAACTATAAAAACTAAATTTTTCAGTGCAAAAACATTACGGCCATTGATAAACAGCAATGATACAACAATCATACAAAACATATAAAGACAATATAATACAAAATATCCTGAAGGTATCTGTTGGTGTAGAAAAGGTCATTTGAAGCCAAGAAGTAGGTGGAGTGTGGGTGTAGAGTTTCAAAGTTTTTTTCCTGCAAACAGACTTAACACGGTTAGAGCTCATCACGCTGCTTCCTAAATGGCCACTTTGGGTGCTGCAGGACACGAGCTGCAGCCTCAAGGACGAGAGCCATGAATTCTTCCACATCAAAAGAGTAGTTGGTGAACTTCGGATGCTCCCCCAGCGTCGGGTGGTGGCCCTGCAAAACCAAACCAGATCACAAATCCTTAAATCATCAGGAGCTTGGTTTTCTCTACAGGAAGGATATTATTTTACTGTGGCAATTATTTTAACTCATTCTATACACTGGAGGTTAGCAAACATTTTCTAGAAAGGGCTATAGATAATATTTTCAGCTCTGTCACAGTTACTCAGCTCTGCTACTGAGGTGCACAAGCAGTCACAGACCATACACAAACACATATATGAATGTTCCAATAAAACTTTATTTACAAAAACAGATGGTGGGCAGATCTGTACTTTAGGGATACAGTTTGCTAATTCCTGCTGTAGCTAATCTGTTAGATCTTTCTGTACCCAAATTTCACAAAGCTGTCTTACCATTAGAATCTTCTCCAATTCTCAAACATAAAATATAATAACCCATTTTTCTACGGTAGAAGAGTTTATCTTTGGATAGAAGCTCAATGATCATTTTAAATTTTCATAATTGGGCACCAGGTGAGCTTTGTGACTGAATTTTACCTTGTCTTGAGGAAAGACTTTGCTCTGCTTTCGCCAAGTGATATAGTGAATGCCTCTCAGCCTGGCCAAGTCTAAGTAACAGTGCTCATCTTCACAGTTGTATCTAAACACAAAGGTATGTCACAACGTGAGGCTTCTGTCCAGCGTTTTGACCCAATCTGCAATTCTGGGGGTAGGGGGGTGGGGGGAAACACCTCCAAAGTATTTCTTGCAAAGGGTTTTGTGAATGATAAAGAAGACTGAGAAACATCATTTTTAAAATATTCTCGAGGCTCAATGGTAAAATGCTCACCCAGCATGAGTGAGGCCCGGAGCTCTATTTCTACCACTGCAAAAAACTTTTCAAAAAATATAAAACTAAATGTTTCAAAGATCATTGTAAGAACTTACTGTTAGCTTTACAAAGAAGAATAAGAACAAGGAAAGGGGGGAATTGATCTTATTCAATAGGTGCTACTAGCTATGAACTTGCATTATCTTATAGGATATTATGCGCGTATACTTGTGGAAGTAGACTAGGGTTAACACATCCAAGGTTGTATAGCTACTTAATGAAAGAAGCAAAACATGACTCTTAATTATATTGCTCTCCCTTTCTCTCTCCTGTCCTTCTCTCTTTTCCTCAAGGAGAAATGAGTTAAGATAAAACCCACAACTGTCTGATTGAATGTCTAACATACACTTTTAAAATGTCTCACATAGCAATGGAAGTTTACAACAACTTTAAAATACCAAATCACCCACGTGGAAAGCTGCCCCTAAACACTTACAGTTCAAAGACCACAGCCCAATCTGGAAGGAAAAGTAAATGGGTAAGACCAGCTCCATGCATTCCAATAAATATGTCCGTATTGTGTGTTATCCTGAGTTGATCTAAAAACCCAAGTTCTCTGTAATGTGTAATAAAAGAGAGACAAAGAGAAGAAGGAAGAAGCCATAAGTTGCACTAGTTCATAATACATGGTAACAATATTTACAAAAGCATATTTTCCAGTTTAAATCAAATTCCACATCTATATTTTTTTTGCCAATTTTAAGCACTCCTTAGTAAATAATAACCTTTTTTTTAATAACATTTTTTCCATGTAAATGCCCTTACCTTTTTAGACTTAAGAATACAGTGGTATCTTGATCCACAAATGCTTTTGTTAGTAAGTCATTTGGTTCACAAACAGAATCATTTGGCAAAATTTGTTTTTGTTTGCAAACTCTGGATTGGGTGACAAACATGACCGTGGCCATCTTTCCCACACAAACACAAACGTGGCCATCTTTTCCAAAATCAGAACGAATTAAGCTCATGAATGGAGATACCACTCTACTTATTATTTGTGAGGGGAACCTCAATAAGTGTCTTAAATGGGGAACCAGTAACATATGACATCAACAGAGTAGGTGTGTACATTGGATTAAGTGTGTAATACTGGATTAAGGGTGCCTGGTACTGGAACCGCCCACTGCCTGAATTAGCATGGTTCTGGGTACGGCTGAATGGATGTACTGACACAGAAGACCCATCCTGGCTGTGAGTGGCACCAACCAATAGTCCAAATGGTAGAAAAGGGAGAAGGGAGGCTCACCACTGTTGCCTTCTGCCATCCTGCCATAAACTGTTCCCCCTCTGCCATGCACCCTGCCTTGTACCCAGCCAACTGTGAAGTGAAACCTCTACAAATTGAGCTAAAATAAAACTTTGCTCCTTCAACTTTTGGGTATTGAGTATTTTATCCCAGCAATAAGAAAGTAACTAAGACAGTGTCTATATATCCCTTCTAGGTGTTTAAGTACCTACAGCTCCTGCTGTAAAAATGCTTTTTAGCCATGATTAACTCATCAAAAGGCAGCAGTGTTTGCTGGAGTGTGTTTTTACTTACTTATACTTGTAATCAACAATCTGGACTTCAAATGTAGATACTGTTTTCAGTGCATTCACCAGCTAAGAAAAGAAGAAAACATTGAGAATTTCTTTTCCTTTCTTCTGTTTTACTTTCCTTTATGAATATTATAATTTCTTATTTTTTGCATGTAACATTTTTCAGATGTTAAATGCTTGGTTCTACTGCTCTGAATCTCACTGAAGTTCAAAGGCTAGTGCTACCCCTAAGAAAATGACTCTATCACCCAAAAATCCTGATGCCCTAGAGGGCCATGAGAGCAAAATAAACAGTTCTTAGGACAAAATACTCAGCATAGCCACACACTAAGTTGCTAGTTTTTCTTCAAATTTCAACACACATTTGCCAAACATTTACAGTGTTCCAGACATTGTACTAAGTCTTTTCTTTCCATCCATCATGGCATTCACGTAAACCACCACCACTTTGAAGATTCTGAAGTCTTAGAAGAAAAACATTTTCGTGTAATAAACCAGAAGTATAAATAATGTAAAATTGATATTGTAAAATAGGAATAAAATGTTCAAATGGGGAAGGGAACAGAGAAAGGAGGGGAAAGAAAAGTAAAAAAAAAAAAAAAAAAGAAAAAAAGAAAAAAAGGAAAAGAGGGGCTGGGGATTTAGCTCAGCGGCATAAGCACCTGCCTTGCAAGCAGGCGGTCATGAGTTCGATCCCCGGTACCAATAAAAATGAAAAAAGACAAAAAGAAAAAAAGGAAAAGAAAACACGGAAACAAAGCTTTTGTAAATGAGGAGAGAAGGAAGTGTTGAAGAGAGAGTAAGGAAATGGGAAAAAAATAAACAAGTTATATCAGGTACAGGTACAAATTCTCTATGATGAATGTGATCATCATGCATATCTAAAATATACCAATAAAATCTGATTTAAAAAATTTTCAATATCTCTACATAGAAGTGATTATTCTTCTAGCCAACAGAAAGTAACCAAACATGATTAATATGTTGTAAAAAATATAGTCCCTGCCATTCACAAACCAGGGGTACAGACAAGGCCACACCAGGAAGCAAGCTCAGTCTGGAAACTATATGGGCTACCACCAGACTGGATCAGCCAGACCCCAGCCCATTCTGGTGGGTAAGCTGGCAAACAAGAAGTACCCCCCACAACTCACCCACGCCCACCCCCACCTTAAGTGACCAGCTTATCCAGAGGCTGTGATGATAGCTATCAAGGTCAAATGCAATTGGATGCCTGTGGTGCTTTGGTGTTTCACTAACACTGCAGGGCTAGGGCTAGTGGTCTGATCACAGGTTCAGAGGATAGTGGTACACAGTGTGACCTCTGAGGGATCTCCTTCTGAGGGCTGCAGCCATTGCTGATTTTCTATGGTCTTATTTTGGAAATCCTATATCATTTCCATTGTTATGCTGGGTTGGGTTTTATTTTTATTTTTATTTTTGTTTAACTGTGTCAAATCCAATGGCAGGAGCAGCTGTTTCAAAGATAGCAAGGTAAGGGCCTGTCTGGCAAGTGCAAGGTCCTGAGTTTGATTCCAGATACCGAAAAATAAAAAAAAGCCAGGCACAGTGGCTCACACCTGTAATTCCAGCACTCAGGAGGCTGAGGCAGGATGATCCTTGAGAGTTAGACCAGCCTGGGAGTTTGAGGCTACAAAGTGAGCTTAAGGCCTACCTGAACTGCATAAGGAGACCCTGTCTCAAAAAGACAAAATTAAATAACTAAATAAATAATTTTTAAAAACACAGCAAGGTATATTATGGTAGCAATTTTGGATTCACTATTGCCTTGTTTTGAAGTCCTTTCTTGCAATCATTGGGTAGTTTTAGTTGTTTCTATTCTGTTACACTCTGATTTTTACTATGTCTGAAGTCATCTGCAGTATTTTGAAGACATCAAAAGCATTATAGTAACTACTGTTGATTTTGTAATGTTTTGAAGTCCTGTTTCTCTTACACTGGTATATTTTGATTGGTTTTATTGTTTTATCCTCTTTAAAATTAAAAATAAAAAAAAAATAGTCCCTTGAAAAGAAAGCCAGTCACTTCTGGGAGAACATGGTGGACAGATAGCAGCAGCTACGGAGGCTCTCTGAGAGACCCAGCTTAGAATTCAGGAATGGAGCAGAGTAAGGAATCCTAAGCAAGAGGAGATATGCCCTGCTGACCCAAGAACGAACTGGGCTGAGAGAAACCAACTAGGAATGCAATCCTGGTGCTATAACAGGAACAGATAAAGCCTCAGCATGGAAGCTGGAGCCCGCACCATTGGAAGTCACGATTTGGGTTTCCTGCCACCACTGCTGTGTCTGAATCGGCTCGGCAGGGAGAGAGAGAGATGCATGAAAGCTCTGAGAATGGGAACCGGTGAACGGAGTCGAGAGTGGGACAGGCGGGGAGCCGTGCATCGACCTGCGGTGAGTGACGGAAACTGGGACTCTTTCATGGTCTAGGAGGCTCCAACAGAGGACATTCTGGGACCGGGCAGACTTGCTGGAACAGGGCGCTGTAGTGACTTCAGTCACATATCCCCTTCTCAAGCAGGATTGGCGAGCAGTGCCTAGCCTACATGATGCTGCTGGCTAAGACCCAGTAGGCTAGCACAACCCAGGTCCTAGTGCCTGGAGGTGCACCCTAGCGGTGAAGCCTTCGGTAGGTTGACCTGGAGGGGCAGGCGCTGGTAGGCTGCCCAGTCTGTATCTCCCTGATGTACTGTGGTAGGCAGGAACACCTAGCTGGCGCAATTCAAACAGACTGTGGCTGACAGGGAAGGAAGCTCGGCCTTCTATATACACTTGTATATAAGGAACAAAGAATATGGGAAGAGGGAGCAACAAGAAAGGCTCCTCGGCCCCCCAATCCTGAGAAACAGGCAATAGCAGACACGGCACCAATAGACATAAAGCGCTATCTCCAGAGCCTCATCGACGAGTTCAGGAATGAAGTTATTAATGACCTGAAGCAAGACATAAGCAGAATAGTTAGAGAAATGCTAAGCACTGCCTAAGAAAAAACAGATGGTGGAATGGAAGAACAGAAAAAAAGGGGAGAATTGTTTGATGGAGAAAATACAGAAAGCATAGAATACATGAAGCAGGTTCAAAGAGATTACCAGGAAACTAAAAAGTCTATCAAAAACTGGCATAACAGCTTGAAAGAAACTAAGGATAGATTATCTGAACTGGAGGGCAGATTTGTAATATGGGAGAATGAAATGAAAAACTTCTTAAAAATAACAAAGAAACAAACAGCAATAATACAAAGACTAGAAGATGATAAGAGGATCTATAACTTAAGAATTAAGAACATAAAAGAAGAAGTAGGGACACAAACAAATGGACTACAAAAGCTACTCGCAGAAATAATCCAGGAGAATCTTCCTAATTTAGCAAAAGGTAAAGATACACAGATATATGAAGCATTCAGGACCCCAGCCACCTACAACTCAAACAGAGCTACACCCAGGCATATAATAATCAAAATACCAGAAATCCACTACAAGAACAGAATATTAAAAGCCGTCAGAGACAGGAAACAGATCACTTACAAGGGAACACCCATCAGAATTACAGCAGACTTCTCGGCACAAACTATCAAATCATGAAGAGCGTGGGGGGAAATAATTCAAGCTTTGAAAGATAATAACCTCCAGCCAAGATTGAGATATCCTGCACAACTATCTCTGGAAATTGATGGAAAAACAAGGTGCTTCCAAGATAAAGAGGAACTAGGGGAATATGCAACCACCAATTCAACTCTACAGAGAATACTGCAGGATATTCTAAAAAAGAAAAATATGAAGAATCCAGAAATAGTGGCAGAGAGGCCACAATGAATGGAGCAGAAAACAAAATGAAGAAGATAAACTGACAACTAATGACAGAAAAAGAGCTCAACAGAAATGAGGCAGAGAAGATTGGATGATATGAACAGCTATTTTGTAGAAAACGACGTCATAATAGGTAATGCTGATTTAGTATCATCTTGTTTTGAAGTCCCATCAAGCTTTTGTTCTTCTGTCTCCATCGGTCTTAACATGTTGTGTCTTATTGGATTTTATTATATGTGATAGTATAAACAAAAACTTTTATAGACAAGGAGATTATACAGAAACCATTGTTCATTTTCTGTTAGTTGATTCTAAATACCCTGTAATAATGTCATTCTCTTGAATGGTTTTACATTGTTTTGATATATTTGATGCTACAGTATATGAAGTTATACTCAAAGATTTCAAGGAAAGAGACAATATGGTAACTACTTTTAAGTCAGGATTATCTTGTGATGAAACACTATTTTGCTTAAATGGTTATGTTTTGGTCTGCGCTGTTTTGCTGTTATGCCCTCTTTTATCTCAATCTCCATTTTATTATTTACTTTTTTATTTTTATCCTTTTAATTAAGGGAAAAATAAATAAAAGAATAGCAGGATATAGTAACCCACTTTGATTTTCTATTAACTTGATTTGAAGCCCTGTATTGCTCTCACCATCTTGTTTTGACTGATGTCCCTGTATTCTGTTTTGCTTGATAGTATCAGGTTTGAAAGTTTAGGCAACAGTTGCGAAGATAGTGGGATTCATTATGATGCCCATTCTGGTTGACTACTTTTGAAGACCTGTAATGTCTCCAATGTTTTGGTTTTGTTGGTTTCTTTCTTTACTGTTTTGTTCAATTTTATTATAACTGATGACATAGGTGATTCTATTTGAGATAGCAGGATGCATTATGGTAACCATTGTTGATCACCTTGTATTATGTTTTTACATTATCCATTATGTCCACCCTTTTGATTTGACTGACTCTGTTCTCTTATGTCACATTTGGTTTTACTCTCTTCCAAAAAAGTAATAAGAACTGTGGGAGTAATAAAACCCAAAATGTGTAATAGTCATTGTACAAAAGAGAGGAAAAGAAAGTGCTCTAAATGATATAACTGCATGTATATTTAAGTGTGTAAGATAGACAATGATATTACTGAGTTTTGTAGGATCATTGAACAGAACTATTTGCAGTCTCACTGTTTGAATGTCCACTTTATATGCTTTAATTTTGTAACTTGAACAAATATTTCTAAGGTGACAATATGTAATCCATTAACTAGTGATTTCCTACTGTTTATTTTTTCTGAAATTCTGTATAACTTGTACCCTTTTTCTGCTTTTTTTCCCCCTCTTTCTCCTTAAATAAAATTTAAAAAAGAAAAGAAAGCCAGTGTAACCTAAAACTGTGGTTCACCATTCAGCAACTCTTGCAGTGGTATCAGGTGGTCCTGTGGCATACACCAACTGCAATAGCAACATAACTGACTAGGGTGGTGGTATAGCTCAGTGAAAAAGCACATTACCCTCCCATGTCTAAGGCCCTCGGTTCCATCCCCCAGCACCACCCCCCAAAAGGCGCGGATTGTGTACTTATATTGTGCAGGCATTTCTAAGAGCTTAGAGTTTACAGAACTTAATCTCCATAAAAATCATACCAAGTGATGCCTATTTTATAAATAAGACCATGGAGACTTACAGAAGTTAAATAACTTTCCTCAGATCTCCTGCTTGCAAATGTAGAACTAAACTTAAACCTAGGTCTGGATCTTTTGATCCTAGAATCTGAATTCTTACCCAATGCTCTCCACTCTGCAACAGGCAGTGACTAAAATCTAATCCCTGCCCAGTTTTACACACATAGACACACAGACACACAGACATACACACACACACACACACACACACACACACACACACACAATCATACAATCACAAAATAGAAGTTTCTCTCTCTAGACATTCCATAAATTGGATGAATGGAAGCCCATCCTTGAATACACTGTTTACATCAAAGAGTTGAAGGAAAGAGATTAGAATTTTCCAGGAGGTAATTAATCAGATGGCATAAGCCTGAGTCTTAATGAGATGTGCCCACACAAAAGGAACCAGGAGCCTGTGAGTCCCATGCAAGTGTGCTGTTCTTCACAGTTTCTAGTCCCACTGTTCAGACGACAGTGGGGCAGGACTGTGCTGTCACGAAATCAGAGGATCCACATCTTACTCTCAATCTTACAACCAGCACTACACTTCCCTACTGGACTTCTCTACTTCTCTTCAGTGGCCCGTGCTGGTTCCCAGGATAATGGCCAGGGTCAGAGTAGACTCAGCCTCCTCTAAGATCTATTTGCTGCTGCACAGCAAAACATTTTGGTGCAGAAGGCAGTCTTAGAGCTGGATTAACCTGATCATATCCCTGCTACCCTATTCACTTGCCAGATGACCTTATGCACATTTTCTAATCTCTAAGCTTCAAGATCCTTGTCTACAACAGAGGTAATGACAAAACACTGACTCAAGGATAACTGGGAGGGTTAGGGGACTCTGCAGGGGGAACATATACTTAGTATGTACTCTGTGTTTCCTACACTGGTGTATACTCTTCACCTGTTTGCTATTGAGGCTTCCCTTCCATCAGCCTTCCAGACCCATGATTTAACCCATATCCATGGATTTAACTAACATCAGGTCAAAAATATGTTTTAAAATTTGCATCTGGGGTCTGGGATTTAGCTCAGCGTCATAAGCGCCTGCCTTTTAAGCGCATGGTTGTGAGGTACCAAAAAAAAAAAAATTGCATCTGTTCTGACCATGGATAGACTTTTTTGTCATTGTTTTTTAAACAATATGTAACAGCATTTACATAACCACATTCACAGTGTAGCAGGTATTACAAGTAATCTAGAGATCACTTAAAGTACAAAGGAAGATATGTAGGTCCCATGCAAAAAGCACAGCATTTTATGTAAGGAACTTGAGCATCTGCAGAATTTGATATCCACAAGGCAAGCCCTGAAATCAATACCCCATGGATATTCAAGGACACTTGTATTTTTAATTCTGCACACACACACATACACTGTTCCTTTCTTTCACCCTTGTAGCTTACCATCAAGGCCTCATTATACCATATGTTCATGTCAGCATGGCTCACGGAAAGAGATGTTCAGTGCATGATTTTGATTGGCCTATGAGGCATTCAAATTAATCCACATAAAATATTTTACTGTCAAAACTCACCCTGTTTTCCTCCTACTAAGTTTGTTCCATTTCAGTGCTATTAAGTGCTTAAGCTAAAAGCCTAGGAACCAGGCTTGATTCTTAGTACGTTCCCTGGCCGCACCTAATGCACTCCTGCACAGGCCAAAAGTATCACAGGTCTCCCCAAACTATACCTGGAATCCATTTATCACCTCTACTGACATCGCCTTCATCCAAACTCTCTCCTGGGCTGCAGTATCTGCTCCTGATCAATCTCCCTGTTCCTACTCTTGCAGTGAGAACAATTTAAAAGTAAATAATAAGTCAATTCATGCCTCTTCCTGTGTATCTGTTTTCTTATTTGCTTCTGTAACAAATTACTACAAACTCAGCAGCTTAAACCAACTTGACTTCTATAGTGCTGCGGGATCGAAGTCCAACACCGGTGTTACTAAACTAATGCAAGCTGTCAGCAGGAGCGTGTTCCTTCTAGGCTGTGTCTTCCTAGGAAGATGTAAGGGAGAATCTATTTTCTTGCTTCTTCCAGCTTCTAGGAGTATTGTACACGTGAAGGCTTGGGGCCCCTTCGTCCACCTTCAAACGCAGCAGCTCTGCATCTGCTTCTCTGTGTCTGTCTCCTTCCCTCTCTCACCAGCTTATTTATTTATTTAGGTGCTATGGATTGAATCCAGGGTCTTTACACTGAGCTATATCACCAGTCTTTTTTTCAAGTTTTTATTTTGAGATAGGGTCTCGCTAAATCGCCCAGGCAGGACTAGAATGTATGACCTCCTGAGATACAGTGTTGAGATTACTGGCATGCGTCGCCACACCCAGTTCTACTCTTAAGCAGTAATGAAGCGTGACTTGATCTGTGAGACAAGGCCTCCAAAGAAAAGTGTTTTCCTGGCCAAGTCAAAGGTCCTCAGGTGGATTTGTGGCCCTTTGTGATCACACTGGGACCACCTGGATAATTCAGAACTATTTCCTTATTTAAGGCCAGCTAATTAGTCACCTTAATTCCATCCATAACCATAATTTGCCATTACCATGTAACAACCTATTCGCAGGTTCTAGCAATTACAGCCTAGGCATCTCTCAAAAGGCAGAGGTCACACTATTCTGTCCACCCACACTCTGCTTAAAATTTCTGGGTAGCTTCCCCCTACACTGAGCTACATTCCATCTCCTCACCTCAGTCCACAGCCTGGCTTCCCGAGCTCCTCTGACGTCACCAAGCCCCCCTTGCAGGGACACTGCAGCACCCTCGAACCCACTGCTCTCCCCGTCTCGGTCCTGCTGGAGCCTCGCTGACAAGGCTGCCCACCAGGCAGTACCGCTTCAGGCACTCGCCTATCTGCCCCTCCCCTCCCACCAGTGTCCCAGCCTCTGTCATCCTGGTTCGCTTTCTTCCCAGTGCACATCACCACCTGACATCACCTTAGTGACTGACTCACTTGCTCATTTGTTCCCATCTGTCTCTCACCTCTAGGGAGACTTTTATGAGGACAGGGACCTTTCCTGAATCTCCTCCATGACCACAGCAGAGAATGTGCCCTGGCTCATGTCCATAGCCAGAGTGCAATGTACTTTTTGGGGGGGCAGGTAGTGCTGGGGACTGAACCTGGGGACTACCACTGAGCCAATCATTGAACTAGGCACAGGCCATCAAGCTTTTCAAACAAGTAATAGTTTCAATGCAAAGCTTTAAATATAACATGACGCAACAAAGCACATTAGTCATGGGAGGTAAATTCAATACAATGAGATTAAAAACATATGTCAAAAAACTAACCTCATTTTGGTTTAGAATTTTCCGGTATTCTGTACTCCGGGCAAGAATGGTGACTCGAATTTTTCCATCCTATAATCAACATGAAAAGGCAAAATAATGTGGATATACCTTGACCAATGAATGAACATCTGAACCTCAAAAGTGATTTTCAGAAAGATATGAAAGTCAATAAGGTTATACTTCTAGAATGATTAAATTTTAGCTGACCGCCTCCACCATTCCACTTTAAAAAGTTACAAATTATATTCACTTGAAAAGAAAATCAGATTACAAATATACCAACTTTGAAAGAAAATGTAGTACATATATGCAATGGAGTATTACTTAGCTATAAAAAAGGAATAAAATCCCATCATTTGTGTTGGATTGGCTATGCCAGGCCTGGTCAGAGAGACCGCATTCTGTTAACTTCGTAGACTGTGGTAGAGATAGAATTTAGTGCTCTGTGGAGGGAGACCACCCATGAACAAAACTCATATTTAGTGAAGCTACACAAAAAGAGTAATAGCAGATGTTCTGACTTCTTTGTGGAAGCTGAAAAGTTGATGTCATAGAAGGAAACAATAAAATATAGTAGTGGCTACCAGAGTTCGAAAGGGTGTCAGGGACAGGGACAGAGAGAAAAGGGTTAACACGTTGGGAAATGCAGTTATAATAGAAGGGTAAGTTTGTAGTGTTCTGTGGCATAGAAGGGAATTATGGCTTGTGTCTAGATGTCCCCCCAAAGACTCATGCAACCATAGGTGGGGCTTTTTCAGAGATGGCTAGGCCTAGCGTGTGTGCTGGGACTAAGAGAACATGATCACTAAATTAGTCTACTGATTGGTTGGCACCCATCTGAAGCCAAGTTGCCTAACTAGAATATAAAAGGGGAAGAAAGAAGCTGCCATTGTCACTGTTGGTTGCCTAATTGCTTTTGTTGTCTTTTGCCTGCCATGAGCCTCTCTGCCAAGCTATCCTGCCCTGGAGCCAGCCAATTATGGACTGAAACCTCTACTAACTGTGAGCTAAATAAACCTTTCCTCCTTTAGTTTTGGGTATTGGGCATTTTGTCTCAGCAATGAGAAAAGTAACTAAAACAATAGGATGAGAATTGTTAGCAATAATTCATTATGTATTTCAAAAGAGCTAAAAGAAAGGATTTTGAATGCTCCCTATAAATAGACATGATAAATGTTTAGGATGGTGGATGAGCTAAACATCTTGCTTTAATCATTACACATTATATCATGTATCAAAATAGTAGACTCTATAGGTTAAATATAGATAATTATTACGTGTTGATTAAAAATAGAAATCAAGATATTCACTTTAGCCATGGAAGACAAAACCTTTTCATTGTCCTGCTGCTTGACTGTTGGTTAGCAGAGTGGAATTTTTGGTAGGGATTTTGTGGGCTGGATGGGGATTTGGGAGAAGCAGAGAGATAATGGCCAAACAAATGGAAAAAGAAAAGGAGGAATAAAAGCCACATTTTTATGATATCTTTAACAGTTGCCAACACCTGAATTCAGACAACTGCAGGTCAGAAAACATTAGCACAGAAACCAATATATCTTGATTATTTCTTCATCTGCCAGCATAGTATTAATTTTGATAAGGGATTAAAAAAATAATTTTCACCTCGGAACCCACAATGCACCTATTACCTTAGGTCCTGCCTGTGTGATGTTTAGTCTGTGCAGCACATGCTGGGAGAAAGCCCTGAACAATCCAGTATTTTGACAGCCAGAAATCTAAAATAAAAATACCAGCTCATATTAAAACAAAGACTTCTGCATTGCCGTGGAAGATGCTCTCAAGCTATTCACAAATGTCATCAAACACGCTTACCAGAGGAGTGTTGTAGAACAGCCCGTACCTCATGCGGGGCAGTAATGAAAAGATAGCTTCTTTAAAACATACCTAAGAATGAAAATACTTTAAAAGATAAGAGAATATCATTTGTATTCTTCACACCAAAGTAGTACATACAATTTTGGAAAATAAATTATAATTAAATATAATCCATTTTTCATTAAAATAGTTTGAATACCAAAAGATTTCAAAGAGAGTAAAACCTATAGTTTTTGAAAAGTTACAGAAAAATGTTCTCAAAAGTTACATGATTCTTAACAATGAGGATTGGTAATAACAAAAGAAACATCAAGAAGTCAGACATTAATGGTAACACCTAATGAAGACTCAAATCAAACATTTATTTTACAAGTAATTCATCTGTATATGAGTTATTTACAGATATTTCAGTAAGGTTTCTAGTACCCTTTTGGAATCGTAAGTTTTCAAGTGTATAACATCATAGTCAGTAAATGCTTTCCAAGTGTCAGAGAACAGGTCACCATATCCATAAGAACTCTGGAGGTGGGGAAAAAAAAAAAAAAAAAAAAAAAAAAAAAACCAAGTTAGAGCAAACAGATTTTTAAAAAACCCTGATTTTGCCTGTTAAGCATTAAATTATATTGTAATCCTAACTAAGGTCATAAAAACCATATATGACAAATGGATTTCTCTTTGGGGCCTAGTTTGATTAAATATATTCAGAAATAATCACTACAATCATCTTCTTAGTGTGTTAACACTAGTTCATTTTCTATCCTAACCTCTTTCATTCTCAGATCTTTGAAATAATTATGGGATTTTTCCACGAAATTTCCATCTATACCACAGATACACACAACACATATGCATGCTACCATCTGTACACACTCTGATATACTAGGGGAGCAAAAAGCATCAAGGTAAATGGGGTGTCTTTGGAAAGGAATTTCAAAGCAAGAAAAAGGTTTAAAAGGCTTAACATTAAAAGTATAATGTTCTTTCCAATGACTGTTGAATAACATTTGATAAGTCCTCACCAGAATTAATGTTAATGGCATTATTATAACTATAATATTATTTAACAATAATAGCACCACCTGCACATTTCCTATGTCCCGGGCATTGTATTAAACCCTTAATGCCATTAACTCATTAAGCCACCCACAAATCTAGGAGCTAGGTAAGATTGTTATCCCTATTTTACAGAACAGGAGACTGGGACACAAATTTTGGTAATATATCTACATCATAGAGCTGTGAATTGCAGGACTGCATTAATCTGTCTGTGACTTCAGACTTCATGCTCATAAACTATACATGACAGTTGCCCGTCAGTGAGAGTTCATTCTAGTGTATTTACCAAGTGCATTTTCCTTTTTTGAAAAGCACAAGTTAATTATAAGTTCCATCAGTGGAAGACAAAGATCAATTAAGCTTCAAATGATATAACAGATTAAAATATTCAGCCAAGGGAAATAAGAAACATGCATTTCAGTTACATTCAAAGTCTACAGTTGGTGTACTTATGTTTATTATGTTCAAATCTTTTTACCTTCATAGCATTTTTTCATGTTTTAAACATTTTTGTTGCACATATTACAGTTATTTCAAAGTTATGGAGAACTGTTAGATGTGATTTTTAAAAAGCCCTTCCTCCAGTCCTTCTCAGTGCTATTCTAATAAAGGTCCTTCTCAGCATCATCAAAAATGAAACATTGCTGCTCAGGCTCAATAATAAATAAAGGGCAATTAAAAGAAGTGGTTCTAGACAGTTTCCTAAGATAAAATACTTCAGATAAAATAAGATACCTTTGAAAGGAAATTTTAATAATAAAATAATCTGACTGATCCCTTCTAAGGGAAATCATGCATTATTCAATAATAAGCACCTCTAGAAACTTCATCTCTATATCCCCCAAATTCCAATTATCTGCCACAGGGGAAAAAGAGGCTTTTTCTGCTCTCAAACTGAAGAATATTTGGCTATCCAGAAGATGATATAAGGTTTCTTCCTATATAGGTCTCAAATTTGAACATGCATGCCGCCTATAATTTAGAAATTCCACTCACAGGAATGTGTCTGACAGAAATGCTACAGTGAGTGTGTGAAGACGTGAATAAGTTGGCAGTATCCATATACAGTTGGCTGAATATGCAGGGTCTGCGTCTGCAGATTCAAGCACTATAAATTGAAAATATTCAGAAAATACATTGGATCTGTACCAGGCATGTACAGTTTTTCTCATTATCCCTGACACAGCACAGTGTAACAACTATTTGCACAGAATTTACATTCTCTTAAGTTATACAAATAACCTAGAGATAATTTAAAATATGTAGCAGAATTGCACAAGCTATGCACAAGTACTATCCCATTTTATATGAAGAACTTGAGAGTTTTGAATACTTTGTATCCACAGAGAACCCTTCATAGATACTGAGGGATGATTATGTTTGCTGACTTTTGACAAATAGCATAGAATTAGAAATGAATGAACTATAATTGAAATGGAGAGAGTGTACACATGCAATCATGCATGCCTCAGATTTCTAAAATATCACTATATGGAATACCATGTAACTTCTCATAAAAGGATAATCCTGAATGTAATGAGTTGGAGATTTGTCCATGATATAATATTAAGGGAACAATATGGGAATATATTTTCTATGAGCTGTAAATGTATCGTCATACAAATTTTATATCTATATACACTGGTTCTCATATTAAACCCTGATACAAATTTGTATAAATTTACATTTATTATTTACATTTATTTATTAAGGTGAAAACAATCTTTCCAAAAATTCACAGACACACTAACTGTAGTTACCCTTGAGGTACAACGAAATTGAAGGAGACTTTTTTTTAACAGTTGTGCTTTTGAACTCATAAGGAAAGGTTACTTTCATATTTTAAAAAATAACATAGCTGGGGCTGGGGATTTAGCTCAGCGGGATAAGCGCCTGCCTTGCAAGCAGGCAGTCGTGAGTTCGATCCCTGGTACCAATAAAAAGGAAAAAGACCAAAAAATAAAAAATAATAATATAGCTATGCTACATAGGAAATTGTAGAAAGTCTACAGCAATCTCCCCTTTATTCATTCCATTTACCAAGAGCCACCCTTCTGTGCCCAGAAAGGCAATCTGAAGAAGTGTCCTTTCTGTATCTCAGGAGGTTGGTGGCTTTACCAGCCTGAAGTTGCTGTCTTTGTGCCTGAAAAGAGTGACCAAACCACTCAGATTTATGAAGAGAGGAAAGACTACAAGCTCCCAGGTGGGGATAGTTGGTAAACTCTGTCCTTGGACAAACTATCCCCATCCCAAAGGCTTTCAACACTGATTCTGTGGTCATACCATCAACTGTGGGGGATTCGTGTCACAGTCTGCAGCTCACAGTGTTGCTTAACCTAAGAC
The DNA here is from genome assembly GCF_034190915.1 of Cavia porcellus. Taxonomy (NCBI): domain Eukaryota; kingdom Metazoa; phylum Chordata; class Mammalia; order Rodentia; family Caviidae; genus Cavia; species Cavia porcellus. The sequence continues at coordinate 51,967,242 of NW_026947496.1, forward strand.
CTTGCCAACAAAAGAAAAATACTCAAAAGCCAGTGCTGAATGTAATCCCAGTGCTTTAGATGGATGAGGCAGGAGAATCTCTCAAGTTTGAGCCCTGTCAAAGCAATTTAGCTAAATGCCATCTCGAAAATTTTTCAAAGGATCAGGGGAGCTCAGTATGAATGCTCTGGGTTCCATAGCTAGTCCTAAAGAGGGAGAGGGAAAGAGACACTGAGTAACTGCCCACCCTCATGCACAGTACCCATCCACTCTGCAGGTATCTGTGGGTCAGAATTCTGAAGGAACCTGGCAGAGTTGCCTGGGTGGAGAACCTGACTGAGTGGATGGCAAAGGCCTCTTAGATCAGGAACACAGATTTACAAGATCCACGGAGGAGGGAGGCCACGCCAGCTAACCTGTGTGGCCATTTCATCCTGCTTATCTTCACCAAAGTCAAAGTCAACCTGTCCTCACATCACGGGTGCAGTTCTCTGAGCTGCCTGGGATCATCCCAGAGGCCACACATCCTACTTCACTACAATAGGCACACAGAATGTCCATGTTGTAGACACTGGCTCAGTTTACCTTGGTGCGCTTGAGACAAATGCAGAAAAGTATACCATAAGGAACACAAAATATTTCTGGAAACTGTCCGAGAAGCATTTTTTCAGCCTCACAGGTTCTTTGGAGGACTCTACCAAAAGGTGATAAAGGATCACGGTTTATAAGCCCAGGCTAGAATTTGTGGCTGCATGCTTTGCACAGTATATTATCCCAGAACACTCACCAGTGGCTCAGGCTGCAAGTTCCTGCCTATGGAACAAGCTAATACAAAGCAAAACAAACTCAGTCCAAAAAGAGCAAACAAAATCCCTAGTCCACTGAGGCGGATGAACATTAAATGAGATAACTTCAGGTGTATTTTTTTAAAGGGCAAAACAACCCTGAGTGAATCATTGAGGGCTTCTGAGAGTTGTTTTGACTGTGACCCAGAAGCACATAAACAAAAAGAAAAAAATGAAGGACTGTTCTCTTTGCTCACACATTTCCAAAACTGGAACTCAAAATGGAAACAGAAATGTATATGCAGGACACAAAATGGAAACAGAAATGTATATGCAGGACAAAAGACAGCACCAGCATGGCAAGAATTGCAGAAGCAACTGTCAGTCGAGTTTGGAGCACACCAGAAGTGTAGGAGCCGCGAGCACAACAACCTTCTGCACAGCTCTCCCAGGAGCCTCCTGTCTGTGAAGAAGGAGACAGCAAGACTCTCTGCCCTTCTTCTAGGAGACCGAGGATCTTCGTTACCTGGCTATCTCTGCTCTCTGCAAATGCAGATGGCACATGTCAGCTGTGTTTTACACAGTGTTGCTTCTGATCTTAAAAGATGCTTAATGGATAAACTGCAGCGGGACCAGGAAAGTCAGGTTTAGGCCTCCCCAGCATATGACTCTTACAACTGGGTGTGACACCTGTGGGCACATTGAGGCTTTGACAGTGCCTGCTGCAAGACATGGGTCTCTTCAGTCAAGCAGCTCCTGTTCCTGCCGCAGGTGAAACTTGTCCCCTTACACCTGCCTGAGCTACGCTGTGGACTCTGCTGGAAGAAAGGCCTGATGCTGCTCTGAGAGCCACCACTTCATCATTCACATGAATGTCATCCTGAATTGATTCTCACCAAGAGGAGGCATAGAAGTATCTTGAGTCAGACTGTTTAGTTGAATAGTAGATGAGCGGAGGATTCCTGTTCTCCAGTGCAGGGAGCCTTCAAGGTGCATACTATCATCATCAGTTAATATTCAGAGTATATGTGCCATGGGCCGGAACCATGACCGCACTATCTGTGGTTCCACCTCAAGATGACACTGAGGTACAAGTTCTATTCTATTTTACAGTTGAGGATACCAGGCCCCACCCTGGGTTTACCTGAGCAAGTGGAAGGGCCAGAGGTGGAAGAAACAGGGAAAGACAGGTAAAGAAAGAGAACTGGAAAAGACTAGTAAAAACAAATAAATAGCAAGCGTACTCTAACAAATGTACTTTTGTGAATGTCTAAGACTCATTTTACACAGTGGCCAGTTTGACCTGAAGCAAATAGTGATGAGAGAGCTATTATTATGCAAAGGCGGGAGCTGTGGAACTCAGTGGTGGAGAACAGGCCTAGCACAGGACAGGCTGCATTCCACTGCCAGCATCACACAGGTGCGGGTGTGGGGGAAGGAGAAGGAAGGAGGGAGGGAAGGAAGAAGAAGAAAGGCAAGAAGAAGGAGAAGAAGGGGAAGAAGAAAGAGAAGGAGGAGAAAGAGAAGGGGAAGAGGAAGAGGCACAAGAATAAAAAAGAAAGGCAGAGAGTACAGTAAATTCAAGAGGTCACACTAAACAGAAGCTCTTCCGATGTTAGAGGCGAGTGAGTGACACAGCTTTAGATGCCCTATGTCAGAGGAACACTAAGGCAAACACACGCAGCTCTTGGGAATTCCATCTAATCAAAAGGGGAAAGAAGTCTTCCATTGCCTCCTTCTAAAACTCAAAAAACCAAGGAACCCACACACGTGCAAGTGTACATCTAGCAATGCAGACGTACAGACGCATTCAGACTCACGTGCAGGCATGTGGATGCATGAGTGTATGGCAGTGTATATTCAAATGTGTGTCTTCAACAGTGTGTTTCATCAAGTCACAGTCACACAGTGGCAGAGCAAGGTTAAAACAAAGAGCACATTCTTACTTACAGTGTCCCACATCACGATGTGCACATCTGTGCTGAATGAGTTATTAACATGCTGGGTGATATAAAGGTTGATAAAGTCACAGAAGTGGTGATACATGTTAACACCTAGTGTTGAAAAAAGAAATCTACATTAATTAACTGCAAAGAACATGTGACTAGACAATTTTTATTCTATCCCATCTACTTACAGTTCAAAGGATTTTTAGTTGAAATAAATGATGGAAAAAAGTAATTTTTCCTGAGCAAACTCTACACAGAAATACAAGCCATTTACAAATGGATTGAGTTTAAGACTTTACTTTTTAAACTGATTATTTGAAAAGGAGGAATGTATTGTCCCATATGAAAAGTTCTTGTCCTAGTATAAATTACCGTATAATTATGGCAGTGGTCTAGAGTGGCGGAAGCCCAAAATTGCGAACGCTTATCACTTCCTGACGCTTCTTCAGCCCTAATTGTAACTTCCCTTTCTGTTTGCACACACAGAGTATTCCAATCGGTTCCTCACATGTCATCAATATCTGTCCCATGCGCCACTTCTGATCAAAGGTCATACATATACCCCTCTGCCTCTCTGTATCTGGTCAAAGGAAATGGCCCAACCACCATGGGTTGTGTGCTCCTTTCCATGTCCTCAACTCAATAAACTTGTTTATTTTGTATTTCTTATTTCTCTATTGTGCCACAATACTCTAACATCATATATACCAAATAACAAATTAAATTCCCAGAAAAAGCCACATAGGTCTATTTAACTCAAAATGAGGTAGAATAATAAATTCATAAAATTATTTATTCCTCTTGATCACTTTTTGAAAAATCAATTAAGCAACATCTATTCCCAGAAGCACTGTTGATGTAAGTGTGATGGCAATTACTAACCATTTGGTGGTTTTCATTCTCATCTCTTTTGACTACTTACTCACTGCTCATGATATTCTTTCTGGGAAAATACTAACCAATAGCATCTAAAAGAGATAAATGTCTCACACCCAAATTGAAAAAGCATAAAGTCTGGAGTTGGAACTGGCTTGAATTCTAGGTCAGTCATTTATGAGCAACTCTCCTAGATAAATTCATAAAGTCTCTAAGCATTGGTTTCTCTACTAGAAATGGGGAGTAGTTGGACCTAAGTGCCAGCCTTGTCATAAGAAATCCAAAAGGATGCATCCTTAAGTGCTACCCCGAAGTCTGGCACATGGCAAAAGGCCAGCTGTGCCCAAGGTCAGACAGAGCAGACAGTGCTGAGGCTACCACCATTGGTAAATTCTAATGTCAGTCATTTTAAAACAAAACAAAACAGGCTGGTCCGATGGCAGTGGGTTATCAGAACTTATTAACATTAGTGTCACTAAAAGTTGGTATACCACCCCCCCGCACTGCTAAATTTGACTGGCTTAAAAAAAAAAAAAACAGGCAGTGATACTTTAAAATGTTCATTTTCAAAGAAGGAAAATGTTGACTAAAAGAAAAACAGTGACTTCCAAAAGTGGAAACCACAAAACAGTCAGACTTCATTCTCATAGTGAATAGTAACATTGTGTGCCATAAAGTAAGGGTTAAAATATTCAGTTCTTCTCAGCTTGGTTATCTCAGATGAATGAATCTTAGGGAGGGCTAAATTTTTTTCATCCAGAAAAATTCTAGTAAAAAGCATACTATAGGCTTAAATAAAATCAAATTCTGGGAGAACTCATCCCCTTTCCCCCAGGTGAGCTACCCAGTGAACATTAGCTCTCAGGTACCATTTAGTAAGCCCCTAACATTTACTGGAGAATTTAGCATGTGTAAAAGAGCGCTTGGTGCTATGAGGATTTATAAATGAAGGAGCAAACATAGACTTCATCGTGGAGAAATGTGCCCCTGGCGAGCTTTGTTCTGTAGAAATGCTCACTCTCCCAAGGTAAGAGTTAATAAGAAAAGAAAAATTGGATGACAACTTAAATTAGAAGAAAAAAGTAGAGTTATGAAAATAAGAAAGAAAAGGCTCACATCTACCTGAGTCTATTATTCCCATTTTACCCACTTTATTGCATCAGCTCTGCATAAATTTAACAGCTCACACATATTCACCTCTTTTATAGGCAGATCACTGTTTTCTTTGCCTCTTTAATTTGCATATTTTTAAGAAATGAGTCAGAACCTTCAACATAGCACTTTTACTTGCTCCTATTTCAAAATCCTAACTTGTCTGATTTCTGAATCTAATACTTTGTGATATAAGAATTATGACTACCGAAGGTAGAGAACATTAAAACTATGATCAATAAATTATGGTAATTCTCAAATATTCGTGACAGAGGGCTGTCTATATTTCACTGTAGGCCAAGCCTCTCATGAATTTTGATATGATGTAGCACAGTAATCTCTGTCTCTCATAATGAGAGAGATAATATAGAATGATCTGTGTTTCTCCTCTCTAGGGCAACTAGATCATAAAGTTAAAGTTATGCTTGCAAGCTGAGACTTAGTGCCTATAGGCATAAGTGGAAAATAATTCTAATCTTTTTGCCAAGATTATATTCTTTTGGAAGTGTAACTTTCAAAAGAATTTTAAGTTCACATTAGCCATGGAAATAATATTAATAAGTTTGCTAGGAGTCGTTATGGACATTTCTTTCCCTCCCTTCTATTTAAAAGTAACTATAATGAAATGATTTAAATCAAGTGATGAGAGAAACAAGAGGGGGTAAAGTTAGTGTAAAGGTGTACATGCCGTCTTTCATCTTCAGATTCAGAATGAGTCATTTGGTGCAAACGTGAAGGTTTCTTCTAGAATACTCAAAGTACAAAATAACAGGAAATTCAATCTAGTTCATCTACTTCAGAGAAGAAACCAAAAAGCAAATTACCATGTGTCATAGTACTTTTTTTAAAATCCAAAGGGAAAAATATGTATAAATTATACACATAAAAATTATATATATGTGTGCTCATAGCCAATATACAAATAATTGAAAAATTAACTGCTTACCTGCATCTAATTTCATGAAATATGTTGGTTTTTCAATCACAATGTCACATTTAGCATCTTCTATAGGTCTGAAGTTGAGCTGAGTATAGCTTTGTAGCTCAGCAAACCTAGAATGATGAATTGGGATATAATTTCAAAGTGACTACTGTAATTTAGGATCTTTCTGTTCATTAGGTAAATTTTATTTTTAGAATGTAAAAGCACTCCCATGGAGACATGCAGAACTCAAACTTACTGTCATTTATATAATGTCATATCAACTTTAATATTAATTTAAAGAAATTTTTAAAATCACCTCATGCAAGACAGTTAAACTGGGAACCTACCACACAAGGGAAAGAGGAAATTTATATTGGAGTTGGCTAAAAATCTACCAGTGAAGCGGGAAGCTTCAACAAGGCTTCCGGTCCTTTAATGAGGTTCAGAGCGAACAATGTGCCAGAGGAACTCTTGCTGCAGCGTCTTTGCAGTCTGAGAAAGACGGCATTCCAAAAGTTACCTAGTACTCAAAAGACAGCAGACACCTAAGCATCTCTGAGGAATGAAAAGTCTTTTTTCTCAAAAAATGTCTTTTCTTCCAAATTGAAGACAATCACAAACATGTGACAAGAGATATTCAGAGCTAACATCTGTAACTCTTTATCTTTGAGATCACACTTCATGTAAAATAAATACCAAAAAGATCCTTTTAGAAACACACTGAAAAAAAGATCATGGTTTCAAAAGTATGTCCGCAAATCCTTTAACACTTTTCCCTGCAAGAAGTGGAGGTGAATTCTCTTCCTTTGAGTATGGGCATCATTAGGGGCTCATCTCTCACCAACAGAACACAGCGAAAGTGACGGGGTGTCACTTCTGAGATTATTAAACGCTGTGGCACTCACCTTGGAGGAACTAGGAGTCATGCTGTGAGTGGCACAAGGGTGAGGCCATATTATAAAAACTTAATCCTCTGCCAATGCTCAGAGAATTATGGTTTACAACAACCGGAGTCAGTTCAGAAATATGATTTCCCAGTCCAGCTGAGCCTAGAAAAGCCTACAGCCCCGGCCACCCTTGACAGCAACCTCAAGAGAGACCCAGCTATGCTGTTGGCAAATTGTGACCATTAGAATCTGTGTGAGATATTAAATGTTAGCTCTGTCATGCTATTACATTTTGGAGTAATTTGCTATACAGCAGTAAATAAATATAAATACACACTAGAGGTGTATTTTGTAATGACACATTACACAACAATAAATATTTAGTACATATTCCTCAGGTAACTCTGTTATAAAAGTCAGATCTTAAGACATACTAGGAAAGAAAATGCCCTATACAATACAGGAACTACCTACTGTTAAAATCTGGTAAGTCACATGAGAAGCATCAGTGCAGACTGCAAAACACTATACTGATGAAAGGTAGGTTATTATTCTGAATGGTTTGCTCAACCCCAGAGTATGACCTCTAAAACTAATGTTATATAAGAGTAGCCTATGTGACCATGAAAGGAAGCACACGCATTTTTTGGATGATGGAATAATTCTTCATCCTGACTGTGTTGGTAGCAACACAGACCTAGACTGGACTTTTTTTAAAAAATGACTGCATCTAAACATGGTAACACACCCTGGTGTTTACTTAGTAACATTGTGCCAGTGGCAATTTCCGGGCTTTGGTCACTGTGCTAGTGTTATACGAGATATTATTATCTGTGGGAGCTGGGGTAGTGGTACAATGGGAACTTCCTGTACCATTTTTAAACTTCCCTAAGTCTAAAGCTAATTCAAAATAAAGAGTTTTAAGTGGACAGGAGACTGGGTGCTGGTAATGCTCTGCATTTTGACCTGAGTAAGACTTATAAGGGTGGGTTCACTTCTTCATAAACCACAAACTGTTATAGACAGTGATAATTTTGTCGAACTCAATTCATTCCAAGTTTGTATTGGAACACTGAAAAGTTCAAGAACTGAATGTATTTTTCCCATAAGAAATAATAGAAAACCAAATAATTGTTTCTGAGACCTGAAAAATTACATATATAAATTCATTTTTCCAAGACTTTAGCAAATCTTGCAATGATTTCTTTAACTCTATTGTGGCTCTGTTTTCCTCTGAGCTTTACTGCTGGTATCACTAACTTTCTTTGAGGCCATGGTTCTAATATTTTACACAGATATATCACAAAAATAAAGCACAATGACAAAGGCGGTAATGCACCAATACAAGCACTGTACGCTGTCTGGTGAGAGCGACGCTCAGACGGAAGCGTCACCCTTTGTGTCCTCGGCCAGACGCAATGCATTACTCATTCTTGGCCCGTACAGAAGGCAGCTTCCTGTTGCTTCTTTGTTCTTCCTCTTCCTTCTCCTTCTTCATCTTCTTCATTCTCTTCCTCTTTCTCCTTCCCCTGTCCCTTCCTTTTTTGTTGTTATTGTTGTTTGTTTTTTGATTTTTGAGGGTTTTATGGGGCGGGGTTTGGAGACAATGCCTCCCTATGTAGTGCAGGTTGGCCTTATACCTGTGATGATTCTCCTGAGTCAGCCTCCCAAGTGCTGGGATTACAGACATTCACCATCACGCCTGGCCTATGCAAACTCAGGACCTCACACTTGCCAGGCAGGTGCTTATGCAGCTGAGCTAAAACCCAAGCCTTATACAAGCTTTTTAAAATCAGATTTTCAGTTTGACTTTGAAGCAGAGTTACAGACACCAAAGAGATTTTTTTTCGAACTTCACTGTTTGAGTAGTAGAAAGTTTGGGCTTGGAGCCATTCAACAACCAAGGTATCAATGTATTTAAATATGAGTTCATTTTTCCTAACAGTGTTTCCCAAAATACATGTACCAACTATAAAAACAATAAAAATTAATTTTAAACTGATTTTTTCTTTTATATGCAAACAACAGTACTATATCATATTTCCTAGTATTTTATAAACATGTTCAGTTATACTAAGGAATTCACCTGTAACCACCATTCTTAAGAAGTTAGTGCTTATACAAATTAAGTAACATTTACTTAAAATTATCTGCAACATAAGTAAATTTTCCATTTTGGAGTCCCTACCACAATATCTGCAAGGACAAAAAATGAAATTACATGTATACATGTATGTATTAAACAAATCGTGTTACCAAGATTGCAGGGGGCTTTTGCGTTGGCCTTCAGACATCAACATATGAGTATCAAGTTTACAGTATCCTCCGATTTCACCACTCTGGAAAAAATCTTCCTTAAATCTAGTATATAAAAAAAAGATTGAGTTTGAAAATTTTTTCATGATTCCAGCTCATGGGTTGTAACTAAATGGAATTATCAATTTCTAAAATTAATTTTTCTTTGGAATTTAACAATAGGCAAGTGCTACATAATGACATTCCAGTCAACAGCTAACCACACAGTTGATTGTGATTCCTTAAGATTGTATCACCTAGTGTCACTGTAGCTATTTAGGTTTGTGTGAAGCCACACAAACTACCTGAAGCCAGGTAGTTAGTGACACATGCCTGCAATCCTAGCACTCTAAGAGGCTGAGGTAGGAGGATTGCAGGTTTGTGCCCAGCTTGGACAACTTTGTGATTTAGCAATACCTTTTCTTAAAATAAAAATTTAAAAAAGGGCTAAGGAAGTAGCTCGGTGGAAAGTTCCTAGATTCAACCCATTCTCATGGAAAAAAGAGTTTGTGTGAGCATCCTCTCCAGTGTTTACACAGCAGTGAAATCACCTAATATATGCCCTCTGTTAAGCAAGGCCTGCATGTACAGAGTCTGTCAAAAAAGAAGAAAAAAACCTCTATCTACATTTCAGGAAAAGAAAAATAGTGTGCTGCTTTTTCAACAGACGGTGTTACCCTGATATGGGGGCTTCTAGAGGAGGTCATGCATAGCAGTAAACCCACTACACTGCTGGCCCTTAGAGAAAAAATTGAAAATGTATGTGCAGCAATCTCAATGACCAAGACTATCCAAGCAGCAGCTCACAGTACTGATAAAGGTCTAGAAGCTGGTGGGCACCACACTGAGAACCTGTTGTTAATTATAAACTTGAGAAGTTGGGAGCCAGGGTCCTTGCTTTTGAGCCTGCACAAAATGAGGGCACAGAGACTGGTATGTGTGCTACACCCTCCTGAGGGTGGGTAGCCTGCATACAATACAAGGGAGGAAAGAGGCTTGCTCTCCCCTCTTTTACGCCTGCTGCTTTTGCTGTTTTCTGCCGCCTTAAACTGTTGCCCCTGGTGCCATGCTATCCTGTCTTGGAGCCAACTGATTATGGACTGAAATCTCCACAAACTGTAAGCTAAATAACCTTTCCCTTCCTTAACTTTGGGTGTCAGGTATTTTGTCCCAACAATGAGAGAAAAGTAATTAAGACAAGTGACTTGTTTTAATTTTATGTCTCAATAAATTTAGAGTTAAAATATTTATGTAAGGTTTTCTTTTTCTAAAGTATGCATATTTCTTTTGGCAGACTATAATAGACAAATTTAAACATATACAAAAGTAGGTTTGGGGACAATGTTTGTCTGGCATTCAAGAAGTCCTATGTTCAAACCCCAACCCTGCAAAACAGAAACAAACAAAAAACCTACACAGAATTCTTATAAGGAACCCATTGTACCTATGATCCTAATTTGTGATGTGATCAACCAGTGACCAGTTTGGGTCACCATCCCGGACCCATTGCCTGAACCCTCAACCAAGACATAGTTACACCTGAAAATATGTGATAACGTCTATTAGAATCTACCATCAACCATTTAAGTACCTGTCGTGATTTCTCTTGATGTTTCTTAAGTCAAGGTAGAGATGGGTTGCTCTGCAATACTGAAGATAACGGGAACATACCAGACTTGAGTCACTCTGAAATTAGGTTGACAAAAGGGAAAAACTGCCTCTGAGTCTCAACAGTTTGAGAACTCACCAGACATACTAGACAGGGTGACAGCAAGTACACCCACATGATGGGAAAAACTCTCCACACACCACAACTGTTTCTTGGTGTTTTCCCCTTCTGCAGAACTTGGTCAAATACACTTTGGTTTCTACACTTTAATGTTACAATGAAGAAATCCCAGATGCTCTGTTTGTATCAACTCACATTTTAAAGCCAAGAGCTGTATATAGGGTTTAACTCAGTCTCCTTTAAAAAAAAATAAAAAAAGCAGCACTAGAAACCATCACCTACCCACAACTATATGAAAAAGCATTTTGCACAGTAGAGCCAAAGGAAACAAGAAAGAATGTACATGCTAGACGCACCAAAGTACAAGGTTGGAAAGGCAGTTTGCCAGTCTGAGTAAAAGGCACTTTGTGCAGTTTCCCATGAAACTTGTGAGAATCTCTCTCAACAGCAACCAGAGGGCAATCTCTTCTAAATAGCTAAATAAAGCAGTTGACCAGTCAACTACCAGAGCCAGTTTCTTCTTCAACCAATCTTCAGTGTGCTGACAGAGTAAGTATTTCAAAAAATTTCCTGCTTTGGATTTTATTTAGACAAGTACATGCTATTTATTATTTTTCCTAAAATTTCCCATGAACACAGGCCCTTCATCTTGACCAGTGTGATATTTTTGGACTCTGCAGTTAGTAAAAGATTACAATGAACTGAATGTTTGTGTCCCTGGGAAACTCACATGTTAAAAATCCCAACTCTTGGTGTGTTAGGAGGTGACTAGAGCATGAGGGGGCACCATCACAACCGTGCCTGGTATCTTCCTAAGAGGGACCAAAAAGCGCCCTCTCCTGTGAGGATATAAGAGGCAGCTGCAGTCTAGAAGAGGTCCCTCACCAGAACCTGACTATGCTGGGACCTTGTGCTGGCCTTCTACCTTCCACAACTGAGAGAAATTTCTATTGTTTACAGCCATCGAGTCTATAGCATTTTGTCATCGCACAAGACAGTGATTATATTCTAGTCACACATCTAAGTAAATTGTGGCCAGGAAAGCATTCCACAAGCCCCCATGAGAGAGGTGTGCAAGGAATAATTGTGGCCCTTGCCTCACCCTCTCCATGTAAACAGCTGGGCTCTAAACAAAGTGTGCAAAGTAACACACAGTTTCTATTCCAGGTGCACTGGGGCAGTGTTAGTTACCATCACAGGCACTTCATTCCCTTTGGTGGAATTTCTAATAGCGCCATCATGTGCCAACCCTTCAACAGCACAATAACATCTATAGTCAGATTTGAATGCAAATGAATTCATTTCTTTTAATTTCCCAAACTTCTAGAGATAATAGAGATCCCCAAGATGGCAGAGACTTTGTGGTTCAGGACCACCAGATTACAGAATATCACACCTTAATGATAAGCACTTAAAATTCCAGCAAAAATAACACTGAGCCCTCTGCTGGGAGCCAGACTCTGCACTGAGCACTTTTATATGCAGAACCTCACCCCACGCTTCCTGCATGCTACAAAACCATCATGGCTCTAAGGCTGAGGAAACTGGAACACAGAAAGCTTGAGCACCTTGCCCAAGTCGGCATTCTAACTCTCAAGTTAAAATTCAAGTTAAAATATTTCTTAATATTGAAATATTGAACAGCCTCAAAATGTGACTCAAAATCCAAAGGAGAGCAGAGCTTCCAAAGTAACCAGAACTACCTATTTGGAGATGTTAAATAAAATTGTGAACCAAATAAGTGAGATTCTTTTCCTACTGTCATGTGTCTTGTTTTTATGTTACAATTCATACAGTAAGGTAAACAATAAATAGAAAGTAATGAATGAAAAAGGCTACTCTTGAAGGAGCTGGACACCCACCATCTTCTCTGGCTGACAGAGCACATGCATCTCCTCCAGTCGCTCCCTGGCGTACCCGAAGTCTGCCTGTTTCCAGAAAATGTCTTCAGCTGACTCCATGGTGTCTGTCCTATTTGCAAAGGAAAAGATTCCGAGGTTGTTTTGGTTTGGTTTTTTTTTTTTAACTTTTTTTTTTTTTTCGTTTGGACCTTGAATATTCTTTCTGCTAGACATCTGTTACTACTTATATTTTTTAAAGTATACTGTCATCGTTTTCCAAAATCCCCCACCACACATGAAGTTACCAAACTAAGTTGTTCATAGGCATAAAATAAAAAGACCTAACAAAAATGTATGAAGTTTGGGTTATCTGGAATAGAAGACGCTTTGTTTTTTGTGTTGTTTTGGGTTTTTTTGTTTGTTTTCTGTCATTTTAAGACAAGGTTTCACAAAGTAGTTCAGGCTGTCCTTGAACTCACTGTATAGCCCAGGCTGGCCTCAAACTCCACAGCAAGTCTCCTGCCTCAGTTTCCCAAATTCGAGGCCAGCTGGGCCAAACGCTAGTCTGAACTACATGGTGAGATTGTATCTCAAATTAAGAGAGGGAGCGACAGAGAGAGAGAGAGAGAGAGCGAGAGAGAGAGTATCTACCTGGAACTCAAAGCAACAAAACCTACTGTAGAGAAAGTGACAGACTTCAAAGGGAGGAGTATATTCCCCATGGACACTCACCATCCCATGTCCACATAGCTGCAGAAAGGGTAACCAAACCTGAACTCTGGTTTGCAAGACTTCTCATAACCCCAGCAGTACTGTAAATTTTCCAAGTGTTTCTAGAACATAAAGCATGAACATTTAGACTGGTCTCCCTTCTTTTGAAATTTAGAAAGGGCTTTTAAATGTTTCCATTAAGAAGAAATCTTCATAGCACATTCATATTTACATTCCGCAATACTCAGTTACATAGTGAAAGTAATGGGAGGGAATTCTAAGAATAGCAGCTCAGAGCTCTTTGTCTCTGTTTACTTCCTCATGTCAGAAGTCTCTAACCAGCATTCTCTCCTGTAGCTAAACTTTATCTAAACTGACACTGGAGAACTGAACATTGAACTTGGGGCCTTCACAGCACAGCCTCTACTTTTCCAGGAAAAAGCTTGTTTAGAAATCATTGTCCTCCTGCCTCAGCCTCCCAGAGTGCTGAGATTATAGATATCTGCTACCAATCCCTGCTTGAATTAGAATCTCCTGAGGTAGCTAGGGAAATCACCTTTCTCACAGAACAAATCAATTTTAAAATCAGTCATATGAATTAAAACTTCTGTTAACCAAAAGAATGGATCTGCAACTCTACTCATCAATCAGAACCAGCAGGAACCTCCCAAGGCTGACTCCACAGCAGCTACGCACGCCCAGGAGCAGTGCTGGTCTGAGTCCAGGATCTGCTTTTCCATATGCTTCCTGTGCCAGCACCATGGGAAAGGAAGCCTCTCACAATGCCCAGCTTTGATCTTCAAGGCCGCAGGAGACGTCCTAATGGGCTCCTATTTGAGGCTTTTCCAACCCCACAGTCTTAATTATTTAGAGACAGAGGCTGAGGTGTTATTATGGAAATTAAATGCTAAGAGACTTCTTCCATGCAGGTGAGGAAAAGAAGAGGTGTGAAATTCTCTACTTTGTACAAGATGGGTCTTTTTCTGCCGAAAATCGCATTTGCTTTATACATAGAGAATAGCGATAGTATTAGCTGCCTATTTATTTTAGTGGTGATTTAGATTTTTAAATATCACTTTTGTGAATTTATATATATATCACTAAGAAGTGTGAAAGGAACTCAAACAATGACTGACTCACATCAAAAACTAAAAGTGAGACGTTTACCTTCAGTCCTGGATTACAGGCAGAAGCAGGAAGCTGGCATAAATTGTATCTTGTTAATTTATGAGAAGAGGAGAAATAATACCTACCTTGTATGGGCAATGTGAGTCCTTCTTGCAGATGGTGGCAACATGCCTGTTGTTGTGCAAAAAGAAGGGAATGTGTTCCTCTGGCAGGCGGATGCTGGCGTAGTCATACAGGGGCTCTCCTGGCATGGGGTCGGCCTCGGGATAAGCCTCATCTTGGCCACTCAGTGGAATGTCATGAAGTAAGATTCCCAAGATAAGCAGTATTAACATAGCAACCTCGAACCTAGAGATCAAATTGGACACACCTTTGTTAAGAAATTGCATTTAAAAGTTCAAGAAAATAGCAAGCACTACGCATAATTACAATGTACTTTGCTACATCACTGGGTGGTGTTCTTTACTCGTCAACTATTTAATATCTGCTGTGTGATAGGCACTGTATATTCAAGCATGCGAGAGTAAAATGTGCTACGCTACATATATTTCTTTGACATTTTTTTGAGTTGGTTCCTCAGACGAACTGCAGGCCTCTGCAGGCACTGGAATAGCTCTGAAAAGTTTGTAATAAGAGATTTGCAATTACCTCCATCTGGAAACACTGCATGCAGGCACAGTTTCCCTATCTACAAAAAATTGAGGGTCTGACACCTGGCCAAAAGGTGGGTGGGCACCATATCCTAGGCATTCTAAGTGCCCCCAATATAGCCAGGAAGTGCAATGTGAACTAAATTCACTGCCTTTGGGAAACACAGTGATACTGGTAGGTATAGTGATACTGTGTGTTAATTACTATGACTCGGAAACTCTAGGAGTAAAATCAAGCAGTCTGCCTCAAAGGCTGTGACAGTCCTTACACTACCTGCCTTCACACTGTGAAAAGTGGTGATGATGGTGAATCTCACTACCTTTCCAACTCACCCCAGAAAAGTCAAATTTCTCCAATATATTCCAGACCATAATCATGCTTTCTCAGTTCACTGTAGTGGTATCTCTGCTTAGGGATTTTTGTTTGTGTTTTGAATTTTCTTTCTACTGAATGATAGAACCATTAAATACAAGATGGTGCTCAGTAGGGGCTGGGGATTTAGCTCAGCAGCATAAGCGCTTACAAGCAGGCAGTGGTGAGTTCGATCCCCGGTACCAATAAAAAGGAAAAAGAAAAAAAAAAAAAAAAAAAAAGATGGTGCTCAGTAAGGTTTGCTGTGTGCTAGGCTAGACAAGATCACACAACTTTCAAAATCAGTGTTCACTGAAACAGGTTTTTAGAAGTAGACTGCCGTGTTCACCAAACCTCAAGTTCCAAGGTCCTGGGATCATAACTAGAGAGTAGGGAAGCCAAGTAAAAAACACTTTCCCGGGGCTGGGGATTTAGCTCAGCGGCATAAGCGCCTGCCTTGAAAGTAGGCAGTCGTGAGTTCCATCCCTGGTACCAATAAAAAGGAAAAAGACAAAAAAAAAAAAAAAAACCACTTTCCCCTTCTGGAGCTGTAAATACCCAGGCTTTTCATTCAAGCGGCCCTGTGGCGTCTGTTATCTGTTGCAAATCTGATCTGAATCAACACTTTTAGTTGGGGCAGTAAATTGACAGCAATTTTATAAAACTTAAAAGTATATATTAACAGAAGCTGGATATGGTGCTGCATGCCTGAAATCTCAGTACTCTGGAAGGCTGAGGCAAGAGGACTCCAAACCCAGCCTGGGCAACCTAGTGAATCAGAAAGACACTGTCTCAAATTAAAAAAAAAAAAAAAAAAAAATTTAAAAACAGTTGGAGATGTTACTCAACGTGAAGGCCCTGAGTTAAACTACCACAAAATACCAGTACCAGTATCACAAAATAAACAAGTCTAAATATATATTTAACAATACACATATATAATATATGCAAGACTGTACTGGTAATGAAAATACTTACCTCTTTAATCTTCAGAACCACCCAGAAGTTGTTGAAGTTTCCGGCATCTAAAACCTGTCAGAAATAAAATATACTACTTTAGATGCATACTAAAGTATACTTTTATCATTCGAGTAGTATTTGGATTTAAAGGAAATAATAAGAGTGAAAAATCATTTAATGTGCAACTGCCTGACCAGAGGGTCTGCTCAGAACTCTTTCTCTTCTCCAATGAATACCACACCTCTCAAAGCAAAGCCAGCGCGGCCCTCCCCACAGCAACTCCAAGACAATTCTAAGAGTGAGCAGGAAGGAGATGGCCCACCCCATGCCGCCATCAACAGTGCCAGCCAACAGGTCACTTAGGACAGAAAACTGCCGCCTCAGTAACGCTGTCCAGTCTCTCCCTGACTGTCCTCTCCTGGGGCTCGCTCTCCCTGTAACACATAAGCCATGGCCACAAGCAGTCCTGAACTGTGCTTATCCAAGTCCAACGCCTTGGAGCGAGCTCTGGCTTTCCCTAAACTCACCCATCCACCGAGAAGAAGCAACACTTTGCAGGAGGAAAACCAAACACGCAGATCAAACACATAGCTTCTGCGCAGGCACGTACCCACTTGCATGAGCTGGATAGGGTGGTGGCTGGCGCTGAAAGTACAACCCCGGGGCCTGGCAGACAGCCCTGGATGCTGAGTCCTCTCGCAAGGCCTCGCAGCGATGGTTGGATGCACAGCTACAGACACGCAAGATTCGAGGTCTCTCTTATGCTACGCTTTCCTTACACACAAAACAGCTGGGCGCATTCCGCTCTTGGACCGCTTGACTGGATTTCCACAAGCCTAAAAAATAAAAGGAAAACTCTGAAAGATGACGAAACCTGGGTTGACAGGGACTCAGTGGGTGAGGCAATGCTCTGAGACAGAGCTTGAGAAAACAGTGACAAATGTAAAGTTATGCACATCTGA
Organism: Cavia porcellus; assembly: GCF_034190915.1. Lineage (NCBI taxonomy): Eukaryota > Metazoa > Chordata > Mammalia > Rodentia > Caviidae > Cavia > Cavia porcellus. The sequence goes on from NW_026947496.1 coordinate 51,984,423, forward strand.
GACGCAATGAAACCTACACGGCTGGCCTTCCCGTGTGTCACAAGCCCGCGGTAGGTGCAAGGCAGAGGTCTCAGACAAGAATGGGCTGCAGCCAAGGCAGAGGTCCCTGCTGTCTACCACTCGATCTGAGCGGCGGGCTCGGATGCTGCATGAGGGTTCGCAGCCCCAGGCAAGCTCCAGCCGGCACTGCTCCGAGACAAGAGAACCCCGGGCCACACACTTCCCCGGGGCCAGGTGCGCCTGGAGGTCCTTCGGGAGGAGCTCCGCCCCGGCGGGAAACAAGGCCAGCGGGACCCGGGCCGCAAACTGCTGCGGGCACCGGGAAGGTCTGGGAGCGCGGCCCAGGAGGGCCAGGACCGGTCGCCTGACGCCCGCGTCCACGGCCCGCAGCGGACAGCAGCAGGACGCTGGCAGAGTCCGAGGATGGCAACAGCCCTCCGCCGAGCGGCGCGGGGAGCGGGCACGGCGCGCAGGGCCGGGAGGGAGCACAGCGCGCGGCCGCGGCGGGAGAGGGGCGCGCGGCTCCGCGCTCCGGGTCGCGGGGCAGGCCCACCTGGTGCCGGCGGCGGCGGAGAGGCGGAGGCTGCTCGGGAGGAGGCGTCGTCATAACCGGCTACTGCGGCTCACCGGAAACCTCGGAGCTGCAGGCGGGCCAGGGGGCGCCAGGGAGCAGCCGGGACACCTCGCCAGCCGGCCGGCAGGCAGAGGCTGTGCTCCGGCGGGGCAGGGCCGCGGGGCCGGGCACCCCGACCTGAGGGCGCCGTCGCTCTCCGTGCGTGCCCTCTAGCGTTACAGCGCCAGCTGACTCCGCTCCCCGCCGAGGCAGAAGGCGGTAAAGCCGTGAACTCCGTCTCCATCTCAGCAAGAAAGCGCCAAAGCGCTTAAAGGACACCGTGATCCGACGGCTGGAAGAGCGAACTCTCTTTTGCCCTCCTTCTGCATTGTTACATGGAGGGAAACTTTGCTCTTTTCTCCTTCCCGGTATTAGTTGTCCTGACTTTCTAATACAGAGACCGGACATAGTTAACAGAAGGCACTTTCAGGTGCTGAGACTACTTTGGAGCCTACACGGTTTTTACAAGTAGGCTACTTTTACCTCGCAGTAAATTCACCAAGTTCAAGTGGTGCTATGTGAAGTTTAGTTTTTATGCTTTTGTTATTTTATCATTACTTCTAGTATAACTCCTTCCTTCTATTATCTTGGTTATCTGACTGCCTACCCCTCTACCCTTTTCTACTCTCTGCGTCTTTCAGCTCCAGCATTTGACCTGGAGTACCCGGGAGTTAAGCATTAAATACTAATTCAACTTGCCCTCAAAATAAACGTGCTCACACAGACCATATGCCACGATTAATGTGATCATAAAGAAGTTCACATTTATTCTCAAAGTCTTACTGAAATAATTGTTCTAAATGCTCTGTTACAATTTCTACAAGTTCTAATAGTAATCTGCTAAATTCAGGTTACTTGAAACTTTTTCAACAGCAAATCATACATGGGTATTTAACTCGTACAAGGCATTTACAGTGTTAGTCCATTATTCTTTATTTTAAAAAGGAACTTTGCCTCCAAGACAACCATTGCTCTATTATATTATGCTTTCCCCACCTGTACCAATAATAGCTGTATTATTATTTTGGTTCAGTGCTGGGACTGAACACCCTGGTCCAGGGCAGCAATTTTTAAAAATGCTTTCCTAGCCCATTTGTTACTATCACATTTTTGTTATGTATAGGAAGTGTACTTTTATATGTTATTGTATTATTGTCATTTTAAAATGATTTTTAAGCCCATCTTGGAGTACACCTGTAATCATACCACTCTGGGGGAGGCTGAAGCAGGAAGACTAACAACCTCAAGTCCTTCCTGTTCAAGTTGGCAATTCAGTGAGACCCTTTCTCAAGGTGAAAAACAAAAAGGGATTGAGGATGTAACTCAGTGGGAAAGCCCTGGGTTCACTGCCTGTACCACAAATACTTTCCAGCAAGAAGAAATTCATTAAATAACTGGTACAGTAGCTATTTCTGTAACAAATACCTCATATCATCAGTTTACAAAGCAAGTGTATTGGACTGTTTTAAAGGTTTCTGTCCATTGCCTCTAGCTGTAGTGAGACACCACAGGTAGGAGGTATAGGGTGAGGCAAAGCCACTCACCTCACGGAGGGTAAGTGTTACGGTTTGTGGGGAGGGTTTTGGGAGGCAGCTGAATCTAGTTTGATTTGGGGGTTCAAAGCAGGGATTAAAGGTGTGCCCCAGTGTAGGGCACAGAGTCAATGTACACCGTAATGGACACAAGGAGTTTCGTCTCTCTCCCTTGTTGCTTTTGCTGTCTTCCACAGCCATGAATCGCTGCCCCTCTGCCTTGGAGCCAGCTGATATGGGCTGAAACCTCTACAAACTATGAGGTAAATAAACCTTCCCCCTTTAACTCTGTCAAGTATTTTGTCTCAGTAATGAGCAAAAACTAAGACAGGAAGGGAGGAAGGAAACCGCTGGGACAATCTCTTCCTTGACTGGAAGACCTGACTTCCTACGAGGTCCCACTTTCTTCAGTTTCTATCCTCTCTTGATAGTGCCTCACCGGGGACCAATGCTACAACATGAAAACTTTTATGGGGCATTCTAGATCCGCCCTACACCATAGGCTTTATCCACACAACACTGCTGACCTATGCAGGTGTGAAAAGAACTTACATTACAGGCACTATTACTGAGGATGTGTAATACGTATCACTCATCTAAGAAAGAAGGGAAGGACAAATATATACACACATGCACTTACTGGTATTATACAAATGGAAGAATGTTTAAAATGTATGTCAGAAAGAGGAAAGAAGAAAGATGTAACTTTGGTGAATATATTTCATATAGAGGTCGCTTTGGGATCATGTAAATGTATCATAAAACAAAAAATTTTAAGAAACAGTCCTTGAAAATTGAAAGTAAAATGAAGCTAAGTGAACCTAAATGCTACCCAACTGTGTAACACCCAGAAGAACTCACCCAAATGACTCTGAAACACAATTTGTATTTCCTTAATAGGACATATCCTTAGAATTGGAGGCATTACCAAAAAAAAAAAAAAAAAAAAAAAAAACCTTTAGGCTATTTTTAATAACTAAATTCATAAAAAAAAGATTTGTATTGTGGAATAAGCAAAGAAGATTAAGCTGATATCTTTGAAGCAGCAATAGAAAAGTTTGATGAAGTCATAAACACCTTGTAGTTCTGAATTGCAAGTCTCGATGTAAATTAAATTTTATCTACAATAACAAATCTCTCCAACACAGTCTATTGCAAGGCCAGGATACAACCTACCCAAAAGCACACAGCATACTCTGCACCCAACTGTGATCTTTATAAGCCATTTCCCACTAAAAGAAATACACAGTTCATAGAAAAAGGGACAATCTCAGGTGTGTAGATGTACAAGATAAACCTGAAACACCTCATTTCAAAAACTAGGGAATGCTGGACTAGGGATTTAGCTCAGCGGCATAAGCACCTGCCTTGCAGATGTGTGGTCATGAGTTCGATCCCCGGTACCGATTAAAAAAAGAAAAAAAAAAAATATTCGTGTCTCAAACTAGGGAGTGCCAAGTGTGGTGGAGCACACCTGTAACTCTAGTACTTGGGAAGCTGATGGAGGATTGCTGTGAGTTCCAGGTCGGCTTAGACTACATAGTAAGACCTTGTGGTGTGGGAGGGCCAGGGAGCAATCACAGGCTATGAGCATCATATCCATAGCATTTAGGAGCAGGGTGGGTGGCATATGCCTGTAATCTCAGTGCTCTAGGAGGTCCAGGCAAAATGAAGAAAAGTTCGAGCCCAACCTAGGCAATTTAGTAAGACCCTACCTTAAAAAATAAAAAAAGCAGGGGCTGGGGATTTAGCTCAGCGGCATAAGCACCTGCCTTGCAAGCAGGCAGTCATGAGTTCGATCCTCAGTAACTGATAAAAATGAAAAAGACAAAAAATAAAATAAAATAAAAAAACAAATAAAAAAGTGCTGAGGATATACCTCATCGTGGAGGCCCCAGGATTCAATCCCTAGTACTAAAAAAAAAAAAAATCCTCAGGAACCAATCTGCCCAAAGAGAAATTTTTTGTTGTTTTTAGAAACAGGGTCTTGCTACAATAGGATAATTTAAAACACCAATAAAGGTAATTGTAATGACTGAAGCAAAAATATGTTTTAAAAATTATATTAAAAGATAACAACAATCATATATGCCAAGACTATTAGTCAGTTTTGATGACAGAAGGTAACCAACTTTATTTGGAAAACTGGTTAGTAAAGGTAAAGAATCATGCATATTTATCCTGCCTTTCCTATAGGAATTGTAATGAAAATAATCAAATAGTTGAGATAAAGTTTCTTCTTAAAAAACATTCTACTGTGAAATAAGGGCATGACAAACTAGATCATCATGCTACAAATTATGACTAGGTTTAAGAGAAGATCATCAGTGACAACTTTATCACAAAAGGACAGGCTATCTAACATCACTGATCTCCTGCTGGAAAAATATAACTCTATTTAATGAGTATTTTTATCAAAAACAATTGCCTTTAGATCCAAATACAGGAGAACTCATTAAACAAGCACAGGCAAGCATGCAATTGGCAGCAATACAGATGTAGGAAGGGAAGTTCTGCTTGACTCAGTTTCTTCTTCAAATACAAGAATTAAAAGTGACAGAGAAAGGAACCTATAAAGTGCAAGAGATTAGAAAGCTACATCAATCACAATGAGTAAACATTTGGATCCTAATTTTAAAATGAACTTCTAGGGCCTGGGATGTAGCTCACTGGCATAAGTGCCTGTCTGGCAAGCACAAGGGCCAGTTTGATTCCCAGTAAAAAAAAAAAAAAAAAAAAAAACTTCTAAAAAGTGTTAAGACAGTGGGAAAATATATTGACTGAATATTCAGTATCAGGCATTAAGTTAATTTTTAGGTGTGATACTAGTGGTTTTTTAAATTCTTAAATTTTAAATTCTTAAATGGTTAAACGTATGTCTAAGTCAGTCAAAATAATCAGTATAGGGTTGCAAGAGAAGGTATAAATGAGGTATAAATGAAACAGGCCAAGCTTGTAACTACTGAACACCACTGAAGGTGGGTAGTGACTATCGGCATATTCATAATCCTGGTCTCTACTTTTGTGTACTTGTGAAATTTCTGCATAATCAGAATTTAAGCACTGCACCAAAAGTGTGGTTAAATGTGACATAAATTCATGGCTACAATACACTTTAGCTCATAAAGAGTGCTAGCAAAATGCTGAACTATCAACAGAATACTGTTTACTAGCTCTCTGACACATCTGTGTACATCATTATTAAAAGTAAACAGACAGAAACCAAGTATGGTGATACACAGGTGTAGTCCCAGCACTCAGGAGGCTGAGGCAGAAGGATCGCCAGAAGGCTCTCCTGAGCTACATATAAAAAGACTGGCTCAAACACACATACACACAGATAAAACTTATAAAGCTTAGTAAAATATAAGCAATATGAATAAAGATAAGAGTATCTGTTATTATTTAAATAGAGAACTGTTCGAATACTTTGAAAAGAATTCTCGGTATTAAGGTTTTAAATTTAAAAATTAAATTTTTTTTAAATTTCTTTTTTATCGGTACCGGGGATCGAACTCACCACCACACACTTGCAAGGCAGGTGCTTATGCCGCTGAGCTAAATCCCCAGCCCCTAAAAATTAATTTTTAAAATCAGGTTTCTCAATATTCATCTTCATTACAGAAAATAGGCCCTAATACTCAATAATATTAACTCAGAAAAATGTCGCCTTATTTCCTTAAAATGGGTTCCAAAATTATACAAGCTGTATGGTTTTCATAAAACAATACTATCTGATTTATTGGTATTCACTACTCTAAATTGTTAAAAATAAATACATTATTGCTATTTTAAAGTCTTTATTAAAATTAAATTCATGCTTATGTACATTATCTTTCAGTTAGAATTAAAATATTATCAATCTACAATTTAAATACTTTTAGCCCTTTACAAATATGATTAAGGTTTTTATAGTTTAAAACTGACCTACAACAGGGAAAGTTAGATCAATTTTTGTTTATATAAAAATGATATACTAGAACATAAATTATACATCCTAAACAGTAGTAAAATAAAACATCTATAGCCTTGTTTTTCTGCTAGTATTTTCCAAGTACCAAAAGGTTTTTAATAAAGCATTCAAATAAACTTTAAATAAATCAAACGCTACCCATTTTCCTGTACATTCATTTACTTAACTGCAAAAATTCACATTCTGTAAGTCAGAAATTATCTACACTTATAGTATCTTAAATCACAAGATAGGTCTATTTCATACATTCTACATGCTAACAACTGTATAATTACAACTGTTAAAGAGGCAAAAGAAAAGAAAAAAATGTAGTCTCTACTCCTCCTCCCAAAACCTGAAAGGGTACTTAATGATCTGCACATCACCAAACAATGTTCATGCCTCTTTCACTGTTTTTTTAATAGTCTTAATATTCTCCAGTATTAAACAAAAATCATTTATAGCTTTTTTGTTTTCTTTCAATAATAGAAACATTTATTTGTAAACTACTTTTAATCTATTAAAACGTGAATATTATTTTACTAGGATATGGATAGAGAAGTTTTAATGACAAATAGCAATCAATATTTAACGTATTCTGCCACGTTTTTCAGAAAAAATGATTCAGTATCCCTTTCTCACTTATTGGGAGATCTGTTTCATAAAATAAGATCTATGTGACTATCAGCTGTTAATTTGTATTTAGAATATATAATGCATGGCTTTTATGCATGTAAAATGAGTGTGGTGGCCCATGCCTATAATCCCAGCACTTGGGAGGCTGAGGCAGAAAGATCACTGCAAGTTCAAGGCCAGACTGGACTACATACTGGGACCATGTTATCAAAAGAACCAAAAAAAAAGTCAAAAACATTTTAAATTTAAAGTGAACTGGTTTTACTAATGTTAATGCGTAGTAAGAAAAATACTTCATGTTACAAGAATGAAAGGTGAAGGAAAGACTTCTGTTTCAACCTTTTCTCAGCATTGGTTTCTTTTTAACTAATAGATGTTTTAAAGGAACTATGTCATAAATCCTAAATTCCTAGTTTGCAAGCTAAGTTTCTTGTATTTTCTAATTTTGCACATTTCTTACTGCTGTCAATCCAGTCATTCTACCCCTGAATAATTAAAAGCAGGCGACACAAAGTGATTAGACTGGTTTTTAGCACTAAAATATAGAAAATTAATTTTATGAATTTGACTTTCACTGAAAGGATATTTATTAATGCTATAAATCAGCACTCCAATGACAGAAATATTGCCTCTGGAATATAAAAAGAACAAAAATAGGTCACTTGAATTATTCTGAAAAACCTCTAGATCCTTCAAGAAGTCTTATTTATAGCTATATTCTGAAGTACTATTGCCTAAAATTTTAACTTAATTTTTATTTATTAAACTTTAAAAAATCGAACTTTTTAATTACAAGTATAGTAATCCCTCCTCATCTACGGGAGATACGTTCCAAGACCTCAGTGTATGTCTGAAACCATGGATAGTTAAAAACTGTATGTTCAACAGGATCTTTCACCTTCTTAGCCAGACATGGTAGTATAGTAGGAGGCAGAAGGAGCAGAACCACAAATTCAAGCCCACGAGTACCTTGAAGAATTATCAAGACCTTATCGCTAAAAGAAAAAAAACTGGGGTGAGGGAGCCAGCCCAGTGCAAAAGCTGTGAGTTCAATCTCCAATATTTAAAAAAAGCCTTCTCACTTAAAGGAACCACTTCACAGTTTCTCTACTCTTGCGCTTTGGAGTCATTAAGTAAAATAACGATTATAATACTGCGGTTCTGTGAAAATCAATTTTATAACTGACAGGGCTACTAAGTATCTACCCAAGGAATGTGGGTGTAATAGACAAAGGAATGATTCATGTCCCAGAAGGAATGGAGCAAAAACAGCAAGATTTCACTGCACTACCCAGGGTGGTGCACAATTTAAAAGTTAAGAATTGTTTATTTCTGGAATTTTCACTTATTCTTTTTACATTGTGGCTCTGACTAACTGAAACCATAGAAACTAAAACCACAGATAAGGAGGGAATGTTATAAAGGCAGTTAAATAACCTTCAGTAATAAAAATGCATCAAAATATTTTACAAATGGTAGTTAACTTTTGAACAAAGTAGTATTTGGGGAAGAAGGCATAGGTATTTTTTAAGCTAATCCACATTATTTTTTGTTTTGCTTTGTTTAAAGCTTTAAGAAAAAAAATGAGTCAGTCATGGTGGTAGACACCTATAATCCCAGCATTTGGGAGACTGAAGCAGGAGGACTGCCACAAGGGTGGCCAGCATGGGCTACACAATGAATTCAAGGTTCATCACTATACAGATTCTGTCTCAAAAAGACAAATTTCATAAAATTGTAAATGTTAAATTTATATTACCTCATAATTTTTATAATTTGTTATGAATATTCCGTAATATCATTTAACCTGTGAAAAATGACTTTATAAAATGTGAACATTTTTAAAGAGCAAATTATGTTATTTTGTTACTTTTGGTTCCTTTTGTAAGACAGTACCTCTTCAATGTTTCTTAAGGATTACTGATTCCATCACACATTACAGTAAGTAAAAATTTCTACTATCCAATTATGCCTGCATAATTTTTCTTGGATAGGTTCTAAAAGACACCAAAAACTTGTTCCCAGTTATGGAAGATGAGTGAAGTAAATTTTCAAGTCAAAGAAATTTTTAAATGTTTGAATTATTCACTCCTTATATTTCCGATAGTATCAATGTGACTTTTACTTTTAAAGTAAGAGAATGGATTAAATTTTAATAAACAGAGGTTTAATGCTTTTTTTACCCGAATACTTAAAACATTTGCAATGAGTAGTAATAGGCTGAAGTGTAAAAGATTCCAAAATATCAATGTTAGTATTAACTCTTTAAATGTTCTCAAAATATACAAACACATATAAATTATAGATACAATTACTTATATATCTACAATAATATATAAACACCACTCTCCTTCCCTAGCCATATTTATACACTGATAAAGTAATAAATCTTTGTGCTATATTCAAGGCAAAAATGAGAGGCTTTGAAAAATAAATCTTTAAGGAATAGTTTCAAAAATAAAGTCCAAATATTGCACAAAATAATTTAACTGAAAATATTACTATACTGTAAATCAAGTTTTAAAAAGTTTTTGTACTCTATGGCAAATTCCATTTTTACTTCTATAAAAGAATTTATTGGAAGTCTATGTTGAGATATTATATGTTTACATTCACTCTGATAGGAATTCAATGTTCAGAAGTTAACTGAGCCTCTGTAAGAGTTCATCTATTTGAGTCTTATACATATTTTTTACATCTTCAAGATCTAATCGAAGTTCTTCTGCTTCTTCTGCTTTTTCTCCATACATCTGCAAAATAGTGTTGTATCTTTGATCCAAATCCTGAAAAATACATTTACAATTTTTGAAATGATTATACAAAACCCATCTTCAGCTATCATAAGTCAACAACAATCTAAGGGAATAAATGTATACACTCCTCTTTTAAAAATTAGACTCATTTATGTATTGTAAACGTGTTAATAAAAAATTTTTAAAAACCTCACAACTGTGTTCAAATAAGTAACAAAAAAATTTTAAATACCTAAATAGCTGTAAATTGTACCCATCTCTCTCCACTAAATGTATAATTCTCCCACATGTATGACACAGTCTCCTCTTTTCCATTAATCTAACCACATTTGATGAAATTTTAGTCTTTGTGTTTCCTTGTGGTTTTGTGCACTTGTATGTAGGTATGTGGCACTGGGGATTGGAACCTTAAGTCTTCACACTAAGCTACATCACTATCCCTCTCCATTAGGGATGGTATCTCAGTTCATGAACTTGATTCTTCCCACGATTCTGGTCACAAATTAAGTTGGACCAGAACCTGATCACATTCAGTGGTTAGGTTCAATGTGGAACTCTGATTTGGTTCTCATCTAATTCGGTTTGCAATCAGAATTGTGGAGAGAATTGGATTTGTGAACTGAGGTACCACTGTATTTTTTATTTTGAGACAGAGTCTCACTAAGTTGTTGAATCATCCATGCTGGGTTCAAATTTTCCATCCTCCTGCTTCAGCTTGCCAGTGTTGGTAGTACAGGTATGTACTACCAAGTCCAGCTTCATTATGGTTTAAGTATTACCTGATACTTAGGGCACATCATAAGTCAAAAAACACGCATTCTTTTTTTGTGTGTGTCTTTTTAGACAGGGTCTCACTAAGCAATTCAGGCTGGCCTTGGGCTTACTTTGGAGCACAGATTGCTCTCGAACTCACAACAATCCTCCTGCCTGAGCTTCCCAAGTACTAGGATTATAGGAGTGCACCACCAAGCCCAGGTTAAAAATATACATTCTTATTTGTGGCTTAGAAGTCCTATAACCAAATATAATAATTGTGATGAAACATGTAACATCAACAATAAAATATTACTAAAAACATGCAAAGTACAGTTTTATTACAAACGAGTTTTGGTCAAATAAAATCTAGTTCTGTTCCTACATTAGAACTAATCATTTTTTGTGAAAAATCCTTTTAATGTATAATGACAAGAAAGACTCACCTCTGAAGTTTTTTTTTTTTTTTTTTTTGTCTTTTTCTTTTTTATCAGTACCAGGGATCGAACTCATGACTGCCTGCTTGCAAGGCAGGCGCTTATGCCGCTGAGCTAAATCCCCAGCCCTCCTCTGAAGTTCTTTACTCAATATTGATGCTCGAATTTTTTTTAAAAATCACAAAAATATATGTATGCACTTTACATAAACTAAAAATATGAGATTTAGTATAACTAGATTAAAATATATAAAATTCATCCTAAAGTGAGGAATACTTACTCTTAGTTGGATTCGAAGTTTGGGTATCTCCTTCACCTTTTCTTCAAGTTCATCATTTTGATTTGTTAATTTAACTAGCTCTTCAGCCATTATTGATCGGGTTTTTTCTAGATTACCAATTTCCAGCTGAGAATTATTACAAAAAGGTTTTTTATTAAAATACACCTTATAAATCTCACTAATATAAAAGTATTTTGTTATTCATGTGTTACTTCTGAAGAAATAGATATGTTAACATATAACTCTGAGTTAGGGTGCTGGGGAGTGAGATCCTCTGTTCCTAGATGTGTGTAACTCATATCCAGGTGGACAAAATGCATGGACGGGTCTGCTTGGGAATGAAGTACTGCCACTGCATTGCTTGTTCAATTTGCTCAGAATTCAGGTGGAATGAAGGGTGTCACTTACTGGACTCCAATATTTACTTGTATAGTACACTAATTTTTCTCATACCTGTAAATGTGCAATTTCTCCTTCCCTTAGCTTTAGTTGAGACTGCAGATTTTCAATAATGCTTGACCCTGCTCCCATCCTTACAGCATCATAAAGATTGGTGCCACTCGCTGATGCAGACATTGGTCCAAATGAGTGATCATAAGACTCATCCTATTTTGAAGAAAACAGAGCATTACCCAGTTTTCATAGATTATGTTTCCTAAGGCTCAAACAAAACAATTCTGTCAGTTCCTGCTTTAAAACTTTCTATGCTGTATTTCCTTGCTGCAATGACCCCTCTCACTCAGATGAACACTCCAGAGAAAGGTCAGGTCACAGCGATAGCCACCTGCAAGTGCCTGTTGCCCTCTATCACTAGTCAGTTTACAAACTAAGTACATGTGAGAAATAAAACATTACCTGAGACAGAAAAGACGTTTGTAGCCCTGCCATATCAACTCCACTTACTGAACTTGAGCGTGACAAGGTGGGAGTACTAGAAACAGAAAACGGCTTCCGTTCCTTAGAGAGTAAAACAAAATTCTGTTAGAGGGACAAGCAAAAAGATAAGTAGGGAAAACAAAACAAAACCTTTTATAGGATTACTAAAAACAAAGGCCAACTCTAATTTCTCAAAGAAATATTACATAAATAATTTCTTATATAGCCAGAAGTCTTACAAAATGTAAAATACTTAAGGAACAGACAGACCTGTTTTAATCATCACATGGACCTATTTATATTGCAACAAAATTTATTCTTAATGGAGTAGGACAAATTTCTGAAATAATTATGGGACCTGCTTCATATTACATTATAAGGTTTCTGGCTTATACATTTTATCTGTCCATTTTTTAAAAAATTTCCAAAACTCAAAAGGTAATTTTTATTTATATTTACTTATTTTTAAATGCTAACTCCAAGTACATTATAATATTTTCAATATAGGAAACTCATTTTATAAAAGAAAGAAAGTGAACAGGCCAGTTCTATTCCTAAAATGCCTGTAGGCCAACTGTTACTTTAGTTTCAGTAAGATCACAAAATTCACTTTAAAAGAAGAAGACAATTCAAAACAGAGAAATAAGTCCCTATGGGTATATTCAAATTACACTAGGTCCACTCAGAACAGACACTGATAATATTACTAGAATTTATCAATATACTAATTTTAGACATAAAATGGTACTTATAGTATGCTATGCCATGTGTGACGGTATACACTTGTAATCCCAATACTCAGGAGGCTGAGGAAAGAGGATCTCTGTGAATACCAGGCCAGCCTGAGCTATATAAGTGAGTTCAAGGCAGCCTCATTACACAGCGACACCTCGTCTCAGAAAAACAAACAAACAAAAAAAAACCACAAAAAATAAAAAATGAAGTATGGTTAAAAATAGAAATACAATGATTACAATAGTTCCTGCATTATATACAAAACAAACGAACAAGAAGTCAATGAAATTCAATACCTTTTCTTTCACTGCTTCTTGAGTGAAAATCGCTTTCTTCCTTTCTTGTTCAACTTTTAGTTTTTCCATTTCTAGTTGACTATTCAACAATGTCTAGTGGTGAGAGATAAAGTTAGATAATCCTCATGATGTTAATTCATGGCATTGTAAGTCAATTGAAAGTATGGAACAAAAAGTATAAATTCTTATTTTACTACTAGAAGACCAAGTTCTGGAAGCAGTAGCAGCATCCTCCATTCCATTCTTGGCAACTCATTAATTTGCAACACATTCTCTAATGTAAACCCTAAGAGGTGAGGGGCACATTAAGAGAAATACCTTTTCTTTCCTTGTCTCTTCAAGTGTTCTTACATATTCATCTTTTAGGTTTTCTAATTCAACCTGGTACCTAGTAAACCAGAGGGAATTAAACAAAACAGACTATTAAAACTATATAAAACTCACTACTTTTTAAAACTCCAGTTACATATTTAGTAGTCATTTTTATTACCAGCAAACAGTGTATGTTTACCAGATCACTAGGGTTTTACTCAGAAGTTGAGCTACAAATGAGAAGGCTCTACTTTTATTTACTGGTTAAGATTACATTCTTTTAAAAAAGTTTAAAAATGGCATTTTTAGTAGCACCATTCTATAATATGCTTAAATTTTGCCAAAGCAGGGGTTCTATCAAAATGTTTACAGAAGTTGAGATATTTTATTTTAATAAATCATTTTTACTTAACCACTTGTTTAAAAAAACATAATTTCCAAGGTAAAACTCAGAGGTAAAAACATTAATCACAACCTTAATATTATTTTCATATAGATAGATTTTATAACTGGTAGATCCCAAAGAACTCAAATATTTGAAGACTAGAATGCTGCTAAAACCACTATAACATAAAAATAACTTCAATGAGTGATCTCCATACTACTTTGTAGTGTTAAGAGTCCTTGGGAAAACCTGATTAATGATATAAATTACTTTCCAGGAAAAATGCAAATAAACATAAAACTATCACATAACTTCAAACCCCTATATGAAGTTTGAGGAATCCCAGTACTATATACCCCTGACTTTAAACACTACATGTATTTATTACTGTTGGTAAAAAAAAACAGTAATACATTTTTTTTTTGTCTGTTTCTTTTTTATCGGTACCGGGGATCGAACTCATAACCACTCACTTGTAAGTCAGGCACTTATGCCACTGAGCTAAATCCCTAGCCCCTAGTAAACACATTTTTTAAAAGTGCTTTAAACTGCCCTAAAATTAAAAAGAACAATAGTCAAAAAACATGCTCACCGATTATTTTCATCCTCCACCTTTCTAAGCTTATTTTTCTCTGATTCTAGCTGTGCCTGAAGTCTACTATTTTCCTGTCTTAAGAGAGAATTCTGGGATTCAACGGAAGACATCTGGGTTTTGTTGGCAAGGAGTTCTTCTGTAGCTGCACGTTCTCTTTCAACTGCTGCTGCCAATAAGGTCTGGGACTCACCTGGTTGCAGGACAGAAAGAAAAATCATGTGTACATACATGGGCATGACAAAGATAAAAATTGATTCTGACTTCAAACTCTTTCCTTTTTATTGGTATCAGGGATCAAACTCACGACTGCCTGCTTGCAAGGCTGGCGCTTATGCCGCTGAGCTAAATCCCCAGCCCCCTGACTTCAAACTTTTAACTGACAATGAATACAAAGTAGGCACACGAAAGGAGGTTTAACATTATTCATCATTAGGGAAATGCAAATTAAAATCATTGTATGTTATGAGTACATACAAAACACTAAAAGAAACACTGCTGAAACACTAAAAAAAAAAAAAAAAAAAAAAAAAATAGGGACCATGACAAAACGCTAGCAAGGATGTAAAGAACTGGCTTACTCTGAAACATATAGCCATGGTGGAAACAGTTTCGACATTTTCTTTGAAAATTAAACATACAACTACCATAGAATCTAATAATTGCACACCTGAGTATTTATACAGAAGACTTAAAAAATACAAGTCTACACTAATCTAGTATATGAACATACACGGGAGCTTCAGACATTACAGCTAGAAGTTAGAATAAGCGTGGATGTTTTTCAGCAAGTTTAAGGATTAAACTGTGTTACACAGTCTATGGATTAACACTCAGCAATAAAAATATTAACCTATTGATACACATAACTTAAATGGTCATCCAGCTAATTATGCTGAGTGAACAAAGCTAGTATCAAAGTGTCACATGTACAATTTTATTAATAAAACATTTTTGAAATGACAAAATTTTAGAAAGAAAGGACAGATTAGCAATTGGCAGGAACATAGGATGAAAAAAGGAGGGTTCAGACGGTGGTAGGTACCTTTATAAGGGGAAACATGAGAGATCTGATAAGTGTTGGGACCACTCATCATGCTGACTGTGGTCTATATACAAACCTACACAAGTGGTAAACTTGTATATAACCGATACACATAGAAATACATACCCAGAAAACTGGGGAAAACTAAATATAATTTGGCTTACAGTATCAAAGTCAATACATGGCTATGATATTATGAATTCATTTTGTAAAGTGTGTGAAGGACTTGTCTGTTTTATTAACTGTATTTGAATCTACAATCAGGTTAATTCAAAAAATTCAAAAGAACACAAAAGAGTACTGGATAAGGTTCTGAGATTTAACTGACAAGTAGTTGAATGAGTCTAGAGTAAATATCTTGCTTCAGACTGGCCAGGTGGTTAAATATACCAAGTCCATGACTCTCAACTCCTATTTAGCTCTGCTTTTGCCACTATATCATGACAGCCCTCAAGTTTTAGGTACAGCAGTTTATGCAACAGAAGCACATATCAATTTTTCATGAATTTGCTGGCTCTGAGATGTCTACCATATACATGTTCTACCTGTCTATCCCTGAAAAGAAACATCAGAGAATAACAACTTTCTTTTCATTAAAAGCATAGAAAGGCAACCTAAGGCGTATCTGTAAAGAGGCAAAATATGAACTGCAAAGATTCTACAGTATTTCTCTTTGGGATTTGAGCTTGACACTTTTCTACCTCTGCTCCTGGAATTCTACCAGTGAACTAGAAACCACATCTACCTACATATTACAGAGACACTAGAATGGGGTTAGATGTAGCAAAGGACAAGGAAAAACTACAGTGTAATAACAGGCTATAGAAATAAATGAAAGAGCAATGTGTAAGGGGAAAAAATGGTTTCAAAGAGACACAATTAAGGCATTAAGAACATAAAACAAGAAGAGATAAAAATCTACCTATAAAACATACACACACAATGAAACAAAATGTGATCATCAAATCAAGTTAATTTGCATTTCACACCATTATCCTAAGAATAGAAATAAGATAAGAACAATTGTGCAAAAACAAAAATAATTACCCAGCCTGTCAGAAAGATTCTTCTCCAACTTCTCCCATGATGATGTCTGGGACCCTAGGGTTGCTTGTAAATTTTCTATTTGTCTAAGCAATGGTCTGGTTGTTGATGAAACATTTTGACTCAGTTCTTGATTTCGATTCTCTGCTTCCTGGAGTCTCTGAATCAACAAACTCTTAAATCATTACCATGGACAGCAATAAAATTTCCAAAAATACTAGCAAACCTAAACTTTACCAGAGATTTCTGGAAAACTTTATTATTTCAAGAGAAAAACTACTTGTTTTTTACGAAATTTTTTTGTTCAATTCTTCAAGTATAAAAAAGTTGCATAGAGTAAATAAGTGCTTCTTAATATAGTATTTCTAAGAGAGTCTATGGTAATTGGAAGGTGGAAAGGAATCCATTCAAATGTCTCAGTAGTCTGGACCTCTATGTCCAAAGTTTTATAGTGTTTTTTGTTTTCTGAGACAGGGTCTTGCTATGTAGTTCAAGCTGGCCTGGAACTCACTATTAGCCCAGGAAGGCCTCAAATTTGCTGAGATCCTTCTGCCTCAAATAGGCATGCACCACCACACCCGGCTCCAAATATTTTTAAGCATGTATAAAAAAAGAAAGATCTACATAATTTATATTTCTTCTCTGTTTTCTTATGCATGTTCACTAACTAAAATTGAGTGGTGGCACAGACACCAGGCACTGATTATCTGCACTACAGTAATCAAAGACTGATGATCACTAATAAACCAGCTGTTACAAATCAAAAAACAGTATCAAAAAAGCTCGGTGGTAGAACATGCCTAATGCCTGGACTTAATCCCCAGTACCAGAAAACAAAGCACAACTACTAAATATACAAGAACTTTTCATGATAAAATTGGTTTTTTAAATAGAATTAAAGATTTTCCCATATATACTCTTAAAGTGTCCACTGTAGTTCATGTAAGCCACAAAAATACAGCAACTAGTAAGTATGTAAGTTATCCCAATGAATCATTTTTGTATTTCTAGGAAAACACACTTTTTGAATTTGTGACTAGGAAAACTGTGGCAATACCTGCTGAAGTTCACTGATCTCGTGGCGTAAATAATCTTCTTTCCTAGCAGCAGCTTGTTCTGCACGCTGCAGGGCTAGTCTGAGGTCCCCCACCTGGAGGATAAACAACACATATCACAATGTCAAAGAATTACAGATAACTCCTCATAACTACTCAATTTGTGTTGTGTTGACCTAGTGTTTATGCATAATACAGAATACTACCCAAGTTTTTATATACAATTATCATAATCCCATCTATCAAGCAATTCCAAAACAGCACGGATACTCATTACCTACTTTTAAAAATGCTCTTAGTGAAGGAAAAGATATAAAGATGTAAAAGCACATCACTAGCATACAGTGTTCAATAGATAACACATCCATAAACGCTTATCATATAAAGCAGAATGTGTCAGAAACTAGGTAAGCTATAAAAACTAGGTGCTACTACCTAGCATAGCAAGGCTAGCAGGATTTAATCCCTAGCATCACCAAACAAATGAACAAAACAACCAGTGATACACAAACACTGGTGCTTGCAGGGCACAGTGTTGTGTGCTATTAGTTCTCCTGGGGCTAAGATGGCACTGCTTTCACCCAGGAGTCTGCAGCCAGCCTGGCAATACAGTGAGACCCTGACTCACAATAACAACAACAATGAAACAACTAAGTGCTATATTCATACACAGCTGCACACATTTAAACTGCCACAGGGCTCCTGGAAAAAATATAGAAATGCATTTGAAGAATTAACTAAATTGTTTATGTCCTTTCACCTGGTCAAACTACTTCTAAAATTTACTCTACAGAAGCAGATATATAATTATACAGAGATGTCTCCTAGGCTACTACAAAAAAAAAAAAAAGAGTAAGAAAAAAAAAAACATCTGGAAGTATTCTAAATATCCATCAACAGTAATTTATATTTACCAACACTGATACATGAATATAGACATTAAAAATTATGATGATGTATAAAACATGTAAAATATTTATGATTTAACCTTAAATAGCAAATGTATAAGATACATCTATGATATTGATTACACAAAAATTTACATGGAGATATATCTCTATCAAATTATAAAAGATAATATACAAAATTAACAGTACATGTAAAACAGTGATTCTATGAATGATAGGCCCATATACTTTCTACCTCTCATTTTTCAGTTTTTCCTAACCTTGGGATACAATTACCACAACATGAGTTATAACAGCAAAACTGTAAGCAATAATCCAAACATCTTATATAAGAAATAGCTAAAAATACTTCACATAAATTTATAAAACTACAAAAAAAATTTTTTTAAGGACCTAGGGATAAGTGTACACATTTGTAATTCCAGCCCTCAGGCTGAGACAGGAGGACTGCCATGATTTTGAACCCAGCATGGCCTACATAGTAACTTCAAGACCAGCCTGAACTACAGAGCAAGATCCTGTCTCAAAACAAAAAGTTTCTTCTTATGACAAAACGATCCACTATTACATGACGCTGAGGGTATTTTACCATGTAAATAAAACAAGCTGTAAAATAGTAAAAACAGCAAATTATATTTTATGTAAGAAAGACGAAAATACAAATAAATGTGTACAAGTCAATGTGTGTGTGCATATATACATATATGCACACACACACAAATGTACAGCTATCTATATTATCTTCCATTTACAAGTAAAAATATTGAAAACACCAAAAAAAAAAAAAAAAAAAACAGTAGTAAAAGAGTTCCACGTAGGCAAAGAGAAGAATGGGAAAAGGCTAAGTTAGAAGCAAATGTTGTCTAAATATATTTTGTTAAATTGTTCTTCAGAATCATGTAAACATTTTATGTATCCAAAGTATAAAATTAAATTAAAAGTAACTGATGCCAATGAGCAAATAGTTTTCAAGAAACAGTGCTGAGAAAATAAGATATCTACATATGAAAATCTAATGTAAAAGCTATGATTGTAAAACTGGAAGAAAAAAAAAAGCTGTATGATCTTGGAATATACAATGATTTCTTTACCATGATGCCAAAAGCACAAGGAAAAAAGAAAAAAAGAGTTAAGCTGGACTTCATCAAAATTAAAAACTTGACTGGGTATGATGGCAATAACCTATAATTCCAGCACTTGGTGGGCTGAGGCAGGAGGATTGCCAGACTGGGCTACACAGTGAATTCAAAACCAGCCTGAACAACACAGTGAGCCTGTATCTCAAAAGAAAACATTATTTAAAACTTTAAGATAATCCATGGAAAAAGAAAATATTTAGAAATTCTTTATCTGATAAAGATCTACTACACAGAACATAACAAGACAAATAGTTCCATTAAATATGGGCAAAGGAGTTGGGGTAACTGAACAAATTTTACTAAGAAGATATATGAAAAATTGCTCATCATCACTGATTATTAAAGAAATGCAAATCAATCCCACTCTCAGATACCACTTCATCCCTACTAAAAGGGATATAATAAAAAACAAAATATACAAGGCAAATATTTGCAAGAATGTGGAGATACTGCAGTCCTCAACCTATTGCTAGTAATAACGTAAAAAGATGCAGCCACTACAGAAAATATGGCAGTTCCTCAAAAAGTTAAAAATAGAATTACCATGTGGCTCAAATTACCATGTCAGGTAGAATTGAAAGTGTATGTGTCGGGGCTGGGGATTTAGCTCAGCGGCATAAGCGCCTGCCTTGCGAGCAGGCAGTCGTGAGTTCAGTCCCTGGTACCGATAAAAATGAAAAAGACAAAAAAAAAAAAAAAAAAAAAGAAAGTGTATGTGTCCCTACAACCAGGCATGGTGGTACACACCTGTAATCTGAGCACTCAGGAGGCTGAAGCAGAAGGATCCCCATGTGTTTGAGGGCAGTCTGGCCTACACAAGGAGTTCAAGGCTAACCTGAGCTACATAGCAAGACCCTGTATCAAAAAAATGTATATTCCTACAAAAATTTGTACATATTTACAGCACATCAGTCATAATAATCAAAAAGCATACGTCATATACCTATCTGCTAATGATTTTATAAAACAAAGCCCACCAAATTTTATTTTTCTCCTTTCATCTGAGAGACATAAACTGCCACAAATTTTATTAATAAAGGAGTTAAATGTATTCTCTTGAAATTACATGCAATACATTTTTGAATTTCTTTTTTTTGAAACAAGGACTCACTAGCTTAGACAGACTTTGAACTCACAACAATCATTCTACCTCAGCCTCTTCAGTGCCAGAATTATAGGTGCACACCACCATTCCCAGCTAACATGTAATAATATACTTATGTGCATTTCTCTGGACGTGGGATATCTATAGGTTTCACTTTCAGGGAGGGTAGTAGTCCTAAGGATTGAACTCAGGAACTTGTATACGGTGAGCAAGCATGCTAGCACAGAGCTACAATCCAGCACCAGTAAAATTATTAAGTTAGTCTGAAATTCACACACACACACACACAAAATTGGCATCACTTTAACAGTACCTCTGGAAAACATTTAGAACTATTTTTGCATAATCCAGGAGTTTTTGAAGAATGCCCAATGCAATTATGATGGAAATCTAACACTTGCCCCACTACATAATGTTCAATTCACACTAGCTAAAGAACATACGTAAAGGTATAAAAGACTACTTTTATTCATCATCCTCTTCTTACTTGAATTGCTAATGTTTCTTGCTGCTGACGGGCTTCTTCTTGGGCCTTCTCTAGCGCTGCAGAAAGTTCTTCTTTAGCTTTCATTTCACGACTCAGAGCTGCTTCCTGTGCCTCACTATCCTTTGCAGCATTGGCTTTGTGAAGATCAGTAAGTTCTCTTAAAAAATTAGATTGATAATTTTTATTTAATAGACAGTTAACTACATGCCCAGGTTAATGAAGTTTCCATGTTCCACAGACTCTATCACATAACAAACACTGGTTATCAGTAAAGACCCTCTTTCCACTGAACTTGTCTTGACCAGTAATAAGCTCATAAAGAGACAAATTTATAAATGTTGCTAATGATTACATACTAGAAAAAACATTTCTCCAAAATCTTTGCTGATAAGTGATTTAAAATGGGCAGCATGTATGTGTATTTTCTTACTTGTATGCACTATCCAGGGCAGCCTGAATACTTCGGTTCTTTTCTTCGAGTTCATCTATGTCTACCTGAAGCCGACCAAGATCTTTCTCTTGGCGTTCTACCACAGAATTTAGTTTTTTAATATTTTCTCTATGCTGTTTCTCAATCTCTTCTTTGCCATCAAGGACCTATTATAAAAACAATGAAAATATTTTTAATAAATTATATAACAGTAAATAATAAGTGTTCCGGGAATCTCAATTGTAATAATAAATGTAACAAAAATCTTGATCTACTAAATCACTGAAAAAACTCTTCTCACGATACATTCCTACATCTCATTAAATCATTTCAAATGTTTCATAAGCAACAGTCAAGTGTTCATACAGAAAATGATAACTTACATATAGAGAATAATGATTGCTATTCACCTGTTTTAAATGCTGTAATTCCTCTTCTAGTTCTTTAGCTTTTTTGTTCAATTTTGCAATAATATTTTCATTGTCTTTGTCTTTTGTTCTCAATTTCTTAATGATGTTAGAGTTATGCAGCTGCTGCTTTGAAAGTTTTTCACCTGGTGATGGTAAAAAAGGGTAAAGCCAAATGATAATTATTTCCTAAGAATGTGAATATTTTATTTAACCAGTAATATAAAATGGCAATTTTTCAAAAACCAATTTGTAAGCTCAATGTTAAAACTGATTGGGACAAGGATCATCAGTGAAGCCGGGTATAGTGGCTCAGGCCTGTAATCCCAGCACTCGAGAAGCTGGCTGAGGTGGGAGGACCGCCATGAGTTCGAGACCACCAACCCCGTCTCAAAAAAAGACTGCATGGAAGCATACTAGAGAATAGGATACTGAGAATCTGTTACAAAATACTTCATCTACGAATCTTACGAACTGTGAAGTGAAAAGTATACTTTTATAATGAGAAACATGGCAGTTATTCCTTAACCAAGCACTGTGGTACCACTGTGGCACTGATATGATGCAGTAGTGAATTTACAATTATTAACCATCACATCAAATTCTGATGAATCATGATGAAAACTGAAAAATTTCTGAACATGGGACACCGTAAGACAACTGTCCTGGACACTACATACGGTCTTTAATGTAATGAAACAGAGCTATCTGAGGTTTGTGGAAAATTAAAAGGCAATAACAGACAAATATAATGGGCTATCTTTAATTAGACCCTAAAGCAGGATAAATGGCCAACTATAAAAGGCATTTTTGAGGTAAGTGATGAAATACTGACATGGGTTATACTTCTAAATTAATTCTGATATTCTTAGGTATTGTTATGGTGGTATGCTTGTGAAGGAAGATATAGAAATGCAACACTAAGGTGCCTTTAATTAAAATATTAGTTGCAAGTATTAATTACTATTCTTTAAGTGAAAAACTTTTAACTTATCCAAAACCTTATCCAAAACCTCCTGCCCTAGGATACTGCACAAAGAAACTGAATTATTCATTTGGAATAATGTATCTATGAAGGATCTTTAATTTCTACAACCTTGTTAACTATAAACTTATTCAGAAACTTTGAAAAGCTTATTAATTTAAAACTTAAAACATGAATACAATAAAAAAGTCACTATTAACACCAAAACCATACCATCTGGTGCTCAGAAACTATGTAAACCTCAGAATTAAGACTTTCAGACACCTTGTTTAAACCATGGGCTATTTTAAAACTTGTTATAAGGTTTCTTTTGGTTGTCTAATTTTTAAAGTCATTTTTAAAAACATTTTCCAGGCACAATGCACAATGGCACATGCCTTTAATTCCAGTACAGTACTCTGGAAGGCTGAGGCAGCAGGACTGCCAAGTTGAATGTAGCCTATTTAATTGAGCAACTTAGCAAGACCCTGATTGCAAAAAAAAAGGATGGATATGTAGCTCACTGAAAAGGCCCTGAGTTCAATCTCCAGTATCATTCTCACATTCAAACACACACACACACACCCTCAGAAACAAAAATCTGCACACATATTTTTCTACCTCAAGACACCTTTTTTTTGTCCCAATACAATTTACTCATTGTTCTTTCATAAATTGTCACCTTCAATTTCTGTGGTTTAAGTTCAAACCTTCCTTGTCATCTATGTGTATGTATGTGCATATTTACAAAACAAACAATGTTTTGAGACAAGTTCTTGCTATGCTGCCCAGGCAGTTCTCAAACTCATGGGCTTAAGCCTCCCATCTCACCATCCTAAATACTAGTTGGGACTAAATGTCACCATGCCCAGCTTAATGTTTGTAACAAGAAACAAATCTGCTTGCCATGTGTCAAATATTTCTTCTGCTTTTAAAATATTTTCCAAAATCAACAGAATACTCACCCTCTTCCATTAATCCTCGAATCTGTTCATCTTTCTCTTTCAAAAGATCTGCAGTTTCACTACTATTTAATCTAATGGCAAGTTCTTCTTTTATAGTTTTGATTTCCTAATTAAAAAAAATCTGTGAATACCATAATTACTTTCAACCTAATATATTTTTCTATTATTTTTCCCTATCTAAAAAATGCATCCATAATCACATTCTCATGAGTTTTGCTCAGTTAACCTACTAGCTTGGTTAAGTAAGACTAATAAAACAGTTTTCAAAATGATATACAAAACCTAAGTTAAGATAAATAGGCAGGTTTTAATATAGAAATAGAAATAAAAGTAAGTTAACTTTTAGTGGGGCGTAGTGGGGCACACCTGTAATCCAAGCACTTGGGAGGCTAAGACAGGAGGATCGTTGCAAGTTCAAAACCAGCCTGGGCTACAAAGTGAGCTCAAGGCTAGCCTGAACTGCATAGTGAGACTCTGTCTCAAAAAGACAAAAAAAAAAAAAAAAAAAATTAGTTGGGGCTGGGGATTTAGCTCAGTGGCATGCCTTGCAAGCACGTAGTTGTGAGTTCAATCCCTGGTACCAAAAAAAGTAGGTTAACTTTCAATATTCACCTTCACTATCTCTACACATACATTCTACATATTAAGCATTACATTGAGAATAGCACAGTAGGGAAAGAAAATTTGTTAGGTAGTCTCAAGTTAGTAGTGTCTAAAATAAGCTAGTTTATTTAATGTTCAACCAAAGCACCCAAGTAGGTGAAAGTGCCTGATTTACTGTCCATGAGTATACAGAAAAATTATAAATTAATACTGACATTAGTGAAAGGGAGAAAATAACAAGTAACTTAACTGAGGAAGGATGAATGTAGAGACAATGTCATTAGTAATAGCTGGGCTCAAGTACTACTCACTAACTCTAGTTATTACCAACTTCTGAAATAAACAACTATTCCAAACAGAAGCATTAACAACGGCTCCCTACCAGGGGTAACTGCTCTCAAGAGAATATTCAGCAATCTATAGCAACTGGCTCGAGGGAGAGTGCTACTAGAATGGCAAGGATAAAGGCCAAAGAGGTTGCTAATCATCCTGCAAGGCTCAGAACAGCTCCCCACAACACAGAATTACCTAGCCCAAAATGTCAATAGCATTGAGGGTGGAAATTCTGCATTCAAATAAGTCAACATTATTCCTCCCAAAAGACAATATTAACCACTAGAAATTTATATTTTAAAATTATGAAAACAAAAGTTCTTTGACTTAATGTATAAATATTTGAGGCATTTGGAAAATGAGAGTAATAATTTTTTAAAATGTATACAGTTCTGTTTAGATTTAGGTATTATTTTAATAAAACTATCATCCACAAAAACTCTTCTAATAATCTTTGCTATATATCTTACAAAGATTTACATATAAATTACACAAAGTAATATAAGCTTAATTCTTTTAAAATATCAAAATCTTGGGTCAGAGATATAGCTCAGTGGCGTAGTGTCTGCCCGGCAAACATGAGGTCAATGAGTTCGAGCCCTAATACCAAAAAAAAATCTTTAAATTTAAATGCATCAGAACTCTATAATTTATTTGGGTATTTTTGTTTGATTTTGGGCCCTTAAGTCACTGAGCTAAATCCCGACCCTATAATTTACTCGTTAATATGCTATTTCCTCTTAATCTTACTTTTATTCAATACAAAATGTGATGAGTGCATTCACCACAATCTTTCTCTTTAGAGTTTAATTACAATTATTTTAAGTTTCTATTACCTTTTTAGCAGCATCTCTCTCTTTGCAGGCTAGCTGAACTTTCTTTTCTGCTTCCGCAATTCTTTGAGTGAACTCATCTTTCAAGGATGAGATGCTACTGCTTTCTTCTTTCACTCTGAACATTTCACTACATTTAAAATATTTGAGAATGAAGATTGTTTATATACTAGAAAGGTAACAAGATGAATTCAGTTCTCCAACATATACCTCATTAAAATAGACTGGTTTTCTATTAACTTTTAAGAGAAAAATTACTTCTTAAATTTATTTTAAAATAGGTCAAATAATGAATTAGAAAATGTCACCTATGCTTGATGTGTAAAACTAAGAAACAAAATGTTTAATTTTGAATCTTATATCACATTTCCCTAATTACCACCTTAAGGCAAACCAACATGCAGTATTTTAACTATATTACAGATTCTTTTAAAGACATGTTTATTTATTTTTGGATACCAGAAATCGAACTCACAACCTCGTGCTTGCCAGGCATACACTGTACCACTGAGCTATATCCTCGGCCCCTAAAGACATGTTTTAAATTTCTAATGTGAAATGATTATTAATAATAACGGAAACTGTAGTTTACGCAAAACATCTCCCTTCAGTGCCAAAGGCAAAATGGTAAAGATAACTCCAGGAGAAAAGTAATCTTAAGATAAGTTTCTTGGGGCTGGGGATTTAGCTCAGCGGCATAAGCGCCTGCCTTGCAAGCAGGCAGTCGTGGGTTTGATCCCTGGTACCGATAAAAAGGAAAAAGACAAAAAAAAAAAAAAAAAGATAAGTTTCTTGAGTGAAATGCTATTCAATTTTCAGTAATTATAAAAGTTAAATTATAAAACATTTTAATAACATTCTTAAATAACTGCAAAGTATTACATGCCTCCACAAAGTAAAAAATTATCATATTCGTAGTATACTCACTCTTTTAGGTTATCATAAGCTTCTTCTAAAAGTGCTTTTTCTTTACTGAGAGTTAGTAACTGAGCCTCTCTTTTTTCCAGTTTCTCATTCAGGAATTCAACTGTCTGGACACAAAGTACATAAAAGTCAAAACATGTACTTTTTCAAAAGATCATTTGTGCATGCAGGTGCTAAGCTGTAAAGGTATCTCAATCACTATACTAAAAATAACATTATCTCATAAAAACAATTAAAAACAGTATTGGGAACACAGTGGAGACAGAACAAGAACACAGCTGGTAGAACACAAATTGGAACAACCGCTTAGCAGGTGGGAGTAAAAATACACCACTTTGAAAAATAGTTAAACAATATCTAATTGAATGTCTGTGTCCTTTGAGGTATGAAAAGTCCACTTCCAGGTAAACTTAAAGGAGAAAACTACAGGTAAATACACTACACGTGTTAACTACATTTGCAACAGCTTCTCTGTTAACAGCAAAACTCTGGGACAATCATTATATCCAACAAAAGAGGAAAGTATGCAGAGGTAATCAAAAAAGATCAAAGAGGAGGTCAAAGAGTATCTGTTTTCCACATTATCCTTTAACCTAAATATGTAAATTTTTTAATGTGATACACTGTATTTAAAAAAAAATTAATTTTGGCTAACTCATGGTCAATCAATATTAAAATTTCCAGACTATATCAATTAAGGCAAAACAAAAAGCAATTCCTAGAATATTATTCCTTGGCTCCTGCAGAAGCAGTGATAAATTTGTGTGTGGGAAGAATGGGTAACTTCTGGACTAAAAAAATTTTTTTCATCTGAGTTAAGTGTAAGCTAACCAAAAAGTCACTTGCCTGAGGTAAACTTAAAATATTCAAAAATATTTTATTGATAGTCACTTAGTGTTGAGTTCTAGGAATTCAAAAAAACCATTTCATATTTTATGGTACTTTGCAACTACTAATTGGAGTAATATTGCATGACATTTTGTTTCTGTGTTAATATTGAACTTAGGAAACAGAATCCCATCCTTTAAAAAATATTAGACAATTCAATACATGGCATTTTAAAATACCCTATGTCTCATAAGTTTATTCAAAATGTCAGTACATATACATAAGATAGTTATACAGCTACTTCCTCTTTTTTTTTTTGGTCTTTTTCCTTTTTATCGGTACCGGGGATCGAACTCACGACTGCCTGCTTGCAATGCAGGTGCTTATGCAGCTGAGCTAAATCCCCAGCCCCTAGCTACTTCCTCTTAATTCACTGAAAAGAAAGACTTGTACTAATATTGTTTGGACAATATTTTATGCCTATTTCTTGTACTCTGAGTAACTACTATGAAGATAACTATGCAATATATTATTGTTACTCTGTTGGCCTGATTTGAAACTGTTTTATTTCTATTTTTCCTCTAAAAAAAAATTAGATTCAACTCATTTACTATATATAAAAATCACAGGAAAAACCAAAATTGTGACTTAAAATTAAAGACTCTATACCACTTTCCTTTAGGATGATATTAGGTAGAAGCAATATGTCATTCCTAAGTATAATGATGTCTTTGTTCCTTGGACATTTCCCTTTCTCATGCATGTAAGACAGTTTTCAACAGGAGATATTAAAAATATTATGTACATGCACCAATTCCCCATAAGGAATGTCAACATTATGTATCACACACATGTAGTAATAAAAAAGTAAAATAGGGAGACCAGAGAACATGGCGGACAGACAACAGCAACTACCAGAGGCTCTCTGAAAGGTTCGGCTCAGAGGCCAGAAATAATGCGGACTAGGGAGACACGAATCAGTAGAGATATGCTCTGCTGACTCAGGAACGAACTGGGCTGAGAGAATCCAACTTGGAATACAGTCCTGGCGCTAAAATAGGAACAGAAAAATCTCGGTGTGGAGGCTCGACTCCGCGCCATCGGAAACCGGTTTGGATTTCCCGCCGTGCGGCGGCCGGCTATCTCCACAGCGGCTCAGCAAGGAGAGACGCGCCGAGCTCTGGGAGCGCCGAGCTCTGGGAACGGGAGAACGGAGTCGAAAAAAAAAGGACGGACAGAGGTGTACACGAAAACTGACTGGTGGCGAGGTGAGTGAGAATCTGACCCCCCACCACAGTTTGACTCTAGCGGAGATCTCTCTGGGCGCCATTCCCCTCTCGGACGGGATTGGAGAAAAGTGCCTGGCCTGAGTGACGCTGCTGGCGGACTCTCTAGGCTAGACTAGCCTAACCCAGATCCCAGAGCCGGACGATGGCCCGGAGGAGCGACTGACTTCCGCGTAGGCTGCCTCCTCCGACTCCCTGGTGCGCAGCGGTGGGCGGGAACAACTAGCCAGCGCAATTTGATCAGGCTGTGGCTGACAGGCAGGGAAGCCGGGCCTCCTTTGTAAGATTGCATTTTATAAGGAACAAAAAATATGGGGAAGGGAAGCAACAAAAAAAGCTCCTCAGCCCCCAATCCTGAGAAACAGGCAATAATGGACGCCGCACCAGTATACATTAAGCACCATATTGAGAGCCTCATAGACCAATTCAGGAATGAAGTTATCAATGATCTGAAGCTAGAAGTATGCAGAATAGTTAGAGAAATGCTAAACACCACCCAGGAAAAAACAGATGGTGGAATGGAAGAACAGAAAAAGAGGGGAGAATTGCTTGATGGAGAAAACAGAGAAAGCATTGAGTATGTGAAGCAGGTTCAAAGGGACTATCAAGAAATTAATAAGTCTATACAAGACTGGCATAACAGCTTGAAAGAAACTAAGGACAGACTATCTGAACTGGAGGGCAGACTTGAAATATGGGAGAATGAAATGAAAAACTTCTTAAAAATAACAAAGAAACAAACAGCAATAATACAAAGACAAGAAGATGATAAGAGGAGCCACCACTTAAGGATTAAGAACATAGAAGAAGAAGTAGGGACACAAACAAGTGAATTACAAAAGCTACTCACAGAAATAATCCAGGAGAATTTTCCTAATTTAGCAAAAGGTAAAGATACTCAGCTGTATGAGGCATACAGGACCCCAGCTACCTACAACCCTAACAGAGAAACACCCAGGCATATAATAATAAAAATCCCAGAAATTCAATACAAGAACAGAATATTAAAAGCTGTAAGAGACAAGAAACAGATCACTTACAAAGGAACACCCATCAGAATTACAGCAGATTTCTCTTCACAAACCATCAAATCACGAAGAGCATGGGGGGAAATAATTCAAGCTTTGAAAGATAATAATCTCCAGCCAAGATTGAGATATCCTGCACAACTGTCCCTGGAAATTGATGGAAAAACGAGGTGCTTCCAGGATAAAGAGGAACTGGGGGAATTTGCAACCACCAATTCAACTCTACAGAAAGTATTGCAGGATATTCTAAAAAAAGAAAAATACAAAGAACCCAGAAATAGTGGCAGGGAGGCCACAACGAATGGAGCAGAGAACAAAATGAAGAAGACAAACTGACAGCTACTGACAGAAAAAGAGCTCAACAGAAATGAGACAGAGAAGATTGGATGATAGGAACAGCTATTTTTGAGAAAATGACATCTTAATAGGTAATGCTGATTCAGTACCATCTTGTTTTGAAGTCTCATCTAGCTTTTGTTCTTCTGTCTCCAATGGTCTAACCAGGTTGTATCTTATTGGATTTTGTTATGTACGTTAGTATAAGCAAAAACCTTTTAAAGACAAGGAGATTATACAGAGACCATTGTTCATTTTCTGTTAGTCAATTCCAAATACTCTATAATGCTGTCATTCTCTTAAATGGTTTTACATTGTTTTGATATACTTAATGCTACAGTATATGAAGTTGTACTCAAGGACTTCAGGGAGGGAGTCAATATGGTAACTATTTTTAAGTCGGAAATATCTGGTGGTGAAACACTATTCTGCTTAAAAGGTTATGTTTTGATCTGCCCTGTTTCGCTGTTATGCCCTCTTTTTCTTTTTCTCAATCTCCACTCCATTATATACTTTTTTATTGTTATCCATTTAATTAAAGGGAAAAATATAGCAGGATATAATATAGTAACCCACTTTGACTTTCTATTTTCTCGATTTGAAGCCCTGTATTACTCTCACCATCTTGTTTTTGACTGAGGTTCCTCTATTCTGTTTTGCTGAATAGTATCAGGTTCGAAAGTTTAGGCATCAGCTGAGAAGATAATGAGATTCATTATAACGCCCATTCTCGTTGACTTCTATCTACTTTTGAAGACCTACAATATCTCCAATGTTTTGGTTTTGTCGGTTTTATCCTTTATGGTTTTGTTCAATAGTATTACAACTAATGATATAGGCAATTCTATTAGAAATAGCGGGAGGCATTAGGGTAACCATTGTTGATCACCTTGTATTATGTTTTTATATTATCTATTATATCCACCCTTTTGACTTGACCGATTCTGTTCTGTTATGTCACATTTGGTTTTACTCTCTTCCAAAAAAGCAATAAGAACAGTGGGAGCAATGAAACCCAAAATGTGTAATAGTCACTGTACAAAAGAGAGGAAAAGAAAATGCTCTAAACTATATAACTGCATGTATATTTAAATGTATAAGACAGAAAATGATATCACAGAGTTCTAATGGATCATTGAACAGAACTGTTTGCAGTATCATTGCTGGAATGTCCACTCTACAAACTTTAATTCTGTGACTTGAACAATTATTTCTAAGATGGCAATATGTAATCTATTAACTAGTGATTTCCTACTGCGCATTTTTTTCTTCTGTAAATCTGTATAACTTGTACCCTTCACTGTTTTTTTTTTTCTTTTCTTTTCTCCTTAAATAAAAATTAAAAAAAAAAAAAAAAAAAAAAGTAAAATAAAGATCTACAAAGGTCAAAAAAATAACAAGGAACTAAAACATTACAAGAAGTATACTTCCTATATATCAGTGAATATTAAACTAAAAGGACAGTATCAATAATTAAAGTCTAAATAAAAGATGTAATTTAAAATTTGGTTTTTGCTTTTGTTTTTGGTGGGTGCTGGGAATCGAACTTAGGACCTCACACTTGCCAGACAGGTGCTGCACCACTGAGCTGTATCCTGGCCCCTTAAAATTCGGTACAACTTATGTGATCATGCAAAAGCTTTTCATCTAAGAAGTCGTAATATTTAGGTTCCTTTTAGTATACATATCTGCAAAAGGGCTGAAAAAATAGGTTAACGTAAGAAAATAGTCCTTGAAAGATACATAGTAAAAGAGAATTTTAAAGTGATAAAGATAAAGATGGGTAGGGTAGTACATGCCTGTAATCCTAGAACAGCACTTCTGGAGGTTGAGACAGGAAGATCACACATGAAAGCCAGCCTGGGATATACAGAGAGTTCAAGGACAGCCTTGACTACTTAGTGAGACCCTGGCGGGCAGGGTGGGAACAGACTGAGTAATAAAGATGTAAAATGCAACCTGTTCTACCACTGTTCCTTTGGAAATTTTTCAAATAATTTAATATCAGTAACATTTAATTTAAAGGTCCTGAAACCTACATTAAAATGGCAAAATATTTTTTTTCTTTTGGTACTGGGGATCAAACTAACAACCTTGTGCTTGCCAGGCAGGTGCTTATACCACTGAGCTAAGTCCCTGGCCCAATATCTAACTTTTAAACTACTATAAATCATTATGCATCAATGAGAACGTTTCTACATGTTCTAAATTTCACCTCTGAAACATATATACAAAATTTCTACATTCCACAATTACCTCGCAAACATCTCCCCTCTCACAAAGTGCTTCTGGCGGACTTTCCGTAGCTTCACACCGCTCTACCCCCTTGTCCAACACAGCATGTCCTTCACTCAGAGGTGTAGAAGAAACCAATGTATCTGGCTGCTCACAATTAACAGGAGTGGCACTTCGCCCACTTTCTTCCATTTCTGCTTCCTCAGCAGGTATATTTAATGTTTCATTTACTTCTTCTTCAGGTTTTCCTTCAATAGATTCAACTATTTTAGTCTTTGGGGTTGAAGGATTAACTATAATAGGCACTAAGGCATATCCCTTGCCTGGCAATTCATCATCTGAATTGATTTCGCTTACGCTCCGGCTATCTAATGACTGTACACTAAATGAGTCTATTCTTTCAAAAGCATCAGATGAGCAGCAGCTCTCGTTTAGTTTCTGGAAATCATCTAAACGATTATAATCTGGACAAGCAGATGCAGTGAGAAGCTGGAAAGATGTCTGCATCAGGTGAAGGCTTGATTTTGCATCTGTAGTCTCTTGCCTTGAACTCGCTGAGCTCTCACTTATAACACTCTCATGATCTAAAACTTCAATGTCACTGGTGGTAGAAGTACCTGATGAGAAGGTACTAACAGGAGGAGAAGGAGTATTACTCTGTCTGTCTTCATGCTTTTGTTCCTTAGGTTCCAAAGCCACGTCCTTGGTCTCTGTAGTGAGAGACTGTGTAGAAACAGTAGATGCAGTTTCTGTAGTTGTCTTTACATTAGTTACGCTTTCAGATACTTTCAAATGTACAGCTGGCCCCTTCCCATCAGGCTCTTTATTAACAGTTTCGTCATGCTGGCCTTCAGTTTTAGGTGGAGAAGCTACTGTCAGACTTTGCTCTGATATACACAAAGAAGAGTCCTTCACCTTTGTTTCAGTTGTTTCAGTAGTTTTTGACTTTACAGTGTGTAAAGACTCAGATAAGGTGCTTTTCACTTCTTCTTCTGGTCGCTGTGATTTAGCTGGGGGCTTTGAAACCACTGGACTCTTCTGAATGGTCTGGACATCGGCTGGAGAGAGAAAGGCACTGAAGAAATTTTCAGATTCATCTACTACAGTCCTCCGAACTGGCTTTGTAATTGCTTTAGGAGAGGTTGTTGGTGGACTCTGGGGTTCAGTGTTCGATTTCAACCCCCAGGTTGAAGTATCCCATCCTCCACTCACAGGGGAACTTATTCCTTTGACAAAAAATATTCAAATATATTTATATTAGATTAATATTTCAATCATTATAAATGTGAATTTACATATCTATGAAATACAGCCTGTAACTTGACTGTTAAAATTCTTGCTTACAAACCAGGTGTTATGGCATATGCCTGTAATCCCAGCACTTAGGAGGCTGAGACAGGAGGATAGCTGTAAGTTCGAAGTCTGTCTGGGTTACATAGTAATTCAAGACCAGCCTGAACTAATTGCAAGACTCTATCTCAAAAACAAAAACAAAAACAAAAACTCCTTGCTCACTGCATCGTTAATTAGTGCCTGGGTTAATTCAGGGCCTTAAAGAATAAAACTAATGTGCACTTGCCTCAGAGGAACTAGTGGTACAGGTAAGAGATCAGACCTGGCCTAGAGTAGTAGAAGCAAGTATGTCACTCCCTCCCACAACAAATTAGGAAAGTAATGGTATATGATTTTTAATCCATAACTCCAAGATACATATGATTCATCTCACCAAAAAACCCTTATTTTACAGGTCATATGCAGTAATGGCAAAATTCCGAATTTAGTTTTAGTATTATTTTTATTCTTGTAATATCGTAATAAAACATAGTTACAAGAAAAACAAATGGCAACACTCAAAAACTGAATCCAAAATAATGGAGATGAATATACTTTTCAGAGATCTAATTAAACTGATGGGAACAGGCAGTTCTAGCAAACATATTCATTTTCGTCCACTTCAGTGCACAAGCATTTTCCAAGTCCCACTCCCCAAACCTACTCTACAAGTTTTTTCTTCCTCTTAGAATTTGCTTCTAACTTCCAAGTTATGCCATCAATTTTCATTATAATTTCGGAAATGTGCAATTTTTAGTTATTGCTTTTTCATATAAAAAGTAGTAACACACTAAAGAAAAAAATAAAAAGCACCTGACACTAGGATCTTTTTTTTTTTCTATTTGAGACAGGGTTTCATTATGTAGTTCAGGCTAGCCTTCAACTATACAACCCAGGCTGGCCTAGAGCTCACAGTATCCTTCTGTCTCAAGCCTCCTCAAGTGCTGAGATTATAGGAAGATACTACCAGATTCTGCTAGAATCTTTTTAGAATACAGTATTATAGAGAAAATAAATTCTAGGAAAATGGTAATTATATCAGTCACAGAAACAGCAACTACTAAAAACCCAATGATAAAAATGGCTATTTGCTAAAATATGTAAAGCACGCTTTAACTTTCTTTTTCTAAATTAAAAAGTGGCTGAGCAGAATTACAAAAGATTTTGCACAATTAGAAGTTGGTGGGGGGCTGGAGGTTTAGCTCAGCGGCATAAGTGCCTGCCTTGCAAGCAAGCAGTTGTAAGTTCGATCCCCGGTACCGATAAAAAGGAAAAAGACAAAAAAAAAAAAAAAAAAAAAAAAGTTGGTGGACAGAGCACAAATAACTAAAAGCCCCTGTGGTAAAGCCTATTCATTATTACAACTTTAAAGCTGACTGGAATAAAAAGTGCATATAAACATTTCAGTTTGCGGATAATGGCTTTAAATTCATTTATTCAATATATAAAAATAAGAACTCAAATTAAAGATTCAAGTGAACATGCAAGATTATGTCTGCTGATAAGCTTATCACTATCCTAATGTATGACAGAAATTGTTTGTTCTTAGAGAATGGTTTATACAGTACTTGTAGGGTTTCCTGACAACCATTTAAACTACCCCATTCTCAAGATTTATGGTCATTTTTGTAAACACAAGAAGCAATCCATAAACATTTATGGCCCTTAACTAGAACCTGAGTCCATTATTTCAAAAATAAATTATATAGCATAATGCATGTCCCAAATCTCAGAAAATGAGTAGCTTTATACTTGAAACTTACATTCTCAGTTTAGTAATTTCACATATAAGGTCTACATAGGAAAAAAAAAAAAAAAACAAATTGAGATACTCCAGCACGGTTAAGTATCACCATGTAAAAAGTAGTAAGATCATGATATAAAGATATTGTATCTTAAAATGAGGTGTCTCCAATTTAGGCCTTGATTTCAACGATGTAAAATTTAAAAAAAAAAGGACTTATACTTTCAAAACCTGGAAATCTTCATTCACACAGAGAAATGCTGAGTTTTTCCTTAGGTAAAGAGCAAATGAGTTTTGAAAGGTTAATTTCAGAGAATGTAACAGACGTGGCTATGCAAAACAATTCGATACAATCTAAAATTCCTGGACCACAGATTCCATGCCACTGGTAATATCTCCGTCAAATCCTACCCCTTGACTGCTGTGTGACCAACAGCAAGCTCCTCAGGTGTTCTAAACCTCATTTCTATCTTCTCTAAAACCTGGGTATTAACAAACCTACCTTGTGGAGCTGAAGATGAGAAATCCATGTAAAAAAATCTTTTGTGGAAAAAAAAAAAAAACTTTTGTGCTAACAAGCACCAAGTACTCATTAAATGTTAGCTATTGTTCCATCCATCCCTGCGCATTTACATACTTCAGACCTAGGTGTCAGTGCAGCAACTCCAGGTTCAAGAAGACTGGGACAGTAGAAAATGAGCTTAGAGACAAGACCAGGAAATAGAGGACCGGGCACCTCAAGTCAGCAGGACCCGCACTCAGGACAAAAGGCACCGAGGACTGTGGGGCTGCGATTTCCTACAGACAAACTGCAAAAACCAACTTGGAAACTAAAGCAGCGTCTGGGAAAGAGCCAGGAACATCAACCACTAGACCGGTGTTATTTGAAGGAAGCCTGTGGGGCCCAGGGCGCCCGCCACCATCCCACCGCTTACCCGGCTCTCCGTAGGGAATGGTCTCCACCCAGGCGCTCGGCTCCTCCTCCTGGATGTCCAGGACCCTGTCGATGGACTTCTGGGCCTGGGACAGGGCCTGTTTGGCGAAACTGGAGAGCTGGGAAGCGTTGAACCAGCTCATCGCTCCTGTTCAGCCAGCGGTGGTGGCGGCGGCGGCTCCGAGAAGGCCGAGGGCCAGGCCGGGCACCTCGGGCCCTAAAGAGGATGCGGCGGAGCGGCCTCGGCCCCTCAGCCACTGTGCTGGCAGTCAGCAGGGACCCATGGCCCTGCTGTCTCCCCCGAGACAGGAGTCTCACCCAGCTAGCCGCGAACAGCTGAGAGGAAGGGCCCCGCCTACGCATGCGCGGGCTCCTTCCACGTACACAACCACCAGATCCGGGAGCCCAGAGTTCCGGCGAAGCGGAAGAACCCCTCCGAGAACGTGACGTAATATCCGGAAGCCCGAAGTTGCTGTTAGTTGCCACGCAACGCCACTTGCTTTTGAAGTGCTCCAAACTAAAGAGTAGTGTTTGGTCAGGAGGAAACTCTGATTACCAGGAAGCAAAATCCTCTGTGAAGAATGAGTGAGCTTCATGTAGGTTCTCTCCCAAAAGATAATTCAGGTGTTAAAGTCTATCACCGTGCCAGTCCTAACTAGAGAAAAAAGGAAATTTGAGTGTGGCACTACTCTTAGCATTTTGACTTAAGTATTTAACCATTTCCATTACCTGAGCCTTAAAAGAAATCTTGGTTTGGCCTTGCCTACTACTGTGAACACTCTTGTATCATGAGAGGGTCAGTCTTTCCCTTCAGTACCCCTACACTCACTCCCTGGGTCAAAACATTAGCACAATGGTCTTGAGTGTCTGCTTGCTACCCCTTCCCGAGATTCCTATATTTAAACCAAGTCCCCAGGAGTTGAGGATTTTAGGTTGTTAAGTCATGAGAGTGGAAAGGACCAGGAGTTTCTGTTTGTCTTTTCTACCATAGGATATAGTGAGAATATGCCATCTATGAACCAGAAGAGTACACGAGTCCCCCTCACTTGGTTCCTTGATCTTGGACACCTCAGCCTCAGCACAGTAATTAATTTTACTTATAAGCCGCTCAGTTTACAATTTGTTACACCAGTTCAAAGGGATAAGCCACCTAAAACACTATTACTTTACCAATGTATCCTGTGACATTTCTTAAAATACCTTTTCTACATGCACTGCCTTCAACATGTGGCCATGGAAAGAAATCTTAAATTGACTGCTTTTCTAATCTAGCCAGCAGCTGTGTTTGTTTGGCCCCAATAATGTTAAAAATACTAAATTCTACCAACACTTAAAAGTAATGTAATATAAAAATTCAGAACTCCAACTGTTTTTGAAAAATATGACTAATAAGGGAATACTCCCCTGGAAATGGCCATCCTTCAATAAACAATTTTCATGCACTCAAGTTTCCCATACACCCACCACACTCACTAAATTTCATTCATTCTCTCCCTGCTGTGATTATTCCCTTAACCTGCCTATTGTTCATATGGTGTTTATCCCATCACAAGAAACTATAACATTAAAAAATTATCATTTTTTTTTACAAAAATCAACTGGAACTGAATCCTCAACATGTTCTCCATTCTATTCTATTTTTTTCCCTATTGCACTAAGAATTGAACTCATAACTTCCTGCATGCCAGGCAAGCACCCTACCATTGAGCCACAACCCCAGCTCATATCATCCCTTAATATTTTATGGTTTTCCAATTTTATATAAGTACATTAATATGTATATGATAGGGAGCTTCCATGGGTGATGACTGAGAAGTGGGTTTTTGTGAGCCTAAGAAGGTATAGATCTGTACCATGTCCTCACAGATCTGTTGTTCCCAGCCCTTAGGCCTGAAAACGAGGAGCAACATGCCCAGAATCAGTTATAAGACAGGAAAAGGAAAGGAAATCCTCATAGAAAAACTCTACAGTGAAAATGATGGAAAACGGAAGAAAGTCAGAACATCAAAGTAGTCTGAAAATGAAGCCAGGTAACAAAGAAAAGCTAAAGGTAGAGGGCAACCCAATATAAAAAGGCAAGTTTGAGGATGAGGGAGAGATATATGATGGGCAATAAAAGAGAAAGCCAGAAAAATCACAGAGAATTAGAAAATGACAGCAGGCTGCAGCCACCCCTGGGGAAGAACCACCAGTAGTCTCCTGAGATCTGTACCATGTTGCAACTTAGGACCCTGGGAAACCAAGCAAGCAGCTCCCCTCCCTGGTAAGCAGCTGTGGTGTGGCAGGCTGTGACCCCTCCAGGGGGACAACCACCAGCTCCTGAGACCTGCACCATGTTGGAACTTAGGACGCTGGGAAACCAAGCAACCAGCCTGTCTCCGTGCTAAGCAATAGTGAGCCTACTGGTGCTGAGAGTCAGTCATCCCACTTCCCCTACTCCCTTTCTCCTGCCCCCCATTAGCAAATGGGAACCAGAGATCTGAGCATCTCTTGGGAGGCTGACCATAGCAAATAAAGGGGATTTCCTTCTACCATCTCTTTGAAGGCAAATATTTTTATTACCATTTTGCTTTATTCTGATTAATGGCACTGCTCTATTCAATATTGTTTTGATAAGTCCTATAATGTACTGTATTTCATTTTGATATATGTGATTGAAAGAACTATTGTGAAAATAACAGGATATACTGTGATACCTAGTACTGTTATCCCAGTAACCTGCTGTGAAGTTCTGTAACAATTTTCACTACACTGTCTCAGTTGGCTTTATTCTGTCTTGTTCTGTTGTATTTTACTACCTTCAAAATAAAAATTAAAAAAAAATACAGCAAGCCAGAACAGTCTAGGCAGCAATAGTGAAGAAGCCAAAAGCATCTGGCTGAATACATATGCCCCAGAAGAGGGTGGGGAGAATCCCCCAAAGGACTCAGGAGGACTACCTAAAAGGCATTTGAGCATATGACAGAAATGTTCAGATGTATCTAAAGCTCAAGAGTTAAGGAAAAAACTGAAAATAGGTGTTTTTTACTAGGATGCAAAGAAATGTATAGGAAGCATTTGTCCCAATGGAACAAAGGAAGGGGATAAAGTAGGGATGATAAAGGGCTTACATAGTATCTCAAAACTTCAATATCTTTGACCTGGAATTTGGACGCAGAAAATACTCGCAGTCCTGCTTTCCCTGGTAGATACTTCCCAGAGACTAAGGGGATTTACAGCAAAGAACAGTTGGGAATCCCTGTCCCATGATTAAGTGTAAACATCTGGGCAACTTCCTACTCTTTATTCTGCTATCAAATGGAAATAACTTTTACCTTCTCATAAAGCTGCTCTGTGACTCATTACAGTACCTCTATAAAAGAGATGCTGTTAAATTTCTTCATCTCAAAAACTGAGGACAGGCCAGGGATGTAACTCAGTGGTAGTGATGGCCAAAAAATCTATACATAAGGCTCTGAGTTAAATTCTTAGATTTGCTTGAGGTAGGGAGGACTATGTAACTTTACACTAAAGCACATAAAATTACCCAATATGGCTTTTATAGTGAAGTAATTTGTCAATATGGAAATATAAAAAAATTAAAACTCAATCTACTGAAAATCACAAAACTCTTGAAAAATGCCATCTAGGCTGGGCATGGTAGTACATGCTATAATCCCAGCCAACTGAGAGGCTGAGACAGAAGGATTGCAAAATCAAGCCCAATTACTCAGTGAATGAGATCCTATCTTAAAATTTAAAAAAATCAGAACTATGTACCTGTTCCCACAGTGTAACAGCACAACCCAGGTTTTTAGTGCTTAATTTGTATTTCAAGGATTTTTGAGAAACAAAGGAATGGCAAATGTTATGACCTGTATCTAGATATCCCCCAAAGTCTCACAGTCACAGGTTGAGCTTTTTGGGAGGTGGCTGATTCTAGGTTGTGTGCTGTTGGGATCAAGAATGTAATGCTGGGATTGACTCACCAGTGATAGGAGTATGGGTATATGTGCTACCATCCTAACAGTACCCTGGGTAAGATGTAAAACACAGAGCTGCTGTGCTTGCAGCTGATCATGTGCTTGCTGCTTTGACTATCTTCTGTCATGAACTGTTTCTCCTCCGTGAAGCCCCTCACCAATGCAGCCAGTCAACTATGAACTGAAACCTCTACAAACTTGTGAACTCAATTAAACCTCCTTTAACTTTGGGTATTGTCTCAAAAAGAGAAAGTAACTTTGGGTGTTTTTTCTCAACAAGAGAAAGTAACTTAAGACAAAATTTGGTGCCAGAAAAGTAGGATCACTGCTGTTACTATAGCAGACCAGGTTGTTCAAGAGCCTTTGGAACTGGCTTATGGGAAGTTTGGTAGAGTTGCCATCTAACAAAGTAGCCCAGGAATGCCTAAGGCTGTGCTTGATTTCTGGCCAGTGCTCTAAAGACCAAAATGTTTATAGAATTGCTGCCAGTAAAGACCAGGCTCCAGAAGTTTCTACTGGAAGACTGCATTAGCTGTTGGACTCCACATAGTGTGTTATACCTTAGCAGAAAATTTGTTCCCTTTGCTCATGTTCCAGAGACTGCCCGAGACTGAGATTAAGGGTGAGACTAATTAATCTGACCAAAAGAAATTCCAAGGCAGTCAAATGTTGAGGACATGGCATGGTTGCCATTGGGGACTTTCAGACAGATTTATGTTCAGAATCAAGAGCAAAGAGCCCAGGAAAACGCTTAAAAAATTAAGAGTTTGGCCAGAAAGGAAGCTTCAGTAAAGTTGCTGCCTGCTAAAATGGAACTGGTAGCTTAAAAGACTAGCAAGAAAAAGTCACATAAACAACATAAAAGATGGCCTGAAGAAATGAGAACAGGACATCACACTTTGGGGGCTCAAAATTGTAAGTGAAAGACTATGCTTTGAGAAGATGGCCACAGAGCATCATGTTCCAGAGTGGCAACAGCCTAGGCAAGTTGTTCAGGATTTGGTTCATAGACATTTGGCCACTACAGGAAAGAGAAGGAAGACAATTTCTCAAACTACTGGCAGACCTTGGCATCATCTACATGATGCTGGTTTTAGGTATATGTGGAATGCAAGAGTTGTGGAGTCAGAAAGCTGTCCACCCAGAGTTTGGGATGCCTGGAAGGTGCAGTAGTGTCCCCCTAAGGGGGAACTATATGAAAGCAAAGGTGCAGTGGAGATCCTGGCACTCTGAAGAAGTCAGGAAGATAGAGTGTCTGAGGAAAACTGTGAGGAAACAGAACCAGCCCAAGAGAAAAGCCGTGGGAGCTATAAACAGTACAAGGAGAGCCACCCAAACCCTTTAGAGCTCACATCTTACCAGAGGTTGCTTTGGATGCTGGACATGCAAATACAGGACTTAATGTTTGCCCTGCTGGATTTTGGACTTACTTGGTCCCATTCCTTTGTATCCCCATACTTGAACCTTTTGGAATGTTTATCTTACACCACCTTTTGGAATGTTTATTTTATAGCATCTTATAAAACATTCCTTTTGGAATGTTTATAACTTTATTTGTTCAGAAGCTTGCAGCTAAGAGATTTTTAAATTGAACTTTTCAACAATTCTGAAACTGTTAAGACGTTGGGAACTCTTTACAGATGGGCTAAATGCCTTCTGCATAAAGCGATGTTTATGTTTTGGGGATGGGAGGAACAGAGTGTCATGCCTTGTGTCTGGATGTCTTCCTAAAGCTTTGTGACCAAAGGGGCTTTTCAGAGGGGGTTGGATCTAACCTGTGCAAAGCTGGGATCAACAATGTGAATCTTCAATTGATTCAGATGCAATGCAAGGATTAAGAGTGCTACCTGCTTTAGTGATGGACAGCCTGGATAAGAATATAAGGGACAGAAAGAGGGCTGTTGTTGTCACTTGTCTGCTGCCTTCTTCTGGCCATAAACTGTTTTTCCTCTGCAGTGCCTCTGTCCAATGTGACCCTGCCTTACAGCCAGCAAAGCAGGAATTGAACCTCTACAAACTGTGAGCCAAATGAACCTATTTTCTTTTAACCCTGGGTGTCAAGTATTTTGTCTTAGCGACAAGACAGCAAGAAATCTTAATATAAAAAAATACTCATTCCATCTCACTAAATGTTAGAACACTTAAACCAGATCTGAAAAGTTCCTGTAGAAAAAGTATTAATTCATGTGTAATAAATGCTTGATAGGGATGCTAACTCTTGATGGGTATAGTAAACATTTAAGAATTATTCATAGAGCCTTTCATGAAGACAGCAGCATGGCAAATAGCATAGAAAGTGTCTCTGAGATATGGTGTCCAGACAATTGAATACAGCAATATGAGGAAAGAGGGAAGTAGGTCTCTGGCACCCAGGAAGGATCTGCAGCAAGAACTGAAGTCCACAGGGAGACAAAGAGATTTCCACAATGAAGATGGTAAAGCCAAGCTTCACTCTCTCCCAAAACCCTGTGTGGGAGTGGCAGCTGAAACTTTCATATACACAGTGACTGGTAGACTGAGGCCTTCCATGCCAAGTGGGATGGAGGAGTGGTTGCAGCAGATTGCAGAGGCTGGTGAGTTATCTCGGTTTAAGTGTACCCAAGGACAACTGGCCATAGACATTTTGGAGAGGCCAACTGAGTTACAAACTTATTAACAACTGCAGATTGCCTCCACCTACTAGCTCCCACTATCAGGGTGAGGTGGAACCAAGTTCAAACCAGCAGATGGCAAAGGGAATGCTGCGGGATGAACAAATGGGGATCCCGCCTCACTGCAACAAATCAGTCTGAACTTCAATAGAATTGTAGGTGCAGGCTCACTGGGATTATCTACTACCCCAAGGTAAATCTATGACTGGCTTGCTGGGATTAATTACCAAGGATACGGACTGTCAGCCAACTCTGTTTACAGTAAAGGGAGGCCTACCTTAAAGTGAGCATTTTTAAAATTTTTCGTTTCATTTTTTGGTCTTGATTAGTTGCTCTTTTTATGAATGTGAACATTCTAGTTTTCTATTGTAACTGTATTATTTTTATTTCTTCCTTTTCTTTCCCTCCCTTCTTCACCAGTTTCCTAA
This sequence comes from Cavia porcellus, assembly GCF_034190915.1. Lineage (NCBI taxonomy): Eukaryota > Metazoa > Chordata > Mammalia > Rodentia > Caviidae > Cavia > Cavia porcellus. Next base: position 52,027,581 of record NW_026947496.1, read on the forward strand.
ATTTTTATAATCTTCTTCTGTCCTCCAGCCTTGCTTCTATCTCTTCCTCTTCTTCTATTTCTCCATATTTTTCCCTATAACCTATTTTAAATTTTCTCCTCTGAGGGTAAAATTGCAATGCTGATATTTACTGTATACAATTTTCTGGTTTTAGACAGTATTATATAACCACAAAACTAGTTCATACAGTTCAAGGTGCAAATTTTTTTTTTCAATGTGCAAGTTAATAGTTAACACTGTGATTTTCTAGGCTGTGTTTGATGCTATTGAGGTCCTCCATTATAATACTTGAAAATCAATGGTATTCCTATCCACAAATAATAAATTCACTGAGACAGAAATTAGGGAAGCAATACTCTTTACAACATTATCTCCCCCAAAAAAGAAAAATATCGAGAAATAAATGTAACAAAGTAAGTCAAAGCCCTTTACAATGAAAACTACAATACTGTGAAAAGACTGACTAAGATATCACAAAATGGAAAGTTATCCCTTATTTTTTGGTAGAAAGAAGCAATATAGTGAAAATAGCCATAATCCAAAATTGTTATTCAGATTTAATGCAATCTTGATCAAAATACCAATAGCATATCTCATAGAAGTAAGGAAAACAATCCAAAAACTCATTTGGAACCAGAAGAGACCTAGAATAGCAAAAGCAATTCTGAGCAACAAAGGCAAGGCAGAACACACCACAATCCCTGACTTGGAATTATACTACAAAGCTACTGTGATAAAATCAGCACAGTACTGGCAAAAAAAAAAAAAAAAAAAAAAAAAAAAAAAAAATCACCAGAGGATTAATGGAACAGATTAGAAAATGAAGAACAAACTCCAAACAAATTCAGCCAGCCGGCTTATCTTTGACAAAGAATCCAAACACCTTCACTTGAAGAAAGATAGCCTCTTTAATAAATGGTGCTGGAAAAAGTAGCTTTCTACATGCCACAGATTAAAACAGGACCTGTATCTTTCACCATGCACTAAGCTAAAATTGAAATGAATCAAAGACCTAAATATTTAAACAGAAATATTAATTCTGCCAGAAGACAGCATAGGTAGAATTCTTTAGACACTAGTGTAGGAAAAGACTATGAACAAAACCTCAATCTCACAGGAAATATCACAAGAGTGAACAAGTGGGATCACATCTTATTAAAAAGCTTTTTGCCCAGCAAAAGATACTGAAAGAATGAAGAGACAACCCACAGAGTAGGAAAAAATGTTTTGCAGCTATTTCTCAGACAATGAACTAATATCTAGAATATAAAAAATTCAAAAAAATTAGACTTTTCCAAATTTAAAGATCCAATCCAAAATGGGCATCTGAAATGATTAGACCTTTTTTTTAGTACCAGGGATCTAACTTATGACCTTGCACTTGCCAGGCAGGCATTTATGCTGCTGAGCTAAATCCCCAGCCTATACTTCTCATATGAAGTAGAAATTGCAAATAAATACATGAAAAAATATTCAACATCAGTGGTGATTCAAGAGGTGCAAATTAAAAAACAATGCTGAAATTCAAGAGGTACAAATTAAAACAACACTCAGCCAAGAATGGCAGTTAACAAGAATTCAACCAATAACAAATATTAGCAGGGCTGTGAGGAAAAAGGAACCCTTATTCATTGTTGGTGAGAGTGTAGGCTGGTGCAGCTGCTATGGAAGACACTGGAGATTCCTTAAAAAATGAAAACTAGAGGCTCCATCTGACCAGGCAGACTACTGCTGGAGCTCTTGGCAAAAGAATTAAAGTTCATATCTGAGCAATATATGTACACCCATGATTTTAGCAGCATAGTTTATAACAGCTAAATCTTGGCAACAGCCCAAATGCCTACCTACCAATGAATGGGTAAAAATGTTGGCTTTTTATATAATGAAGTAATAACTCTGCTATAAGAGAGATAAGCTTAAGATATTTCTGGCTAAATGGATGCACCTTAAAACCATAGTCTTAAGTGAAATAAATCAGACACATATGTTTAAATACTGCATTGTTTCCCTGGTGTGAGAAACTGAAAGTGTAAATAAAGACCAAAATGTACAATAGATATTGGGAAGAAAATGTTCAAATGAGAGGAGGAACAAAGGAAAGGAATGAAGGGAAGAGGAAAAAAAAGAACAGAAGTAAAAAATACAAACAAAGCTTTTGTAAGTAAGGAGAGAAGAGGGGCTTGAAGGGAAGGGAGAGGAAAGAGACAAAAAGAAACAAGGTATTTAATGTACAGGTACAAATTTCCTATGATGAATATTATCATTATCTATATCTAAATGTAACAATAAAATTTTTAAAATGCAAAAAAATATATATACAAAGCAAAATTATTCACACATAAATATGAAACTACTCGGTATCCTTAAAATACTTTGAAAGTATCAGTGAAAGTAGACAATGTATGATTTTATTAATAAATAATGCAAAAGCATCAGTGATAACTGTTTCAACATTAAATTTTTTAAACAGCCAAGTTGGCTTAAATTTGTGCATAATGGCCGTATGGCACTGCAAATACACACATGAAAATATTTCCTATTTCCATGCACAGGTATTCAGCTATAACACTGCTTACAAATTATTAAGGACAAGATAAACTTTAACAATCAATATTGATTTGGACTGCCACAATTAAATGAATACTACACTGAGTAATAGCCTATGTTATACTCTGGATGTCAGGTTATAATATTTAAAGTTACTTAATTCTTGTTTCCTTCCAAGGGACATTTTTGTATATGTGGTACCCAAATGAAAGCTGAGGAATGCATTTTGACCATAACAGAATTCAGACACAACAGAATATTTGCCTCCTCCTCTAAAAGCTTTTTGTTTACTCAGAATCTCTCTCTCCAGGCATCATTTCCTGTATTACTAATGGACATGTTTATAAGCACCGACCCCAAAATTTATCCTCAAGGGAGTTATAAAGTTAGAAAAGAGTAGTTCTTTATATTGAGTCAAATGTCAGCAACACTAGCTTAACGTCATAAATTCAATTTCTTAGCATCCATGAAGTGTATTAGTTCCATAAGTTGTCCACTATGTGCAAATTTATTTTTTTTAAGAAGTAAAATGAAGTTTGAATAGTACAGTCTGTGGTGTGGTGACATCAGCAACTGCCAGTTCTTGTCCATCGACAAGTCCTAATTCTGAAACAGAAAAAGTGTAATTAACCCAAGTAAAAACTCAAAAAAATAATAATGATACACACTGACACAAACTATAGAGTTTTATGGCCTAGATAAACATCAAAATTCAGATCTCTTTAAGGAAGGTAATATTTGATTTCTTCAGAGTTTTGTTATTTTTCTACAAAAAGAGTAATAAACAGTATTAGCTCTTCTAGTAAAGAACTGTATCTAGAACAAGCATTTATTATTATTTTATCAAAAAGAAAAACCACTATTAAACATATCATTTAATATACCTTTCAAAGTTTTGGAAAGATTCGGCCTTGTTCGTTCTTCAATAGAGGTTACTGACTAGAAAACAAAATTATTTTAACATAAAGCACATTAACATAAAATTAAACTATTAATATAATTTTCCAGAAGAAAAAATGAGCACTGATCACCTGTAAGTAAAGTGTTCTATTTTTCCCTTCTAATGTGGCTGTGATAGCTGGAGATTTCATCTGCCTAAGTATAATCATGAGAAAAAGTATTGAACATCATTCTGTATCTTAAAATTTGTTTCTAAAGTTTTAATATGTAAAAAAATGTTTTACAATATAACAAAAGTCCAGAACACTTACAGAGAAGCACTATTGGTTAGATAGTCCAAAACTTCCTGCAGTTTAGCTGATGGAGAAAACTGAATATTTTGAGGAAGCTGGCTACAAGCTGGGCAGTTCTCCTATATATACAATACATAACAAATTATAGAGAGGCACATGAACTAATATTAGTTTCTTTATAAACAAAGAAATGCATATTTCTTATAAGAATTATTCTACACTTAAAACCTATTTGTCCCAATAAAATATTTCTTTTACATTATCTTGCTATAAGGTATTTATTTTATGCTAGACACCAAAAGACATATAATAGAGGTCTGGTGATTAAAAAATAAGATATTTAGGGTTTTGGTAATTCTTTTCAAATTTTTAAGGAGCAATTAACATGCATAATCAAAAATATTTTCATTAAATATTACTAACCTTTCTTTCTGCTTCAAATGTGTAAGTGTACAGACCATCTACATCATTGAATACCAAGTAATTATTAAGGGGAATGTATGCACTGTAATAAAAAACGTTCATCTTTAATTGGCCAAGTAAAAACATGAATTTACATACAACTTATTAAACATGAAATTCATTACCTTGTGGCTATTTTAAAAACCTCAGTGGCACACACAGCTGAAGAGGGGAGAAAATAAAAGTACTTTAACTCAATGAAAAAGACATTTAAGACGTCAATTATAAATCAGAACAAATAATGTATAATGGCTACTAATTAAAAATAGATTCAATAAAACACCAGCACTTGTCTTTAAAACTGAGAAAATGAATTTTATGTAGTATTTGTTTTATGTGATCCATGCAACAGAATGATTTTCTTCTTCATCAGTTTAATGAACAGACTGTTATGCTGATTAAAAAGATATGGAACTAAAATGTCCCTTTATTGAAGAACACTATCTAAGATATAATGTAAGACAGCTTGTTTATTATTTGATACTTTAATTATAGAACTTACTCAAGATATCAAATTCTTAAAATATAAGAACAGTAAAAATGTCAATTTAAATATTAAGTCAAAAAACACAGAAAAGAAAACTAAGAGAAGATTTTTTTCCTTACCTGCAATGACTGCATTTGTGGAAGCTACTGCAGGAATGATTCGCTTTACTACCCCTGGAAAAAATGTATCAATTACGGTCATATTTCCTTTATAAAATAGTTATCTCAAATAAAACTGTAATTATTAGATAACACTTTTTCATTTTACAATAATGGGGATTGAGCCCAAGGCCTCAAAAATGCTAGGAAAATGTATCATTGAGCTACATCCCCAACTTCTAAATAACATTTTTTGAAATCTAATTTTTTTAGGCTTTCCAGTCAGGAAGTAAGGTTACTTATGAAACAATCTTCTTAGAATCTTAAATAGTAACAAAAAAAAAAAAAAAGTAAAAATCTCTCACCTGACATAGTAATAGAAGTTAATAATTAGTGCTTACTGCATTCCAGGTAAGTATCAAGATTAAATAAAACACTATGCAATTTTTTTTTTTTTTTTGTCTTTTTCATTTTTATCGGTACCGGGGATTGAACTCACGACCACCTGGGCTTGCAAGGCAGGTGCTTATGCCACTGAGCTAAATCCCCAGCCCCAACACTATGCAATTTTCATAAAAGTTCCTACGTTAGTCTACTATTTAAAGAAAATGAGACTGATAAAAGTTCTAAAACATAGCCACACTGGGGGTGATACATAAACCCAACTATGCCCCAAAATGCATAATTTTGTTTTGTTGCGACAGGTCTCCCTATATATAACTCAGGCTGACCTCAAACTCACTCTGTAACCCAAACAAGCCTTAAACTTGCAGTCTTCTCTACCTTGGCCTCCCATGTACTGGGATGATGAGATGTGCACCACCAAAGCAGGATCAAAGGGCCTAACAATCTTTTTTTTTTTTTTTTTTAAGAGAGTAAAATTAACAGAACAATACAGATCATAAGGAAACAATTTTAAGAAACACATATTTCAAAGTAAGACCACCAGAGATCTTCACTGTCTATTTTTTGTCTCTTGTTTTCTTCCAAAGAGTTGTCCACGTCTTCACACACAGTGAATACATACTAAACAATATAGTACTAAACTAATCAGAACAGGATGATGAAGGCATTTTAGGTCTTCAAGACCGGACAATAGGGAAGTCAACAATGGCTGCCATAATGTCTCTCGTTCACTTCGAAATAGCTGTCCATATCTTTATGTATGTCGAAATTAAACATATGAAACTAGACTAATAACACTCTAAACAGTGAATAGGAGTATTGCTAGATTTTATATCATAATGTTACAGAATTAGCACTGGATATCTTAGTGTCTCTTCTTCTTCGCAGTATCTGTTCATTACAGTGCCTAACAATCTTAACTGATATATTATGTTGTACTCAGAGGTTTTTAAAATAGCCATAGGTAATTAATTTCATTTTTAATATATTGTATGTAAATCCAATTAACATACAAACATGAAAACATGCTTTCTAATTACTCTTCAAATAACAGATTCAGATGTTCAATTAACAAAAATCCACAACAAAATAAAAAATATACTTTTTTTTCTCCCTATGAATTCCAGGCTAGCCTTAAACTATGTAGCCCAGGCTGACTTTAATCCACCTGCCTCAGACTCCTGAGTGTTGGGATTATAGGCCTGGACCATTATGGTCAGCTCTGAAAACTGTTCTTTAGAAAGTATCTTTCTCTTATTCTACAACTTGAGCTACACAAAACAGCTCAGGTTTCAACCCCGTATCTTTGATATTAGTATTCACATATTAGGAATGAACAAAATCTAACCACTTTTAAAAGCACAGATGTCCTATTTCATAACTATGTTTAATTGTTCATTTTAAAAATAAGCAACCGTACTATCTTGAAGTATAAAGGTGCACTGTCAGACCTACTCCCAAAATTCCAGGAGTACGCTGGCCAATTTCAGAAACTTCAGACAAAAGGTACATATTTAAGAAGACATGAAAAAAAAAAAAATAAGCACTAAGGAGACTGGGAGGCTTTTATTTAAAATGATTATATAGTGCAGAGGAAGAGGATATTGAAAAGTGTAAGCCTCTTGATGGTAAAACTGGAAGTGCTCCAGTGAGCCACATCTAGCAAGGTATACCGAAATGAAGAACAAGTAGTCACAGTGAGGAGCAGTGAAGAAAAGTATCTGTTCTTATAGAACTTTCATTTTGAAGGAGGCCAAAACATATCAGAATTTCAGATACTAAAGAGTTCAATATGAAAAATGGAATGACATGTGACCCAAATAACAACAGTAAGCACAATACATTAGATGTGATCAGGGAAGGCCTTCTTGTTGAGGTGATAATTTGCACTGAAACTTAAACCATGAGAAGGACCAGCCATGCAATAACTTGGGGAAAGTTCTGCAAACACTAACGGCAAAAGGGTAACATGATGTAAGTGGGAGATATTCTTTGCATTAAGAAAAGGCTGCCATTAATTTCTGCTGGTGAATTATAAAAAGGGAAAACAATGCATGGTTCACTTAAGCTGAATAATTGGGAAAACTGTTTAACTGGATACCTGAAGGGTAAGGCACTAGCCTTGAAGAGATCCAGGCACAGAGAGAGTTCACCAGGCACAGTAACTAGGGAGTATGAAGGCTATGATGCAAATGAACTTGATGTCTTCAAGGAAGACAAAATAGGTCAGTGTAGAGAAGAGCAGGGAGCAACAGGTCTGTGTATGGCACACAATAGAAAGCATGAATCTTCCCAGTGAACTTGGTGATCCGGTCACAACTTTTTTTTCTTTGTCTTTTTGAGACAGGGTTTTTCTATGCAGTTCAGGCTGACTTTAAACTCACTTTGTAGCCCAAGTTGGCCTCAAACTGATGGCAATCCTCCTGCTTCAGCCTCCTGAGTGCTAGGATTGCAAGTGTATACCTTCCTGGGCAAAACTTTAGAAAGAATGAACTATGACTAAACTCAAAGCCTAATGATCACTGTGAGCAATGAAACTGTTTACTGAGACAGCTTGACTCTGACCAGCCTCACTAGTTACTGTGACTAGCTGAACAACTCAAGATGTTGTAGAAGAAAAGTTTATCTAGATTTCAGTAGAGTATCTGAAAAAACCTTTCATATGTCCTTGTGAACAAGACAAACCTCACAGATGAAATACTCAAGAAGGTCTGATTAAAAGAAAGATAAATCTAAAAAAGCCTGATAAGAGGTATGATCATGTCTTTTCTCAAACAGTTTGGTCTTACTAAAAATTTTAGTCAGTTATTTGCAAAATAAAAATGATTATCAAAATAACAGGCCAAATGAAACTGGCACAGAGAGAAAAGAGCAAGTTAAATTTTAAGAATAAATTTGTAAGAACTTACACTTAGATATAAAAAACAAAACACTTTCAATACTGCCAAGTCCAAGATGAGGTTTAGCAATTGCATAACAAAAAAGTACAGACATTTTAACACCAAAAAAAATCAAGAGTATAGCATCAATGCAAACAACTGATGATGAAAAAAGCCCACTCTCCTTTAAGACCGTCAATTATCAGAAGTCTGATCTCAAGTAAGACCAATTCTAGAATGCTGCCTTCTGGCCTAGTTAAGACAAATATGGATATACAGAATATGATCAGAGAAAAATGGTATGATGAGGACCTAAAGTCAGGTAAATATTTCAGAGGGTCAAAGGAATTAGGCAGGTTTAAGGCAGTGATAAAAATGTGCATGGAATGTAACCACATCCTCAATGTTAAAAGCTATTACTTTAAACAGAGTGAGAATAATGGGGCAAAACTTAAGACTAAAGTACAACTTTACTGCTCAATATATACAACAAAAGTCTGACACTCTTGTTCAAATATGACATATACTGCTTCCAAGAGGTAGTAAAGTTCTCTTCATTAAAAGAGTTAAGTAGATGGTTGGAGCTGAGTGACTTAGGGACTCTTTCAATCCTAAGAGTCAATAATTTTAGTAAAGCCCCTCTAGTTGAGAAGTAGTATGGATTCTGCTGATCTGGATTCCCATCTACTTTGGGTTAACTTAGAAATATTTCCATGGTATCTTCACTGATCCTCAAATGGATAGTACTATCCAAAATCACTTAGCAGGGATTCACTTCAAAGTATCGCCAATCCTTTAAACAGGGATTATATTGCGATTACAATTAGTAATTCAAAAAATTACCTTGAGTGAGTCTATAGGTAACACCTCTAATATTATATTGTGATGCTCTTTCTAGAGATTTTTGAAATATCCACTGAATATGCTCAGGATCATCTCCATCTAATGGAACCCCTTCTGTTTTTTTAAAAGAAAAAAAAAGAGAAATCAGTAATCACAAAGCAATTTGTCTTTTAATGAAATTATCCAAATGAATAGTACAGAGAAATACATATTTTATACAATTCTGGATTATTAGATTAGGTTTATTACCTCCAAAAGGCTGCTCTTTAGGCCACTGCAACATCCTTACATACTCAATACAATGTTCTGGTAGCCTGGGCATAGATGCAATGGTGCACATGGGAAAATTAACCTAAAACCACAGTTTGTCTTTTTTTAGTGAAATTTTAAATGATGGATTTTTTAAAAAAATGCAATTTCTAGTTATCACTTAGTTTGTAGCACTTACAATTCATCTCAGATCTTCACTTAAATAAGGAAAATAATGTATACCCTTAAAAGGACTTCTAAAACTAACAAGGAACATCTGAGTCACGTTAGGTTGATATACCTATTAAAGACAAGTTGCCCTACATTTTTAAAGTATATAAATTTAAGCTTTATTAGACCACAGAAATGCTGAACTGTCAAGAGTTCACCTGATATTTAAACACAACTAAAACAAACATAAACTACAAGAAAGCAAATTCATAGATATCAACTATAAATGCACATATAAAATTATTTAATTTATAAAATATCACTGTACAGTAGACCTTAGCAACCTCAGCATACAATTCTTTTATTTCCTTATTAAGTCAGTAACTTTCACCTTTTCACTTGAAGCACTTTAGTTTCTCTTTGATCTATCCAAAACGCCAGAATCACTACTCCTAAGATTTAGGGCCATCATTAAGTAAAACTAAGACTACTTGATCACAATCACAGTAACATCATGAACTTTAAATGTGATGAACAAGAAAACTACTAACTGATTACTGGGCATGTAGTATATTCAGCATGGATGACTTAAATCCTGAGCAGAAGAAACAGAATGGAACAGTGAGAGATTTCTACTACTCGCAACCTAGAACAAAGGAATTGTTTCCAAAATCTTTCATTTAATATTTTCAGACCATGACTAACTAAAACCATGGAATGCAAAACATTGGGTGTAGGGAGGAATCTTTGTGTAGGTGAAAGCCAAATATACTTCTAAAGCCAAATATATCTCTATCCCAACAAAAAGCTTCGTAATTCCCTTTGATCCCTACTCAGCAAATAATAAAAAATACAAATAAAGCAGAAAACCAGAACGGTATTAGAACTATGATATGCAATCCCTGTCTTTCTTCAAATAGAACAGAATTTCTTATTTCACATGTCTTATATACTTTAATTTTGTTAAATTTACTAATTTGGGGGATATTTGTTTAGGGTGTTTTTTGGGAGGTTTGTTTTGTTTATGATGCTAGAGATTGAACCTTGAGCCTCATGCATGATAAGCACACATTCTACTATTGAACTCTTTGCACACAGTAATTTTAATATGCTTACTTCTATTAAAAACCTTAAATGTTACTAAATGTAGTAATTCAACTCTAATTCTAACCCAAAGTTTTATAAAATAAGGTACTTTTCTGATTACCTGTGGTGGATAGAGTTCCAGTGTACATTCAATACAAGCAGTCATTCCAGGGAGAATCACTCGAGCATTTCCTTTAAAACCTTCTGTTCCCCCATCTATCATTGGGACAATGGAGCTTGGATCTAACACACCGTCTTCATAATTTAGAAGAGATATCTAGGAAAATGTTTTAAAGGGTTTAAATGGAGGAGTTGAGAATTAAAAAAAACAAGCAAAAAGAAAAAAGTAAAAGCAACCTGCTTCCAATTAATTCTTGAAATACATTCCAAGTAATGTATTAGTTAGTGTTGCTACTAATACATCAAGGAATTGTATTAACAATTTGTGTCCTCACCTGATAACAACTGAAAATAGTGAAGCATATCTACTAAACTGAAAATTAAATAAATTTTCAAAAACATGATCTTTAATTCTGAATTTTGGTATACCAAAGAGCAGCAGCAATAACTTCAGAGACCTATAACACTACAATCTTTACCAGCATTCCATTTATCCATCTTCTGGCTATAATTGAGTCCAGTCCACAAACAATAATATGAAATTCTATGAGAAAAAAACAACAAGTTTAGTTTTTAAAAATTGCAGTTCCCTATATTTCAAGGTAAGCTCATGGACTATAACAGATGTACTACTCTAGTATGAGACACTGATCACAGGGAAGCTGGGGTGGGGCACATGGAACCCAATGAAAAGTATGTATTTCCCATTCAATTCTGTTATAAACATAAAATTGTTCTAACAATAAAGTTTGGGTTTTTTCCAAGAGTAGAACATATTTATTCAGAGAAAGAAAGCTTCTATCTGAAGAGAGACAGAAGGTAACCCGAGTGGGTTGCCCAAAAAATAAAGTTTACTAAAAAAGCAGTTATATAAAATAATTCCTACTCCCTTAGAAACAAATGAAAAAGTACATTTTATTGTTATAAGTTGTTTGTGCAACCCCTGATCTTTTGAGAAATTCTTACTCAAATCAGCAATGAAAAATACACCAAATGTGTTGCTTAGAAATCAAAACAGTCTCATTCTTTTTTCAGGCAATAACCTAATGGAAAAGCCAACCCTGAGACAGGAAATCAACTTAAAAAAAAGCCTTCAGATAGCTAGTAATCTTCAGAGGCAGCATCTAGAAGTATCTAGAGTTTAATATTGCATGAACAACTTACGTCGATAGAAAGTATCATTAAAATCTTGGATCTTGTTGAAATGTCTGAATACAAGTAAAGGAATTTAAACTGTGTAGTTTTAAATTTCTATAACTTTTTTTTTTTTTTTTTGTCTTTTTCTTTTTCATCGGTACCAGGGATTGAACTCACGACCACACACTTGCAAGGCAGGCGCTTATGCCGCTGAGCTAAATCCCCAGCCCCAGTTTTAAATTTCTAAATGAACCTAATTAACAGTGCCATCTGGAAAAAAGTATATACTGCAATAAGAAGTAAGTAATGTTCAAGGCAGCAGAATTCAAGGAGGTAACAAAATGAACATAACAACTTTCTGACAAAAATTCTTTCCTATCATTCTTTTTCCTATTTACATTTTTTCATCCCTGAAACCCATTTGATCATATTAACGTTCCTGTTAGTAGCTACCTTCCACTTTGCTTTAGGTTTTATATAAAACCATAAACCACGGCAAAGGAAAAATGTGTGAATATTTAAACACTATCTTCAGAAAAACATGCAGTGTTTAGAGTGAAGGCAACACGCACATTATAGCTTCTATCTATGTGATTTTAAATTACTACAAAGCCAAGGGGAAAAAATATAGAAAATTTTAATAGCTTTTTCAGTTGCTACTTCCTTATTGTTAGTTTTTTGGAGAGGAGGTGGAGTGAGGCAGACATTTTTTTCCTACCTCTCTCATTTACCTAAGCCTCTTTATACCCTATCAGACCCTATCATCAGTCTTTTTGTGCTTGGAAGCTGAAAAGGGAACTTCACTCGAAACTGGTAGCCAATTAATAGTAGTCAATTAACCATTACATATAACCTTTTAACAGTATATGTGAGTAAAAATTGTTCTAATTTTTCTAATGGAGCCATTTAGCTAGTATGAATTATACTGCTACTCTAAAATCAAGATAATCCATATATTTTTCAAACAACACAGAGAGGGAAGATGCAAAATACGCTGGCTCTGTAATTTTCATTCTTGCCTACAAAGCCATGAAGAATGAATTCAATTCTCTCACTCTAGGCAAGCAAGAAACAACCATAGTTAGATTGAGACTTAAAAACAAAGAAATAAAGCAAGTAATGATGCTAGGTAAGCAGGAACTTATCCACAGCTGAGATTAAATAAATAAATAAGCAACCAATCAAAGAATAACATTAAGAGGAAGTCCAAGAAATCCCACACTATGGATTCTATAAAATACCTAAAAATTTCTAGGTCTAAATAATGGGATAGAGGGAGTAAAAATATTCTCCCTACCTTGTTTCCTACACAGCTCTGTATTTCCATTTAAAACTTAATTTTTAGATAATATAGATTCACAGGAAACTGCAGACACTACAGAAAGGTCCATGATTATATCTTACATTAGAACAAAACCATGAATATGTTAGTACAATGTGTGCAGCCGTCACTTAAGCACATATTTGTAGGGTTCAGGGATTTAGCTCAGTAGTGTAAGTGCCTGCTTGGCAAGTGCAAAGTCATGAGATTGATCGCTGGTACCAAGAAAAAAAAATATTTATGTAAACTCTACCCCAGTCAAGATATATAACTGCTCTATCACCACAAAAACTGCTCTTGGTATACTTCTTTATAGTCACATCAATCCTCACCCCCAAGTCTAATAACCTGTTTTCCAAATCTCTCTAAATGTACCATTTCAAGAAATATACATATATATATATATATATTGGCCCTCCTGAGATTAGCATTTTTTTCATTCAACAACATAATGCCAGGAGGTCCATTTTGTTGGTATATGCTTTATGAGCTATTCCCTTTTATTGTTCAGTAGTATTCCAAATTGTGGATATACTATTATCTACTAATTCATCTATTATGGGAAATTTTGTTCCCAGTTTTGGGTCACTACAAATAAAACTACAACATTAGTGTACATGTTTTTAGGCAGACCTAAGTGTTTATTTCTCTGAGATAAATGTCAACAAGGGAAACAATGCCATATATAAATATATACTTAAATGTTTTAGAAATAGCCAAACTTTTTCCAAATGATTATCCCATTTTACATTTTCTTCAGCAAAGAATAAATGGTCTGCTTTTTCTTTGCAAGCATTAGCTACTACTTTTAAAATTTTAGTCTAATCAGTATGTAGTATTCCAATATAGTCTTATTTTGACATTGAACATCATTTCATAGTTTTTTTTGCCATCTCTTTAGTAAAATATTCTTTTATATCTTTTGTTCATTTTAAAATTACATTATTTTTACCACTGGATTTGGAAATTTTATATATATTTGATCCTCTTCATCAGCAGGTTCTACATGCATGGATTCAATCAACCTTGATTCAAGAAAAAAATTGTTTTAAATTGTATCTAGTTTGACATGATGGTACAAACAAATACTATGATCCCAGCACTGGAAAGGATGAGGCAGAGGATTATAAATTCAAGTCCAGACTGCGTAACCTGGTGATTTAGCAGATCTTGTCTCAAAATTTAAAAATGGTTCAGGGTATAGCCCAGTGAAAAAAGTCCAAAACAGGAAAAAAAAAAAAAAAAAAAAAAAACTGCATGTAATCAGACATGATGCTATAGGCCTATTATCCCAGCACTGAGACAGGAAGGTTAGGAATTCAATACCAGCCACATAGTATGAGACTGGCCTGAGCTACATAACAAGACTATCTTAAAAATTCTAAAGAAAATAACTATATCTCTACTGAAAATGCACAGAAAGGCCGGGGGTTTAGTTCAGTGGCCTAAGTGCCTGTTTGGCAAACATGAGGTCGTGAGTTCAATCCTCAGTACCAAAAAAAGACAATGACGAAGAAAATGCACAGAATTTTCTTTTCATTCTCTAATGAACATAGCATTATATTTTCACATAATTTACATTGTTTTAAATGTAAGTAATCTAGAGATGATTTAAAAGTATAAAGGAAGAAATGTGCAGGTTATAAGCAACTACCATGCCATTTTACATTAGGAACTCAAGCATCAAGGGATTTTGGCATCCCATGGAATTAATCCCCCATGGATACTGAAGGACACTGTATTCTAGATGAGTCTTTTATGACCTGACTTACAGGAATTTCTTCCATTCCCTTAAGTGGATCTTTCACAGAGTACAAGTTTATAGTTGTGATGAAATCCAGCTTATTAATTTTTTTCCTATGGATCAGGCTCTTGACATAGTTTCAAGAACATTTCAACAAACTATGGGTTGCAATTTTTCTAGTTTCATGAAGTATATGTATACCTATGATCTATTTTGTTACATTTTATGTAAGAAGTAAGGATCAGGTTAAAATTCATTTTTAAATCTAAGATACCCAATTGCTCCAGCATAGTTTGTGGGTAAGTCTACCTTTGCTCCACTGAATATCTTTTATGCCTTAAAAACCCATTCACCATATAGTTCTTGTATTGAACTATTTCTGGTTTCTTTATTCCATTTTACCAATCTGTGTATGGCACTGTCCCTCTGATATTACCATACAGTCCTGATTATAGTTGTTACGTAAGAAATTTACAAATTTGATGATTCCTTCTACTTTTTACTTCAGAATTCAATTAGGTATTCCTTTATTTTCCCATATATACTTAGCAAAAGTTTTGCATATGTTGGTAAGAAATTATGCAAATATTTTGATAAATTATGCAAATATTTTGATAATACTTTGATAAGGTATACATATATATTTTTTGATAGATAAGAGTCATCATTAATACACTGAATTTTCTAAACTTAAACATGGATTCTCACACCATATATTTAGATCATTGATTTCTTTCAATAGTATTTTGGAGTTTTCAGTGTATATGTGATAATAATATATAATTTGTTTTTTTAGATTTACATCTAAAATTTTTTAGTGGTAGCAAATGGTAACACATCATCAATTTTAGTCTCCAGGTACTCACTACTAGTATATGGGAGTAAAATTGATTTTTTAAGGCTTTTTGTATTGTATGAGAACTGTTACGTAGAAATACCACCTGACTTTAAGTTCCTAAAAGTGAAAAAAAAAAAAAAACATAAAATATTAATATAATTAATATAATTCCTAGACCTAAATTCACATAAGAATGTGAATACTTGCCTTTAAAACAATTTTTTTGTTGTTGTTGTTTTGAGACAAGGTCTCACTAGCAGTTCAGGCAGGCCTTGGGCTCACTTTGTAGCCCGGGCTGACCTTGAATTTTCAACAATCCACCTGCCTCAACCTCCTGAATGGCTGGGATTACAGGAGACCACCACCACACCTGGATAAAAATATTTTTTAAAATAAAAAACATTTACAACATTGTAAATATAAATTTTCTTTGAAATGTCTTTCATTTGCCTAACAATATGTTCATTATTTACTACCATAGCACAATTAGATGCAGTCTAGGAACTTAATAGTTTAGCAAGGATGTAAAACTGATACTGAAATTAAGGGTAATATAATAAAATATAAAGTTAGATAACGATGAACAATATAAGATTAATTTAAAAATCAAGATAAAAAATACTTCTATAACCACCACAAAGACAGAATATAAAACAAAATATTATTAGCAGTCATCTCAGTAATAAAGTTATTATTCTTTTTTTTCTTTGTATTCTCTATTAAACATATCTTATACAATAAAAAAAAGCTTTGAAAAAAACTTGAGGGTCAAGGTTGTAGCTCAGCAGCATTAAGTGCCTGCCTGGTAAGCACAAAGTCCTGAGTTCAATTTTTAATACAGAAGGAAAAAAAAAAGTATTACTTTTGTGAAAAGGATACGGAACTACATTACAATTAGGAATTCTGTCATTTAGAAATTCTGCAGCAACTTCAGCCTTAGGTCTTCCAACATCTTTAGGTCTACAGGAAAAAAATTATATTGAAATTATCATTCATAATATAAACATCAAAGATGCATATAATTAACTTTCAGTTTTAAAAATCCAGTGATATTACAGAATATTTACAAAGGGTATTTTTCTAAAAAAATATTTTTATATCAACAGTAATTTCAGATGAATAATTATTTAAATGTCAGAATCAATCTTTGCTTGTGATTCAAATTAACACATCTAATTATGTGTTTAAGTGAAAATGTGAACACTGCTTTTTTCCCCAACGCATGTTAATGGCATGTTTCCTGGTCACTTTCTGCCCTGGTATTTCCCAGTATAAATTATCCTAGATCTACAGCCTCCTAAATTTTAAGCCTCAACCCCAGAAACTCAAGGTGTTCGTTACTATGCAAATCTTGACTGAAAAATACACAATGAGATTCATTCTAAAGGTTAACGAACCTTCTGTTACCACCTGCTTCCTATGTGTGCTGATTAGCAATTCTATCCCTTTAGAGAAACTTTATTCATGTTTATAGAGAAGGAATAATTCTAAAGGCAACACTTAAAAGCACAAATATTAGCATTTTGTCTTTGTTTGGTTTTTGGTTTTTTTGTTTTTGAGACAGGCTCTTAACTAGTTAATTCAGATTGGCCTTGAACTCACTATGTAGCTCAGGTTGGTCTCAACTTACGGCAATCCTCCTGCCTCAGCCTCCTAAGTACTGGGATTACAGGCATGCCAACATGCTTGGCTATCAGTAGTTTAAAGAAAATACAAAAGCTAAACATATAAGCCTCAAAATGTTGTTCCTTCATAATAATGAAAGATTTAAAGGAAAGAACACAAATTATCCCTTCCAATCAGTACAAGCAGTATTTTCTTCCCTAATATTTCCTTATTCTCTTCACAGAAATCACTCCTTCATGTCCATAGTGTTTATTACTTTTTCATACCATTTTTTTTTATCATAGTCTACCCATTAGCCTAGAAAACACCTGGAAGAAAGTCTTACTTTAACACTTTGTAATTCTTTTACATTTAGCATAAACAATTTAAGTAAAGAAAATAACATCAAATATGCTTGTTATAAATTGTGTTTTTATTTAAAATTGGAATTTCAAACAAGAGCACTTTAACAGGTCAGTTTTTCTCATTTCCACTAAAGGAAAATTCTTTTGATTCAAATCTCATACTAGGCCAGGAATATAGCTCAGTGGCACAGTGCCTGCCTAGTACAAAGTCATGAGTTTGATCCCTGGTAACAAATCTTATACAACTTTTATTCTCATTCGCACAGAAAATGCTTTGCTGTACAGCACTCAACAACTCTACCCAGAGGACACACAAAGGGAATAAAGGAAACTTCCATGATTCTTCTGAATTATGTACTTTATGTGCTTTCACAGTAGATACCAACAAAAAAAAAAAAGGAGGGGGGGAACTCCTGGATGGTTTGTGTGGTGACTGCTAATGTACCCTTCTTGGATTATGGGGCATGATATGTCATTCTAAGACTGGTCTTTTATATACATTATTCTTACTGGACATGTTGCCCAATTTATTTAACTTTGAAAACAAGTATTTACCCTAAGGATTACTCTGAGATTAAACAAGGTAATACAGAAAAAGAGCTTAGAAAGTGCTTGGAATCATAAATAGTAAATGTTAACTGTTACAATTATCTTCAACCATTTTAACTATAAATTAAAGGGTACTGCCTATTATCAATAATCATTTCACTTTCTTTAGACTATTCATACACCAAAAGTCTGTCAGACTGAAAAGAGCCCATAGGAAAAAGTATTTGTTTACAAAACTACATTCACCCTAACACTCAAAGTTTTCTTACAAAATTTTACGTAAAATTGAGTAGCAGCCCTTTTATTCTTTTTTTTAAAAAAAAAGTAGTTATCTTCTCTTTTTAAAAGACATCTCATCATCAAATGTTTATCATAGATTAAAGACATAAAACTTACCTAAATAAAAACTGCCTATTTAGATTGGAAACATCTATAGTGTCCATGTCTATGACATGAATCTGTCTAAAACCAGACAATGCCTGTGGGAATAAAAACAATCCAATTAAGTAGAAGTTTCCTCACATTTTGAAAATTTAAGATGCTTTCAATGTAGTCCTAAATCTACAAATTCACAGTGAAACTCTGCATAATTTCATTCTGTGGCTAAAAACAGTCTTACAAGGCATATAGAATACAGAGTTCTCGTATAAGTCAAAAATGTGTACCCACCGGTTTAAAGCAGTCTATAATCAAAAGACAACTCAAAATTTCTGTGGCTTTTGAACCTGCTGTTCCTTCTGACTTAAATGATTTTCCTCCGGATACTTACACAGCAAATGTTTCACCTCCTTTCTCAATATATTTTTCAGAAATCTTTTCTCTATACCTATCCTATATCCTGCCTTTCCTCACAGTATTTATTGCCATCTGGCATATTATATATTTCACTTGTCTTTTTTCTTCAATTAGAATGTGAACTCCACAAATACGAACATCTGTCTATACTGTTATAGATTCAGAATCTAAAAGAGTGCTTGACACATGGGAAGAGGGCTCAATAAATATTAGCTCAATTTGTTATTAACGTCATAATTTCTTTTTTTTTTTTCAGAATGAGTCTTGATGGGGCTTACAGTCACAAAAAAGTTCATCTCTGTGTTTATGTCTGAAATAACCAAAATAACACTGCTTATTTCAAATAAAACTACAATAAGCAAATAGCATTTCAAATAAAATTGAAAGCCCTAATTTTTTGTGTATATGAGATTACTATAATACACTAAGTATTATAGTACCACTCCTTCAAGGTGCTTGATGAGTAATCCTCAGACTTTAACTTTTTACATTTAAAATTAGTATCTATAACATTACCAAACAATGGTTTCAAAACGGAAAGAGACAAGCTTTAGGACTCTTGTACATAGAAAGTGCCTAAGAAAAACCAGTGGCAAAGGTTCATTAAACCCCTTTCTAGGAGTTCCTTGCTTTTATACTGCTGAAAAATTTAAGTCTACAACATACTATTAATTGGTGCCTCTCCAAATTACCAGTATGGTATGAGAGTATGGTATGTCAAACATACTGTTTATTTGAGACTTATCTCCCCAGTATATTTTTAAATTCACTGCACAGATCATGGTGACTTACAATTCCCACAGAACCCAGCAAACATTATGCATATTTAAGTTTGTGCAACTTCACCAGCAGTGACATTAGTGTTTTCAAGTAAAATTAATATAGCTGTGTTCATATTTAAACAGGAATTGCCTCAGCCAATTATGTAGGTCCTCCATCAATTACATGCTTCAGCATTTCCACTTTTCTACACGCCAGTGAGAAGCCTGGCATACAACAGCTCTAACTCTCCTTTTTGTTAAACTGATTTTAAAAACTTACAAAAAGCTAACATGTGGCTATAAGAAGTTAGCTAAACCAATTAAATATATAACAAATTATGGACATCTATTCAGTGTATAGAAAATTTCATGAAAGGTTTAGAGGTCCCTACTCTTACAGTTCTACCACCATTATGGTCATCAAAGATCACTATCTTATTAGGTCAAATGACCTAATACTTCAGTAAAAAAAGAACCCCCTTCTGAAAACTGACGACCCACATAAGATTTTAGGGACATTATTATAATCCAGAAATATTAGTTATTTCACTTTCTGAACCTCAATATTTCTCTCTGTATTTCTCTCTACGTGCCCAATACACCTAGCTGGCTTATTTAGAGAAGAAAAATAAACAGTAAAATATTTGAAACTACACTAAATTTGAATTACTTTAAATTTACTTGAATGAAATAAACTAAGCAATTTCAAGAATACCAAAATGTGTTTGGCAAAAGCAGAAAAGAAAATGGAAGAAATTCTATCAAGGACTTTACAGTTGAAAACTTTAAAGCATAAAAAGTCCAAAATTACAGTTATTTCAACTACTGCCTAGCATCTGACCTGCTAAACTAATCTAATATAGATCTAAAAAGTTAATAACAATAAAATAACTTTTCTAGTATGAGAAAAGCAAAAAGGTGTACTTATCACAAGAGAATATTACATATATATACATATATATTTATACATATATATTACCAGATTTTTCAGGAGCTCACATCCTAAGCCGCCAGCTCCAATGACTAGAACTTTACATGTATCTAACAAAAACTGGAGAGACTGTAAAGAATGGAAAGGTGTATTAAAATCTAGGTGATTATCTTAAGTACCATTAATAAAGAAACAAACTATAAGACAGTTTCAGTAAGTCATGAAAAATAAAGAATAAACAGCACATTTTGTATTTGACTGATTTCAAATTTGTGAGTTAAAAATAAATTCAGTATGCACCTGCCTGGCAAGCACATGGTCATGAGTTTGATCCTTGGTACCAAAAAATAAAACAACAGAAATTCTAAAATCATAATGATTTGAGTTTTAATCTCAATATTTTTAAACAGACTTTACCATGCAAATTAAAAGGCTTTTTTATTTGTTTGTTTTGTTTTTTTCAGACAAGTTCTGGCTATGTAGTTCAGGCTGGCCTTCAACTCACTAAGTTGCCCAAACTGACCTCAAACATCTGAGGCAATCCTCTTGCCTCAGCATCCCAAGGGCTGGGATTATAGGCATGTACCACCATGCCTGGATAAAGGGTATTTCTTATGAGAAAAACTATTTCTAGCTATTTTTTTTTGTTTAGTATTTTAAAGAAGAAAGCACTCAATTCAGTTACTTTACTGAGTTCCTAGAAATAGAAAAGTTCAGCAATCTTAACAGAGGATCAAGCATTCCATAAGGTATTTAAAGTTCTAAAACATGGAATAGTTGTTTTTGAACACAGTGGATACACTTGATCTTAGCTAAAAGGCCAAGAAGCAATGAACACAGTAGGTAAAACTCACAAAATATAGGATGCCAGAGGGGGCAAAAAAACTCTTAAAAAATTTTGTAATAGCAGAAATACTTTGGAACAACCATTTAAGAGAGTGACAATAGTAAATTATCAGGCAATAAAGCTTTCGAACCACAAGAAAATATGGTGCATTACCCAAAGAATGACAGAATTAGTATTGTCAATTCTGCCCAACATTAGAGGAGAAAGGTTACTCAGAGGAAACCCTGGGCCAAACTCAAGAGTCTGCACATTAATTTCTAAGAATATGACAATATTTCTATTTCCAAGTATTATCTCTTCATGAACACAAAAGGACATATAAACACTTGTTTAGACTTTTTAATAAAAAGCAAATTCTATTTGAACATGTGCTTTTAGTTAGACATCAGCCCAAAATTCTGTATGTTCCTGTTAAATAGTACACACTTTTAACATGCAATTAATCATTCAGTGCTAAGATGCTCATTCCAAATAACTTTCAAAATTAAAACAAGCACATCTATATGCCTATCAAAATTAATTTCTAATAGCAGGGCTACAAAATGAGAATGTGTCTAAAAATCATTTTAAATAGCAATTTTAAGCATACCAATATTCCAAATGAAGATATAGTTATTTTTCTCCTGAAAATTTCAACTTACATGTGGAAATGACTCAAATGTTAATCAAATAAAAATAGCTATATATTCAATTAATACTTAGATTTAGTTTCACAAAACAAGCTTAGTAGTAATTGTATTATAAAAGCAAATTTAAAAGGAAGCATTCTATTATTTCTGAAACAAAAAACTATTAGTGCAGTTATTTAAAAATAAACGTCTCTCACTTCAGTGCTTGGTTCGAAATCAGGGTGTGTGAAGGGTCCAGATCGCTCGAGGAACTTCTTTACATGGTTCCAGCGACCTTCCCAGTCTCCAGTGTCCCCACACCCACCATCAACAGCCATTCTGCACAGAACACAGTAAATTCAGCTGCAAAGATGAGAATGAAAAAGCCATACCTACAACAATTATGGTTTCCCCAAAAGAAAAGGTAACCACACTGCACCTGCTCAAATAAAAAGAAAAATGTTCTACATGGTTATGTTTATGCTTTCCAATTTCTTGTCCATTATACGATTCATTTAAATTAAGAACTGTATGTGTGAAGGGCTAAGGATATATCTCCAGGGGACCTTGCTTATCATGTTCAAGGTCCTGGGCTTTATCTAAGCACCACAAAAATATAAGTAAAATAAAGTACCATATATGTGTTCTTTCTAGCCTGTGTTTCTGAAGCAATTCCCTATCAAATTTAGAATACTGATCAAGCAGCGAGAAATTTACTTCTCTATGTTTGGTATTTATGAAAGATTACTGCAAACCTTCACCATGTTTAATATACATGGAAAAAGAAGTAGCAGATACATGGGATGGGCAGACTTTCAGAACTATAATGCTTCAAATATAATACTATCTATCTGTCCTTTGCAAGTTTGAAAGGTGTGGTTTAAAGATCATTTCTTATGTAAACTTTCATACTTTTTCAGAGGTCCCAGTCTTCAAAGCAGAATCTCTTAATACAATGAGATAGCTCTTACTGTCATTAAACACAAAAGTTTTAGGTTATAATTATGCCACAGATAGGCACTGACATCTAGAAACCTTTCTGAACACACAACTGAGTAAAATAGGACTCTTCTAACCAAATGCATACACATTTTTCCTAGTCAGCACAAGATTTATGTTTGGTAGTACCTGTTTTTCATTTTCTAATTTCCTAAAACCCTACAAACATTACCTCCAAATATATTAATGATATCCAATTTCTACAAAAGGAACCAGTAAGTATTGCCTAACAATAAAGATTCTGATGAAGAACTGTTTGATTCCACAACTTACAGCACTATATATATAACCTTGAGCAGATTATTGAGCAGTCATAAACCTAATCTGTAGGTAGTGTGCACCTACTTCTCAGGGTCACGAAGATAAAGATAATCACACAGGGGACTTAGTACAGTATTTGACATACAGAAAGCATTCAAACTTTTAACTCATTTTATGCAAAGGAAGTAAAAGGTGGTCAAGAATGTGAAATGAAGCTTGTCATTCTAGTCTTCTTGCAGTTAAAAGCCAATCAGAGTGAAATACCTACAGACCAAGGCACTACTATTAATTGGCAAAAACTTCCAAACTCACCACACCCAGTACAAGAATATTTTTCCTTCCCACATAGGGAGGGGAATTGTCAGGCTGGTCAAGTGAGAAAAAAATTGTTTTAAATCTGTGGTATCAGCACAAAACTTAGGATCTGATAAAATACAGGTGTGTAGTAAGTGGTAAAATAAGTTATTAGGGTTAAGATCTCCTTTAAGACACAATTATTTTGCAAAAATGGTTGAAATGCTTCATACAATCTGATATAACAGAGACTATCATAAGAAGTTTGCAATTACTACAGTCTCAGTGCTTACGAAAGTAAAAAAGAAAACAGCCTTTCTTCCGTCTCATATGTTTAGATGGGACTGTTTTCATAAGGTCATGGTTCTGACAATTTGGGATACAGGAAGAGGGGGCACACGGGTCTTTCCGCGAGACTTTTAGGTCAGGACCCCGACGGGCTCTGCGGGACCTAGGGTGGTGCATCCCGATCCCGACGCCCGCCAGGCCCCGGAGCTGCGGGGCAGGGGTCAGGGATGAGGCCGCGCGGCCCGCCTCCGGGCGCCCCCCTCCCAGCCCCCCGGGCCCGCTGCGGCTGTCCCCTAGGCCTGGGGTGGGGGGAGGCGGCACTAACTTCTCAGCCAGCAGCTCCTCTATTCTCCTTCTTTTCTTCTCCCTAAAAGAAAGAGAGAATAAAAGAAGGGTCAGCATCACGCTACACACTGGGCGCCGCGAGGGGATGGGGCGAGGGGACGGGGCGGGGAGTGGGGGGCCTCCGGGTGGCGTCGGCGACCGCCCACCGCCGCGCTCTCTCACAACCCAGCCCAACTCAGCGCGCCGGGACAGTCCCAGTACTTACGGCTCCTCACCATCCGCCATATTGTTCCCCGCCTCTTCCCAGGTGCCCTTGCGGCGGGGCGGGGTCAGTGAGGGAGAGGGGAGGGGCCGGCGGGAAGGGAGGGGCAGGGCTGGCTGGGTTCCCGCGGGTTTTAAAGTATTCGACTGTAATTATAATTTTCATTAACTACTCCTAATTAAATGTGATACCGTTTATAGTGTGCCGCATGAAATACGATATACTATGCTATATGTTTATACAATTATATGTTAATAAACAATTACGTAAAATATTGATATGTTCTATGAAAAAAGTCCTGGAAGAAGCACATCCATACGCCAGAGCTGTCTTCTGGATCACAAAACATCAGGGAAATTTCCGCTTTCTACTTCTCAAGATGGCTTCAAAATGGTAGGGTGGAGGGATTATTCTTTTCTTTGTAAAAATCAGTATTTTACAGTCACATCATTCTTGTCAGATATCAGAATTCTGGAATATATATGTATATATATGAAAGTAGAAAGAAAAAGTGCA
This sequence comes from Cavia porcellus, assembly GCF_034190915.1. Classification (NCBI taxonomy): domain Eukaryota; kingdom Metazoa; phylum Chordata; class Mammalia; order Rodentia; family Caviidae; genus Cavia; species Cavia porcellus. The sequence continues at coordinate 52,052,527 of NW_026947496.1, forward strand.
AAAGTTAAAAATTTAGAGCATTCATAATTCCATCATCTAAAAGTTTATATAATGGTGACAAAACATTCAACCATTTTCCTCCAGAGTCAGAAATAGTATATATATATATATATATATATATATATATATATATACAAACATTTATATGGGAGTCTGGATGACTGGATGGAGAGAAATAATACTTTTATTCATATATTTCAAATAAATCTCAAACCTACCTGCGCTGCTCAGGCACACACACACCTTGGAGTGGAACAAGAATAAGGTATGGCATCAGAACAGAATTTAAATTTTTACTCTCAGTCATGAGTTACAAGACCTCAGGCACTCCTGTTCATTTGTAAATTGTTTTGTTTTGTTTCCTTATTTTGTTTTGTTTTTGAGACTGAGTTTCCCTATGTAGTTCAGGCTGGCCTTGAACTCACTGTGTAGCTCAGGCTGGTCTTGAATTTATAGCAATCTTCCTGCCTTCAGCCTCTGGAGTACTGAGATCACAGGCGTGCACCACCAAGCCTGCCTGATTTGTCATCTGGTCATGACAATATTTGCCCTATAAATTTGATAATTAAGTGAAATTCACAATGGTTCTCAAAATATAGTTCCTGATTCCCTTGATCTGCATTAATTGGAAATTTATTACAAATGCAAACTTTCAGTCTTACCTCCAACCTCTTGGGAAACATCCATCAAACCTACGGATGTAAAATTTGAAAACCATTAAAAGTATTAAAGTCTGATGGGCAAAAGCTGGTGGTAATGGTTAGCTGTTGTTAGTAATTTGTGATATTTAATCTCCTCTTTGTCACATTGAACCAATGAACCTTTTCTTCACTGAACCTAAAGGAAGTCTTGACTTTTACGATTCCTCAAGTTCAGCAGTAGCGTTCATTGAGCTGGTCAATGTGTGCCTGGCAGAGAGTGCAGGAATGGAGGTCTTAGTTTGTATGAGGATTTAATGTCTACTCCTGGGTCCCAGCTCTCTGCAGATGAATCAGACAATGCTGCCTTCAGGATGTTCTTTGACTAGTGGCAGCAGAGCATCACAGCCCCCTGGGATAGCAAAAACCAGCTGGCTCCTAGGGATTACCTAGTCCTCTCACACCCACTTCACAGAGAAAGAAACTGAAACCTAGAGACAGAATGGAATTAGCCCAGGAAGAAGACTGCAAAGGCACTGATCTTGATTCTGTGTACCTCCGAACTGATCCCCTGACTCTTGATATAGATGACGCCAGACGCTTCCCTTGCTGGCTCACACTAATTAGAAATAGCCACCTGTCCTTGCCAGTAATGAAAGCAGCAGAGACATGTCTTTTTCAATGGATTTGCTTCATTTTAAATGGAATCTGTCTTAATTATTAGACTTTCCTCTATGGTTTATAAAAAGACAGGTCAGGGCAGTCCTTTCTAGAAAGACAAGTCCCCATATAAAAGCCCCAGAAAGACATCTACAGTGAATCTGATTACTCCCTGCCCACCAAATGAGAGAGACAAGGAACTACTACTACCAATTGCTTACAAATGGGGACCAGGACAAAGACTCAGTATTCATTTTCATTTAAAATGAAAAATTTATGATTAAAGTAGAAATACATTTTTTTTTTTGTGGTCTTTTTCATTTTTATCGGTACCAGGGATTGAACTCACGACTGCCTGCTTGCAAGGAAGGTGCTTATGCCGCTGAGCTAACTCCCCAGCCCCCAGAAATACATTTTTTAAAAGATTTCTGCATTCCAACCAAATGGAAAAGAAGCTTAGTTAATATTTTGGAAAAGAAACAGAAAACCATCATGCTACCAACAATTTTATCTTTTTCATTTCTTTATTTTTAAATCTTTTGGGAGATTTAAGCAAGTACGTAAAAATATACTGAAAAAATGTTTACTGGACATCAATTACCTGTAATCAGTGAGTAACAGCTTTTCTGCCAGCAGTTCTGAACTGTCAGAAGCGAAGGCACAACTTCTAACACTCACAGTTCTGCAATAGGGCTCCCACCCTGGTTTTGACCAAGAACATTTACTCAGCTTCCTCTCACTGCTGTACTTCAAAAATTCGTATTTGCTGGGGGAATTCCTCTATACCCTCTGACTTCCTGCCACCAAGCACAAGGCCTGGCAGGTACATCTCATCTCACTGTCTCATATTTAACTAATATTTCTCGCAATGCAGGATCCTTACAGGCAGGACATGGTTGTATCCTTCTCCACCTTCCCCCCTTTTTTTGTTTGTGTTTTGAGACAGGGTCTCACTGTGTAGTACAGGCTGGCCTTGAACCTACTATGTAGCCCAGGCTGGCCCACTATGATCCTCCTGCCTCAGTGTTCTGAGTTCTGGGATTAAGGTGAGCACCATCATGCCCAGCTTCCCACCTTTGGCACCCACAGTGTTTTCCCATTGGCTTAAAAAGTTGCAGAATACCTTAGTATTTTACTGAATATTTTCCACATTCCCCCATCCCATCTTCTCTATCTAGACACAGCCACAACAATAAAATGACACAGAAAAGTTAGTGGATGTTTATTGTGAAAGCAGAGAAAAATCAGGTTAAAACCATATTAATATCATCCAGATGAATCATGGGCTATACTGTTATTAATGAGAGTGAAATCTAAGTCTGAGCACTAATTATACACTGACCACTTTCCAAAACATTCCTTCATTTATCTTCAGCTATGTGACGGTGTTCTGCTATCCCCAGTTCCCGCATGAAGAAACTGAATCTGGAGGAGATTAAATGTCTCCAAAGTCATGTGCCAGAGAGGGAAGATCTGGGACTTTAATTTTGCTTTTTGTATCTTCAACCCTCCCATTCTTTCAGAAGCAAGAAAATGTGAGAACACAGAACATTTTTCACATTACAGAACTCTATTCAAAAAACAGCACCAAAGGTAAATTTTAGCACTGATTTGGTTTAATTACCAAACTTTCCTAAACATCAGTGGCAGTAGTCATTTCTTAGATTCTGTAAATTCATTAGCTGCCTTTGGAATCATCAAGGAAAACTAACTCAGGTCTTCTAGACTTTGGATTAAAGTATATTTGATTGCTTTTCAATTTTTTGAACTTGCTGATTTTGAAAGGATAAATTTATTGTGTTAGTACAATACTACTAGTAGGTTTAGGGACTCTGTTTTCCTGGACATTATTATCTCAGAATTCTGCCTACCACATTATAAAACTAATCAAAATACAGTCTGCTCACCTCCAATACACAGATTTAAGCAACCACTGATAACAATTATTTTTTAAAATTTTATCTGCTATGAACATGTTTATTTTTGACATTGTTCCATAGTGATGTAGCGTAACAACTTTATATAGCATTTACATAGCACTGGCCTTATATTAGGTATTTAAATCATGTAGAGAGGTCTAAAGCATATAGAGTATACATAAACTCTACATCACTTTAAATAAAAAACTTATGCATCTATAGATTTTGGTGTGGGTGTGGAAAAAGGTGTCCTGAAACTTAATTTCCCCAAAGTTATGGAGGGAAGCTTGTACTTTTCTTACATATGTTATAAAAGGTTTATGATGTCAGCACTTGAACTAAAAAAAAAAAAAAAAAAAAATCGGCCGGGTGTGGTGGTGCACTCCTGTAATACCAGCACTGGCTGAAGCAGGAGGATTGTTGTGAGTTCAAGGCCAGCCTGAGCTACAAAGTAAGCTCAAGACCACACAAGAGAATTTTACAAGTTCATTGGGCTGGGATAGAAACATCTATTAAAATACTGTGCTTCATTATTAAAAGTTTTTGCCAAATATTGGGATAAAACTAAGAAAACTTGTTTTGGAGTGAAAGCCATGTTTCTGCCCAGAAAATACTTGAGTGTAGAATAATTGTTTCAAGGCAGTCAATTGTTTACTTTAAAATGTAAACAACATGCTCAGCAAAAGGGCTAAAGTTGGCCAGTGTCATTTTATTACAGTGTCACAGTAGTTTGGTAATTTGGCTGCAAGAGAACAGAGATGGAAAACAGATGAGTGAACAGAACAAACCAGCCCTTCAGTTGCACATGTTCTCCTTTCCCCTTTTCCAACCTGATTTCACGCACCATGACTTAGGATGAAAGATGGAAAACATGAGGTTTGCGTTTAGATTCAGAGATTAGTAATACTTAATTTTCAAAACCAGCTCATCTTGTAGTAACACTATGGTTGTCTTTCTCGCCATTCTACTTAGATTGGCATCTGAACAGCTGCCAAGTTTTTTTCTCTAAGGCACAGAACACGCTCCTGGGTTCAACACTCAAAAAGAAGATTTAAAAAGGGACAGTTTGTTGCCAGGGAAGGCAGGGCCACCTCCCCTCAGACAAGCGATTTCCGCTGGTTACGGGTTGGTTGGATTTTTTTGTTTTGTTTTAGCTGCTGTCTTTCATTTCGTGTATATTCTGCCTTTGGTCCCTTGCTCTTAAGCGGCGACTGTTTTCCTGTAACCAATCTTTTCCGAGCCAATGAAGAAGCGAAAAAGAGCAAACACGCCCTCCCGCGGCTGATTTCCTTTGCTCGCTGCCCACCAACCGCAGAGCCGATCGAGAAGAGAGCGGCTGTCATCTCTTCCTCCTAGCTCGGTTGCCGCGGCCGCCTCCTCCGGATTCCGGAGGTGAAGAAGGCGAAGCTAAGAAACATGGACGTGACCGTCGCCCCACTCCGCGCCTGGGACGATTTCTTTCCGGGCTCTGACCGTTTCGCCCGGCCAGACTTCAGGGACATTTCCAAATGGAACAACCGTGTCGTGAGCAATCTGCTCTATTACCAGACCAACTACCTAGTGGTGGCTGCCATGATGATCTCCGTCGTGGGGTGAGTGGAGTGGCCCGCGCCGAGCGCGGACGGGGCGCCGCTTCAGGGTCAGCGCGGACGGGGCTGGCGGGCGCCATCCCGGGCGCGGAGGCGCCGCCTGTCATCGCTCAGCGCCCGCCCTGGCAACTCTACGAGCAGCTCAGCCGGTGGAAACTTGTTCTTAGGGCGAGGCCACAGCTGTGGGGGCCCCTTCTCTTCCCACACCCAGGGTCCTAGGGAAGAGCCCTAGGGAGAAGCGGGTGGCGGGAGCCTTGCAACCTCGGGCGAGAAAAATGACTTCTCTTCTGTTCGGGATATGGCTTATAGTACCTCGGTCTTTTAAAAACAAGAGAGAAGCGTTCAAGCCTTGTCCTGGAGATGCCTTCGGGTAGCCTTTGCAAGCCTAGGGAGGCTGGGTGTGGGCGCAGGGTGGGATCCTAAATGGACATCTAGGTGGCTTATCCTCCCACTGCCTACCATACTATACAGGAAAGCTGAGCTTAGAAGAAAGAGGGTGGGTGTCTGTCTCCTGGTGTCGCATCTCCCAGTGTGGGGTGACTTGAGAACAGGGCCCTCTGGCATTTCCTTCTAGGAGTTGCCAGCCAAGGCCACTTTATCTTCACTCCCTGTCCTGGGGTCATAGTGTATATGAATGCCTTTTCATTACTTGATAGTTGCAAAGTACCCTCTGTTAACTAAGATTCCATATTCCTATGTATACATTATGCATATGCAGGAACAGACACACGCACACACACTGCCCTGCACCTGCTTTGCTATTTTTTTTGTAGTTAACCTTTCTAAAAAATGCTTCCTTCTCCCACTTCTGCAGGCTGGGTGGCAGTATTCTGCATCTTACTGATTATCTTCTACCTACCTTTAAAGAAAAGCTACCCTCATGCCTTATAAAAGACTTACTTCGCCTTAAAGAAGCATCTGACATTTCTATTTGAGAGCAGAGAGAAAAAGCAAACTGGCTTGAGAGTAAAAGAGACCAAGTTGGAGATTGTGAGAAAGGGGAAGTGGGGTGGTTTCTTAAGTTGGCACGCTGTTAGTTGGCTCATTTATTGAGCCACCTTTGTGCACCAGGCTCAGAGTGCACCAAGATGAATCAGACTCGAATTCTGGCCCAGGGACACATGGCATTTGCTAAAGGAGCAAATACATAGCGCTGAGGACAGGAGAGAACTCACATTTTCCGGGTGTGGTTCAGAACTGGTTCCCCACACAGAGGTGGAAGCCCTCACGTGGCTTCTAGATAATCAGATGGGTCCTTTCTGTGCCTTGCTGAAGAATGGAGAACTCCTTAGTGTCTGAAGCCTTTAGGGTGGCAGCGTAGGTACAGTTAGGGCAGGGCAGGGCCCACCTGAGACCTGAAGCAGCTGACTTTGAACTTTTCTCTAGCTTGTAGAGAACACAAAGAAATTTCTTTACCACAAAATAAGTAGTAAATAGTTTTTCATGATTTGCTTTACTTTCTGTTTTTTTTTCTCTTTGTAGAGAAGCAAGAGGGCATCTTATCTGTTGATCTCGTTATGGGGTATTTTTGTTTTGGGGGGGTATTTTTCTTGAGATAGTGCCAAAACTTATAGAGCAAGGTTTAACACAGATCAATCAAATTTATAGAAAGAAAAATTATTTTTTTTCCAGAGAGCTATGCTGCCCAGATGAGACACAAGTTCAGGAGCCCAGTACCTTGATGGGAAAGACCTTGACCGCAAAGACTGGGGCCAGCCCCTCAACAAAGTATAGCTCCTTCTCTGTGGTATCTTAAGTCACTGATTCAAGCACTTAATGAATGTCTTTCCCTTTCAAGTAAGAGACACTGGTTGTTCGTTATTTTTTTAAAGAGAAAGTAGAAAGGACTCACAGAAGTTTTATATTGTTATTTAAAAGGTATAGACCAGCAGTAAAAGTTGTTTTGAAAATTACATGTGTATAAAATATGAAATTTCCTTCATATTCCTGTGAAAGCTTGGTTTATAATCTACAGTTTGGTGTATAAACAAGTCTTTCTTCCCATAAAGTATTAATTTCTTTATTAATAAAAGTAAACATTTATTGAGGACTTTATATACTTAGCTATTTTACCTGTGTCATGTATGTGGCTTAGTAAGTAAACTATTATTATTATTTAAACCCCAAGCTCAGAGAAGTTAAATGACTTACTCAAAGCCACCAAGCCAGGCTTATTCTTAGTTATGATGACGTCTTCCTAGGAGTCATGAGGTTTGGAATTGTAGTCTCTTTGACCTGGAAGAAACTAAATACCTTTAGGGCTGGGGAATTCCGCTGATTCTGGAACATTCTCCTAAAGAGAACTATCTTTCTTAGTGATACAGTGGATGTGTCGGTCAGACTTTTGCTGGAGGCTGTTTATCAGTATCTCCAGACTGTGTATGAAAATGTGGCCTGACATTACCTCAGGTAAGGACTTTGTCCAAAGGGCTGTCCTTTGTGGCTCCAGGTCTGTTTTTAAGGAGGCAAGTTAGGGCACGTCCTTCTAGGGAAACTAGAGGGCTTTGTAGGCCTTCGGTGAGTTCTAGCTTTGCTCTCTATCTGGTGTTGAAACCTAACTTTATTAAGGATTAGAGAAGGCTGGTCCTTCAAGACTGCAGTTTTGAAAAGAGAAAGGGATTCCATGGCAGATGTACTCCAGATCCCAAAACACAGAAAAGGAGTGCGTATCCAAAGTAGAGATTAAGAAGGATTAGGCTAGAGATAATCTGTGTCATCTGGCAGGGTTTTTGTAATCTGTGGTTAGACGTTTGATCTTTACCTGCAAAACATGGTTTATTGGGCACAGGCCTTCCCTTCAGTAGGTATACTGTGCATCTGAAAGTAATTCTGACTAAATATGTTACCTTACAACCCTTCTTGAAGGCAGTGTTCATATGTTCTGGCTCTTTGAGTAGTGTAAAGTAATGGTTAAAAGCCAGATTTAGTTTGAGTCTCAACCACCAGTCTCTAGCTGTATGACCCTGTGCAAGCCACTTGAACCACAATGTGCCCAGCTTACTTATCTGTACAATGAGGCTAATAATAGTACCAAGTCCACCGCCCTTCTGGAGGATTAACTGAGTTCAGCTCAGTGCCAGCCTCCTGGTTTTTGCTCCACAAATTGTTGCCTGCTCTTTTTTTTTTAATCTCTATTCTTGTTATTAAAGATACAGCAGAGAAGCATAGACAGCATCTGTCAGGCTTCATCTACCCAAAGCCCATTCCCCAACTTCTTTAGCCACTCCTGCAAGGCTGCTTTGATGTGGCGTCTTTATGGAAACCTTTCTCCCTCATTCCCTGTGTTAATTAGGCCCCAAGTCCGTGCTTACAGCTTTCCTGTTAGCCTATAAGCTTTTAAATTATTCACTTATCTTTACTCTGGACTGCAGCCTTCCAGAAGCCACAGTCAGTAGGTTTTGGCTTCGAGTATTTTTTTCCTTGTCATAGTTGTGGCTTCTTTGTTTTTGTTCTCTGTCTTCCTGACACCTGCTGTATAGCAGAATGATGAGTGCAAAGACTTTAAGTGAATGTAGGTTTTGGCACAATCATAGAGTCAGCTTTCAGACTATTAAAGTGGAACAAATTATTTTTTGAAGCCCATAGGAACATAAAAACACACGGCACAACAGACTCCCAAAGTGATGGTGATGATTTGTTGCTGACACCACCATGTTATGCACATGGTTAGCATTACTAGCTTTGTAGAAATTAAAAAAATTATAGTTCAAACTATTCACTAACTCATTTTAATATTGTAAAATCTTAGTGCAGTGCTCTGAGGGTTCTCAACCTGAGCGTTACACATTTTGAGCTGTGTGATTTTTGTTGCAGGAGTCATTTATATGTCCTGCTTCCTCCTGGTTTTTTACCCACATGACACTAAAGCACACACACCCTCTAGGCTTAACCTTTGAAAATGTCTCCTGTAGACATGGTGGTGGTTGATAACTACTGTCCTACTACCCAGACATTCATGCTAATTCTTCTGTGTACCCACTCATTAAATACAGAGTCCTTCCTGACAAGCTACAGAAGAGGGTTCATGGTGGCTACCTAGCCAAGCAGCTCCTGGTTCCTGATCTCTCAAACATTAGAGTGAATTTGAAGCTTTTCACACCTTTGATTATTATTCTCAATTTATTAAATTTGCTATGCCATCATCCTTAAGTTAGTCTGCCTGGAAACTACTGGTTCTACAGACTCAGACTTTTTTGTTTTTTTGACAGAATTCTAGCATTTGCTTTAATTAATTTTCTACTCTAAAGTTCATTTGCTCTAGAAACATTGCTATAAAACAGGAATTAAGACTTAATTGGTATGAAGTACACCAAGGCCTAGCCAATTGTAACACTCAAACATTAGCTGCTTTTATTATTACGTTAAATCCTAGATCATTTTGTGAGCATATTTAAAATGCTCACAAATTATGTCTTCTCTTAAGCAGAAATATTAGGTGATAGATACACTTTAGTGGTATTGTCCTAACTGCAAATCATGTTACTTACAGAATTTTGCCTCCCTTGAGGACTTCAATTTCTTTTTGAGACTCAGGTATCACTTTAGAAGAGATTAAATGACTTTAAAGTAGCATGAATAATGAGCTCAAAAAATGTGTCTTGAAACAATGGCTTTGAATCCTTCAAACTAAAAAAGGCAAAAAGTCTAAGGTCAAAGATTCCATAACTTACTTTCTCTGTCCTGACATTAAGACATTCTTTTCAAAATAGGGCATGTTGGTGCACACCTGTAATTCCAGCAGAAGCAGGAGTTCAAATTTGAGACCAGCCTGAGGCACATTAGTGAGTTCAAGGCTAATCTGAACTGCATAGCAAGACCCTATCTCAAGAAAACAAAACAACACAACAAAAAAAGACATTCTTTTCACATCACGTACTCTTGTTATTATTATAGAAGTCTCTGCCTCTTTTCACGAAGTAGAAAATCAAAGTCAAGAACTAACTGCACTTCCAATATAAGTAGGGAGTACTTGAGATATTCTAGTTGTAGAGAGGAATTTCTGTGTGCTTAGTAGGCTGCTGAAAGATTTGAGCTGAAGAATTCTGTTGAAAGAGTGGATCCCTGGGGAGTTTGTCAGAACTGAAATATCTCTGGCCCTCTTTCAGACCTACTGGTTTAGACTCTGCATTTTAACAAACATGTTAGATGATGCATAGGCACGTTAGAATTTGAGAAGCACCTGCTGATCTGGCTCAAAAGAAACTCTGACAAAACTTAAATGAATATACGTATATCCTCAACTGTCACCCTCCGGAATTCTAAATGTATAGTTTTTGGCTAGGTCTAGGGACCTTTTTTTTCCCGTATTAATTCCCCAAGTGAGATACATACAGGCAATTGAAGTTGAGAACTGTTGATCCTATTGAGTCTCCTAACCTTCAGAAATACAGTCTGATATCATATGGCTAATTGGAACCAAAGTTGGTAATAGTGGCTTGGTTTATTACAAGGAAGTAAAATAATTTTCCAATTGAACCATGCTGCAAATATTTTAAAAATATATTTTATGTAGGGCTGGGGATTTAGCTCAGGGGTGTGAGTGCCTGCCTGGCTAGCACAAGGTGCTAAGTTCGATCCCCTGTACCAAAACAAAACAAAACCAAAAAAATATATTTTATGCCTGCTAATCTTACAGAATGTTAGGTTTCAATGTGTGCTTTCACACATGAATGTTACATATTTTGACAGTATCCATCCTCATTACACTCTTTTACACTCACTCTTTCTCCTTCTGCCTTAGTCCCTTCATCTTGTCTAATAATAGTCTCCCATCTACTTTCATCTTTTTTTAGGTTCCACATGTTTCATTTAATGTGATGATCTCCAGTTCCATCAGTGTTTTTGAAAAATGATATGATTTTGTTCTCTGGGTGAAGAACACTCCACTGCATTATGTATATGTAGCACATTTTCTTTATTCATTTATCTGTTGACAGCCACTTAGGCTGCTTCCCAGTTTTGGCTATTGTGAATTATACCACAATAAATGTAAGTGTGCAGGTATCCCTTGAGTATGCTGACCTTAACTACCAAGGAGTGGTTTACCTAGGTCATGTGGTAGCTCTATTTTTATTTTTTTGTGAAACTTCCATACTGATTTCCAGATTGGCTATTCTAATTTACATTCCCCGCAGCAGTGTAGAAGTGTTCTTCCCCCCCCTACATCCTCACCAACATTTATTGTTTTTGTATTCTTGCTGATAACCATTCTGACTGAGGCGAGGTGAGGTGAAATTGCGGTATAATTTTTTGATTAAAAATTTTGAATTTTTTTGTATACTTATTGGATTAGTATTGTTTTTTTGAGAAGCCTCTGTTTGTTTGTATGTCCATTTATTGCATGGACCAGTGTTTGCTTGATGTTAAGGTTTTTTTTTTTTTTAGCTATTATTTGTATTAGTGCATGTTTACAGTACAAAATGATTATGTGCTGTTACACGGACTTAACATATCTTTTTTTTTTTTTTTTTTTTTTTTGTCTTTTTTTCCTTTTTATCGGTACCGGGGATCGAACTCACGACTGCCTGCTTACAAGGCAGGCGCTTATGCCGCTGAGCTAAACCCCCAGCCCCTATGGACTTAATATATCTTAATTGTTTTTATGTTCTCATTACCTCAGCCCCCCATAATACAAATTTTCTAAAGCTCTTTCATGTGTGTGGTGGGAAGGGTCCTGGGGGCCTGGCTGAGGGTCTTCACTCGAAGCTACAATGACAGCCCTTTTTTTGTTCTTTATTTGAAGCAAGGTCTTACTGAGTCACCAAGTTGCCCAAGCAGAAAGCAGGAGGATCTCAAGTTAAAGCCCAGCTTAGTCCACTTACCAATTTAGCAAGACCTGTTTCAAAGGAAAAAAAAAAAAAAGGCTGGGGTTGTAGCTCAGTGCAAAAGTGCAATCCCCGATAGCACTACCACCAAAAAAAACGACATTTGCAGATAACCTGAGTAGCAGTCTGTTTATGCTAAAACTAATGAAAATCTTTTTGAGATTAGTAAGTGTCAGCACCAGTTGTACAATATTTCTGTTATTATATTGCTTGCTTCATTCATTCATTCAACAAAAAGCAGAAAGCAGTTACCAACTTCTCAGACACTGTGCTGGGGATACAGTAGAAAGTAAGACGACTGTGACTCCTGTCTTCATTGCGTTTAGAGTGCGAGAGCAGGGGATACTGCTGAAAATACACAAATTAATGTTTACACAAGTATAGCCCACGTACAGAAATACACACGTTTGTAAACACACATCTTTTCTACCTTGCCTGATCTCTTCTCTGTGATTCCAAACTGCCAGACTATCAGGTATGGGGAAGAGGGCAGTCACTATATGTGTGGTCAGGGAGAAGCGTTACTAAATTTTATTTATGCTCACTCACACCTTCTACTCGACTGAACAAATATGTCTCTATCTAGGGCCAGATAGTAGAGGCCCTGGGGAGGCAGTCAGATGTACTGCTCCGCCCAGCCTTCCCCCTCCTCCCAGGAGTGTCTCCTCTGCCCTCCCACACCCCTTCTATTGCTCTTGATGTGGGCTGGCATACATCTTCTGATGGGAGCCGCATTTCCTCTGAGCATAGAACTTTAAAACGTCTAATAACACTCACATGTTTAATCAAAAGTTCTTCATCAGGTGAAAATTGTCCTTCATTAAATCATCTTCTGACACTGTTTACCCTTGTTCTTGACTTCTCATCTCAGATGCTTACTATTTGTTTTGTTTTTTGAGACAGTGTCTTCCTGTAACTCAGGCTGGCCTGCAACTCCCAATCCTCTTGCCTCACCTCCTAAGTGCTAGTGTTACAGGTCTGTTCCACCACACCAAGACATTGTTTTCTTTTTTAATGTTTCCTGCCACTGTCAAATAGTTGGTAGCTTCTGTTTCCTTTCACTAGAAAGGATTTACAAATTTTTCTAAGGGTGCAAATAAATGAATGTATTCTAGGTACCTGGCTCCCTTTTTTCAAAGGGAGAAGTTGTCAGTCAATTTAGGAATACAGAACTCTATATAGGGAACATTTTTTGTTTGTGTGTTTTTGCTTTTTGAAATAGTTTCACTGTGTAGTGCAGGCTGGCCTAGAACAGCCCACGCTAGCACTGAACTCACAGTAATTCTCTTGCCTCAGCCTCCTGAGCACTAGAATTACAAGCATACATTGCCACACTCAGCAGAAATGTGGTTCTAAGAGGTCAAGATTCAATTCTTGGCCTATTTGCTTAACACCAAGTAGAACAGCAATGTTTGAAACTTCTTATTTTTCTTTCTGGACAAATGAATTCTACCTTTCATGACTCATCTTCAGAGTGCTCACCCTTGACCCCTCTTCTGTCTTTTGCAATGAGTTTTGCTTTCTGTTTCAGGAGATGTTTTTAAGGCCTGTGATTTTAGGTTGGCTCCCATTCTGCCAGTATCTGCAGCATCTGCGATAGACAGCAGGACTTCTGGCCTTCCCTTCCATTAAGCCTTTGCTACTGGAGACACCTGGCTGATGGAGAGCCGATTTGAAGTAGAAAACTGGGGCTTTGGTTCCTACTACTTGTGCTAACCTGCTTCACAGCCCATTGGCACAGCATCAGTTGTTAGAGACATCAGCTGTTAGTGCAAGGTAAACAGGAAACTTTTTCCGGAAAGAAGATCATGTGTCACGGAGCTCATTAGCACCTGTCTTCTCTCCATGGCTCTGTAAGGACTTGCCTTGTGACAGAAAGTCTCTGAAGTGTTCCTTTTTTTTAACTTGCAAAAAAGGTTTAGGAAGAAGAGTTAAGTAAACAAATATCCTCCCTTATTAGGTCAGAAACTTCCTGGTTGTGTTATTTACCATGAAATATACACCTAAACATCCTAAAGCTGGGTAAGGTTGTGGGACCCAACACCCAAGATGGTTGCCCTGGTGAACCGGTCTGCAGAGGGAGGAATCTCCCTCTGTCCGGTCCTCACTCCTCCCCACCTTCAGCCTGCACCCGGTCACAGAGGTTCCTCCTGCCAGCCACAGTGCCCTTTTGCCTGTCAATCATTTCATAAGTATCCCCTAGAGTTGCGTTAGAATTCAGATTTTCCCACTGTTGGTTTTTCATTTTTCTTCTCAATCGCAGGCTGTGTGTGGAATAGATTATTTCTCTAGTACTGTTTGGTATCCAAGGAGAGTAATGGTGATTTGTCCACGGTACAACTTGTGCCACTTAATTCATGACCCTGGAAACTGGCTTAAACACTGAAAATGTGCTAGCTTCTTACCTTTTTTGTTGTTGTTTTAGCATATATCTATTGAATACCTGCTCTGAATCAGGCATTGTGCTAAGCACTGGTAGCGAAGAATGTTGTGGTTCCTGTCCTAGGGTTTCCTATCTAGCTGGGGACAGAGATAGTCATTTAATATTCTTTGAAATAAATGTAAAACTGTGACAAGTGCTGTAAAGAAGAGGCATATGGTGCGGTGTGTTGTTCAGGGAGGCTGAGAAAGGCTGTCTGAGCTGAGACTTGAAGGAGGTGGAGAGAATCAGGCGGAGAATAGCTCATGCACAGGCCTGGTGACAGCCAGGAGGCAGGGAGAGCTGGAAGGAGAACCAAAAGCCGGAATGAGGGAGCGCAGAATCAGGAAACAAGTACCAGAAAGCCGGCAGGCAGCTGCTGCTCACCCTTAGGGCTATCTCATGACAGTCACTCAGGCGCCCCTAGCTCTCCTCACAGGTGCAGCCTAAGCCAAATTACACACTTGGCCTGTGGAGAGCAGGCAGGATTCCAGCTCGCACTTAAGGCAGTCTGCCTTGTCCTGGGTACTAACTTTGCAGCCAGAGGCTAGATGCTGCAGTCCTTGTAGAACATAGAAAGAATTCTGCTTTTTGTTTTGTTTATGTGGTACTAGGGATTGAACCCAACACTTCACACCGAGCTACATCTCAGCCCCTTTTTACATGTTTTTATTTTAACCCAAGGTCTTACTAAGTTGCCCAAATTAGGCTCAAACTTGTAATCCTCCTGCCCCAGCCTCCCAGAGTGCTGGGATTCCAGGTTGTACCATCACACCCAGCTAAAAATTTCGTTTTTATTCTAAAAGAAGTAAGAAGCAAGAGAAGGTATGGATGCATTCATATTTGCAATGGTCCTTCTGGGCGTTTAAGAACCACAGAAAAACATCGCCCATTTAGAGAAGCACACTGTAAGTAAATTGACCTCCCCCTGCTCAGTGAGTCAGCCTTTCTCAGAACCACACTTCAAAAATAGCTTTTTGGGTTAGAAAATTGGAACTCGGTGCAAAGCTGCTTCTCTTGCTTAGGAAACATTTCTCCGGCTCTTGGCTTCTTGGTGGCCCTGCAACCAAATGTTCGCTTGAATTGATCTGAGAAGCCCTGGGGTGGTAAATTACATTGCCTACTCCACAGGGATGGCCTTGGACAGTGTTACTAACTTGCCACTCACTTAGTTTGCTTCTGGGTAAAGGGGTATCTCTATCTCTGAAGCCAGTGAACACTACGGAGTGGGTTACACTGTGAATTGCCCTTGTAACAAGCATTCCTCTTTTCTTTTATTGCCCCTGGGCCCTTATGACTATATATTTCTCTGGGCATCATTTATTCATCTGCATAATGAGACTATGCTGATTCATCCATTACAACTTGGCTACAGAAGTTTGTGATAAACCATAATGGTTCATCCTGTAGTCCTAACACTCTTGGGGGCTGAGGCAGGAGCACCATAAGTTCAAGGTCAGCATGAGCAATTCAGTGACTTAGTGAGACTGTGTCTCAAAACCAATAATATAAAAAAGGGCTGAGGCCGTGTACAGAGGCCGTGAGTTCAGTCCTCAGTACTGCCATCGCTACCAACAGAAAAAAGCCAGGCATGGTAGTGTACTCCTAAAACCTTGACACTTGGGAGGCTAAGGCAGGAGGATCACCATGAATTTGAGGCCAGCCTGGACTATATGAGGAGTTCAAGGCCAGACTTGGACTCCTCATATAGTCCATAAGAAGTTCATAAGAAGACCCTGTCTCAGAAGACCAAAAGAAAAAAAGTTGTGATGGATTTCTAAAATTACTTTGCAATCATAAATGATTTCACTGTAATTTCTAACTATTAGAAGATAGGAATGATTTATTTATTGAAATGGGGTAATTTATATACACATCTTTTTATCTCACAGTAGAAACCACATTTAATGTTTCTCATTTGCATAACTAGGTCCTATATTCAAACGAAGTGTTCTGTCTTTCTGTCTCTTTGTCTCTTTCTCTTTCTCTGTTGTCCTCCCTCCTTCTTAGATGAGGGCTGCCAGTAAAATGAAACTCCACCCCGCAGGGTCCAGTGACAGCTGTCCACATGAAAGATGAGGAGCACATTTATGGAAACTTTTATCCTAAAAAGTTGTCAGGCTGTGTCTTGACTAATAAAAATGTTAGCTAAAAGCATCTCAGATAAGAATTGGTTCCTTCGTTCTACACTCACTGGAAAACAATTACTCTTTTCTCTCTCTGTGTGTGTGTGTGTGCGTTGTGTGTGTGTGTGTGTGTGTGTGTGTGTGTGTGTGTGTGTGTGTGTCTTTTGCTCTAAGTGCAAGTGGGTATTAGGGCTTTGGTAGATGTTTTCCCTTTTCTCAGAATGGAATTGATGTCATCAGAACAGGGAATAAAATCATTTCTCCTCTGAGTATCTTTGTTAATTTTTTACAGTTTGGAAACTTGGGTACTTTCTAATTATAGATTGTGGCTGGGTGTGCTGTAAGCTAAAACCAGTTCTATAGGAGTCCTGTTCTTTCCCCTGAACATGAGCAGCAGGAACAGGTGAAAAGCAAATTTGGAATTGCTTGAGTCCTGCCTGGAGTTTTATTGTTCTTTGACCTGAGCTTTATTTAGATACATATTCAACCTAGATGTGTGCTTTGCTGTCCAAAGTACATAGAAAATCAGCTTGAATTTTAATATCTGCCTCATGAATTATTGTTTTAATAATATTGTAGAAAGAGCTAAGTCAGAGACATTTGATACTTTACTGCCAACCGTTTCCTATTTGCAGTTTATACAAAGGAGTTTCCTTAAAGTTTAACCCTCTGTTTCAGTAGTCAGTGTTAATTTTTATTTTGCTCTTCTTTACAGCTCAGAAATATTTGGATGTGGTCTAGGTTAAAGCTTTTTTTTTTTTTTGTCTTTTTCCTTTTTATTGGTACCGGGGATCAAACTCACGACTACCCGCTTGCAAGGCAGGTGCTTGTGCCACTGAGCTAAATCCCCAGCCCCCAAGGTTAAAGCTTTTGTAAAAGGGTGTGTTTCTTTCAGTAACCTTTCCCCAGTTTCATTTGTCATTTCTGAATATCAAGTGTTGCTTTTTTTTTTTTTAAACAGGGTTTTGCTATGTAGTCCAGGAACTAATGAATCTCATGCCTTAGCCTCCCATATGGTGTGGTTATAGACTTGTACCACCATGCCTAGCTAGACGATTTTCATAATATATAGCCATTGGAAAAATATGAAAATGGAAAGAAACAAGTGAGAGAAAACTATCCAAGATATTCCTACCCAGTGTAACTACTGTAGTCTTTTTAGTCTAATTGCTGTCAGGTTTTTTTTTGTTTTTTTTTTTTTTGTTTTTGTTTTTGGTTCTAGGAATGAGATTTATTAATCTGGGAGAGTTCCTGGGCCTCTTCTCAGAGACCCTACCACCTGTTCAAAAGGGTACTGGTTTTTCCCTGTTTGATTCTGTCTTTTTTTCAAACTTGCAGGGAAATTTTTGTTTTTCCAAGATCAGTTCCAGGGCTACATCAGGAGACAAAATGTAACCCAGAAGTATCAAAGGATGGCAAGTAGACAGAACAGCTTGCATTTGAATGTTAGAGAAAGCATGACGGAGGAGTTGTTGCTTTTGTATTTATTTCTTTATATGATCCTTTTATTTCTGATCATAAGATAATATACAAATGATAAAATTTTCTACTTCTTTAGGCTGTCTCACATGTGTGAGACATCCACCTACCAGGAAGAACATATTATAGTTGTTTTTAACCTGCTCAAAATATTAACGTCTTTCCATTCTATTTAATATACTTCAACTTTAAAAAAAATAGCTGTTTATCCCACACCTCAAACCCTAACCCAGGCTTGGTACAGTCCAAGTCCAATAATCCATCTCTACCCAACTCATCCCTCTAATATCATTAATAGAATTTCAATTCACAGACCACCATGAAGCTTCCTTATCCAGTCCAAACCACGGATCCCAGCTCAGTCTGCAGATTCTCTGTGGCTGGCCTGCCCTTCCTTGTCTTCCCCAAGACAGACAGCTGGGGTTTTTTTCCCCATGCAAATGATTTCTAACCTTTTTTTTTGGTACCAGGATCAAACTCACAACCTCGTGCTAAAAGGCAGGCAGTTATGCCACTGAGCTAAATCTCTGGCCCCTAACATTTTACTCATAAATACCAAGGATATGAATACTGATATATCTCAACTTTTGCAATTTTATTTGTTTCCCTAGATTATATTCTGAGAGAGGGATTTATTGGCTTGAAGCATTTACAAAGATTATGAATGAAATAAAATGTTATTATAGGGTCTGGTATTAAATTATATTCTACTACTCTTACCACTGTTTAGCTGCTTTTGAGTAGAAAATTTTAATTTTTGCACTGCAGTTTTATATTGGCATATTACTTGATTTCATGCAGTAAGGTGTGAAACATTTCTATTTTCTTTAAAATTTTAAAAGAGTTTATATATTTCAGTAAGCAGAGTCAGAGCTAAATTTAAAGGCATTTTTAAAAAAAGAATTGTGGTTACCCTAATGTGAATCCAATTATCAATCGGACTGCTTTGTCCATTGCACATCAGCGGAGAGTGAACTGTTGGCATCACTTTCCCCATTCCTCCTTTGCAACCTGCCGTGTGGACTGAGAGTACAGTGCAAACTCTCCAAGAGAAGTCCTCACTGGGTTCCAGGACGAAAAGTTCATGCCCCTTGTGTTTTCCCACCACAAATGTCTTGTTCATTAGGATGTCGGGATGTCGTCTACACAGTGCGTTGAGGTTAGGGATTGCAATGCCCTATCATTCTGGTTTGTGTAATACTCAATCTAAATTTCTTCTTAGTGTTTCCCTCATCGTCAAGACTTGTATGATGGCTATCATCTAAAAAGGATGTTTGATTCACACAACAATGAGTCTGGAGTCACGTTGCTTGGAAATTTGGGTTGACAACCTGTGTCCTCAAGATGTGAAAGATTGATAATTGATCTAAGTGTTATGGCACCCATCTATAATCCCAGCACTCTAGGAGGCTGAGGGAGAATAACAAATTCAAGTCCAGTCTGGGTAACTTAGTGAGATCTTATCTTAAAATAATTTTTTTAACACAGTGTGCTGTGCAAAGGCCATGACTCCAATTCTCATTACAGAAACAAAGTAAAATAAGAAAAATGAGAATGGATTTTCAGTGTCAGAAGTCATAAACTCCAATGCTTTCTTGGGGCAAGCAGGTTATACAAGAAAGCCATTCAGGACAGCTGTTAGAAAAGCAACAATGGGTCACATTCACTTTGGGTCCCTATACTAAGGATACAGTAAGAAGAGGTGGGGACTGAAACAAAATGGAATGCATTCATTCTGTCTAAAAAGAACACACGGAAAAGTGGGTCTAATGGGGTTGCTTTTACTCCTCTTTCTCCTCCTGCTATTCCTACTGCTGAGTGAGTCTCCCTGTTTGTTTTTTTCCTATTCCAGGTTTCTGAGTCCCTTCAACATGATCCTTGGAGGAATTGTGGTGGTGCTGGTGTTCACAGGGTTCGTGTGGGCAGCCCACAATAAAGACATCCTCCGTCGGATGAAGAAGCAGTACCCCACCACGTTTGTGATGGTGGTCATGTTGGCCAGCTATTTCCTCATATCCATGTTTGGGGGAGTCATGGTCTTTGTATTTGGGATCACTTTTCCTTTGTTGTGTAAGTGAACCTGAGTGTTCTTTTTCTGATATCTATTGTAAGAAAATGTAGGTGGGTATCCAATGGGAGTTACATAACTCATTCCTTATGTGTGCTGGTGCATGTGCTAAAGTCTGTGGAATTTTCCAAAACAGCAAATAAATATTTAATAGTTCATTAATTTCAAAAATAGGTATGGGTACTTGCTGTTGTCAGACACTTATGGAGAATCAAGAATAAATAAAACACAAACAGATCTCAAGCCATATAGCACAAACTGCTGTAGCCTGCACTGCCTTGTTTGATACTAAATTCTCTCCTAATTTTTAAGTGCTTGACTGCTTAGATCAGTAGGAGAAACAGATTGGACTGCAGCTAATTGAGGCTGTGATCTAGAAGTGAGAAGAGCTGGAGGGAATACAATGTGGCAACAGAGAATTCTTGTTTTGGTGCTAACTGTGGATTATTTCTTTGTAGTGATGTTCATCCATGCATCACTGAGACTGCGGAATCTCAAGAACAAGCTGGAGAATAAAATGGAGGGAATAGGTGTGAAGAGGACGCCAATGGGCATTATCCTGGAGGCTTTGGAACAGCAAGAGGAAAGCATCAGCAAATTCACTGACTATATCAGCAAAGTGAAGGAATAAACCATTTACCTGGGGGTAGGGTTGCTGCAGAAATTGAGTTGCAATTTGTCATCTGGATCTACTTTTGTTTGTGTTTTTAAAATAGGAGGTGCACGTTTTACTATCTACCACCTATAGCAGCATGCGCATACTGGCCCCATCTTAACATCTCTGATGTCACAGAGCGAACCACCCTCTCGTGTTGTTGTCTGAGGTTTCCCATGTGACAACGAAAGAGATCTGTGGATTCTCCAGCAACAATACTGCTATCTCGTAGGGAGAAAAATAATTGTAAATTCTCAAGGCAATAGGAGCCAATGAAAAGGCTGTCAAAGGAAAAGAAAAATAAATAAAAAGAGAAAAGTCTGTCAGAGTAGGTGACATCATGTGTGAGCCTGTTTTGAATCCTTCGGGGCACCTTCTCCGAAATTCCCTAGGATGGTATTGTGTGAGGTATCAATTAGTTTAGTTTGTATTATTATTCTTTAAAAATCAAAGATGAATTATTGTTTTGCCACCTGTTTGACTTGCAGTATAACTGGATAAGCCAGTTGTTTATACTTTGTTTACGAATATAAAGGTAGCTGTTTAGGACAATATTTTGTTAAATTTTTGTAAATTTTTGAAATGCTAGTAATATGTATTCACCAGCAGGTATTTGTTGCACATTTTGTCATCTTCCTTGATGAGGCAGCTTCCAGCTGTGTAACCTGTATTATTCTTGAATTACTTGTTAAAAAGAAAAAACAGAAAATAAAACCAAACTTAAGTTGTTTATATTGCACAATTTTTTTGTTGTTATCATAAAGAAAAAACGTGTCCAAGGTAATGTTTCTGTATGTTTTTCACTGTTTCCTTTTAACTGGAGCACTTTGAAAGAAATCAACATGCATTTTATTAATTTCTTGGGGGGACAAGGAGAACAATGATAGCTGATACTTTAAAAGCATCTTCAGATGACCAAGCCCAAAAGCCTTTTAAAAATGAGAGTGATCACTGGCTTCTGTAACTCATAGAGATATTAGACAGTAACTGTTATAACCATATGCTTTTGTAGATAGACACTGAGATTAAAACAGCATATGTGTATATATTTTGTTACTTTCCTCTCATTATGCGTTTAGAAGTAGATTATTAATTCACTTGTCAATGGAGTGATTTCACAAGTGAAATGGAAAGCGTTTAGGTTTTCCTGACACTGCATTGTGAAGTCAAGGGTGAAGAAACTTTGTCCGTCCCAGAATAAAAACCAATGGCATTTGCTGCTCCCGAGTTTTCTTGCATTTTAATTTCTCAGCCTATCTGCAACCTTCATCTTTAGCAGTGATGTCACATGCCTTCACACATGCACTAGAATCTGTATCTTTACTAATTATGAAAAATAAAATTTACTAAAGGGTTTTCCTTTTTGGTGAGACTTTATTTAATGACGTCTATAGTAGACATCTGAAAAGCTCAGGGATAACCCTAGACACCATGAGGATATACTGTATAGCAAATGCTCTTAGCTTTGTGTTCCAACTACTCTTTAAAAACCTTAGCACTTCGGTGCCTTGCAGGCATAGATAACACTGAATTCTAAGGGAATCTTCTTCAACCCTGACCTCAGTGCTACATATAGTTTAGCCCTTTCATTTTCCTGTATGGTGTATTCTGCTAACTTAATGCCATACATTTGAATAAAGTGATGAGTTGAATTTTAAAAGATCTTCTTTTTTTTTTTTTTTTTATCGGTACCGGGGATTGAACTCACGACCGCCTGCTTGCAAAGCAGGTGCTTATGCTGCTGAGCTAAATCCCCAGCCCCCAAAAGATCTTCTTTATAATATCTAATGGCCAGTGGTGAATTCTGGCAGGGTAATAATAGAAAAAAATTACCATACATAAGTGTTGTCAATTGATGGTGAGTTTTAAAACAAAACCTTCAAATAAGATCTTTAGGGCAAAAACATGAATAGAAAGAATATAATGTGAACTGCTTCCTCTTTTGAGATGAAATTATATAACTTTTAAAAAGTATATCTGGAATTAAAATCCTCCTGCAGGACTACTAACACTTCTTAAAATTCCTGACTTTATTAATACTGTGAGTAAACAGGCAAATTGACAGGACTTTCCAGAACATCAACTCCTAGTATACATTAAGCTTTTAAATATGCTTAGAGTGCTTTCTCTTATCAGAGTAAAAAGGTTTATTTATTGCAGCCCTTTCTTAACCAAACTGCTTGTATATGAGGATATTTTCTGGACATATTGGAGAAAACAAAGCTATTAGCTAATTACTTGATTGAAAACCGTAACTCTTAAATTTAGCCACTTTTGCACACTCCAAATTATCTTTTAAAACTGTAAGTACCACATTTCTTTCTCTTGATTCATCCTTCCAAATAATATATTATTTTAAGTTTTTCCCTGTTATAGCCATCCACTTCCAGCCTGCTTTGCCTGCTACGTGTCACCTGCGATTCTAGGGAAAGAGAAAGAAGGCAAGTGCTAAGTGTTCGTCAGGTAAAGAAGAGAGAAAAACGACAAGAGCTACGTTTCCTAATTCCTAGGTCCATACCATTTCGGTTAATACAAACCCCCAAAATCTATGCATCCAGTGCCTAAGACAGATAATTAAGTGCTGTAGGAGATTGGAGGAAAGAACGCAGGTTGGAGTTTGTTGGGAACCTTGTTTGGGAGGACATGGCATGGAGCCCAGCTTTGAAGATGGGTTGGGCTCTCACAAACTGAGGACAGGAGGGGAACATCCGGTGGGAGTGGATTCTGTGTCAGGCAGAGAGAGAGACAGACAGACAGACAGAGAAGAGACACAGGGTGGTAGAAGGCTGGTCTAGCAGGATGAATATAAAGAATGTGGGGTGGATGAGACTGGATTAGTACGTTGGGGCCCCGAAACAGAGTGTCCTAAAGGACAGGATAAGGACTTTAATCCTGTAGGCCATCTTCCTTTGGAGGGCTTTTGAGGAGCACAACAGAGATCAAATTAGACTCCTAAACTATGTCAAAAGCCTGTTGATAACTGTATTATCCTTCCCCCAGTTTATTTCTACAGACTACCATGCTACCTCCTGTTGTCCTCATAAGTAGAAACACTGCCAGGAAATGTTTACACCAGGTGTGATCAAATACTGCAACGAATGATTTAAAAAGACGCATTATCATCAATCCCCCTCAAAACCTTCCTCCTTGCTTTAAACACATTTACACCATCGTTCTTGGCTGCTTTTTAAAGCAGTTTCAAAAATCCTGGCTGCCTCACTGTCCTAAATGCATTCAAAACCTTAACCTTGCATGGTCATTTTATCTTTGGGGACGAGCTTACACAGTACCAGATTTGGTGAATAAAGTGGACAAGGACATTACACATTGTTTTTATTTGGCAGATTGCCATCAACATTTTAAATCAATTCAGGATGTGGATGCAGCCACAAAAAGACTCTTTAAAAAAGAGCTTTAAAAAGTGGCAAGAACATTGGGCACATACATTTAAGGGGCAGTATTGGGGAGGGGATTAATGGCTGGTTTTTTTTTTTCTTTTACATTTTCATTTTATTTATTTTTTCCATTTTTTTGAGAAAAGAACTCATTATGTGGCTCATGACCTTGAACTCACTATGTAGCCCCAGCTGTTCTAGAACTCATGGGGCTCTTTCTGCTTCAGTCTGCCAGCCAGTCCTGGGATTACAGATATGTACCACCATGCCAGGCACTTTTTAACAATTTTTAAAATTTAAACTCATTGTATTTTTTGGTCATCCCTCCCACAGGCAGGGTCTACTTTGTTCTCATTATTTTTTCTGCTGGCTCTTTGTTTCCTTCACATCCTGTGACTTTAGTGCTCTGTTCCTCTAGGGTGCCCCTGTGGGAAGAACACACCCCAACTTCAGGAGAGTCACGAAGGGAGAAAGGCGGGGTTGGAGCTGAAAAGGCTGGAAATGAAAGCACTAGGGATTCTCCAGAGATCAGCTACTGTGCAGTCCTTTCATTTCAGAGCTGCAGAAGGGCCAGGAGTTCAATTCACTCTTCACATTTCCATGGATTGAAACATGACCCGTTCCCTTTAACATACTGTGCAGTGAATTACACCAGAGGAGATGAAAGGGGCAGAAATGGGGCTATGATAAATGATTACCACTTCTGTCTTATTTATTATTTACCAGAAGAAAGCAATAATAAAGCGAATGTTTATAAAAACATTTTTTAGCTTCCGCTCCTGAACACATGATTCTAAATTTCACCTAAGTCACTCAAACTGGTTGCAAGTAGAAAATATTGCCGGTGATTTTTACTATTGTTTGTCTCCTTCCCCCTTCCTTCACCCTGTCTGGCTGCGGTTCAAGCGTTGTGCTTTTTACTGATACCCGTCTCGGATGTCAGCACAGTCCCTGTTCCACCTCCTGTACGCAGAAGGACCACTGCCACAGTCCTCTCCAAGCCTAGCCCCAGAGTCACTCTTTCAACTTCTTCCTCTTCCAGATGATTCTGCTCTTATGCCAGTTCTTTTGGCAACTGCACCTGTGATTTAAGCATCCAAAGAAAAGGGAAAAATCAATCCTGGGAACTCAAGTTTTTTACAGCAAAAACTGTGTGGATGCAGAATGGATGAGCTATCGTGGCCAGAGAGTCCTGCGAAATCATGGAAAAATAACAAGCACCGCAGCCACCAAGCACTGGATATTTCCCAGGGCCAGGGACTGTTTCAGAGTCATGTACCACGCTGCTCAGTGTATCAGAAACAAGACAGCAGGTGCTAGAATCAACCTGAGTTCAAAGCCTGCACTTACTGGTTGATTGGTGCTGAGCATCAATTTTCTCAGCTATGTGATGAAAGTAACAGTTGGATAATCAATGTAACATTTATTTTTCTAAAAAACATTATCTCGGTACTTCCTACAATAGTCTTGTAAAGAGAGAAAAGGCTCAGAGAAGACACTAACTTTCCAAAGGTAACACAGCTACTGAGTGACAGAGTAGGATTTGAACCAGATTTGTCTGATTATCCCCGTGACTGTATACTGCGTATAAAAATACCACCGCCAAAAGATATATGTTTTTTCTTTTTTTTTTTTTTTTTTTGGTCTTTTTCATTTTTATCGGTACCAGGGATTGAACTCACGACTGCCTGCTTACAAAGCAGGCACTCATGCCGCTGAGCTAAATCCCCAGCCCCTGATATATGTTCTTTTCAAGATAAGTCTTTCCTCTTTGAACCATGTTCCTAATTTGATACTCAGTAAAACTTAAAATATTATTTGGTGAGCCCTCCCACCAGTGCAACAATATGAATGGCTTAAATCCCACTCTGCACATTTGCTTCCTATTTCTGGGTCATCAAAACAGTTTAAAGTCAAGTTCTGAAGGGTTTCAAGTGGTATCGTATCTCAGGAGACTGACTCATTCATTGCCTTCTAGAAAACACTGGAGAAGTTAAGAGGACATTTGCAGTTGGTGTTGTAACAGTCCAGACTGTTTCTGCCTTCTTGACCATGTCCACCAACCAGTGTGACGAACCATCTTGGCCATCTGTTAGGGCTCTTCTTGCAGCCAGTTCTCTGCCTATGACCTATGGTCAGAAACATCTCCGGCACGCTGCCCATCAGAGAGGACGTCCGTACCGTCTGCTGCTGCCTAACCCTTCAAGCCCAGGGGCTTCTCAGGCTCTCAGATCTGCCCTGCCCCGTGTGCTTAAGGAAGGGGTGTGACTGTGCCTCGGCAGGCTCACCAGGAAAACACTGATAATCATGAAGACCCATGAAAAAAAGTCAGATGCCTAAAATATCTGGGAAGTTGCAATAATTAGCTAAAACAGTGTGATCTTTGTGTTATGGATCTTTGTATGAGTTTCTATACTCATTAAAGGGTTCCAAAATAATAATTTAAAAAGTGAAATGTCACACTGACCCAGCAGAGTAAACTAAGAGACATAAAAACAGGTGTCAGATCTGCCAGTTCAGATCATGGGGGTAAAGATGAGTGAGTCACAAAATGATCTTAGTGAACCGTTTGAAAAAGAAATAATCAAGTACTCTTCTTGCTTCCCATTTATTTTTAACATCTAACCTAATTGATCTGTAATATCAAATATTTTTTAAAACCCAGAAACTATAAAAGTTCTAAAGAAAAATAAGTATATAACTTAGTCATCAGAGAAACCATTTATAAGCAGAATAACAAAAAATATACAGTAAAAAGCAGGTAGATTTTTTTTGTTTGTTTGTCACAGGGTTTCACTATGCAGTTCAGGCTGGCCTTGAACTTACTTTACAGCCCACGCTGGCCTCAAACTCACAGTGATCCTCCTGCCTTACCCTCCCGAGTACCAGGATTACAGGCGTACACCACAGTGCCCAGCAGGTTTTTCAAACCTTGTGTTATGATTAAGGAGTTCTTTTGCCCTTCATTTGTTAAAATTAGTTTTTAAAAAGAATGTGTGTGGAGCCAGATGTGGTAGCACATGCCTGTAATTCAACACTTGGGAGGATTGCCATGAGTTTAAAGGCCAGCCTGAACTACATAGCGAGACGTTGTCTAAAAAAATTAAAAAAAAAAATAGCTAAAAGTGAGTGTCTCATATGCATGTGTGTATGTGTCCATTAACAGAGCACACACATGAACATACTCACAAAGCTGGGTAGGAAGACCTATTGTAGCACACGTTTTGAGTTCCTGCTCTGTTTGTGCCCATTCAGGACGTCAAAGCAACCACAACAGTTAACAAAAGAGGATGCAGAAGTATGTTCAAAGTGAGGGGTGGTACTTTGAGGGAGATTCACTGCAATGTGTATTGTACTGTGTTTTTTAAAAAAAAGTTTCAATATTCACTGTCTATTTTGATCACATCTCATACACGGCCTGGGTCTGCTTTGATTTTGTGTGAAAGGAGTAGTATTTTAGACAAACTTCAGAAACTGTATAGACTTCAACAGACAGAAGAAAAGTTAAGTTGAGTCTGTGAGTGTAATGGAAACAGAAAAGCAGGGGTCTTCATGGAAAACAGCACCAGGTGTGGTTTGTTGCGGAGTCACAGTGGTTGGAAAAATGTAGGCCATAAACAAGTAGCATCTATACCACCAGGGAATTGGTCAGGAATGCAAAATTTCAGGTCCTAAGACTTACTGAATCAGAGTCTAGGGTGGGTGATAGACTGAAAAACAGCTGTTTAGCAAAGCCTCTCCGTGACATACCAGGGGAAGGCATATACAGATTTATGTAATTCCTGGACAGTTTATGCTCTTTCGAAAGGGGCTTGAGGAGTTACATGGCTATATTCCGTAGAGTCTTTGTTCATAAAAATTGCTGTATTTTCTGTTTTTTTTTTTTGTATTTTTCCTTTTTATCAGTACTGGGGATCGAACTCACGACTGCCTGCTTGCAAGGCAGGCGTTTATGCCACTGAGCTAAATCTCCAGCCCCTAAATTGCTGCATTTTCAAAGTGATGATTTACATTTAGCTTTTGTTCTTATAGATTCTCCTGATTTATTTTTGGAGACGAGAAAAAGGGACACAGATAAATGGATCATTTTTAGGTAAATGAGATCATAATTTTCAAGTGAAATAAATGAGAAATGCAAGTTTAAATACCACATTGTTTCTCTCTTTGTCTCTCTGTCTCTGTCTCTGCTTCAGTGCCTCTGTCTCTGTCTCTCTCTCTGTGTCTCTCTCTGTGGTCAGGGTCTCACTGTGTAGTTCAGGCACTCACTCTGTACCCCAGGATGGACTCGAACTCACTGTGACTCTCCTGCCTCGGGCTCCTGAGTGCTAGGCCTGCACCAGCACACCTGCACACTGTTTCTTGTGTGTGAGAAGCCCAAAGGGTACACAAGAAGCAAAACAGAAGCTAGATACTGGGAATTAGGAAGAATATGTTCAAATGGGAAGAGGACCAAGGGAAAGGGGAGAGAGGAGAGAAGAAAAGGGATTTTTAAAAAGGAGAACTGAAAAGAAATGGAAATAAAGCTTTTGTAAATGAGGAGGAGAAGAAGAGTTGACAGAAAGGGAGAGGACCAGGGAAAGAAGTAAGACATATTATGGACAGGTAAGAAGTTGACAGTGAGGGGAAGGGAAAGTGGGGTCTTGTCCTAGGTTATTTGACACTAACACAAAAGGAGACAGGCAACCAGAAAGAACACTGCAAAAGGATACAATCTAGAGAAGCAGATTAAAGAGGAAGGCTTATAAATGCAGCAAAGAAGAACGGACCAGAGGCAAAATCAGAGACTCGAGTCTATAATCTTAAATTCTGCAATCATAGCAATTACAAGGCCACCATGGAATCATTTGGAAAGAAAAGGTTGCACAGGACATTATCTTGAAGGCTTCCCGTGGAGAAATTTAGTAATGTCTGACAACTGGCTGGGAGCAGCACAGATATACACAAATGAGCCTAAAGCAAAAGAAAGCCGCTGTTAAAATAGTCATCTGTTTGATGCAGAACCTAGATTTGCTAAAACTGCAGGTGGCCTCAGTGAATGGAGGAGCTGCTGTGAACAGGATTTTACAAGTACAAGCATCCTCCAGGATTGTGGTCAGTGAGAGAGCCATGACTTTCTCAAGAGGAAAGCAAACTGTGTATTTGTCAGGTAGGGGAAAGCTTGTGCAAATAATGCTCATTCCTGGTATCACATCTGTTAAGAGTTATTAACTCATAGGGAAAGAGATTAGTTGCTAGGTAATAACTTCACTTTGTTAGGGAGAAAAGATTAAGAAAGAGAGAGAGGGAAAACTAAACACTTCTACAGAATCCAAATAAGTAAATAAATGAAGCATGGGAGGTATAAGAAGAAAAACTGGAGAGGACAGAGTCAATCAGGGGAGAAGCCAAAATGCAGAAGTAGCTGACTCAAGAGTGCTTGTCTGATTACGTGGATAAAGCCTTGGGTCCACGCCCTAGCACCACACACACACACACACACACGCGCGCACACACACACACACACACACACACACACACACAGCAGTTAATTTGTGTCAAGCAATGGTAAACTCAGAGTGGCCAGATCTGATGTCTCAAGTGATATCAGATGTTTAGAATTTTTTATGAGACATTTGAAACTTAGACAATAACACCTAAGTCAAATAAAACAAATCTCAAATCTGGCCTGTATCCAGTAGTTTTTGATACATGGCCCACAGAGGATAGTTCTTTTAAACTGAGTTGGGTAGATCATTTCTTATAACAGATAGCATTTGAACTAAGCAAGCATAGATTGACATTTGGGAAGACCTCATTTCCGGGATCCAAGGCCAGAAACATGGACTTGGGTTTTTTTGTTGTTGTTGTTTGGTTGGTTGGTTTTTGTCTTTTTGAGACAGGGTCTCACTATACAGTTCAGGCTGGCCTTGAGCTCACTTTGGAGCCTAGGCTGGTCTCAAACTTGCAACGATCCTCTGTGCCTCAGCCTCCTGAGTGCTGGGTTTGCAGGTGTGTGACACCATGCCTGGCTGAAGCATGGGTTTGGGAAAAGAATTACCATCAAATTGAAAAATATAAAATATAAAAAAAGTTTAAAAATATAAAATATAAAAAATGTTTAAAAATATGAACTCATTCTTGCAACGTGTGCAACATTAATAATTTCAAGCCTATTGGGAAAAATACTTTTTAAAGTTTTCAAGAAATCATTTCTAGCTATGTTTTTTCTAGCTGTTTTTGAATAGTCAATATTCTGATGAAGAACATCAGCTTAAAAAAGTACAAGATTTCACCATTTAATGTTAATTTTAACTTAATTTTTGAAAACTCGAAGATTTTGAAGGCATCTGTATCTAAAACACAAAAACCTGTCATTTTACCTCAATAAAGTGAGTATTGTCGTGTTTTATGGGAATGACCAAACACAGTCCTTTCTCTTAGGATGCTGTCATATGACCACTCATGGTGTTTAACGTATTTCACTGAGTCTCGGAGGCATGTCCGTGATGTTGGCCCAGCTAGGAAATCACAACAATCACTGGTGCTCACATCAGCTGGCCACGGTGTAAGGGTGCACACATCACAGCTCTGCATTCCGCCATCCCCACCGATGAGTGTCACACCCTGCTGGAACAACACGCGTGCACGTGCGATGCAACTCAAAATCGCTTTGAAAGAATGATAAGACAAATGTGGCAAAATGGGATGGTATGTCAGAACTGCGTGTGCTATTTCTGAATTTCTGTTAGTCAAAAATTACTTCAAAGTAAAAAATTAAAATGTCTTTTAAAAGATTACACCACGACTTGGCTTTCAAGCAGGTATTTTTTATGCATGTGGAAAGGCACAGAAAGAGCAGCAGTGGGCAAGCTGATATTAGTAAAGCAAGAGAGGCATTTTCACACGTTCCTCTCTCTCTTTCTGTCTCTGTCTCTATCTCTCTGTCTCTCTGTCTCTGTCTCTGTCTCTATCTCTCTGTCTCTCTCTGTCTCTGTCTCTCTTTCTCTCTGTCTCTGTCTCTGTCTCTCTCTCTGTTTCTCTCTTTCTTTCCTTTTTTCTGTTGTTGTTTTGGTTTTTTGAGGCAGAGTTTCACTTTGTAGTCCAGGTTGGCTTGGAACTCATGGTGATCCCCCTGCCTCAGTTTCCAGAGTGCTGGGATTACAGGCCTGTGCTACCATGCCTGGCTCTTTATTTTTCTTTTCTTGTTTATACTGGGGATTAAACCCAGGGCCTTGACACTGAGCTACATCCCACGCTTTTTTATATTGTTCACTCTGAGACAGGGTCTCACCAAGTCCCTAAATTGCCCAGGCGGGGCCCAAACTTGAGATCTTTCTACTTCAGGCTTCCAGAGTACTGAGACTGCAGGTATGTGCCACCACATTTGGCTCATATTTTTCTTTCATACTGTTTTAGAAGACCAAGTAGAGGACATTGTGTGACATTTGTGAAATGCTTGAGAAAACATAGGTATCAGGCCAACCCAGGCAAATGAAAGCAGGAGAAATTATCAATTCCTTACAATAGTTAAAAGCCATTTCCAAGCAGAGACAGATGCAAGACTGTCACTCAAAAAGCACACCATGCTTTACTCTGCAGCATATTTCACTTTCTTAATTAAAAAAGCCAAAAATTAAAATTGATAACATTTTATAACTGATTAAAATGTGAAAAATTTAGTACTTAGTAAGGTGTTGCATTCTTGCAAATATCAGCTTGAATTTATTTTAATGTCTTCTGCTCTAGGATTTAGACCCAAAGCTGAAACTTTCTTAGTTGAGTAAAAGAGCAAAAGAGCCTTGACCCTGAAAAATCTAAACCCCACATTGCTAGCCCCCTGAGGTGGAGACTGCACCTGCCTCCCTGGAGCATCCCTGCCCCCTTCACAGCGCTGGATATAAACAGACCCTGGCTGCATTAATGAATAATGAGTGGATGGGATGGAATAGACACAGGGAAAGTGGATCTGCTCACAAACCCTTCCCTCAGAAATCAGGGAGATGGCGCAGATAATTATATCAGCTCTGCTTCTTATTCCACTCTGATAGATTTTAAGACAGACTTTATATCATTCTGTTCAGGCAGTTATCCCCTGACCTATATATTCTTTGCCAATGACAGAGTGTGAAAGAAAGGGAGTGTTAGTTATCTCAAACACCCTCATTCACCCTCAGGTTTAGCTGCTGGGAGAAGAGCAGGTGCAGTCTTGAAGGTACACCCAAGGTCAGGCAAAGAACCACAGCTGACCTCATGTGACCTCTAATGTTCTCCCTGGCACCCACCGCCGGAAAAATCAGACTGCCTCCAAATCACAGATGAAAGTCATCATTGATTCAAAAAATGGAATGTGGGTAAATGCATTCTTGGGAGATGAGAATAAGAGATATAAATATGTATATATGCGAATAAGTAATAATTATTTTTTAAATGAGTGTTGGGGAAGTAACAATTATCTCATTTTAGAATATAAAGCTCTTTAAAGCAGAAAAAGTAAAATCTTACATGTAAATTTAACTTTTAAACAGCTTGTGAATCTACAATGAAATAATGTTTACTATGCTGTCTTGGCTAAATCATACACAAGGTTTTAAAATAATACGGTTAGGTTAGGTATCAATCAATGTAATAATGACACATATCCTTCGGCCTCTGTAAGTGCGGTTATAATAACGACCTCCAAAAATTCACTTCTGCAACTTCAGGTGCAAAGAATAGAACTTTTTAAACTTGGTGGCAATACTGAATAACAGTAAATATTTGCAAACTCTTGAGATTCATGGAGACTGTCACTTTAGGTTTACCCTTCAACTATTGACTTAATTATTTAAGAATGTAAAGTGGACTTGGTGGCACTTGCCTGTAATCTCAGCACTCTGGGAGACTGAGACAAGAGAATCACCAGTTTGAGATGCGTCTGGGCAACGTGGCAACTTAGTGAGACTTTGCCACAAAAATCAAAAAGTTTTGGGGTGTAGCTCAGTGCCAACGTGCTGGGTTCAACCCCAGTACCACCACCAAAAAAAAGGAAAAAAGAGAAAAAAAGAAAAAGAAAAGAAATGTGGAAAGTATAAATGCAATTATGGGTAATGTCTCTTCATGTATTAAAAAGAACCAACTGTCTTTCGTGGTTTTTCCAATTACTTATAAACTTGGCCTAATTAGGCCTCCTTCTTGTTTACTCCTCCCACGAGGTCCCTAAGGATCTCCAGTCTCCACTTGTGTGGCTAGAAAGGTGTCATTTAGCACCTGGAGGTTGCAGAGCAGCAGGGTGAATAACAGGGTGACCCAAGGCTCAGCTCTCCCACTCCTTAGCTGCATCTCCTAGACATGTTAGCAACATCTCCAAGCCTGGGCCTCCTCTTCTCATTGGCAAAACATGCTCCCACTGCACTACTCTGCAGGCCAAGAAGTTTTTTAAGCGGGAAGAATATACCCACTTAGTGGGAAGAATTATACCTACTTAGGGAATTGTAAGATGCTGTGTGTCCATTGACACAATGATCCCAGTTTATAGAAAGTGCTCAATAAATGCTAGTTGCTAATATTGTCACAGTAGTCAGGCACCTATATGTCTTTAGGGATAACTATTCCTGGCTACGCTCCCTGGCTTCCCTGATTAGTCACCATGAGTATCTCCTTGTGTTAAAATGTACAGGGAACAGAATGGGGGTGCATTTCCTGTTCACCATTTTTCCCTCCTTCTACTTACAGGTTTCAGATAGGCGATGTTGCTGTGACGAATGTCATTTAAGAGCTGATCTCTAGGAGTGATTTCCACCAAGGGGGGCAGCCTGTTCCTGGGTACTGGCTTGAGTGTTTTAATCACATCTTTGAGGTTGGTTTTCTCTGGTGCTTCTCTGGCTTCTGGCATGCGAGATTTGCGCTGGATCCTCTTCAGCTTCACCACCCGGAAGGAGTCAGGGTCTGTCTTGCACTGGGGAGGCTGTGATGGCTTTTTCATCACCTCATTTCTTCGGCCGAAGGGAACCGGCTGGGTGTTGGGAGGCTGAGGAGGTGGCCGGCAGAACTCCTGTGTTCTGGAATCGGGTATGGGTCCTCCCAGCATCTCCCACATCCCCGGGGGCAGCCCCAAACCATTCTCCAGCATGGCTATTAACTTTCTCTGCTCTTTGAGCTGCTGTTGTTTCTGTTCTTCTTGTCTTTTCTGCCGTTGTTTATCCTGATTCCTAGTGAGCAGATTAGTTACCACCATTCTAGGCCCTGGAAGCTCGAAATGGTAGCCCATCTTCAGGAGAGTACTGTTAGCCTTCAACAGCCTGGATATCTCCATTTCAGCGTGGTGGCCAAGCATGTGCCTCTGATTGTGGAATCGGAGTTCAGTGAGCGTCTCGTTATACTGGAGACACCTCATGATGGCCACGATGCCTTTCCCTGTGATGAAGTTGGACTCGATGTTGAGCGTGGTGATGCTCCTGTTCTCACGCAGCATGTTAGCCAAGGCGTACGCTGTGCTCTCATCGGCGCCCACATTTGCCAGACTGAAAGTTTTGATATGTTTGTTCTTCTTCATGGCATTGACGAAGTCCAGTAACATCTCTTTGGGGATGTTTTCAATGTTGTTCAGGTTGAGTTCCTTCATGTCAGGGTCATTCTGTCTCACTCTCTTCAAGCTCCCATCCAGATCGGTTTGGTTCCCGGAAGGCCTCGCACTCACTTTCAGAAAGCTGGTGTCTAGAGCTAACTTCTTAGGATCTAATTTTGATATTTTTTTCTCACTTTTTTCTTGGGCCTCTGGCTGGTCTGCCTGTTCTTTGAAGGTTTCAGTAGTTTCCTGTCGGCAGCTGCTCTCACAATTTCTGAGTTGTTCCTTTGCTTTCGTTTCCTCTTCTCTTATTTCTTTTCCATCACTCTCTTCACCGCAGTCTTCCCCCTCATCTTCATCTTCCTCCGCCTCGCCATCATCATCATCATCATCATCATCATCATCATCATCATCATTATCTGTTTCTTGTACATCGTTGCTGCTCTCTGATTTTTTCCTAATTGCAGCTATTTCATTATTGAGCTTTTCTCTTAAAAACTGGGGCACGTTTTTATGGCTTTTGTTTCTTTCTTCATGCTGTTCTTGAGTATTTTCCTAAAGCAGAGGTTTGTAGGGTTAGAACACATAACAGGAACAAATAAAAACTTTAGCAATATCTAGCAGAGCTAAAAAAAATTAAGTGAAAAATATTTATTTTAAATGAAAAAAATCAAACCAAAGTTTATTTTAGGCAAAAGAAAAAAAGCAAAAAGCAAGCCAATATACTACATATACTGTGTTGTGCCCTCTCTCTCTCCCTCCTTCTCCATATAGATATAAAATATATATGAGAAAACTATCGGAATGTTTCAAGCTTAGGGTTACTTCTGAGAAAGGGAGATCACTACTAAGAAAGTGTGAAGAGGAGAAGCATTTGGAGGACTTCACTTTTTTCCTGCCTGGACATTGAACCCAGGACCTATACGTGTTAGGACACCCAGCCGAAATTCACTTTTTATGTTACACAATTCTAAAGTTTTTTCAAAGCACATATATTATAAATAAATACAACCATAATAAGGACAAATTTTTATAGACTCACATAAGTACAAACGCATTTTCAGCTGTTTTTATCCTGCCTCATATAGAGCCCTTGGTGTCACTGGGGGATCGGATCCAGGACCGCGGGGCTACCAAAATTCATGTGTGCTCAGGTCCCTTAGAAAAGGGCATGGTACTATACACACTCTCCCTCTCACAGATACTTTGAGTCATTTTTAGATGACTTATAATACCCAATTCAATGTAAATGCTGTATAAATGATTGTTATGCTATATTGTTTAAGGAATGATTATAAACAAAAATGTTGATATATGTTTAGCTCAGATTCCAGCTTTTAAAAATATTTTTGATTTATGGTTGGTTGAATCTAAGGATGTAGACTCTGAGGATATGAGACACCAACTCTATTTAAATAAAACCTAGCTAATTTTGTTTTCAAATTCTGTGTTGTTTTTCAAAATGACATTCAATTCCAGAGGCAGTTAAAACTTTATTTGTTTTGAAAACTTTATAGCTTTTTCTCAAAACATTGCAGTTTTATTCCTATACATAGCTGAAAAAAGCATCTTTGTACCCAACAGGTCTGGCTTACACAGTAGTTTCCTTATTGTCCTAACTAAAGTTTATATTCCTAAAATTTATGCTAATTTTATAAAACATGCATATCAAATCTCCCTGAGAATGTAACATAATGTGGGAAAAATAAAAAGAAGTCTAATGATTTGGAGTTTTTTTTTTTATCTTGGTTTGAATTTTGTCTTATTAGTTTTGCTGAGAGTACCCTGGCCACTCCAGAGACAGCCTCTTTAGTTTTGTTTCTTTTGAAGAAAAGTTCCTAGAAAGGGGAGCCAGCTAAAATGGAATGATGCTATGCAGATAATGTGGAAATAATTGTTTTGTGTAAGAAGGCCAACAACAGAAACCCTTCCGTGATGTTTACTCGGAATAAGTCTCTAGGTACAATGATGCACCCTTGTAATCTCAGCTACTCAGGAGACTGAGGCAGGAGCATCACAAGTTCAAGACCAACCTGGGCAATACGATGAGGCTCTGTCTCAAAATTTAAAAAGCAGCTAGGATGTAGCTCAGTGGAACAGCACCTGCCTGGTAAGCATAAGGTCATGAGTTCAATTCCCAGTACCAAAATAAATAAACAAATAAATAAAAAGTAAAAAATTTAAAAGGCTATGGGTGTAGCTCAATAGCACAGTCCTTATCTAGGATGTGTGAGGTTCTGGC
This sequence comes from Cavia porcellus, assembly GCF_034190915.1. Lineage (NCBI taxonomy): Eukaryota > Metazoa > Chordata > Mammalia > Rodentia > Caviidae > Cavia > Cavia porcellus. The sequence continues at coordinate 52,089,063 of NW_026947496.1, forward strand.
TTTAATCTCTAAAAATAAATAAAGTTTATTAGATTCTTGTGTATTATGCTCTTGTATGCAATAGGTCTAATTTATAGGTGTCATTTTAAAAGCTAGTACAACAACCTGAGACCCAGGAGCATCTGAGCAAAAACTTAATGCTTATGTATGTGAGGTGTGATAAAAATATGGTATTTATATTTTTAAATTTTATTACTGTAAAAGACACATTGCTATTAATCCTCCTCAGAAGCTTCCCCTCCACATGAGATGCCCTTATCCCACTGTTCTGGCCACTTTCAGAAGCAGTTCTGGAGGCCCTCTGACATTTCTTCAGTTGTACTGGTGTGGCTTCCTCAATCAAGTCAAAATGCTTACTTCTAATGGTCATTTTCGCTTTGGGGGCAATCCAAGAGCCACATGGTATCACAGCTGGTGAATAAGGTGATGAACACACACCGTAATGTTTTTATTTGATAGAGGTTGCCATAAATGGTTGCTTAATGTGGGGTGATAAAAAGTATGACATCAAATGAAACATCTATTACAGTAAATGAAACACTGCCAATCCCCCTGAAACAATTCCCCTGAAATACTCAAATTATTCCCTCGCTTCAAATACACCATGTCATGCTTGACTACATATCTTTCACTATAATAAGATTTTTAATTTTAACATTCACTGTATTTTTCAGTCACTTCTTGCGTTATAGGTTGGAATTGACAGTTGACTGTATTTAAACAAGCATTCTCCACTGAATATCTCATCTGTCCCACCAGGGGGAGCCAACCATCAAGCTGTCTCTACCAGAGATAGAAACAAGGTTAGAAATACTCAGACTAGTTTTTTCTCTAAAACTGGTGCTCCTATAGACTTGAGTTTGAATCTATTGACCTCAACTTGTAAAAGCTGTACAATTTGTATCATGAGCTCTAACCCGATTAAGTCAGCAATTTATTTTCTTGAGCTCAGTACATTTTCCTGACCAAGAAACCAATTACGGCTTGCCTTAATGACAGCCAATTGATAAATAATCTGTAAAGATATATTGGTATCAGCAGGCATAATGGAAGAAATTTTACCTGAGAATACATCTTTTTTTTGCTAAGTCATTTTTAAATGAAACATTTTTAAAAAGCTATACAGCCAACAATTCTAGTTTCTAGATTAATTTTTTTCAGGAAGAATTATCTTGCAAGAGTATGTGCCTATAATCTCAGATACTTGAGAGACTGAGGCAAAAACATTGCAAATTTGAGGTCAACCTGTGCAACTTAGTTAAGTGAGACTCTGTCTCAATTTTTTAAAAGGCTGGGAGTATAGTTCAGTGGTACAGCATTAGCCCAGGAAACTTGAGATTATGGATCTAACCTCCAGGATCACAAAACAAAGCAAAACAATATACAAAACAACTCACTATTCTTATAACTGTGTTTTGAAAATCAAATGGAAAGTCTGTCTCATTGTGCTCTATTGTGCCAGAAAATTATTACCAAAATGAATCCAAATTTATCACTTGTTCTAGAAATTTGTCTGCAGTTTTATGTACAATTTTGGCTAAGTATAATGTAAAATAAGCTATTTTCAAGTTAAAAACTATAACAGCTTAATAGCTACCACGTTCTAAATGGCATCACCGATACCCAGTACATGGTGGGGATGTTACATTTTGGGTTATTTAACTTGATTTAATTGCAGAATATTTGATTAGACTAATTTTAGGGAACTATGAAATCTTTGACACTGGATATGAAGTATTTCATATAAAAAAGAGGGTGCAAATCTTCTCAAAGGGTCCTGTGAACCAAGAAAAAAGAGCAACAACAAAAAAGAAGAAAAAAAGAGTTAAGAATATTGCTTGCAACTATCATAGTTGTATAGAGTATAGGCTTCCCACAGAACAAACATTACAGTAAGGTGTAAGAACAGACATTGATCAAGAAATGACCAGCTTTTCCTTCACAAGTACAGTAAATGTTCCAGAAAGCTTCTATGAAGGAGAACTAAATCTTATGATATAATCTAGATATGAAAAGAAACTGGACAAAATCCTGGGACATCATAGCTACAACATGGAGACCGGACAGCCAGGTCCCCGGCACCATTCTTGTGTCGCACACACATCCCTGGTTACCTCAGACTGCACAAAAGTGACAGGAACACGTTCGTCTTCCAGCATGCGTCTGGATGCCTTTTGCCAATACATATAATCAACCAGAGATTTATGGTCAAAGTTTCCTGTTGGTGGCTTGTCTGTCTGATCTCTCTGGATCATCCCCGCAGGGAGGTGAGGGTCAGGGGCCATGACTTCCATTTCTGATTGTAGTTCCTTCAGCTCTTCTGGAGACAAGTTGGCCAAGATCTCATCTTCATCAAGCTCCTCATCAAGGAGTTCTTCTTGATCTGAATTCCTACTATGCTCTGACATTATTTTTCTATGTTTCTATTTAATTAAAGAAAGAAGAAATAATTGAAGATGATTTTTTAAAAAGAGGAGGAAGAAATATGCAAGAAGTTCTCCGAGTTAACAAGGATCTCAGGTCAACCCACCCTTGAGATTTTTTTCCCCCAAGAGCCTCACTGGTGTTTGCTAGGTGGCGAAGAGTGACTACAGCTAGGCTCAGGCCAGATCTATATTAAGCAGGGCTTGGCTGGACAGGGTCAATTTATGGAACTACTACACTGCTCTCTTTTTGGCAACTTGAGTCAGCTGTGCAAATCCATTTGACATTTCAGTACAGCTGCTTGCATTTGCCAGTGAGTAACAAGTCTACAGAATCTCTGCAGGAATAAAGTTCATTTTCTTCCTGTGTGCCCTCACATTCCTGCATACAAATCCATGCAGCCCACATCAACACACCCCATTTCTCCATGCGAGTGCGAGCCGGTTGCTCTTTACTTAAATGATGAAAATAACTTACAATTTGCCAGAAGAGAAATCCAGCCAGCAACCTTAATTCTTGTGCAGGGAAAAATTCACTTTAGAGTGGGATTCAAGCTCTCGGACTTTCTCTCTTCATGCCAGTGAGATTCTGGAAGGTTTCCTGGAAGCCAGTAAACCTGCGCGACAGAGAACACAGATCTTGCTACACTAATCATGCCTGTGTAAGCTGAACCTTTGCAAGGCACCCTTATTTGCATCTAGATCCTGTGATCTCCCAGATGGGGATAACCAGCACTTGAATTTCCACAATGAGTGAGGAGTTTAATATTTTAAATTATTTGGTTTTCTTATTAAGTATCCATTAAGCCTAGATAAAATAAAGTAGAACTAAAGTGAAATGTACAAAGAGTCAAATATTAAAGCAGTAAAAGATGCCACGAGAAGAGGTTTTTGTAATTTCAGGAGATAATATAACAATATTTACTTAAGTTACTAATGTATAGGTGCTTTGATCCAGCCATTCCACTTTTAGAAATGTAGGCTTCAGTTACATTCCCATACAGAAGAAAGGAGAAGTGTTCAAGCTTAGTACAGCAAAGTGTGAAACTGTGTCACATGGCATTCTGTGCAAATGGCAGTAAGAACTTATGTAAATATAAAAATCATATCAACGTAACAGATCCCCAGGAAGATACTCAAGAAAGCGAAAACCTTGAATACTTGAAAAAGGACTAGGTTGACTGAAACAGCTATAAAAGAGACTCTTTACCATAAATTCTTTTATCATTTTCAAACTTTGTAAGCAGAAAATTTATTCAGAAATTTCATTTATTATACAAAAGTTAACATAAGGAAGGTACAGAAAAAAATGAAAATTTTTCTTTATTTCACCACAGCTTACAGCTACCACTATTAACATTCTCATTTATTAACCCAGTCGTTTCTTTTAGGATTATGAGCTCTCTTATCTTTGTCATCTGCTTTTTGTTTGTTTTGTGGTGCTGGAGATCAAACTGAGTCCTTGCACATGCTAAGCAAGTGCTCTGTCACTGAGCTACATCCTCAGTACAGGCAGCTGTATTTATTGACTGAAAAAATGAATAAATTGTACTTGACAATTATATATTCTACTACAATGCATTTTTAAGAGTTCCTTGTTGGGAATTGCAGTTTATAAACTATATTGTTCATGCAACCAGTCATATTTATTGAATATTTAGAGTGTTTATTTCTCACAACGACAAGTAGTTCTTCAATAAGGTCCTCATAGCAAAATATGTGTTTGTACATATGCAAGTTTCTTCCCTTGGGGTAAGTTGTATAAATTCCAAGTGAAATTTCAATATCAAAGAATACGAAGAAAGTAAATGTTTTTCATGTAAATGGCTATGTGATCCTCAATACTATTCCAGCCAACTTCAGTATATTGTTTTTGTATATTGTACACATATGTTACTGTCCAATATGATATAACGGTGGCCCTCCAAATGCAAGGGTTCTGCATTCACAGACTCAACCCACCACAGATCAAAACTATCTGGAAAAAGATCCTATTTGTACGGAACATGTATCGACTTTTCCCCTTGTTCCCTAAACAATACAGCATAACAACTGTTTACATAGCATTGTCATGGTATTAGAGATGGAATACTCTGGAGAAGAGTTAAAGCATCTGAAAAGGTGTGCACAGGTGGCTTGCAAATGCTCTGCTATTGTGGAGCTTGATATTTGTAGGTGGTCAGGGAATGAGCCCTCATGAACACCAAGTGATGTTGACATACAATATAAGATCTTGGAACTTCCAAAGGAAAAAAAGTTGAGTGTAAGCAGTTATTAAATGGACGTTCTAATGCTTATGTACCCCAGGGGTTCCTCTTGAGCACCCAAGGTTGTTGTCAGGGCTTTTTCATAGTTATGGCTAAATTAGCCCCAAAAAAGTAGGAATCATGGGAAAAACATTTTTTCATTAAGTTTATTGGTGCATTTTAGGTATATATAAAATGCACCAATAGCAAGTTTGTGCCTGTACACGATACGTCTTGATTCTCCTATTCCACCACCTTTTTCAACACCTCTTCCCCTCCCTGTTTACAAAAACATAGTTTCCATTTTTCCTGCTTCTCTTGTTTTTTCCCCTCCTTTCTTCCCCCCGCCCCCCCTTCCATTTGTTTTTTTTTTAATTTTATTTTAAAGAGAATAACACCAAGCAAAATTAAACAGAAAAAGCCAATCAAAACAAGACAGTGTGACACCGGATTTCAAAACAAGAAAATAAAAAGTGAACAATGGTTACCATAATGCCTCTTGTTGTCTTCAAAATAGCTGCCCATACCTTCAGACTAGTAAAATCAAACAAAACAGTACAGAATAGAACCAATGAAAACAAACCATGAATGCAATATAGGACTTCAAAACAAAATTATAGTAAATCCAAAAGGGCTACCATATCTTGTTATCTTTGAAATAGCTGCCCATGCCATCAGATATAATAAAATCAAAAAGGTAAAACAGAATAAAACCCAACCAAACAAAATAATGAGAATGATATGAGATTTCAAAACAAGATGACAGGGAATTAACAATGGCCACCACCTTTAGAAGCAGATCCCCCATAGGTGCTACACTGCGTATCATTATCCTCTTGGTAGATGATTAGACTACCGGCTTTAGACCTGCAAAGTCAGAGGAACCCTACACACTACAAGCATTAAATTGTATTTTACCACATAAGCTATCATCAAGCTTTGGATCAGCTGGTCGCTTATGGCAGCGGTGGGGTTGTGGGGGGTGGGCATTGGCTTCTCTTGTCTCCCTGCCCACATGCTGGAAGGGGCTGGTGCCTGGCTCCCCCCTAGTCAGCCCACATGTCGCTGACTCACAGGAGGTCTTAGCTTCTTGATGACTTCTTGTTCTCCTCCCTCGCAGTCTGTACCCCCCTTCCCATTTGAACATTTTCTTCCTAATTTACAGTTTCTACTATACATTTGGTCCTTATTTGAACTTTCAGTCTCTCACACCAGAGAAAGAATGTAGTATTTGCACATGTGCGATTTATTTCACTTACGACTGTGTTCTCAAGGTGCATCCATTTACCTAGAAATGTTTTAAGATTATCTTTCTTTATGGCTGAGTAGTACTCCATTGCATAAAAAAAACTGCATCTTTATTCATCAGTTGATGGGCATTCGGACTGTTTCCAAGATTTAGCTATCACAAATCATGTCGCTATAAACATGAGTGTGTGTATGTCACTATGGTATGATGCTTTTTTTTTTTGTTTGTTTGTACCAGGGATTGTACTCACAGTCTTGTGCTTGCCAAGCAGGCACTTGTGTCACTGAGCTACACACTAGGCCCTTGTATGATGCTTTTGATTCAGGGAAAGATCATTTTCACAGCAGAGAACACAGGTGTATCCTGGCCACCTACCACTGATTTTGTTCTGTCAGTCCTGCCCTTGGTCCTGTGAAAGGTGAGTAAGAGCTCCCCGGCTGGGAGGAACAGCACTGTGTAGATGTCTAACGCACAGGACACCCTCTAGCAGCCTTACCCCACAGCGCAGTGTGAGATGTGTGTTCAGCATTCGCAAAGCCCTGGAGTTTGAACTTGAGGACCTCAAAAATAAACAGACTCAGCCAAGAAGTGTTGCATTCAGAAGGCTTGGGAAATGTCATACTCTACTTTGTTTTAGATGTTTATGAAGCACAAGAGCTTAAGGAAACTCTAAGAAATTCTACACTTAAATCTATCTGCTCAGCTTTCTCCAACTTTTTAGTTAATTCATGCTTTGCTTCTTTCAAAAATCTCTTACCAATATTCCGTATGTTTAACTTTTAAAAAATTCATACTTTGGGAAATACTGATCTAAATAAATATAAATAAGAAGGATATGGAGCCATCCTGCCTGGGTTCCGGTGCCAGCCCCAGTCCTCTGTATGCACGTGATATGAAACAACTTATTGGCTCATATCTAATAATTTTCACACATGCAGTTTGGAAGGGAGTTAAATGAGGCAATATGTAATCATACATTAAATGGAAAAGTACAAAGCACAGACTAAATCATCAATAAATATTATTATTTTCTTATTTTAGGGATAACCACAAAAACACTTAAAGAAAGAGAAAAGCAGTTATAAAAATATAGTGCATTTAAAAAAATTCCACAGTCAAGGAAACAATTAATTATAACCATTAATTATATCAAGGACAATAAAAGAATCTTTAAAAATCTTGCCACTTTTGCAGAAATGGAGAGACTTTTAGATGCAACTGTGTAGAAAGAAAACAGAAAACTACAATTTGCATGTAAATATAAAGCTCTTCCAAGAAAATTATTTGAAGTTTTTCTTGTACGCTTTCCAATTCCTGTTCCATATGAATGAATTGAATTCTGATTCTTTTCAAGTGACCAAATGCTTCTTTTGATGATGGCACTCATGTAGCAATCTGCACGAGGGGCGCAGCTCCGTCTCACTTGCATCTTGCTGAATGAGGACAGGAAGTGGGTAAATCTCTCCCAGCTGCTTCCCCCACGCATCTTATCCTTGTGCTGACAGGGAGGGTTTGGCTGGTGTAATTAGCCTCATTTGACACAGAGATGATTTAGTTGCGCTTTCTCTTAATGATGTTTTATGATTGCCGCCTCGGCAGCTTCTCACATCAGAATCCAGCTGGGGCAGCAAAACAAAGTAGCCAGCTCCAAGATAATCAATAGCACGAGAGAGCCAGAGGGGGCGTCGTGGGGCATCTAGTCTCTGGAAGAAGTTATAAAACACACCGACTCCCGGGGCCCCAGTCACAAGTTACTGAGTCAAAATTGTTTGAGTCCAGAAATTTATATTTTCTTTTTAAAAGCTCTTCAGGTAATAATGATGTTTAAATCAATACGAGACTCAAAGAGCGACCGCAAGCCACTCGTTGTATAGGTTCGGCTCAGTTTAAGAAAGTTTGCATTCCTGTATTCAGCAGGGTTTGTTGAGGGTTTGCTCTGAACTAGAAATGGAATAGGAATGGAAACAAAATCACATTTGATGACAGGGACAAATAAGTCAATAACTGCTAGTTGCATCAAATGCTAAGAAGATAAGTACTGTGTGTTAGACAATAATAGGGGAGAAGTGTACCTGGGAAGGGAAGTCCTCTAACAAGTAAGCCCACCCACGTGGGAAGCAGAGGGAGCAGCAGGGGTAACATCCTTTGGGCTGGAGAAGCCTTTTTTTTTTTTTTTTTATTTTAAAGAGATTAAGACAAAACAGGACATAACAAAGCAGATCAGAACAGTAAATGTAAGCAGCACAGAATTTCACCACAAGACAACCAGTAACTACCACAATGTCTCTTTCTTTAAAATAGTCGAGTATAATTTCATATACAATAGTATCAAACATAACAAAATAGTATAAAAACATTCAAGAGATTGAGAGTATCAGGGCATTCAGAACCAAATAACAGAAAACAAACAATGGCTATTATATTATGTCATTTTCCATAGAAAATTTGTTCATACCTTCACACGTAATACGATCCAATAAGGTACAACATGATAGAGCCAATGGAAACAGAAGAGCAAAAGCATGGTAGGACTTCATAGTAAAATGATATTATACCAGTACTGGCTATTACAATGACTTGTTTTCCTCAAATTAGCTGTTCATACCATCACAGTAAAATCAAACAAACAAGGACAAACCCATTACAACTAACCAATGTGATAATTATAAGGTTTCAAAACAAAATAATGGGGAATCATGATTACCATAAACTCTTCTGTACTCTATTTCTTACACTAGGGAGACTATATGGTATTTATACATGTGAGTTTGATTTATTTCACTTAGGAGTATGGTCTCAAGTTGCACCCATTTATTAGTAAATATCTCAATGTGATCATTCTTTATAGCTGAGTAGTAATCCATTGTATTAAAATTCCACAGCTTTTTTATCCATTCCTCAGTTGATGGACACTTAGGTTGTTTCCAAGATCTGGCTATTACAAATTGTGCTGCAGTAAACATGGGTGCACATATATGGCTGTGGTATGATGTTTTCAGTTCTTCTGGGAAAATGCCCAGAAGTGGAATAGCTACGTCAAATGGGACCTCCAATCCCAGCTTTGTGAGGAATCTCCAGACTGACCTCCACAGTGGTTGCACCACTACACTCCCACCAACAGTGCAGGAGAGTTCCTTTTTCCCCACAGCCTCTCCAGCATTGGTTGTTGGTAGTTTTCTTGATCCTGGCCATTCTTTCTGGAGTGAGATGGAATCTCAATGTTGTTTTAATTTGCATTTCTCTAATGACTAACGATGATGAACATTTTTTCATGTATTTATTTGCTTTTTGTATTTCTTCATCTGAGAACTGTGTATTCATCTCAGATGCCCATTTTGGATTGGGTCTTTGAATTTCGGGGATCTGATTTTTTTTTTAATTCTTTATATATTTTAGACAGAAGACCTTTGTCTGAGGGACATTTCACTAAGACTTTTTTCCCAGTTTGTGGGTTTTCTTTTCACTGTGCTAGAGATTTCTTTTGACATGCAGAAACTTTTTAGTTAAGACATGATCCCAGTTATTGATTCTGGGAAGCATTTCCCGTGCGGTTTGATTCCTGTTCATGAATTCTCTACCTACTCCAATGTCTTCAAGATGTTTACCTACTTTGTCTTCCAACAGATTTAGTGTTTCTGTCTTAATATTCAGACCTTTGACACATTTAGATTTTAGTTTAGTATATAGTGATAGGCATGGGTCTAGTTTTAGTTTTCAGCATATGGAGAGCTAGTTTTTCCAGCACCATTTATTAAAGAGACTGTCATTTTTCCAGTGAACATGTTTGGCCCCTTTATCAAAGATAAGTTGGTAAAGTCTGTTGGTAGTCAACCACAACTAAGCTGGCGAAGTCTTGGCATGTTCTAGGTGGCGACCTAAGGTTCACACAGTCAGACTACTGTGTCGCACAGAGAAAAAGAGGGTAGGAGGTGGCAGGCAGGACCAGTTAGGGTCTTTCTGGCTTCACAAAAGAGCAGAAGATGATTCACATTTCTGAAAGGTCACTGCAGCTGCTGGCTGGAAAGCAGATTGGAAGAGGTAGGAACAGGAAAGAATAAACCTAGGAGATAAGTGAAGATCTGAGTCTTCTGACAACCCTCAACAACTAAGGAAGTTAGCATGACGTGTGGTGGCACACACCTGTAATCCCGGCACTCTGGGAGGCTGACACAGGACAGTCATAAGTGTGAGCCTAACCCAGGTAAATTAGCAACTTAGTGAGACCCTGTCTCAAATTTTAAAATTAAAACAAAAAAGAAAAAAGGCTAGTGATGTGGGTCTGTACAAAGGCCCGGGCTCAAGCCCCAGTGGTGAGGGGAAAAAAAACCCCAAGGAAGTGAGAAGCTAGTTCAGTGTCTGGATGAGCTCACGGGTCTCGGGCATTTTGCTGAGTCAGGCTTGAAGAAATCTTAAAAATATGCTGTCAAATTCCCAGGGTTTCTTTCTGGAGCTGGGATTGCAGTGTTTTGCCATGTTGCTCCTCGCAGCACGGAGTTGAGTACATCAGGTTTAATGATTAAGAGAATGAAGAAAGCGAGAAAACACAAAAATACCTAAAAAACAGGCTAAAAAAAATTTCTAGGTAATCTTTATAGCCGAGAAATTCTAATAAATATTTGTAAATAAACCACAAAAAAGTTTCATATTTGGTGATTTACCTCTGGTAAGAGATTGATGTTAATTAGTTAATATTAGTTAATATATATAATACATATATTTGTGTAGAAAAACACCTACTTTCTTGTTTTTGGTTTTTTGAGATTTGGTCTTATTATGTAGCCCAGGCTGGCCTGGAATTGGAGGTGATCCAGCTGCCTTGGCCTCCCAAGCTGGTATTACAGCTGTGTGCCACCATGCTCAGCTCACATAGTACTTAGTGATGGTAGAATTTTTCTCAGATAATTTCTAAATTGTTTAACCATAGATTTATCTAAATACTCATATAATACAATAGAGATTCAAGACATGTGAACTCTGCTTTATTTGGTCCTTAACTCTGAAAACCTGAAGCATTGGAAATCTGCTTTATTAGATCGTCATCTTGAAAACTGAGTCAATAAAACAAAACTTCTTCAAAGACAAGACTTAGTGCTCAGTGTGGTGGCATACCTTGGTAATCTCAGCACTTTGGGAGCCTGAGGCAGGAGGATTGCAATTTTGTGTCTAGCCTAGGCAACTCAGATGTAACACTGTCGCAACATAAAAATGAAAGAGAGGCTGGAGAGGTAGCTGAGCTCAGTGTGAAGGCCTTACATTCAATCCCAGCACGGCAGGAAAAAAAAAAGATTTGGGAGTCAAAGAATCTATACAAATCTTACTTGTGCCACTAACTGGGAAACCTGGGAAGGTAATTGTCCTCCCTACATACACTGAAGAACAGAAAAACAATTTCATTTAGTGAGTAGACGCAGGGGCTCAGGACTCAGGATATCTGGCTTGAAATATCAACACTACTTACACTGAGTCATTTGGGACAAATCAACCCTTTCCTGAATTACTAATCTATAAAAATGAAATAAGAAACACACTCACCTTTACAGAAGTGTGAAAAACGCTAACTGGCATAACCCCTGGTAAATTTAAGAAACCCTAGCTGTTATATACATCTGTAAATAATGTCATTCTCTTCTGCCTAGAAAATGCCTGAAATCTAAAAAAATATTTGTTCAAGATTAAGAAGGGAACATATTTTCTATTTATTCTTTTTAAAACAACACATATATTGCAAACACCAAAAAAAAAAAAAAAGTATGAAGTTTGACACATTCACGAGAAGTCCTGATGGTAAAAGGAAGCATGTCTTTCTTGGATCCACGTATTTTTCCATCCTACATTCATGCAGGACGTAAAGACAGTGGATAAGCCATTCCATCTCTTTCTTAAGCTCCAGCTCCTGGCTATAAATGGATACAGCTTCTAGAATGGTTTCCAAATGGTACTAAATAAATCAGTTCTGTTCTGTTTGTGGCATGCTATTCTCTTGTGCAATTCCATCTGGATCACCGAGGCTCTGCCCACTGGCTGCAAACTGCCTGAAGATTTCTTGAGTGTGATATAAATGCCGGGCTCTCTCCTCAAATTTCCCTGACCCATGGCCACAGGGCCTCAGGATGAGCCCTTCAATTTATGAGGCAAGTGCTTCTCTAAAGCCAAAATATCCAGCCTGCCTTACCTTCTCCTGATCCCAGGATAGCTTGAGTTACAAGAGGATACATATTTATTACTTTATTTGTTGTATTGCAAATCATCTCAAAATTCTTAAAATGATTTAATTTCAAAGGTGACTTAATTTTATATATTTCTAAAGAATGTGGTATTATAGACAGACTAAGACAGCACTTTAGGGGCTGGGGATTTAGCTCAGCGGCATAAGTGCTTGCCTTGCAAGCAGGCAGTCGTGAGTTCAATCCCCGGTACTGATAAAAAGGAAAAAGACCAAAAAAAAAAAAAAAAAAAAAAAAAAAAGAAAGAAAAAGAAAAAAGACAGCACTTTATTAAATCTACTACTCTTGGTAATACCGTGACTGCTAGTACCACCAGCACCGCTGATACTATTGGCATACTTTTGCTGCCACAACTACTGCCACTGTTGTTACTATTATTATGACAGTCTTGTTGCTGTTTCTATTGTTATTATTTATTTATTTGTATTTATTTTTGCAATACTAGGGCTTGAACCCAGGACCCTTGCATTGATCTACATCCCTAGCTCTTTTTATGCTATATTTTGAGACAGAGTCTCCCTAAGATGACTGGCTGGGCTAGAAGATGTGATCTTCCTGCCTCAGCCTCCCGGAGTGCTGGGATTACAGGTATGCACCAGGCTTACTGCTATCAGTTTTGCAGCTCTGCTATTAGTCTTTATTGAGTAATTAGTATACATAAACAAGAATATATATATATATGTATTTATAGCCATATAAATACAGTTTATACTGTTTTTATTTATTCAGTTTCTCTACACAACTTGAAAAGATGCAACTTCTATTGACTTCCTTTTATGGATATCAAAAATCAGCATAGCCACCAGTACTCTGCTGTTTCCTATCTGTGCAGAAGAAACGGTTTTCCACATATGTAAAAGGCTGGAGCCACAAAGCATCAAAAGTGACGCCTCTGCTTATTGGTACAAATACAAATAGTGACAAATAGCAAAATTTGAGTGATACAATCATCAACAGTAATGCTGCCCTTGTCAAATGCCTGGCAAGAATATCAAGAGAGTGGCTGTAAAACATGATTCTTTGATCAAATTAGTCTAGAGAATGTGAGGTTAAACAGATTTTTTCAATCAACAGGCTCAAATACGCCAATGAGAACTGTCAATTTCTAAGAGAAAACTAGACATTTTTGAGTAATTGTACTTCAAAAACATTTTGTAAATGCTGATCTAAGTGAGTCAAATAAAATAAGGTGAACAATCTACATTAAGTACTTGTATAGAAAATAGGACTGAAGCCGAGCATGGTGGTGCAAGCCTCTAGTGCCAGTATTCTGAAAAGCCGAGGCAGGAGAATCACAAGTTGAGGACAGCTTAGGCAACCTGTTTCAAAAGAAAACTTTTTAAAAATGGAATGACTGGGAATGCAGCGCTGGCAAAGCCTTGGGGTGAATCTCCAGTACCACAAATAAGCAAAGGAAAGAAAGAAATACTGTGTATTAAAAACTCTAGATCAAAGAGTGAAAAATCCTTTTTCCATTTTTTTAACCCAGGTTTTTTTTTTTTTTACTTTTGGTTTTTTTCAGAACGGTACATTCAACATTGTTTACATTTTAATATACAGAAAATAACCCTAGCTGATCATTAAGTCAATTTCAGGAATATTACCTTACTTTTCTTACTTAGGTTGTGTGCAATCCTGATTAGATATTCAAAACAAAATAACCCTTAAGTCTTCAGCATCTTTTAAAATGTCTGTTTTATTCTTGTTGCTGAGAGATCAAATACCTAATGCTCAAAGTAAGTGGAAATGTTTAGTTTGGTTCAGTTTTTAGAGGTTTCAGTCCACATAGGTGGGCTCCAGGCAATATGGCTGGGCAGAGGGCCGCTGGCGAGGACAAGCAGTCGATGGATGGCACGGTAGGGAGGAAGCAGGAAGCAGTCAGCCTGCCTTCTTTGCTGTCCCTTTCTATTACATTCAGGCTACAAGCCTATTGGTTGGTGTCACCCACAACCACAGTGGACCTTCCATCATCCACACCTAGAACTATGCTAGACTAATTTATTTATCACACACTTTTAATCCCAGGTTTACACACCCTAGATCCAGTCACCTCCAAAAAGACCCACCTGTGAGCACATGAGGCTTTGGGGAAACATCTAGATACAAACCATAACAAACCCATAACATTTTTCTGTGACATTTATGAATACAGCAGGTAAATGTCTGATCTTTCTTATTGAAAAGTTATGGCAAACAAGCATTTCTCAGCTACTATGACAAAAATTTACCTTGTCAAAGGCAGAGATCCTGAGATTTGTAAAATCTTAAAATATTTAGCAAGTCTTTTATTTCTCACAGGGTGTCCACAACACATTTCACCACAAGTTGATCTTTTTCAATCAAGCTGTGAAATTAAAATGGATTCATATTTTATTGAGTGGTTGCACAACACCAAATGAGTTTAATCACATTGAACTGCACACTTAAAAGTAATCTGCTAAATTTATGACATACGTATTTTCCTACATTAAAGAATAAGCAAGGGCGCTCTTTTAACATCTGCAGAGGTGGTTGGCTGCACCTCAGGATTGTTTCGGCAGCCTAAAGGTAATAAAATATATTTAAGATGACATGCAGTAGAGACACACAGAGTGAATGAGAAATACAGCTTGACTTCACAACACAGAGCTATTATAGTTGCCTGGTCCTGCTGTATAACTTAGCTCATCCTCGATGATACGCACATAAATGTTACAAACATAAATGAAACAAGAGAGTAGAATATTAAATTGTCTTCCTGATTAAAACTATGATTAAAAATATCTGGGGAGAGTAAAGGGAGATGGATATAATCAAAATACATACATTGGAACCCAGTATTTTGCAACGTTATTAGGCACTAAAAATAAAAGGTGAGAACCAAATATGAGGTATAAACTCAAGGGGAAGAAGAAGTTAAAATCATCTAGAGTGGCTGAGTGTGGTGGCCCATGGCTATAATCTCAGCACTTGGGAGGGTGAGGCAGAATGACTGCCATGAATTTGAGGCCAACCAGTGCTACACAGTAAGTTCAAGGTCAGGCTAAACTACATAAAGAAGAAGTATGTCTCCAAACAAACCAACCTACCACGTTAAAGGAAGCAGTTGTGGACACGTGCTTTTCTTTCAAATATGTTTTAATGGATATTTAGCCTCATTCATAAAGAGTAATGTAAACTAAAAGGGAAAAAATAAGCAAGGCTAATAAAATACATTTAATCACATACTTTATTTTGAATGATCTTTGCAATTTTAGGCATTTAACAGCCCTGTTTATAGAAATGACCTAATAACAACCTAAGTGCCCAATAATGGCAAATGGATCATAGACTGCATGTATCCTATTCCTACAGCCCCTCCATAATACTTATTTTTTAAAATTTTTTTACTATTTTGAAGGTAGTAAAATACAACAGAACAAGACAGAACAAACCAATCAAGACAATGCAGTGAAACTGGTACCGAACTTCACAACAGGTTACTGGAATAGCAGTAATAGGTACCATAATATATCTTGTTATCTTCACAATAGTTGTCCTTTCAACCAGGTATAGCAAAATCACACCAAATATAAAACATTATAGAACTTATCAAAACAGAATATTGAATAGAGCAATAAAATTAATCAGAACAAAGCAAAACAGTGATAACAATATTTGCCTTCAAAGAGATGGTAGAAGGAAATCCCGCATATTTGCTATATTGTATATGGTCATCCTCCCAAGAGATTCTCAGACCTCTGGCTCCCATCTGCTAACGTGGGGAGGTGTATGTGTGGAAGGATGGGATGTTTGATTCTCAGCCCACGTGCTGGTAGGCTCACAGCTGCTCACCAGGGAGGCGAGCAGGTTGCTTTGTTTCCCAGTGCCCTAAGTTCCAACATGGCACGCATCTCGGGTGACACTGGCTGGTTCTCTCCCAGGGGTGCCCTCCCTAATTCTCTTTTAAAGATTAATATTGAGCTATATTTATCACTGTATTATGAAATGGTATTTACAATGTAGTAAGTGAAGAAGATATTGTTAAATGGAGTAACTTCTCACAAAAATAAAAAATACAAACATAACCACATGTGTATGTTTATATTGCCCACAAACACAGTGAAAGATCTGACAGACTGTTAAAACAGTTGTCTTTATTTTCTTCTAAAACACTTCCAGGCCATTTGAATATTTTGCCAATGTAGGTATGGATCAGGATGAGAAAACCTTGGGTCCATTGTAGCATGTGTGTTAATCTATAGGTAACATCTTCAGAAGGATCATATTATCTTGCTAAAATACAGGCTATTCTGGCATAGTCAGGAAGGGGCTAGAGAATTCCTCAGTTTTACTTTCTTTAAATTAAGACTTAAGAATGGACACAAGACTTTTTTTAAGGGAGAAGAAAAGAAGTAAATGATTAGGGAGTTAAACGATGTGGTTTTTTAAAAAGCCACATAATCAACAAAGTCAGTGTTTTGAACATTTGTTTATTCCAGATAAAACTGACTTACAGATATGGACATACTTTTTTTTTTTTCTTTTCTTTTCTTTTTGGTACTGGGGATTGAACTCATGACCCTGCATTTACCAGGCAAGTGCTTAAGCCTCCGAGCTAAATCTCTGGCCCTTTTGTTTTGTTTTGTTTTTTTGGTACTAGATATTGAATGTCCTTTGAATGGAGTTACATTCCCAACCTTTTAAAATTTTTTTACTTTGTGGCAGAAACCCTAAATTGCTAAGTTTCCCTTTCAAGGTTTGAATTTGTAATCCTGTTGCCTCATCCTCTCAAAGTGCTGGGATTACAAGGTACACCACCAGGCCTGCCATGCATGTACTTTAAAACAATCATTTAAGGTGTTCAGAGAAGTAAAGTATAATAATTACAAATTATTAAATATTAACAAATGTGAAAAATAAATTTTAGGATTAAACAGTGCAATTTTTTTTTGTCTTTTTCTTTTTTATCGGTACCGGGAATCGAAAACAGTGCAATTATTAAAATAAACTATTCAATGCAACTCTAGCTGGATGCAAATTGTGTTGTACTCCACAATACAGGAATTGGAACAGGGACTAAGATGTTCCGAGTGCCGGGGAGACTGAACGGATAAAAGAGCAATGGAAGACAGAGGCTCCCACAGAATAAGAAAGCAAAGTGACGGTGAAGAAGCCGTATCTGATAAGAAATTTTCTCTGATTTTCCAGAATTGAACAAAGACATGAGCACTCTGAAAGTATTTTCAAATACTACGAAAAATCTGCAGCTTAAATATCTGCACCTGGCCATACTTACATGACTGGTAATAAACCACAGAGCTTCCGAGCAACCATCAGAAAGAATGACAAAAATGAGTGAAAGCAGGATCTCTATGATAGATGAAAAGGTCAACCAAGAAGCATGAAAAATTAACAGAGAAGTTCCAGGTTCATGACAATGTCTCTACTGGGACAAGGGAAAGGGGACAGCATAATGTAGCCCAGACCTCAACTCTTAATGCAGAATCTGACTCTTTGGTGCGGGTGTTATGGAAAATAGTATGTGAGTCTACAAAAAATTAAAGTTACCATGTGACCTCACAATCCCACTTTGGGTGGAATTGAAAGCAAGGTCTCAAATACACCGGCCCACGTTCATAACACAATGATTCACAATATCCAAGAGGTGGAAGCAACTTGAATATCTATGAATGGATGACTGCATAAGCAAAATGTGTTACATCCACGTGGTGGAATATGATTCAGCCTCATAAAAAGAAGGAAATCCTGTCGTATGCTGCAACACGGATGACCCATCAGGTCATTAGTAAAGTAAGCTACTCACAAAAGGACAGTACTGTATGATTCCACTCTGTGAGGCACCTGGATTAGTCAGACTCACAGAGACAAAAGTACAGTGGTGCTTGGCAGGACTGAGGGAGGAGGAATGTGTGGTGTGTAATGGCTACAGAGTTTCAGTTTGGCAGATGAGAAAGTTGCATTGCATGAAAATGTGAATATATTCAACAATACTGAAATATACACTTAAAAATGATCAAGATGGCAAATTTTGTTTTTTCTAATAATTAAAAATAATAGAAGAAGATGGTGAGTAAAAAAATCGTCAAAGCCAATATATTGACAAAACTGGGTCATCTGTCCTCTAGTATTTATTAGATAACAATTTGTCCACTAGTATTTATTATATAATACTCTGTCTACTAGTATTTGTTATATAATAATACAGCTAGTAGAAATGATTATATAAAATTCTGCACAATTTTTCTGGATTATTTTACAAAATAAAAAATTATCAAAACATTTAATAGTACTAAATAAGCCCATCAACAGAAGACTGGATAAGCAAACTGTATTATTGGCATAATGTAGGAGTTTTGCAAACAAAAGGAAAATAAAAGAATGTACCCACCAAGGGTCAGCAAAATGGCTGCCTCTGGCCAGCATAAGCAAGCAAGTTTTATGAGATAGAAAACAAAGAAACTCATATTGCACATGCTTAGATTATATAACTTGTTTACTTCTTGTCCTTATTGGACCTCATGTTTTTACCTGGGGGGAGAATGTTTCAAGGCCTGCATTTTCTACCAAATCACTGTCAATTGGATGTGTCCAGGACAAAAATGGAGTCAGTGTGACCTCTCTATAGCATATAAAACTATACAGCAATAAAAACAAGCTGCTGATATACATATCAACATGACTGAATTTCAGGAACAAATGGTTGAATCAAAGAAGCCAGACATGGAAGACTACATGCAGTAAGAGTCATTTATACAAAGACCAAGAGCAGGCAAAATGAAACCACAGAGATAGAAATCAAAAGTCTAGTTGCCTATGGGGCATGGAGATTGCTGGAAAGTTGGCTCATGGACACATTCTGGGGTGATAGCTCTATCTTGATTGGGGTGACGGTTGCATAAGTAAATACATGTGACAAAATTGATCTATTTGTGCACTTGAGATGTGGGCATTTTACTCAGCGCAAATTTTAACTCAATAAATAAGTAAAATTTTCAATAAAAAATGGAGCTTGAAAAAATAGGTGATTGACAAGAGGAGAAAAGAATTGCAACATGGTTGGCACCACACACACAAGCACACAAGGCAAAGGGCACTTGAGTTGATTGAAACACAAGGAGAAATTTCGATCTCCCAATTCTGTTACTCAAGAAGCATTCAGGACATTGGAGAAAAGGCCAGAGCTTCCAGAAACTTTAGAAGAGTAACCCGAAACCCCACGCAGTATCTCAAGAATTTTATCAAATCTTACTAAGGTCTAAACAAGCCTCTTTTTTGCTACTTTTCCAGGATATGGCTGAAAAACATGGTGACTGGAAACAAGTTTATTTTTTACTTTAAAATAACCCTATTTTTAAATATATATATGTCAAACACACTTGTTATTTTGAGAAAATAAAATATATAAAGCAGAAAGGAAAAAATTGAAATCACAAATTAAAAGATAATCACATTCAACATATGACATATTTTCCTCCAGGCTTTGTTTTTAATGCTTAACTTTTTTTCTTTTAAGGTTGCTTACAGTCTTTTCAATCATGTGATCTCTACTCACTTTGCAGACACCTACGGCTGTGTTTGTTGGGAAAGAGCCAACATTTAGTGTGTTTTTCCCTTTTTCGGGTACTGAAGATTGAACCCAGAGCTTTTACACTGTTATAGCCCAGGCTTATTTTTTATTTTTTATTTTTGAGGTAGGTTCTTACTAAATTGCCAAATTGCCAGGCTGGATTCAAACTTACCATCCTCCTGCCTCAGTCTTCCAGAGTGCTAGAATTATAGGCATGTGCCACCACATCCAGCTGATGCATTTTATACTATAATTTAAAAATGCTCTTCTCAAAAAATAAAAATAAAAAGTGTTCTTTTTAGTTTCTTTTTAAAAAACTAGCTCTTTTTATTTAAGAGAAAGCTGATTCATGTCAGCCAACATAGGAATAACCTTTTCTTCAGTATGTATATAATCATTTTCATATTTCTTGGGAATTACTTTGAGAAAGTCTGATCATTTTCAACAGAAATAAACATGATATTCCCAAAGAGTGCTTTACAAATGCTTGAAACTTTTTTTTCAATTGTTTCTCTAATTTGAAAGAAGACTCAGAGTATCTTTAATTATTGTAATTTCGTATCTTACCTATTCAATATTTACTGTCCCTCATGGGCCCAGGGACCCCAGACCTTGTAATACAGTTGTATAGATTGGGCACGGGCACTGGTGTCTGGTGAGAGCTGCTTTCTGCTTCCAAGATGGCACCTTGATGGCATGTATCTACCTGACAAAAGGCAGAAGGGCTAAGGAAGGGAACTTTCTTTGTAGCCTCTTTCATAAGGGGAACAATGTACTCATGGGACTCAATCACTTCTCTAAAGCCCTCTCCCCTACCTTTTTTGGTACTGAGAATTTGAACCCATGGCCTTTATACTAAGCTACTTTTCCAGTCCTTTTAAAGCTCTTACCTGGAGATAGAGTTTCACTAAATTGTTAAAATACTCAGAATGGGTTCAAATTTTTGATTTTCCTGCCTCAGCCTCCCAGAATTCTGGTATGACAGATGCATGCCACCACAAGGCCAGATCTCTTAAGGCCACCACACTGAGGATTAAGCATCAACATGAATTAAGCTGTGTGTGGAGCATTACATTCAAACCACAGCAGGGGTAATGAATGAAAGTACTCAGTATGAAGCTCAAAGTGTAGCTCAGTGACAGAGTGCTTGCCTAACATCTGCAAGGCCCTAGGTTTAATCCTCAGCATTGCACAATAAAAGAAAGTACTCAATAACACACCAGTTATTAATAGGTGCTTAATACATGACCTTGTTCCTTCTAATCTCTATGCTATAGCAAGCTCCTGGAACTAAATTAGAATCTAAAACCCAACAGCATTCCAGGGAAAGCCCTGAATGGCAGGACTCTTGTCCTTTACTAGTTAAGGTTAAAAGCCTTCACTAAATTCAGATGGAGGTGCTCCTTCTCCCTGTGGGTGACTCACCCCACTCCTTAGCCACCCATTTTCAATCTGCTGCCATTTGCATCATTTAGATAATGATGATGATGCCAATAGATCCCTTCCAGTGACTCTGCCTTCCTTTCAAGAATAGGGTCTAGAGGTGCTTTTAGAGACCACATTAATTCTATCATTACAGAGCTTGAGGAATCCTCGTGGCATCCAGAAGGACATAACACTACACAAACACCAGATGATGAAAGCAAACAGCAAATAGCTCACCACTTAAAAATGTGAAGGAAATTCATGAAACCAGAAAGGAAAAAGGAAAAGCCACAATGAACGGCACCATAATTTAGCAGTTCATTTAAATTACAAGGAATCCACAGATCAAAGTTATGGTCCCCTGCGCTGTGAATGTCATGGAGACACTGTTTGGGGAGTGCCTCAACAGAAGAGGGGAGAATCCACTTCAACTATCCACACCCACCTCTTTCTTGACATTGGCTAATTCTGCATTGAACTTGGGAATGAATGAGCTAATCTCTGGGTTTGCATCCCACGCTACTGAGGTTCAAGTCATCTGAACTTCAGGGATTCTTGCATCTACTCTTACTCCTTTCAAAGCTTCTGTTCCTTTTGGCTTTATTTTTGCTTTTAGCAAAGGGACAAACAGGCCTTCGCTTTTTGAGGAAATTGAATTGCATCAGAAATTTGTAACTATTAATACCTCATGAATTCCTTTGGGAACATGAGGATGAATCAGTCACCTGCATAAATGTGTTCACAAACAGACACACTCACACTCGATCACAATCTCAGGTTCATTTTACAGGAAATGCATGGCAGCCTTGTCTATCTCTGGATCTCTGATCAGCAAAGCTAAATGAGATGATTTCTAGGATTGTATCTCTGTCTACCAATCATTCCCTCAACATTTTTAGAACCATGTCTTCCCAGTACCATGCTAGCTACTGAGAAAACAAGGTAAATAAAGTCTAATTCCCTCGCTAGATGTTTAAAGATGCCATTTCACTTATGGTTGATACGGAGATATAAAAATGTACTGAAGACATGGAAGAGAAATCATGGCTAAATCTGACTCAGGACTTCAGTGGAAGGGATTGTTGACCACAGCATTCAAGATACATCAGCTCGGGGGCTGGAGGTTTAGCTCAGCGGCATAAGCTCCTGCCTTGCAAGCAGGCAGTCGTGAGTTCGATCCCCGGTACCGATAAAAAGGAAAAAGACAAAAACGAAAAAACAAAAAAAACAAGATACATCAGCTCACCAGGGTACTGGGGGACCACAGCATTCCTGGCAGAGAGAACAGTGGTGGCAGAGGCTTGCAGTTGTGAAACACAACCATCATGAACAATGCAGCCCCCTGGGTATGCAAAGGGATTGGGTTCAGGATGCCCTCAGATGCATATTAATTAATAAGTGCTGATGCTCAAATCCCTTCTATAAAAATCATAATACCCAATGTAATTATTATGTAGTTGTATCGCTGAGGGAATAATGACAAGAAAAACATTTGTATATGTTAGTACAGAAGCAAGTTTTTAAAAAAAATACTGTTCTTGATCTGCAGTTGGTTGAACCTGTGAGACAGAGTCCGGCGACCCAGAGGGCAGACTGTGCTGCAAGTCTGCTGCGAACACAACAAAGCGGACGTAAGGGAGAGACACACTGGGAGGAGAAGGGAAGAGTGCACAGAGTTCGTAAGTTATGTGTGTGTGAAATTTGGACTTCATCCTGTGGGGAACAGGGAGCTGCTCAAGATTTATGCATAGATAAGCTATAAAATCAGATTTATGTTTACAAAGATAATGTTATGATTAAGTGTAGGAAAAACAGCCCTACGCCCCCATATGTCATGAAGAACATCATAATCTATTCACACACACACATGCACACACACATGCACACACATACACACACACTCAGTACAGTCACTTTTCAGACTACTCAAAAATCTGAATAAAAGAAGAAGTATATTTTTATAGTAATACAACGACTCCCAGTGGAGATGGATATGCAATATTAATAACAGATGATATATGAGGGTCACAAATTTGAACCCAAAAACCCAGCTGCTATCTTTACTGAGTCATGAATAATATCTAACACTGCCTGATGGCATTTGTGGATCCTGCAGCCATGGGTGAAAAGTGCGGAAAGCGATCCATCATAATCAGGGGGGTGGAGCGGGGTGGGGGGTGAAGATGAGGGAGGGAAGATGCTGCCTAAAGCAAAATTGGATGTAGCCAAAATTACAGTGGAAATTCCTTAAATTGCCCATAAAGTGCAATTTGCATATGCAGTATAGATTTGCATTATTTATAAAAGCAATCTGTAGACTATAAGGTTTCTAAAAGGGCACACGTTGAGACGATTTTTGCACTATTTGCACCGCACTAATGCACACTGAATTGGCATGAGCTGAGCGCATGTAAGATGTGAACAGCACTGCAACATTTCAAGGGGCAAAGTGCTCAATGAAGTGTATTCTTAAAACCTTAATTACAATAGCTTCAAGGTTGCTCCACTGTTACTATAACCAATCAGTAATCTCATAAGCTGTCTTAAGTGGTAAGCAGCCAGCACCACCAGAACTGGGGCAAGTCCTACAAACCTGAAAGACTTACAAGCCAGACCCAATCTGTGCCTCGGGCTATAATAACCCATAGAAATGGGTTAGTAGCTGTTGTGTGGAACCCAGACTGTTGTAGGCTTTTGTTTTCTTTCAAAATATTTTGGGTTTTGGTCAGAATTTGGATAAATACATGGGAGAATGCATTGTACTTGAAAAGCATTTGTCAAGCTGGATGTAGTGGTACATGCTTATAATTCCAGGCTGAGGCAGGAGGATCGCCAAGTTACAACCCAGCTGAGGCAATTTAACAACTTAGTAGTCCTTGTCTCAAAATAAAGAATAAAAAGAAGGCTGGGGATGTAGCTTAATGTGAAGGTCCTGGGTTCAGTCACAATTCCCAGTGCGTGCTGTGTGTGTGTGCATATTTGTGTGTGTCCGTGTGTGCCCATGTGTGTATCACATGTCCTAGGAACAGCAACTGAAAGTGACTGGTACCTGGGCTTGATAACTAAGCCTGTGACAGAGAGCAGGATGCCAGTGAAGGTGACTGGAAAATTGTGTCCACTGAAAGCCAGGGTCCCAGGTAACATTAGGGCAACCTGAGCATCTCCATCCGCCTGCTCTGTGGGTGACAGGTCACTCACTCTCCGGAGCCTCCTCCAGCATCAGGCCCATATGTGGCTGAGGTTCACCCACTGCCCAGCAGGGGCTGGCAGATGCCCACTAGGCAGCCCCAGGGAGACCCTGCTGCCAGGAATGCCACGGCCATGTCACTCAACTTCAGGGAGCAATATCTTTTCCTGAAACTTAGAAGTGGACTTCAAAGTCTTGCTTTTATGTAAATTTGGGTTCAGGGATGACTGGAAGCTGACTTGCAGGACTTTTAAAAAATTTTTGTCTGAGACAGGGTCTCTCTATGATATTCAGGCTGGCCTTGAGCTCACTTTGTAGCTGAGGCTAGTCTTAAATTTGCAATAAGCCTTCTGCCTCAGCCTCCCAAGTGCTGGGATTACAGGAGTTCACCGCCATACCCAGCTTGGAAGCTGACTTTGAAAGACTCTCAGGAAAAAGTGTTGTCGCCTCTTATTATAATTGGTCTATCAGCCCCAGAGACACTGATTCAACTTGAAAAATACAATACCGTTTTGCCCCCAACTTTTTCCCCTCCTTCCTGGGCAGGGCTGCTTTCTACACACACCCACACGACCCAGTGGTCAGAGTCAGAGTCTTGAACATCAGTGCTTTGAACTCTGACCCCTGCCGGGGCCTACACCAGGTCCTCACAGTCCACCTGTCTCAGTCTGTATCTCCTGGGCTTGTTCTGGGCGGTCAGCAAGAACATTTACATCCTGTGCCCATCACAGTGCCTGTCACAGTAGATGCTATGATTTCTTATTCTTCTTGTAGCGGATTATTTTTCATTGAAATACATTCTGTGAACATATTCTTATATCAGGTATATATTCTACCCATAGA
Source organism: Cavia porcellus (assembly GCF_034190915.1). NCBI lineage: Eukaryota > Metazoa > Chordata > Mammalia > Rodentia > Caviidae > Cavia > Cavia porcellus. The sequence goes on from NW_026947496.1 coordinate 52,114,209, forward strand.
TTCATGCATTTCATGCAAATACAGGCATATATTCATATGTCAGGCATTATATTCTAAAATATAAGATTGGATGGTGGCCCAAGATTATGTTGTTTATACGTAACACAATTAACAATAGGACTTAATTCCTCCTTCATCCTATTTCTTTTTCTTAGTAAATGAGAAGGAATAATACTCAGGCTGCTGCTATATGTTTAGTCATATGGGCCTAATACAAAGATTTGTTTTCTTTCATTGCATCTAGATGAAGAAGCAAAAGTTACTTTTTCTAGGTGACTTTTCTCTATGGGTCAGTAGACGTACTATCAAAAATACATACATTCAGCTTTCTTAAAAAGTTTTAATATCTGTCTGTTTTCTGCCACCACCAGTGAGTATCGTAGACTGGGTAATTCATAAATAATAGAAATCCATTCCACATTCAGCGCTTGGTTCTAGAGATTGAGAAGTTAAAGAGTACACAGTATTTCGTGCAGCGCCATCTCTCCGAGGGTGAGCAGCAGAGACAGAGAGGGACAGGAGCAGGCTCCCTTTTGTAACTATCCGACTCCAGATTCCTACCCCAATCCCGAGTAACAGCAACGTGGCTTCAGAGCAGTGGCAGAGTCCCCAGGACCTAATCGTCTGCACCAGAGCCCACCCCTGCCACGGCTGCACTGAGGACTCAGTTTCTCAGGCATGTGGGAGGGCAATGCAGAGCATGGCGACATCCTGGTCATCAAGCAAGGCACCCAGCTGTCAGCTGTGCACTTGACAGCTGCTCAGCCTTGGCGTTTTAGAGAGAATTGCAGATGCACGACTTGAAAAGATGACAGCCATTTTTGCTCTGTGTAACTCTACTGCGTGTAACAATGATAACAATAATAGAAAGGTAGCTGATACGCTTGAGGATTTATTATATGCAAACCAGTGTTTTAGGCATTTTGCCTGCATTAATTTTGTTGGCTTCTCCTAAGAACTCTTTGAGGTAGTTATGATATTTATTCATCTTTAATATGTGAGGAAGTAGAAATACAGTTTCATCAACTGTAAAGGGAGGACCTTATTGTCCCCTTGTGGGCAACGGAGGACACAGTGGAAGGGAAACGCTGTGATAACACAAATGCAGTGGAACTTCTGGTAGTATCTGCATCTAATGATAGGCATAAAGCGACCACTATGGCCTTATTGTAGTTGGGGAAACGTGTCTTTTACATGGCAACGACAAAATTGCAGGTTATACCAAAGTCTCAATTCCCCAGTTCACAGATTTTTTGATATCACATACTCTGTCTAGTTTCATAAGTTTCTCTACTTTACAATGCAAGAAAACCCTCACCAAGTGGAAAAACTCCTGCCTCACTTTAGCAAATAATTCCCGTAGTGTGATTTTTGCAAAGAGAATTTTTTGAATAAAAATGATTTTCAGTTATCAAGATGCCATATGATCTTTACTAAACATCTCATAAAACAGCAAAATACAAAGAAGAAATTTAAAAATCCTACCTCTGTCACCCAGAAACTGATGCTGACAAATATTTTAATGATTAATATTTTGTTTGTGTAGTTACACATGCCGAAATTCATATTTTCTTGTCTGGGATCCTGCAGTTCTGCAATGTGTTTTTCACTCAATAATGTTGTTTTTAAACAATTTATATTATTAACTCAAATACATATTAATTTACGTCATATTTCATATCTGCACAGTTCAGCTAACTACAATTTATTTAATCCCCTATTGGTGGGCATGGTATTAGTTCCCTTTTTTCTTTAATATTATATAAAATTTGGTGAGCCACTTTGACACAATCCTCTGTATTCATCTGATTACCTTCCTAAACTCCTATAGGTGGAACTGATAAATCAGAAGATATGCATGGGGGCTGGAGGTTTAGCTCAGCGGCATAAGCGCCTGCCTTGCAAGCAGGCAGTCGTGAGTTCGATCCCCGGTACCGATAAAAAAAGGAAAAAGATGACAAAAAAAAAAAAAAAGAAGATATGCATGTTTTACTTTCTTTTTTCTTTTTCTTTTCTTTTTTTCTGTGCTGGGGATTGAACCCACAGACCTTGCATTGAGCTACACTGCTATCTCTTTTTTAATTTTAGTACAGAATTTCGTTAAGTTATTAAATTGTCCAGGTTGGTTTCCAACTTCTGATCTTTCTGCCTCAGCCTCTCGGCGTGCTGAGATGATAGGTGTGCAGACAGGTTCTTAAAATCTGTATAATTGGACTTTCCACAGACAGAAAAAGGGAGCTTCCAGTTCTCTCTGGTTTCTGATGGACAGCTGAGAGCTGGAGTTGTGCAACATTGGGTTACAATTTTCTAGATAAGCAAGTTCTGAGGGCACAGCCCCCAGACCTCTGAGAATTCAGCTCATTCTTTTTTGTCCCCTACTGTCCCAGGTCAAGTCTACTAAATGGATAAGAGTGTGCAGTTGGCATTCGCTCAATAGCCTGACTTTGAAATATTGCGTTCAGTAGTAGAGAGATTTGAGCTAGGAATACAATCGACGGATCCCAGTGCAGGAAGGCACTGTGACAGCTGACTGATACATTTAAAACTTTTTTTAAAATGTGTGTCTTTTCAGGTTGCTGTGGGAAGTGGCTTTCATACTTGCACTGTAAACTTTGCTTCTAGAAGGAACCAGTGATTGTTAAATTACTCACGGTGACCTCCGGGATAGAAAAGTTTCTGCGTGGAGCCGTTCAAAAATGCAGGTCCTCGAGGACTGGAGAACATGGCGGACAGACAACAGCAACTGCTGAAGGCTCTCTGAAAGGCTCGGCTCAGAGGCCAGGAATGATGCGGACTAAGGAGATACGAACCAGTAGAGATATGCTCTGCTGACTCAGGAACGAACTGGGCTGAGAGAATCTAACTTAGAATACAGTCCTGGCGCTAAAATAGGAACAGAAAAGTCTCGGTGTGGAGGCTCGACCCCGCGCCATTGGAAACCACGATTTGGGTTTCCCGCCACCCGGCGGCTGGCTGCCTCCACAGCGGCTCGGCAAGGAGAGACACGCAGAGGCTTGGAAACGGGAGTCTGCGAACGGAGTCAGAAACAGGACAGACAAGGAGGCGTACACGAAAACTGACTGGTGGTGAGGTGAGCGAGAAACTGACTCCCTACCACAGTTTGACTCCAGCGGAGGTTTTTCTGGGCTCAGGCAGTCCTGTAAGAGCAGGGCGCGGTGGCAACTCCAGCCACACATTCCCCTCTCGGACGGGATTGGTGAAAAGTGCCTGGCCTGAGTGACGCTGCTGGCGGACTCCCTAGGCTGGCCTAACCCAGATCCCAGAGCCTGACGGTGGCCCGGAGGAGCGACCGACTCCTGCGTAGGCTGCCTCCTCCGCAACTCCCTGGGGCGCAGCGGTGGGTGGGAACAACTAGCCAGCGCAATTTGATCAGGCTGTGGCTGACAGGCAGGGAAGCTGGGCCTCCTATGTAAGATTGCATTTTATAAGGAACAGAAAATATGGGGAAGGGAAGCAACAAAAAGGCTCCTCGGCCCCCAATCCTGAGAATCAGGCAATAGTGGACACCGCACCAATATACATTAAGTGCCATATAGAGAGCCTCATAGACCAATTCAGGAATGAAGTTATCAATGACCTGAAGCTAGAAGTATGCAGAATAGTTAGAGAAATGCTAAGCACCACCCAGGAAAAAGCAGATGGTGGAATGGAAGAACAGAAAAAGAGGGGAGAATTGCTTGATGGAGAAAACAGAGAAAGCATTGAGTATGTGAAGCAGGTGCAAAGGGACTATCAAGAAATCAAGAAGTCTACCCAAGACTGGCATAACAGCTTGAAAGAAACTAAGGACAGACTATCTGAATTGGAGGGCAGACTTGGAACATGGGAGAATGAAATGAAAAACTTCTTAAAAATAACAAAGAAACACACAGCAATAATACAAAGACAAGAATATGATAAGAGGAGCCATAACTTAAGGATTAAGAACATAAAAGAAGAAGTAGGGACACAAACAAGTGAACTACAAAAGCTACTCACAGAAATAATCCAGGAGAATTTTCCTAATTTAGCAAAAGGTAAAGATACTCAGATGTATGAGGCATACAGGACCCCAGCTACCTACAACCCTAACAGAGAAACACCCAGGCATATAATAATAAAAATTCCAGAAATTCAATACAAGAACAGAATATTAAAAGCTGTAAGAGACAAGAGACAGATCACTTACAAGGGAATACCCATCAGAATTACAGCAGATTTCTCTTCACAAACCATCAAATCACGAAGAGCATGGGGAGAAATAATTCAAGCTTTGAAAGATAATAATCTCCAGCCAAGATTGAGATATCCTGCACAACTGTCCCTGGAAATTGATGGAAAAACAAGGTGCTTCCAGGATAAAGAGGAACTGGGGGAATTTGCAACCACCAATTCAACCCTACAGAAAGTATTGCAGGATATTCTAAAAAAAGAAAAGTACAAAGAACCCAGAAATAGTGGCGGGGAGGCCACAACGAATGGAGCAGAGAACAAAATGAAGAAGACAAACTGACAGCTACTGACAGAAAAAGAGCTCAACAGAAATGAGACAGAGAAGATTGGATGATAGGAACAGCTTTTTTTGGAGAAAATGACATCTTAATAGGTAATGCTGATTTAGTACCATCTTGTTTTGAAGTCTCATCTAGCTTTTGTTCTTCTGTCTCCAATGGTCTAAACAGGTTGTATCTTATTGGATTTTGTTATGTACGATAGTATAAGCAAAAACCTTTTAAAGACAAGGAGATTATACAGAGACCATTGTTCATTTTCTGTTAGTCGATTCTAAATACTCTATAATGCTGTCATTCTCTTAAATGGTTTTACATTGTTTTGATATACTTAATGCTACAGTATATGAAGTTGTACTCAAGGACTTCAGGGAGGGAGTCAATATGGTAACTATTTTTGGGTCAGGATTATCTGGTGGTGAAACACTATTCTGCTTAAATGGTTATGTTTTGATCTGCCCTGTTTCGCTGTTATGCCCTCTTTTTTCTCAATCTCGACTCCATTATTTACTTTTTTATTTTTATCCATTTAATTAAAGGGAAAAATATAGCAGGATATAATATAGTAACCCACTTTGACTTTCTATTATCTCGATTTGAAGCCCTGTATTACTCTCACCATCTTGTTTTTGACTGAGGTTCCTCTATTCTGTTTTGCTGGATAGTATCAGGTTCGAAAGTTTAGGCATCAGCTGAGAAGATAATGAGATTCATTATAACGCCCATTCTCGTTGACTTTTATCTACTTTTGAAGACCTACAATATCTCCAATGTTTTGGTTTTGTCGGTTTTATTCTTTACGGTTTTGTTCAATTGTATTACAACTAATGATATAGGCAATTCTATTAGAAATAGCGGGAGGCATTATGGTAACCATTGTTGATCACCTTGTATTATGTTTTTATATTATCTATTATGTCCACCCTTTTGACTTGACCGATTCTGTTCTGTTATGTCACATTTGGTTTTACTCTCTTCCAAAAAAGCAATAAGAACCGTGGGAGCAATGAAACCCAAAATGTGTAATAGTCACTGTACAAAAGAGAGGAAAAGAAAGTGCTCTGAACTATATAACTGCATGTATATTTAAATGTATAAGATAGAAAATGATATCACAGAGTTTTATTGGATCATTGAACAGAACTGTTTGCAGTATCATTGTTGGAATGTCCACTCTACAAGCTTTAATTTTGTGACTTGAACAATTATTTCTAAGATGGCAATATGTAATCCATTAACTAGTGATTTCCTACTGCGCATTTTTTTCTTCTGTAAATCTGTATAACTTGTACCCCTTCACTGTTTTTTTTTTCTTTCTTTTCTTTTCTCCTTAAATAAAAATAAAAAAAAAAAAATGCAGGTCCTCACATTGCGTTCGTACCCTGCGCCCTGCCGGTCCTCTGACGCCAGTGCCTCTTCCAGGTCCCCTCCCGCGTGAGCGACCTCTACTGGATGGCGCTACAACCTTGGAACTGTGGGCCTCTGTGGAATTGAGACTAAACTGATTCCCAACTTCTTTCCAGCGTCCAGGTTGAGAAATTGCTCAGGATTTCACAGTAGAGTTGCACTTCCCAGAATGCAGCTATTGGTGCATTGCCGAAGGCAAGTGAGGCCTGACTAGTTGGGTTTTCTTTTTCCCACCACTGGGGATTGAAACATTCCAGCCCTTTGTAAAACTTCTACATTTAATTTTGAGACAGGGTCTCTGTGCATTTCTCCTACCCTGCTTGTTCTTACAGGAAACACCTCCTTGTAAGATTGGTCCTGGCATGGATGTTTCAGGAGGACCTCGAACCCCACAAGGTCTCAGACTCCCACAGTGCACACTGGTGAGGCCTGGCTAACTCTGAGGGGACCCAGGAAAGGGAACACTCTTGGGCATGTCATGGCACTGGCACCTTTCAGCACGCTTAGGTACTGTGCAGGCCGCTGGCTTCTTCTGCGGTGCACTGTGTGAGAACTCGACGGAGACGCTAGACACAGGAGACACAGATAACACAGTGCTGTCTTTTGTGCAGGGGATAGAGTGTGTCTCCAGAGTGGCATCATTTCCACCGGAAGCAAGAAGAAGGGGAGACAAGGAGGAGCAGCCGGCAGGGACAGTCTTTCCCAGGCAGAACAAGTTGGGTTCTCCTGCACAGGGAGCACACAGACTACAGAGGCAGACACCTGGATGGTCGGTACTCATTTCTTCCTTCCAACAGCCACATCCTCTCTCCTCTCCATTTCCAGTCCTAGACACCGAGACACAGAGGTTGTGCCATGTGTCTGGGGTTGGTAAGTGGCAGAGGTGGAACAGAAACCCGACATTTCCAAATTTGTGCTGTCCAGTGTGGTTACCATAATCCAATCTGGGTGTTGAATTCTAACTCTGATAAAAGCTCACTTCCTGATATGTATTAGTTCCATCTCCAATCGCACTTAGAGGTTGCTCTGTGCTGCACTGAGCAGGAGGTAACATTTCCATGTGTGTGGGTCCCATCTCAGGGAGCCCTCTCTGGTATAGATCCAAGGTCTGAGGTTCTATTCCTTGCTATAGTATGGTTACTCATGCTTTGTTAAAATAATCTTTGAGGATGACAGTCTGTTTGAGAGCAAGAAGACTTAATTGTTTTTTATTTTGTAACAATGTAAGGCTACAGAAATTTTCTAGTACAACACAAAAAGGAATTCCCCAAATATTTCACAGCCAGTTGTCAGTCTTGACACCCTATCACCATTGGTTATTATATCACGACTGAGGAAGTTTTCTTGCAATAAAGTCATCACAGTGAGAAGAATGACACTGATGCCCTCTTCCTTTCAAACATACTTATCCCATCACGCTTGCTCTTTCTGAAGCAGTTCTAAAAGTCTCCTTTCATGAATGTCTTTGGGAAGTGTAATAAAACATACAGTGAATGCTGTGGCCTAGTGCCATGCTTGGAAAGGCAGGCTTGTAAAAAAATACAGTGGCCCTTGTTTACATTATACACTGGATTTGGCACTGTGTGAATTATGGCTCCTGCTCCAAGTCAAAATGACCCCAAAGGGTAAAACCTTATGAACAGATTCAAGACACAGAAGCAGCCATGAAAATGCAACTAAAGACACGAGAAAGACTTCCTGAGCTGCGTCAGACAGGGGCAAACATGGAGGGATAACAGTGTTTAGGCGAGGGGAAATATTTTCAAGGGGATTAATAGTAATGTGTCTTTCGCTGTAATACTTGTAGTTTTTCCTTAAACACACAGTGTACATTTTTATCATACCACCTACATTGGCCTAGATATACAGAGAAGCAGATATTCATAAGACAGTGTCCATAAGGTTGGGCCAGTTTCAAAGTAATAATGCTCGTGATATGCCAAGTGTTTTTCCCTCAACTTTGCATTTAGAATTTTGTTGGTAGTGTCAGTGGTAGTTTTAGCACTGGCTATTTACGATGTGTCAAATCTTCCAGGCAAAAGGCAAACTCTTTTCCTGCTTGATGTTTGGATCTTAAATGTCCCCTAAAACTAATGTCTTAAAGCTTTCCTTTCAATGTAGCAGTGTTCAGATGGAGAGCTTTTGGAGTTGACTGGCTCATGAGGGTTCTGACCTCATGAGTGGTCTGTGGGCAGGGACTGTGTTATAGAAGCAAGTCCACTCTTGTTTTACTTGGCGCCATCAGACAAGCAACTTTCTCCCACAATGCTCTCCCCACCAGGGCATTCAGCCTGGAAATGAACCTGAAACAGTGTTACCCATCAGCCATGGAAAGAAATCTCAAACCATAAGCCGAAATAAATCTTTAAATTGATTATCACAGACATATTGTCACAGCCATGGAAAGCTGACTGATACACCTGACCTCATTTAGATTTTGCAGACTCTGCAGGAGCTGCTGCTAGTGCTGGCAGCATGTTAAATAGACACATGCTTCTGGGATGGGAGTGTTGCCCTAGAGGTGTCTTTGTTATTTTTCTCTCATTGCTGAGACTAAATATCTAACACTCACAAGTTAAGGGTGGGAAAGTTTATTTAGTTCACAGTTCATAGAGGTTTCAGTCCGTAGTCAGCTAGTTCCCAGGCAGGGTGGAAACTTGCAGAGGGGCACTGAAGAGGAGAAACAATGTCTGGTGGACAGAAGGTGGCAAAGCAACAAGATAAACCCTTTTCTGTCCCTTTTATTGTATCCAGGCTACTGGCATTAGGGCTGTGTTAAATTAATCAATGGACTGGTAAGTAATTACCATCCTTAATCCTAGCACCTTTAATCCTAGCATTGCACCATTCATTGATCACAAAATCTAGATTCAGCCACTTCTAAAAAAGTCTTGCCCTATGACTGCATGAAGCTTTGGGGGGACAGTAGACACAGGCCATACGGGGTTTCCACTTTGACCTGGAACTCTAGGGCCTGTGACTTGGGACCTTCCAGAGGATGGCATGGCGAGGGCCTATGATGTATGGCACTTGTGTGTACAGTGGAGGTGGAATAGCAGGCATTGTTTGCTCGCAAGGGTGTCCAGACTATAGACTCTTATCAGCTGAATAATGGGAGAGGTGTGTGATCATGTCCTATTCTCACAAGGTGGTCCAGAGAAAGAGACAGCCAGGAGCAGGCCTGGCCCAGTTTCTGATTCTTTCCCAGTTCCTATGGGTGAATATCTGCCAATCCAGGCTTCATTTTGAACCACAGCCCTGAGATCTTCCTTTCATCTGCCTGGTTCTAGAGCACAAACAGGAGGATTGGAGAACTTGATTGGCCACTGAATTTGTGAATGATGGGAAAAGACAAATCTTCCCCACTGCTGTCCTTAGTGGTTTAGCCAGTAGTTGGAAAGTTCTTGGGGGTTTTTCATACACCAGCACATACCAGTCTGCTTGAGCTAGATCTCCTGGGTCATCTTTAGATACGTGCTTATACAAATGTGCAGCTGTTTGTCAAAGCATTCTTGCAATATTTCTTTGAGAACTGTCTTTAGCTCATGGTGAATTTGGTTAAACATTCTCAGGTTAGAGTCTTCTTCACTAGACTGCAAGAACAGTTCAGAGATTGTGGCTGTTTCATTTACTTTCTTATCGCCAGTGCCTTGAAGAGTACAGAGAGATTCAAAACATCTGGTTGAACGAGTGGTAGTAAATTTTCACTTATTGAAGGACAATTTATGCTGAACTAATTTGTATTTTCCCAAGATAACTATTTCTTGCCTTCCCTTTCATGACCCTCTGTGTTTCTATTGGGTGTGAGAAGAGTGAATTGAGACAGATTTGGGGACGTAGAAAGGGGCTCAGATAATGTATGATCATGTAGGACACAGGACAGGGTTAATATCTTATTCTAGATTCATTTGGAAGCCATTGCAAGAGAACTGCAAGGAGAAAAAAAAGCCTTTTGTTTTAAAAATATTTCTCTGATTGCGTTAATACAATGGATTTCCTGGAGACAAAAGAGGAAGCAGAGGGATCCGCAGGAAACCACGGCAGAAACCTAGAGGAGAGAAGATGGTTGTTGGATTAGAAGGGTCAATATACTAAGATGCAAAGTGAATTGTGTCTGGATGTAATTTGGAACAGACAGGGTTGTAAAAATCTTGTTAGCAGCTGGGTGTGGTGGCTCATGCCTGTAATCCCAGCACTCGGGAGGCTGAGGCAGGAGGATCATTGTGAGTTCGAGACCAGCCTGGGCTACAAAGAGAGTCAAGGCCAGCCTGAACTGCATAGCGAGACCCTGTCTCAAAAAAAAAAAAAAGGCAAAAAAGTCTAGTTAGCAAGCCTGATAGGAGAAATGACTCCCGTGTGCCTTACTGAAACAAATTCCTGCCATCTCAGTCCCCACATTTCAGTTTCACATTCAAAATCCAGTGAATGCACATCTGACTGGCTTGGCTGGGAGTGTGGCGAGAATGGCTGTTCCACAAGTGTTCCAATCTAGTGAGCAAGAGGACGGTGCCCTGGAAATTGCTGAGGGGTTGTTAATTGGGACAGGGAATGGAAGGTGGGTTAGAAAAAACTAAAGTCAACTAAGGCTTGAGCACGCCTGCACATGAATTCCTTGTGTTTAAATTGTCTGTCAAGGGACACCTCCAGAACCCACCAAAGTAGAATTGGCTTTTCAAGAGTGGACATGCATCTGGGCATGGTGACATATGACTATAATCTCAGCACTCTGGGAGACTTAGGTAGGAGGATTACAAATTCAAGCCTACACTGGGCAAATTAGTGAAATCCTGTCTCAAAGTAAAAAAATAAAGAAGGACTGTACTTAGTGCATAGGCCTTGTGTTACCCTTCAGTACTGGAAACAACAAACGACATGCACAGAAACAGCCAGCTTCTCTGTTTAATGAATTTTGTTGTCCTAATATCAAATCCTCCCAGCAGAACATAACAACCCTCCCTGAAAATAATTACATGGCTTTTAAAGAGCATGATGACAGCCTATGCCTGCACATAAGAGCTCTGAAATCCCCTCTTCTTGCCATTTTATCAACACTTAACAGCATCTCCCCTCTCTATATAAATTTCTCATCTATTAACTCATGGGGAGAGCAGGTGTGAAGTTATAACTCTTGGCCTCCCTATTGGTTTAGCTCACAAAGATACCTTTATCTTTTTGCAAACCTGGTGTCATATTATTGGCTTCAATGCACATGAGCCAGAAGCCCTTGCTGGATTGTAGCTTAGTGACAGTGTTTGTTTGCATGCATGAGGTTTGGGGTTATCTCCAGCACTGTAAAAACAGAAACAAAAATGTAACAGGTGTATTTTAATGTGAACTAAGCTCATAATCACATCACTGCTACTTTGCAGAAAAAATAACATGGCATGTTAAACTACTGAACGCATTAACACTAGCTAATGACACATTTAAAGCAATACACAAGTAAAATAACAGTGCACAAAACTAACATATTAATCCTTAATGCCTTCTCTAATCAAGTTCAAATTGACAACATTTGTGCCACATTGTTTACTGTTAAGTCCCTTACACAGCCTCCGAACTTTATGGTTTCCAGAACTCAGGTAGAGGCTCCAGGCTAGACAAGGATCTCACGTTTTCCTTAGAGCATCCTAGGAGTTGCTTTCTCCATCTCAGTCTCTGTTTTTTCTCATTCAGCTGATACAATAGGCAGCATTTTGTATTTGCCATGTAATACAAAGTAGAGACAGGAGAAAAAGAAGAAAATTCACTTAGCATTGGTGCCTAAATGCAGTCTCTGATACACGTGTTCCCCTAGGCAAATCACCTTCTCCAAACGGAGTTTTCCAATCCATGATGTGTTACCAAATGTGTTCATCTTATCAGTTAACATGTCCATATAAGTACTGAAAAAAGGTGAAGAACTATCCACATTCAGGGTATGATTATTAATGTAGGTGATTTCAGGATTAGGAATCCTGGCCTTTATATATTTTCTTTAAAATATTCAGTCTTGCCCATCCTTGTTCATGCATCCAGAAGAGACTATGGTGTTTTCTGTCTTCCCAGGTGACTCCAATCTGAAGTATGAAAAGAACCTTAAATATCACCCTCTCCAAAAATCCTTACCTATGTGTCTTAGGTATTTTCCATCTGGACCTTCCACATCTTCTGTTAGAACTTCCATTTAAATACTATTTCACGAATGCAAGGACTTCTCTTGCTAACTCTATCTCATCTGGTGTTAATTTTATTTTGTAATTTTATCTTCTCTCATGATGTTAGTTTTGTCATCTAATGATTTCTATGTAGGCATTTGGGATGAACTGTTGTGAGTACTAATCACCTCCCTACTGCAGCCTGATGGCAGTGATTATTAAGGGCTGGCCGTGCTGCTGTGTGTGCAGTAGTTAACTTTTGAACAACAGTGTCTTTACTTAATGTGTTTTTCCACTTTCTTCACTATATAAAGGAAAGGTTTGTGTGTGTGTGTGTGTGTGTGTGTGTTTTTTAAGGCGAAGTCTTACTATATAGCCCAGGCTGAACTTGAACTCAGAGATACTCTTGACTCAACTTCCTGAATTCTGGGATTATGAGAAATGATATTCTAATAATTAAAAGTTAACCATCAGTAAAATGATTTATGCTTGATTATTGACGTATGATTGATTATTCCTTGCATTGAAGTATGCTTCATTATTCCTTGTATTCTTCATTACCTTCTTCATAACCAAATATATGTGAATGTCTCAGGTTTCACAAAGCTTTATAAGGGTATTAGCTAGATCTGTTCTTTATGCAATTTCATGATTCACCACATACAAAAAGTAGTTAAACATTTTGACTGAGTGAATGAATGAGCTAATAAGGAGCTGAGGAGAAATACAAGATGCACATATTAAAAATAATTTGATAAATTGGTAAGGTCAATAAAAACAACAAGAAAGGCACAACTCAGGTGTCTATTTCTGTCCTGAAATTTGGTATGGTCCCTTCTCATCAGACTCTCTACAGTGCAATGGGGCATGAACAGAGGAATTTCACCTCCCACTCTGCTCAGACATGAATATTGTCACCTTGTGATGGTGTGCAAGTTGGTGAGCAATCAGAGTGTCAGCTTATACAGCAAGTCACTTGGAGGTTGTGTGACATCTTTTAGACAACTTGAACCCAAAATAAACAATCATAGTCCCCAAATAGTCAAACAGACTATAGCTGGCTTTCAAGCTGCAAAATCCCCAATCAATTTGCCTTGTGTACTTTGGTTATTCTAGATAAAATGGTGGAATTAGAGGTCAGAAAGTGCCAGAGATGTATGTAGGAATAGTTTTTCTCCTTGTTTTGAAGGTATAGCCAATATGTGAGATTATTTCAGAGCTTTTACAGTTTCACTTGTTCATATTATATTTCTCAGTAAACTATTTCCTTGTCTCCACAAATACATTTTAGCAAAACAGTTTCTACTATCTTCAGAATTTTATGTTTGAAAATACATAGATATTTTCCCAGGGGTTTGGACATTTAAACCATCCAGAAATGAGAAACAACCACGAAAACTATTAGGAGAATTAGAACTAGAGGTTTATTTGGGTCACTCCACCACCTTAATTTTTTTTGTCACTGTCTCCCTAATCCTGTGACCAATGTCATTCCTTAAGCACTCCACATAATTTGTGGGCTCTATTTTTAAATGAATGAAAGTGTCATATGCTATGTGCTTCAAAAAAAATTTCATCCCATTGGCTTCAGGGTTTTTTTTTTTTTTTGCCCTGAAAGATATCATTAAATGATTGTTTTAACCACTGCTTATTGTCTTTGGTTGCCAGACAGTCCCTGAGTTGGCTTGGCAAATGTTCCCAAGTAACACAAATTGTTATCACTTTAAAAAACACTGGTGGTGGTGGAAGCTTCTAAAACTGAAAAAAAAAAAAAAAAAACCCCATTTATCTATCTCTGTCCAACTGCAACCCACTGAAATGCAATCCGGGGATTATCGAGTGTCAGATGGTGCCTGTATAACAACAAGCACTGGGCAACTAGAGAAATATATGGGAGAGGCTCTGGACAGGAGACGATGCTCTGAGACGGTTATTTAAATGTTAGCGTAGGTATTAATTTGGAGGGTGGTTGATACATTCTATTGTAGATTTTACTAAAATATTTTTGGGGCTTTTACATATGATAGCATGTATGATTCTTGATTATGATCTTCTTTTATCAAAATATGTTTCAAGAATAAAGAGAAATAGTATTTTAAAGTTTCAAGGAAAAATAAAAATAGATAATCATTATCCTATTTTGAGTCAATATAAATCTATCTCTTGCATTGATTCTAATAAGTTTTTTCCATCTTTTTTGACATTGGTTACTATGAATAAAGCTGAAACTCTTCTTAAGAGCTTAAATATATGTATATAATCTATTAATCAGTTATTGCAATTAAATCCAGTTTTAATTAGTGCCAAGTGAGTTCTTGTACACTAGACAAGATAAATAAACAGTAAAACTACCCAAACACTGCCAAGGTGTCTGAACGACCTGCTAAGGCCATGTCAGGGCATGACCTAGTAGAAAATTACAACTACAACCAGTGGCTAAGGCTTGTATTACAGATCAGGGATGACAAATGGTGGCATTAATTGTGCCACTCCCCTATGTCATGTCTACAGGAGACATTTCTAACAGATGGCGACACGCTCTCTGTCAGCCCAGGAGTAACCTCAGAATCCTCCACAGAGCCACATATTAACCAGCTACTCTCAATCAAGCTGGGGTCTCAGATGAAATCTATATTCAGTCCCAATTAAAACCATTCATCAAAAGATTAGGTTTTATACCATATATTGTTAGAACTCTTTGAGGTACATTAAGGTGAGAATGTGCCAGAGATGAGCGAAAGTAAGTAGGAATCATTTTTCTCCTTGTTTTGAAGATAGAGCCAATATGTGAGATTATTTCAGAGCCTTCAGTTTCACTCCTGTTCTCTTTTAAGGTTCTGGTCCAGGGAAGATATTTGCACGGACCACAAAGAAAAGGAAAGTGCAAGTGTGTTTACTGCTAGGTAAAGAACCACACTGCACGCCAAACTCTTGGACCTGGTTCAGTCTGGAACACAAAATGCGAACGTTCTTTTCTACTTCTTCTCACAGAATCTGCATGTTGGGACCTGTGTGGGGTCAAGAGGTGGAGAAAATAAAGGGGAGTAGAGGAGGAGGAGAAGGGAAAGAATAATTTGAGCTGGTGATGTTTTAAAAAGAGCCCTGAATTAGCTTACTGATTTTATAATATCTCTTTATAAATCATAGACATTTCTTGAATACTTACTGTGTGGCAACTACACAGTAAACTTGATGCTAAACTTGATATCATCATCTTGTTGGATAATCCCAAAATCCCTCTGAAGAAGCTCATCAACTAGAAATTGCATGGGTAACAAAATCAGAACCTTCCCCAGAGGTGAGGGCAGGAGGAGGTGGAGCTGCCTAGGAGACATAGTGGGTGGGGCTTGGAAAGGTTCCTACTCTGGATCTGAGGGGCAGCAGAAGGGGGTCTTTGGAGCGCAGGGAAGGAACTGACGCTCCAGCAGAGGTTATTCTAGCAGAGGTGTAGCTTGTGGTACAGAGAAGTGTGTGTCTCACAGCTGCGAGGGAGGGGACCACCTGGGAAGTACTCTCTCCAGCTTTCCTCTTTCTTTCCTTCTCTTCCACCTTCTGCCACTGTCACCCTTGAGCAAAGCTCTTTGGAAACCCCAGGACACTTCTGATATGGCCTATACAAGTCAGCCTCCCCGGGAATAGGGGCTTAGCATCAGCTCATAAACAAGAGCTGGATCTGAAGGGAAAGGCATTTAGCACTCACAGAGGCAGAAAACCCCATCAAACGATGACTTAGCCATTTAGGAGATTTCTGGAAAGAAAACTTCAGGTGCTTAATGGGGAAGTAACTAGCCTCCTGCTAGGTCTTCACTCCCACAGCTATTAACCATGACTCTGGTCAGGACAGGAAGGGCACAGAGCAAAAGCCAAGTTCCACCAAAGTCTGTCCCTTCTGTGTCAGGAAGATATTTGTGCTCTTGTTTCCATCCCATGGGGCATACTTGGGTCGTGGGTCTTTCTTTGGCTGTGGAGGCCGAGTTGGGAGGGAAGTGTTTCTGAGTTGGGATGGAGACACTTGATAAACTGGAGTTCAAGTAAAGAATAGATTTTTTTTTTTTTTTTTTTACCAGTACCAGGGATTGAACTCACGACCACGCACTTGCAAGGCAGGCGCTTATGCCACTGAGTTAAATCCCCAGCCCCAAGAATAGATTCTTAATAAATGGGACTTACTTTTACTTAAAACTTGTCATTTATTTAATACAAAATTTAAGAGAGCGCAATCTATTTTTATTTGCTAAATCTGATAGCTCTAACTTCAGTGCATTGTCGCCCCAAGAAAATTGGGAGTTTTAGTGTTAGGAAGGAGATCTAAATAATGAGTAAGGAACATCTTAGAGCTGCAACAGAGGAATAGTTTAATTATTCTCATTAACAGATTCAGAGCTAACACTCTGAGAAAGGGAGGAATTTCATCGAGGTTACATAGTTAATAAATGCTAATGCTGGGATTAGATTCCAGTTAGAGGAAATCCAGTGTCTTCTAAATGTTGTATTTTCAGCTTCAATGAATTAAGAGACTCCAAAAGCAAAAGAGGTCAGGTTAAGAGCCCTTCGGCACAGTAATCATTCCACAAATGAGACGTGGTCTGATGGAAGGTAGGCTGTCCCCGTGAAGGTCAGATGGTCTCCCGTCACATTAGAAACACCCCCTCTTAGAATAGTGGTTGTCTATGTGGGATAGGGGTCACTCCCCCAGGGAACATCCGGCCATGAGCAGAAACATGTTCAGGTTTCCCAAATGGGAAAGGGTTCCACTGATATCCACAGGGGGAGGCTGGGGATGGTGCTCAGTGTTCTACAATGCACAGGATGTTCTGATCCGAAATATGGACAGTGCTGAGATCCTAGAGGACACTGAGGAACAGAGAAGTGTGGAACACTTGCCACTGGTCTTCACCCCATATACAAATAGGAAGCTTAGACAAAGACCCATAGGTGAGATTCCTCCCAGCATCTGTGTCTTAGAGTAGAACAGATCACGTGCTATACTCCACCATAGATATGAACATTTATTTAACTTTACCTATAGCACAGAAGTAAAGAATATACCAGAAGATAGATGTTCCAAAGCAGGAGAGACCAGGACTCTCACAAGGAACTCTAGAACTCACAATTATGAACATAGTCATTAGTGTCATTAGGAACTATTTGTTGAAAACTGGTAACAGTTTGTGCCCAAGGAACTTAACATCATTTACTTCTTTACTAGAGCTAAGCATAAGTAGAAGTAAGTAGGCTACTTAAAGTTCTGCTTTAAAACCAGAGATTCTGTTTGTGTTCTTTTGGATCAGTCACCTTACAACAGTCTTCCGATTATATCTGTAGGAGTTTAGAAGATCAGAAAAATACAAATTTTTTCCCAGATTCACTTTGTTTAGATTCAAGAACAGTTTATGTTAGAAAATGATTATTGATAAATCTTAAATATTGCTCTATTTAATTTGGTAAGCAGATATTGTCTTTTTACAGATTATATTAAAAGAAGGGGTGCCTGTCGCTTTATTAGAGAATAGACTATAATGAAAGATCAAGGGCAGAAAGCTAGATTTAAGCCATTATTCTGCTTGTTAAAAATATAATGTTGATCAGAATCTAGAGACTCCAAGTTTGGAACTATTTTCTTTCTCGTCCAGAGTCTGATTACCTTGCCAGTCGACGCCATGGTAACTCATGATACTGCCCCAACAGAGACACTGGGCTAGAGTTTATATCCCTTGAGATCCTTGGTAGATGTCCAGCTCAAACCTTATTCCTCTGTTGAGGCTGTGCCAGGGCCTCTAAATGTCAAGCCAATTGCTCTTGAAAAGCTATACCTCTCCTGCTGGTCTAGCATGATTTATAAATTACCATTTGGTTATCTAGGTATTACCATTTGGTTTCTATTAGCTAGAACTAGAAATTTTAGCTTATTAAGCACATGAGTTCCATGGGGCTTTTCCAAATTGGATGTTAGCCAAAGGATATTGGTTACTTAAGTAACTGAAGGGGATCATTAGAGACAGGGCTCATTTCTAAAGTGGTCCAGTGGCATTAATCCCAGGGAGAAGAACCAGCAAACACAGATCATCTACTCTGTTAGTTACTAGAATGTACATGCTCTATCTACTTTTTACAACAAATCAGCTTCCCTATTTCCAGTAGAAAGAGGGAGAAAATGATCTTAGGTACATCTTTCAGTAAAACATGTTTGTTTATTTACAGAATGGGAATAATAATAGTACTTCCTGCATGAAATGTTGTGAGAATGCACAGATGAGGAATCTAGCAATGTGATAAGGGCTTAACTGCCATTAGATCTTATTATTTCTAATAAGACTAGACCAAAGTCCACCCACACTATAGCATCTAGCCTCCAAATAACAGGAGCTACATCTTTTTTAAAATTTTGTTTTTGTTCTGGGTGTAGCTCAGGTGGACATTTGCCTACGCAGAGACCTTTCTCTATTTCCCAAAACATTTTGTTGGTGCTAAGAATTGAACTCAGGACCTTGTGCTTGCCAGACAGATGCTGTGCCACTGAACTATGCCCATGGAGCCATATCCCAAATATAACTTACTGTTTAATTTCCAAAAACCCCTCTTCCAGTCTCCAAAAACCCTTCAAGTCCCCCAAAGATGAAAAAAGCACACAGGCCAAACACTGTGTGCATCCTGTTCTCTAGTCCTAAGATTTCTTTCCTTTCTGACTTTAAGACAATCATGATTCTTTCAGGCTGAGATGCTGGGGTTAACACACATTAAAGGATCCATTACAGGAAGGGTGGTCCTACAGCTACCAGGCCTGGCCAGGAGCTGTTCTAATGCCCTCAACATCTCTCTGCCAACTCTGCTCTTGGATAGCTATCACCCAATACTCCCTGATACTTGGTGATAAGGAGGAGGAGGACAAAAGTAATTTATCTGCTTCTGCTTCTTTTTAAATTTAACAATACAAACAGAGATCACTTCCTGCAGGAAGACTTTCTTGGCTCCACCATGATCTGTAGCTGTGTTCCTCCAGTCTCCTATCAAGTCTCTTATCAGATCACCAAATACTATATTACAATTACCTAGCCTACAAATTCCTAGGGAACAAAACTTTGTGGTATTCTCAAATGCCTGCACATTATACAAAGTATGTGTTATGGTTTATGTCAGTGGCCCCCAAGCCTTATGAATTATGGACGTGACCAAATCTAGCATTTGTGATTGGTTCACTGTCTAGCACTCAGACTGGTGGTGTGAGTGCTACACCCGCCTATGGGTGGAGCTAGGATTTGATGTACGTTGGGAAGAAGGTTCATGTGTCTCTCTCTGTGTTGCTGGTTCCTGTCTTTCTGTTTATAGCAGCCTTGCCATGCCACGCTGCCTTGGAGCCAACTGAGTATGGACTGAAACCTCCAAGAACTTTAAGAAATAAACCTTCCCTTCTTTAATTTTGGGCATCAAGTATTTTGTCATAGCAACCAGAAAATAGTAACTAAGACAGTATGACTAAAAAGTACAGTGAATATTTAAACTGTAATGGGTTTTTTCCTATCTAATTTGACAAGTTATATTTACTTTACTTTTATTGTTAGTACATTTTATTTATAACATTTTATTTACACATTTTATTTTTTTGTAATTTTTATTTTAAAGAAAATAAAACCAAGCAAAATAAAACAAAAAAAGCCAATCAAAATAAATCAGTGTGACACAGAACTTCAAAACAAGATAATAGGAAGTCAACAACAGTTGCCATAATGCCTCTTGTTGCCTTCAAAATTGCCGCTCATAATTTCAGATATAGTAAAATCAAACAAAACAGAACACAATAGAACTAATAAAAACAAAACAATGAATGCAATAAAAGACTTCAAAACAAGATAATAGTAAATCCAAAATGGCTACCATAATATACCTTGTTATCGTTGAAATAGCTGCCCATGCCATCAGATATAATAAAATCAAAAAGGTAAAACAGAATAAAACCCAACCAAACAAAATAATGAGAGTGATATGGGATTTCAAAACAAGATGACAAGGAATTAACAATGGCCCCCACACTTAGAAGGAGACCCCGATAGGTGCTATACTGCACACCGTTATCCCCCTGGTAGATGATTAGACTACCAGCTTTAGAACTGTAAAGGCAGTGCAACACTAAACACTACAAGCATTAGATTGTATTTTACCTCAATAGCTATCATCGCAGCCTGTGTTTTTCCGGATCAGCCTGTCACGTATAGGGTGGGGGTGGCAGCGGGTTACTTTGGCACTTCTTGTCTCACAGCCCGTGTGCCAGAAGGGGCTGGTGTCTGCTTCTCCCCCCAGCTGCATGCCCGTGGCGCCAACTCACTGTTGGTACATTTTAAACATACATACTGATCACTGTCATCCTAAGAACTTTGTATCTGCGTGTGACTTATCTCAGTTCTTCTTTTCTTTTTCCCATTCCCTTATCCTCCTTTTAATCCCTCTTCTCCCCTCATTTATAAACGTTTTATTTCCATTTCTCCCTCTTTTCTTTTTTCCCCCTTCATTCATTTCCCTTTCTCCCTCTCTAGTTCCCCTTCCCAACTGAGCATTTTCTTCCTATTTCATAATAATTCGTATACATTCTGATCCTTATTTACACTTTCGGTTTGTTACACCAGAGAAACAATACAATATTTACCCATATGTGTTCAATTTATTTCACTTAAGAGTATGGTCTCAAGGTCCATCCATTTACCTAAAATGTCTCATATTTGTCCTTTATGGCTGAATAGTGTGTGGAGCACAATTCATTGGTTGATGCACATTTGGGCTGTTTCCTAGATTTAGCTATTACAAACTGTGCTGCTATAAACATGTGTAGGTAATTTTATTTTATTTTATTTTATTTTTTTTTTTTGGTACCAGGCATCAAAGTTATGACCTCGCACTTGCCAGGCAGATACTTACATCACTGAGCTAAATCCCCAGCCTAGTTTCCATTTTCTGAGGAATCTCCTTACTGTTTTCTGCAGAGGTTGCACCAGTCTACATTCCCACCAACAGTGGAGAAGGGTTTCTTTTCCCCCACAGTCCCTCCGGCATTTGTTATTGGTTGATTTCTTGATAACAGCCATTCTTTCTAGAGTAAGATGGAATCTTAACACTGTTTTAATTTGCATCTCTTGAATTGGCAGTGATATTGTTTTTTTCTTGTATTTGCCATTTCTACTGCTTCATTTGAGAAGTGTCTGTTTATTTCAGAAGCTCATTTTTGGATTGGGTCTTTAAATTTAGGGGGTCTGAGTTTTTGAGTTCTTTATATATTCTTGATGTTAGTGCTTTGTCTGAAAAACAGCTGGCAAAAGTTTTTTCCTATGAAAGTTTTTTCTTAACTCTGTTGATTTCTTTTGTGGTACAAAAGCTTTTTATGAGCTGAGATCCCCTTTGTTTCAAAATGAGATCCCATTTGTTTTGTCTCCGAACTATTTCTCTTTTTTTTTATTTTTTTTATTTTTGTCTTTTTCATTTTTATCAGTACCAGGGATCGAACTCATGACTGCATACTTGCAAGGCAGGTGCTTATGCCGCTGAGCTAAATCCCCAGCCTCCCTGAACTATTTCTCTTGCAGTCTGGTTAAACTATAAAAAAAAAAAGCATTAAAGACACATCATCGTTGATCCTCCTCAAAATACTGCCCCTCACTCCACACACATTCATCCCATCATTCTTGTCATTTTCTGAAGCAGTTCTCGAAGTCCTCTTTCATGGATGTCTTTAGCTGTGCTCCTGTGGCTCTTTCAAAGTCCCAAATCAGTTCAAACATTGGTCATTTTGACTTGGGAGAAGATCCAGGAATCACATAGTGCCATACGAATAAGGTAGGGAGGGGTACATTATAAGTTGTAAAGCCTTCCTTTCTGCTGGTTGGCATGCAGTGGCAGCACTCACTAATTTTTATCACAACTCATAGACCCAAAAGATGACTTCCAGAACTGCTTCAGAAAGTGGCATGGGATGTGTGTTCTGAGGGAGGGAGAGTAAGTGAATAGATGGATTAATATGTCTTTTATGGCAATAAATTTGTTTCCAATTTCAACATTCATTGTAGTTTTTATTGTACCTCATTTAATAAACAAATGAGTTGCAGGTGAGAAACTGAGAGAGAGAAAGAGAGAGAGAGAGAGAGAGATGCCTGGTGTGTTGGGCATCCTTGCGCTGGCTGCAGGAAAATGTGGGGGGAGAGGGAGAAGAGAGGGAGAATGTTGTGTGCAGTGGACCAAGGTCCTTAGAGAATGAGCAGGAAGGTAAGCACACACATGATGATCTCAGGTATTCAGACCTGGTGACCCAGACAGTGATCCGGCCTGTGGATCAATCCATGGAGTACATACCTGGAGGGGGAACGGGGATGAATAAAACAGGGCGGGAGACAAAAAGAGATGGAGACAAGTTGAGGAATCCAATCAAGTCTGGTTTATTCAGGAAGTGGTTGGATCCTTTATGGGCCAAGGGCGGGCTGGTGGGACAGGAAGAGGCTATGGGGTGGTTTCTGATGTGTCATCGTCACGTCCGAGTATGTGATGTAAGCAGGAGAG
Source organism: Cavia porcellus (assembly GCF_034190915.1). NCBI lineage: Eukaryota > Metazoa > Chordata > Mammalia > Rodentia > Caviidae > Cavia > Cavia porcellus. The sequence goes on from NW_026947496.1 coordinate 52,136,800, forward strand.
GATTATGGTTAATGTAGGCAGGTGCATTATGTGCCCATAGGAGGGAGAGGCGGGGAGGCAGCAATGGGGCTGTCGCGTCACTCCCTACATCTCCTCCCTTTCTATATTATTTAATCAGGAGTATGGCAGGCCCGTGAGGACAGCGCCTGTCTTAGTTCAAGGAACCTCATTACATGAACCCAACCGGGCCTTACCTGTCATGGGCTTGCAGGACAGCAATTGGTCTTGTGCCTGTCTTAGGCAGCCGGTGGTGTAACATGTATGTCCTAGTTGCCTGTCTCTGGCTGCCTGTCCATTGCCCCAGGGTGGTTAGGCCACATTGTCATATGGGCCACTTGTGGGAATTCTTTCCCAGTAGGTTTGTTGATCTGCCACCTTCATCTGGTGATAGTGTACCTGAATGGGCTTTGCCATAAATGCGTCTATCCAGTTATTAATGAGCATCATAATCCTCTGAAAAATACAAGGGCCCACAGAGAGGAGAAGCAACAAGGCAGTGAGGGCCCCAGGAAGGGCACTAGGTAGGGGAAGAGTGCTCCCCAGAGCGTGGAGAAGGGGTTAGAGGCCATTTGTGATGGGAGGTCTAAATCCACATTGGTCAGGGGTGGTCCAAGGAGGTTCTCGAGAAGGCACCATGTAATCCATCGGTTTGGCATTTTCTGTAAGGAAGCACAAGAAGTTGCCTCAGGGTATGTTTACTCCTGGGCCTTTTTGGGGTTATTATTATTTGGCTCATTAATTTGCCTAACGAGGCATTTGGGGAGCCATCTAGCCTCTTTGTCTTGGCGGGAGTATACACACACTGAACCACATCCCCATATGAGATGGGGTCAGGGCCATGCCATGAGTTAGTCAGGGGGGTTTCTCCATAGCACAGAAGCAAATTGCTTTTGTGTCTCAGTATGCCAAAAATACATGGCTGTTGACTGTCTAGAAGCATCCAAATTTAAAAAATTAAGGATGAATAAGGCATGAGATAGAATATTTTGGTTGGCCCCCTCTTTATGCACATTAAATACACACTGCATATTATAGACTAATCAAACCACCACAGGATGATGAAGGCTCCTCAGGTTTTTAAGATCTGACACTGGGGAAGACAATAACACCCAACGTGGTATCTCTCATTTTTTTTCCTCAGTAGTTGTCCCCATCCTTATATATGCTGAAATTAAACTCAAGAGACCAGACCAATATCACTCGGATCAGTTAAATGAGTTAAAGTAATTGACATTGGAATCTCTATCTCTGGAGTCTTTTTGTAAAATGACCAGTCTCTCTATAGGTAAAACAGTTCTGTTTATGCTTTTGAGATAAGAACTGTTTAACTGTAAACCCTTGCAAGGCAGCAGCCATAGCAAGGCCTTGCCGACAAGCAGTTCCAATGTCACAGCAAAGGTGTATATATCCTGTTAGGTCTGTTTTATTTTTATGAGGACTGATAGCGGCTGGCAGGCGGTGTTGGCATTTTTAAAAGCTAGCTGTTTAATAAAATCAGTGCCTGCATCAGCGTGGCCAAAGATTCTGTTAGCAGCAGTAATCAAACGATCGACAAATTCTGAAAAGGGTTTATCTTGGCCTTGCTTAATGCTAGTGAGAAAGGAGCTCATATTATCTTTTGCAGGCAGCTTTCTCCATGCTCGAGTAGCTGCTGTTTGAATTTGAGCGAAAGGTGCTGGATTAAACTCCTTTTGAGCTTCTCTGCATGCATAGGCATCTTCCACTATTAACATATTAAGGTCCCACCCATTGCCAGCTTGTGTATTGCACCTGGCGGTCTCTTTGCAAGTTTATGTATATTCTGATTTTTATAAAAGATTATCCCCACCCGATAAAGTCACTCAGGCCAATCTTTGTCAATCTGTAGGTGTGAGCCAGCTGTCAGCCAGAGAATTTAAAACAGCAAGAGTGAAAGCAGCTGTAAGGCCATATTGGGCAACCGCTATCTTTTGTTTTCATCACTGGAAATGCCATTTTGGGGAGGGGTCCACCCTGTTGGGGTGGAAGTGAGGCAAGCACCATTTTAGATAGAGAGTTGTGGTGGGCCTCGGGTGATAGGGCTCAGATGGCGGTGGATCGCTATCTTGGGGCTTTTTTAACATATCACTTGACTCACCGGAGGGGCAAGAAGGTGTAGACTCGTCTCCTGAAGGGAGCGATGTTGGCGAAGTAGAAGCGCGTAAAGCTATTTCACCTTGGGTGATTGTTTTATCAATTTGAGGGTCTCAGCAGTGCTGTGTAAGTAGCTCTGAGATTAGGTTCCAGTATGCAAAGGCTGTCACTGGGACCTTTTCAGGGCCAAAGACCCGATAGTAATCCTTTAATGCATCTCCTACTCTTTCCCCATCTTTTTGCATCAATAGAGCCCTCTAAAGGGAACCAAAGGCAAATCTTATGAATAAATTGAAAATACTGCAATAATTCTTTTGTTCTAACCCTTACCCCTCTTGTCTTTAATGCCTTGCTAAGGCCTCCCATGAACAATTCATGTTTGCTCAATGCTTGACCATGTCGGGGAAAGGGGATGGGGTTGTCGTTCACTCACCATGACTCGGGCAGCACGTCAGGTGGTTGTCTGCGCAGGCCTCAGTCCTTGATTCAATTTGCTTTCACTTTTAGCTGGCGTTCTCAAATGGCTCCCTCATTGACTCCCCCGTGCCAGGAGCCCCCACATTGGGCGCCACTTGATCCGGCCCGTGGATCAATCCATGGGGTACATACCTGGAGAGGAAACAGGCATGAATAAAACAGGGCAGGAGACAAAGAGAGATGGAGACAAGTTGAAGAGTCCAATCAAGTCTCATTTATTCAGGAAGTGGTTGGATCCTTTATGGGCCAAGGGCAGGCTAGTGGGACAGGAAGAGGCTATGGGGTGGTTTCTGATGCATCATCGTCACATCTAGGTATGTCACATAAGCAGGAGAGGATTATGGTTAATGTAGGCAGGTGTATTATGTGCCCATAGGAGGTAGAGGCGGGGAGGCAGCAAGGGGGCTGCCGCGCCGCTCCCTACAAGACAGGAGAAAACTGTTTCTCCACTTCTTTTCCTAAATTGCAGGAAAGTATACATTGTATAAAATGTATCATTTTAACTACTTTTAAGAATACAAGTCAGGTGTGGCAGCATACACCTGTAATCCCAGCACTTGGGAGGCTAGGCATGAGTTTGAGCTGGGCTACATTATGAGTTTAAGACTAGCCTGATGACATAGTGAGAGCTTGTCTCAACAACCAGCCAAAACAAACAAATAAACAAGAATACAATTCAGTGACACTAGTTACATTCATCACTGAATTCATCATTCATTGCTGTTTCCCAATTTTTATGTTTTATGCGATTGAGTTGAAACTTTGTACTCAATCTAGAGCATCACAGAATATTAAAAGACAGAAGGCAAATAGATAATAAGGAGTTCAATGTGGGCACAGAAGGAGTCACCACAGAGAAAGCTGTGGCACCTGTCTGTAAAGGGCAAGTTCTGCTTTACATAGGCTCTGATGGGAGAAGGGCTTTGGGGACTGATGGAAGCGAGTTTATTTTGTGAGAGTATAGGGGATCAGGTAAATCTTTACATGCATGAGCTTTGGCAAAGACTTTTAGGAGGAAGAAGCCATAGGAGCTGACCACCATGATGATTTAGCATTGCACTGCTGCCATGTGGACTGGGCAAATCCCTGGCAGGACCCTATCATTATGAAAGAAACTCTAACTATTAAGAATTAATTTCCCATCCTCTTCCCATCCCTAGCCCATGGCAACCTCTGATTCACTTTTTCTCTTTTGACTTTGCCTATCTAGCTATTTCAGATAAATGGTGTTGTAGTCAGGGGTTGTGAGGAGAACAATTAAAATCAGGACATGCAGTTTATAATATTATTTTATGATAGTCACCCAGAGTTAACACAAGAAACTGCAGGAAATCTATCCACAACACTGAAGACATAGAATATTCAGCCAAGGGCCCAAATACCACAGCAATGTCCTGCATGAGTCCAGATGAAGACCTAGAGCTCATAACAATGCCTCCAGGGATCCAATTGGAGATCTAAAGCCCATAAGAAGGACTTACATCAGTCTCTTTTACAGATCTGTGCTGGGAAGGCCCGAAGGTCAGCAGTGGAAGTCCAGAAAGTCTGTGCCAGCAGGATGAAGGAGCTGTGCTAGTGGAATGAGGGTTCTATGCTGGAGCTGAGAATTCATACTCAAAACAAAGACCAGGCCTGTCCTGGAAAGCACCACAGCCATCCTCAGCAACATGGACGCCCTGAGCTCCAATAAGCATAATCAAGCACATGCCAGGAAGCCAATGTGATGAGTTTATTCTGGAGATTAAGTAGCACACGTCTTCCCCCCGAAGCCAGGAAGCAATGCTCAATGTGAGGACCAGAGCTTCTCCAGGATAACCAACGGCTCAAACAGCAACACGTAGGAGAACTCACAATGCCTCAACAGCTAAATACCTTCTCCTTTTCCACATCTCTATTTATGCTGACAACTTTCCTCAGGTGGAGCATCTATGCTCAGCACTGTGGTGATTAATTCTGCTGGCATTAAGTTGACCACCAGTTTTTAATCTATAACAAATGGAATCATAAAACATGTGTTTGTCCTTTTGTGTCTTAACCAAAATAACATTTTAAATTCTATCTCTGTTGTAGCTTGAAAACTTTCTTTAAAATTTAGTGCTGGGAAATGAAATGAACCCAGGGCCATTTATGCTAAACATACATGATATCACGGAGCTATTTTCCAGCCTGGGAACTGTTTTTAAGCAGAGGTGTGACTTGGGAACCGCAATATCTTGGGAGGACAGAGTTATATCTAAGTAATATGCTGAGGGCTTCAATCCAATTGTTTGGTACTTTGCTGACCTGCTCATTATTTGGTACAGCCTTTAACACTTTAATAGTGGGTGGAAATTGAAACATTTCGTAATTGTGGACACATATAGTTTACTGAAACCTGCCAAACCTGATGCATGTTATAATGAGATGGCAAAAAGTGGTCTTCATTTGGGAGAAAGAAGACAAATGTTTGTCAGTGGGAAGAAAGTGGAGTGTGGCAACTGGGAGTTCTTTGAGAGGGAAGCATCACTATGCTGTAGTCACGGTCATGTGCTAATTATTTGTTGGCTTTTTAATTTATTTGGGGGTGTCTGGGGATTCTATCTAGGGCCTTGTCCATGCTAGGCAAGCACTTTACCACTGAACTACACCCTTAGCCCCGTGGGCTTGTTTACTATGATATAGAGTCTGTAAAACAGGCCTGCCAAAGACACTAGAGCTGGAGTGTTCTACGTACACAAAAATTTGAGCACTAACACTCAGCCTTGTAAGGATTGTATCTCCCATTTGAAGAGTCAACTATTCATGCCAGAGGCAGAGAGCCTGAGAGGAAAAGAAAACACACATTAAGTGCTGTAAGTGACTCTGGCTGCCCTGTTCCTGCATGGAGCTTGTGCCCCAGGGACGCTGGAGTCTGGGAAGTCTACACTGACTTTCTGAGTCCTCTGTGCTATCTCACTGCACAATAGCATAATGTCTAAACTAAGAATGTTGCTGGCCATGGTGGCACACACCTATGATCTCAGCACTAAGGAGGCTGAGGCAGAATTGCTGCAAATTCAAGGCCAACCAAGGCTGCACAGTGAGTTCAAGGCCAGTCTTAACTACATAGCCAGACCTTGTCTCAAAAATATTTTTTTCTTTTTCATACCACTTTAATATGAATACGAAGCTACTACTTCAGCTGGGAGTCTGGGGAGGAAGTATGGTGTATTCCCCAGCCAGCCACATGCAGTGAGGTGAGAGGTGGCACATTACTTTCCAATACAGCATATTCCTAATCAGTTTTCTGGTGTAACATTAGGCAGACACATTTTCACTTTAGGGTTGACTTTGGACCCAACTCTTCCTCTGACTTTAGATCTGCCTCACATTTGCAGCTGGAAAAGTTGTGGCAACCTGCAGGTTTCCTGGTTGTACTGTGCAATGCTACTCAGGTGAGGTTTACAAATAGCAGAAACTCACTAAAATGACCTCAAGTTTTAAAAACTAGAGGACTAGTCAAGAGTTGTTGTGGTCAGGGTTTCACAAGGGTAAAGATTTAATTCAGGATACATAATTTATAGGATTATTTTATAATATTCACCCAAAGAGTCAAATACAAAAGAGTATGGGAGATCTGCCTACATACTAGAGATCCAAAGAATCCAGCTGAGGACCCTGGTTCCCACCACAATGTCCTGCACAAGTCCAGCTAAAGACCTCAAATCCATGGCAATGTCCTCCACAAGTCCAGCTGGAGGCCTAGAGCCCATGACAATGTCTTATACAAGTCTATCAAGGATCTGCGCTGGGAAGGCTCAAAAGTCAGCAGTAGAAGCTAGAAAGTCTGCACCAGTGGGATAAAAGATCTGTGCCAACAGGCTGAGGGGTCTGCACTGGAGCCAGGAAGTGATGCTCAGAGTAAGGACCAGGGCTCCCCTGAAGAGAACAGTAGCCATCCTCAGAGACTGCGAAGACCTGAACTCTGACAATGAGAACAGCTGAGTTCATATGAGGAAGACCAGCGTGACAAGCTTCTCCAGGAGAATTAACAGTCTTCCCCTGAAGTTCTCCTTTTATGCGTTGGCCACAATCCTCAGGTGGCCTCCCATACCCAGAACCACACTGACTCAGTTCAGCTAGGTGTTACAAGTTAATCCACCACAAGAGTATTTCATAAAACCTGTATCTGTCCATGCACAGGTAACAATGAGTTTCTTTCAAGAAGACAGCAGACTCTTGCCTACGTGTGCCTGCAGTTACAATGGGGTCACCAATCACCTGGAGACTTTGACGAAGATGCAAATCCAAATCCACAGCTCTGCCTGGGGCCTAAGTTTATGTATCTTGTAGCAAGTTTCCAGATAATATGGATGCCCTGGTCCTCTGAAGGCAATTTGGGTAGTATGGTTCAAACATTGCTACCTGGTCACCCCTCAGGCTCTGAGGTTTCCGTTTCACATCACCTGATTCCTGAGACTGGATGTGGTTGCCCTAACTTGGGCAAGGCATGCATGCCTGTATCCAGCCATCACACTCAGGGGCTCAGGTCATAAAATGGCAAAATTACCTCCACCACTAGCATTTAGTGAGTATTTGTCGTGAATTGGTTGCTATGCTGTGCATTTTACGAAAAAAATCTCCCTTATTCTACACATCACCTGGGGATTTAGCTCAGTAGCATAAGTGCCTGCCTGGCAAGCATGATGAGTTCAATCCCTGGTACGAAAGAAAAATTCTGCACATCAATTTTCGAAGTGAGGGAAGAAACTGAGTGAATTTCCTGAGGCCACAAGGCTAGCAGGTATCAGAGTGGGCTTTGAACCACACTGCCCGTCTCTAGAGCCCCTGACACCATCAACCTTAAGGCATGGTGGGCTAGGCATGTAGCTTAGTAACTAGAGCGCTTGATTGGTATGTGCTTGGGCCCTGGGCTTGTTTTCCAGCACGGAAAAAATAAAAACAAACAAACAAACAAAAACAAATAATAATTGTTGGTCAAGGGTAGTGGGATGGCTTAGGATTGTGGTGGAACAGTTCGCAGTGGAAGAGGAATCACTGATTCAGTATAAAATCATGAGGAGCTGGGTCACAGGAGTTTTTGGCTTTCCCCCATAAATAATTCCCCTCCTCTCACCCCAGTACAGAATAAGGACACAGGTGTCACACATGAGAGCCGAGCGTATATTACAGAAAGCAGATAAATGCTGGGTCTGAGAGGAGGGTTTAGAAGTTAGCTCCTCATCAGCATGTCAGGGGAGCTTGGGGAAAATGCAGGTTCCCAGATCCCCCTATACCCTGAGTGACAGTTGGCATGTTGACAAGGTCTCCAAGTGACAGGGCTTGGGTCAACTACTTGCAGTTTTGCTACTCTGGGTAACAGACACCAGAACGCTCTCAGCATTCTGCCTTGTAGAAATCACCCTTCTAAGTTTGTACCAGGATTGGGAAGCTGGCCAAAACACATCCTGTCTGCAGCCTAGAGGCTGAAAGAGGAGGAAATGAGAGAGATTTCCCCAGTGAGGGCCAAGAGATTGGCTCTACGTCCATGGTCCTTATACATCACACAGCATTCTGAAAAGGGCTCAAAATAATCCACAACTGGGTTCACCTTCAACTATTCTGAGTTAGTTGGCTCATTGTAGGAATGGAACATAAATATCTCTTTTTAAAAAGCCTCCACACACACAGAGCTACATGGGAAGCTAAAGCAGGAGGATCACAAATTTGAAGTCAACCTGGCAACTTAGTGAGACCTTGTCTCAAAAAACCTAAGAGTTGGGGATGTAGTTCAATGGTACAGCGTTACTGGGTTCCATCCCTGCTACTACAAAAAGAGAAAATAAGATAAAATAAAATAAGTCTTTCTGTATGGATACAATGTATCCAGGCCTAATTGCAGTCCACCTGTGTGAAAGAAGGCACAGGGAGAGAGAGAGTGCCTTCCCAGTCACTTCTGCCTTCAGGCCGACATGAAGATGTTCTCAGAGTGAGGCTCTCGGATTCCCATTTGCTCCAGCATCCACAGAGGGTCTTGCAGACAAGCAAACTATGATTGCATGCGTCTGGGTAGGGGTTTCCACAAGTCAAGGAATGTCAGAGATGGGAAGCAGGCCACCACAAGCCAGAGAGGTCCCAGTTTCAGCAGGAGCCTCCCTTGCCAGCACCTGACCTCAGCCCCCAGGCTGAGTGGCAATAGATTTCTGTTAAGTCACTAGATGTATGGGGCTTTGTGCACAGCAGCCCTAGCAAACTACACAGCTAACACAACTAACACACACATGACTGCATTAGACGGTGCCACAGCACTCGCTGGGTAGGGACTCAACTGGAGGGCCTAAATGTAAATGGTACTCTTGCTAGACATGGTGACATAGTGCTGTAAGTCTTGCACTTGGGAGGCTGAGGATCGCTGTGAATTTGAGGCTAGTTTGGGTTATATAGTAACACCTTGCCTCAAAAAAAGGAGGAGGAAGAGGAGGAGAAGAAGAAAGGAGCGTGTATTTAAATATGACTAAATATGATTCAGTCCTGGTTTCTAAGTGCTCACTCTGTCTAGTGGAGAAGTCTGGTGAAGGTTGGAAATCTAACACACACATCTAACACTGAAATCGATAATGGTATGAAATGGTAATTAGTGGCCTGGGAAGGATTTGCTTATTTGGGAGAAACCTGGAAAAACCTCTCTAGGTAGGCAACGTATGAATTAGAAATGGAAATGGTTTTTCAAATCCTGCAAATTCCTAAAAGTTCATTGAACATACTTTAATGTGTTGCTCTTCTGTAATTAAAAAACCAATCCCTTGCATTTCGCTCAAATATTAACTAACATTTAGGCTACCCTTGAAATATTTTCCTCTTCTCCATCTTCTAATAGCAGCATTCTTAAAAGAAACCATTGCTGACAATACATTTAATTTACCAAGTTCCCAGGGGTTGAAACTTACTAATGTTTCGGTCCCAGGTGGGCGGCATGATTACTAGTATTTTTAAAGAGCAAATTTCACATGTTCTCCGTCATTTTCATTGCATTGGCAAATAGAAGCAAATCATTGGGGTTCAGAATATTATTCTACCAAAGAAAGGATTTATGTTGCCTAGACCTAGAGATTACAAAATAATAAATAACATTTGCAGGACAGGCAACACAGAATACCTTCAAGCATTTTCTTTGTTTGATTCCAACTCAGGCTTGTAATTTCTTCCATCAAAGCTTCTCAGCAAGGGCCGAGAAGAGGGTTTGGTAAAGCTTAGTCTCTGAAGCTTAGCCTCTAAGGCTAAAATACTAAGCCAGTTTCCAATATTTTACTGGGCCTCATTACTCAGTTAAAGCCATGTACCATCCCAGATCGGCACTCCGTACAGAAATGGCAGGCCCAGTCTGGAGAACCGCATCATTTTGAAACTGGGAGCCCTATTTATTAAAATGTTTGGTTGCCTGGGTGACGGGGGTGGAGTAGGACATGGTTGAATAAAATAACAGACACACGTGAGACATATGCATGCTAAAGGTCATCCCTTGTTTATAACTAGGCATTCTTTATTTTTATTGGCCAAATACAGTGCCAGTAAATTCTTAAACAACACCAGTAAAATTACGTCCTGGGATAGAAGAAACCTCACTCGTTTTACAAAGGAGAAGTGTGAACAGATGAGAAGAGAAAGCATGAGCTGTGGAATCACTGTGAGTTGGAATTGCTTTCGGGCTTGGGGTTGTTGCAATGACCCAGACTAGTGTGTGCCACAGCTCCCGTGGGCTCCTTCTCGTGCCCACAGAGCAGCCCAGGCATCTCTGCCTCTTCTGGTGGCTCAGCCCCAGAGGGTGGTGGTGTGGGGCCAAGTCACGCTGGAGTCTGAGCAGAGGAAAGATCAGTGACATTCATCAGTCTTTATATATAAAATGTTTCTATTATGTTCATGTGGGTGGGTGGGGCAGGTGTACCTGTAGACTCCCTAAAAGACTGCATTGTTATTTATTTCAGAAATTGGATTTTCTGGTGCTCCTTCAGATTTTGTATGGAGAAAGTATGTCACTCATGACACCCTGGCTTTTAGTCATTCAATAATAATAAATATTATTAACATTTAATATTCAAACTATTATTTAGGTTTAATGTTCTTAAATATTACTAGCCCTTTTATAATCTACTTCCTTGTAGTGTCACATTAGAAATAAAAATGACAGCAAACTGTACATAGTGGTGTGCACCTGGAATCCCAGCTCCCTGGTGACTGGCAAGGTCAAGCCCAGTCTGAGAAATTTAGTCAATTAAGGAAATCTTACCTGAAAATAAAAAGGGCTAGGGATGTAGCTCAGTGTGAAGGTCCTGGGTTCATTCTCAGTATTGCATGTGTATACACAGACACAAACACACACAGACACAGGAATACTAAATCAGGCACAGTGGCACCTGCCTGTAATCCCTACTCCCTGAGAGGCTAAGGCAGGAACATTAAAATTTTGACATCTGCCTGGGCAATTAGTGAGACCCTGATTAGAAAAATAAAAACAGCCCCATTCGGCAACAGCATGCCTGTAATTCCAGCCCTTGGGAGGCTGAGTCAGGAGTTCAAGGCCAACCTGAACTATCTAGCAAGATCCTCTCTAAAAAATAAGGAAAAAACTGCCAAGAACCCCAAAATAAAAATAGCTGAGAGATGGAAAAAGTGGTAGGTCAGTGGTAGCATATCCTCAGTCCATCTTTATCACTGAAAAAAAATGACAGTGAACATTTTCATGGGTTTACTTTATTCCATTTAGGCATTGTGCTAAACTCATGAAGTACTTAAAATTCTATGATCTTACAATTATTTCTATTTGTGTTTAAAATGGCACTTTATAAAACTTAAACCACTTCCTCCAGAAGAAGTCTAGTAAATAGAATTGTTGGAAATTAGAAATTGAGCTTATTTTGTTTTGTGCAGAGCTAGTGAAACTTGTTTGTATTAGACAGTATCGATGGAGTGAAGGGGTCATCAATTCAGACTGGGTAGCCTGTCAGACCCTCCTGCCAGCAATAACACAGGAAGGCCTCTAGGGGTCATCATTAACCAATTTTGTAAGCTCCGGAGTTCTATACAGGTGAGAGGAAAGTGTTTTGGGAAAGGTTTTCTCAGGTCTTTTCTCCCAGAACTTTCACACATTTTGTGCATGCTTAAGGACCAGCCTGGACCTGACCTGGAAGGTTCTGTTCTGAAGAACGACGCTGAGGTTGGGCAGGACCACCTCTTCATAGGGCACACCTCTCTCTGGAGGGCCCCCAAGACTCCCAGGGGCTCCCAAGCCTGTGTTTGGGCAGAGCCCAGGCAGGCAGGTGTACCTAGTGTCCTTTATATACAAGACGCATCCTTTATTTAATGATTTTACTTCTTATCGTGCCAAAAGTTTTATTTTCAAAAAAGAAATTACAAAAATTGGCAGGGAGATGTGCTTTTCAAATTTAACTGGCATCTTGTTATTTTACCAGCTGAATCTGGCTAGCTAATCTGCATTCTTGTGCACAATGAAAGAGCAGGTACTTGAGTTTAAGCCCACAGCAGGGCGAGGTCAGATGCACCAGGCACCCATGTAGGATAGGCTCACTCTCAGGTGCTGGTAAGTGTGCCTGGTCCTACTTCTGGCCTTTCAAGAGAGCTGTGGCTGATGGAGTTGGAAAAGCTCCCCATCAGCGTGACCACAGACTCCAGAATAGCAGGAATTTGCTTTGATGAAGTCTGTCTTTTGCGTGTATAAGCAGCCATCCAGCCCTTCATACCTTCTAGCTGCAAACTTGGGCAAATGCCTTAATCTCCCTAAGCTTCTGTTTCAGATTAATCACAGCAAACTATCAGTGAGAATTAAAGAAGAAAAAAAATATTCCCTAAGGAAATAAGAGTGCTTGAGACATGAATCAGCTTTCCATGTGATGATATTTTATTTCAATATTGTCATTTAGCGGCTCAGCCAATACAGTGCAAATCCTTGAAACCTCCGCCTTCTAGATCACATTCGGTGCTCAGCCTTCACTTACTGCCTTTTTTCCCTTCTAGGAAGTTAGTAGTGTACAATATGAAACACCTAGGGCAAATTTAATATTGTGCTGGCTGTATTATCTTGTGCAGCTACACAATACCCTTGGTAGATGAGTAAAGAGGAGCTGAAATTGGCCGTGGTGGTCCTGTATTCCTAGCATTTTGAGGGGCTGAGGCAAGAGGATCCTAAGTTTGAACCCAGCCAGGGGAATTTAGGAACTTAGACCCTGTGTCTAAAGTGTGTGTGCGGGGGTGGAGGACAGACTGGGGACAGAACTCAGTGCATAGGTCCTGGGTTTAATCCCCAATTCTTGAGAGGAGATGAAGAGAGGCTATTGTGCTTAGGGAGGCCTGGGGACTTACCCTAGTTCATATCACCAGTAAGTGGTGAGGCAGATAGAGTCCAAGCCAAGCAGTCTGTCTCCAGGTCTGCCTGACTTCAAAGCCTGCACGTCTAACCACTACTTTATAAAGATGCTGCTGTCTGCCAGACACCCAATATCAACTCCCTGAAAGGCTTCTTGTAGGATAATTGAAAGGCTGTGAGCAGCCAGTATTCCCAATGACAGCTTTTGTACCTGGGCTTTCCAGTCTTTGATTCTCTCAGGAAACCTGTTAAGGAGAGCACCACACACTGAATGGTCTGTCCTTGAGAGGTGTGTGTGTGTGTGTGTGTGTGTGTGTGTGTGTGTGTGTGTGTGTGTGTGGGTGGGTGTGGGTGTGTGGGTGTGGGTGCATGTGTGTGTTGCGAGACCTGGGCTGGGTGCTGGGCCGCTTGTGCACTACATCTGGAGTCTTCTGCGTGTGTTTCACAAAATCCCAGCTCTTTTCTTCTGCCAGTTTGCAAAGGTCGTTGTACACAGCTGGCTGTTAAGGGTCCTTGTTAAGATGTACCTTCAAGTCAATCCCTGATCGGATACATCAAAACTGCACACTTTGAAGACCCACTTTAGGGGCCAGGGATTTAGCTCAGTGGTGTAAGTGCCTGCCTGGCAAGCACAAGTTTGTGAGTTTGATCCCTGGTGCCCACCCTGCCCCCCCAAAAAAAGAAAGAAAGAAAGAAAAAGAAAACCCACCTTCCCTACCGTGTCCTTTTTCAGCCCTGCTGACCTGGTTTTTAGCATTGCATAGGAAAAGTCTTCTGTTTGCTCCTTCCCTCCCTTCTTCATTTTCACTGGTTTTCATTTAACACCGATGTGCTGTGAATGTTTTGGGTAGGGGAGACAAGCTCTTGCTGTTTTCCAGGCTGGCCTGGAACATCTGGGCTCAAGTGATCCTTTTGTCTCAGCATCCTGAATAGCTAGGCCTGTAGGAATGCACTGTCATACCTGGCTTAACATTTGTTTTTGTGTAATGTCATGGCTACTAAAGGATATGAGACATGGAGTCAAACAGACCTAGGTTGGATTTTAGTTTTACCACTTAATGTGTGATCACATAACCACAGGCATCAGGGTCTTCCTGAGCCACCATCTACATCCTTATCAGGGAAGAAGACCTTCTGTCTTGCACAGTTGTAGGGAGGTTTAAATGAGGCAAGGCATGATAATGCCATCCCTTGTTGGAACTATGGTGCGAGTTCAAGAATGGGGGCTTCCTTTCCTATTACCCAGATTTCTTAATATAGCACATTTGAGCCTCATATAGCATTTGTTTCTGTAAGTGGTCCAACATTTCCTGGCATCACAGCTTTGGCAAATGCCACCTGCTATTCTCTTAACCCTAGAGGGCATCTATTCTTTTCTGTTTAATTGGATCTTCCTGAGCTGACCTCAAGTCTTGGTTTATGCCACACTTCCCCACAAAGGGAACCACCATGTTCCACCCATCCCAGTTACCACCACACCCCCTTCATTCTCCCTCACCACCGCTGGTTTTCAAGATTAACAACCACATTAAGCTATTCGGGTACATTACTTCTGCTTTTCCCTAACTGGACAGGAAACTTTGGGGAAACAGTCTGTTCACACCCATCTTCACTGCCTGGGACAGCATCTCACTGACCCAGAGGTGGTGTCCTGATGTGTCTTAGCTATATGGTTTTAAAAAATCCCCCACAATTTTCCCTGATGTTCACCAACAATTGTATCCTTCCCTTCCCTTCTTTCTCTCTCTGAAATTAAAATCTCTGCTTTAAACCCAGAACACTACTACCCAGAGAAGTAGATATAATGTCCTATGGACACAGCCCACCAAGTTTCTCCAGGGAGTTACTTTGGGCAGTTTGAGTGGACAACTCTGTTGTGTGGGATCATCTCACACACTGCAGTATGCTTAATGTTCCTGGTCCTCTAAAGTCAGGGTGCACCTCCCTAATCAGTGGGCGAATTCAAAATGTATTTTCAAGTGCTCCACTGGAGAGGTGCAGCATAGATGAAAATCTCAGATCTTTTAAACTTGGGCACTTTATGAAGGACAAGGATTCAAGAAGATCACCTGAAATGCAGGAGTTGGCTCAACTCCCATCCTCTTTCCAGTCCCAGGGCACCATTCTTGCCAAGGCTGCTGATATTTGGAAGTGAAGGGCATGGAGAGAACTGTGTGTGTGTGTGTGTGTGTGTGTGTGTGTGTGTGTGTGTGTGTGTGCATGCATTAAGAACAGTGATCAGACAAGTATTGCCATGACACATCTTGCTCATAGTTTTTCCCATTTTCTCCTGCCAGGAGTTGATGCATTCACTGAATCACTCTCAAGAGAAGAGAAGGTATTTCAAGGATGCTGGTGGCAGGCTCAGACTGCAGAGAAACTCATCACAGACTCACTGTTTCCAAACACAGGCATCAGAGCGCCACAGCCCAAGGCAGCGTCTCAGAGGTGTTGCAGCAGAGTATGTTAGATTTCGTGTTATCATACTGACCCTGAACAATCAAAAATGGGGACGGATCAGTTGACAGTTTCAGTGTTACTAATCAATTCTTAGTTCATTATGGTTATCTGTGATTGTAACAAGTATATTTGCAGGGGTAAGATGTTTTATTGATTAGAAAACAATTTAAGAAATGTACTTGATCCACAGCTGAGTTCATCCACTAATAAATAATTCAGCCTGATGGGCAGCCACTTGAGACTAGGTAGCCTCCTAGCTAGAGGTTATCTTGACTTATGTTTGTATGTAGGCCTGGTTCTGCCTTTTGCTGCTGGTAAATGAAAGAAAACTAGGGCTGCTATCTGTAAGTGATAATGAAGGAGAAGAGCTGGCTTAGCATGTGTTTACTTGTTTCATTAATCCATAAAAAAGTATATTTGCCATTCTCAGAGAAGTTATTCATAGAAAGCACTCATTCAAAGAGGCGTTACAGGTTTAGTACCCCTTATCAGAATGCCTGAAACCAGAAATTTTAGATTTTTACAATTATTTTAGATTTTTGCCATCACTCCATATACATAATATATTTGGGAGAGGCCTTGAGCCTCTGAGTTTCATTTACATTTACATTTCATGTATATTTTACATGAAATTCATTTACATTTCATGTATATTTTAAATATATAGCATGGGGCCCAGGATTTAGCTCAGCAGCATCTGCCTGGCAAGTGCGAGGTCGTGAGTTCGATTCCTATTAATTACATAGCATGAAGGTAACTTTATACAGTCTTGTAAATAACTGTGTGTAAGAAACAGAACTTCAGGGGCTGGGGAATTAGCTCAGCGGCATAAGCGCCTGCCTTGAAAGCAGGCAGTTGTGAGTTTGATCCCTGGTACCGATAAAAAAAAAAAGGAAAAAGACAAAAAAAAAAAAAGAAAGAAACGGAACTTCTTGGTTTAGGATTTTTTACGTGGGGCATCATGTTAACACTCAAAAACTTTCAGATTTTTGAATTAGGAATGCTCAATCTCTAGTAGTTTAGGATTTGGAGTTTAAAAGGTCAGAATTATTATAAGTGCCTGCCTGGCAAGGTTCTGAGTTTCATCCCTGGCACCAAAAAGAAAAAAAGTCAGAATTTATATCCTGTTTTGCTCCAAAAGTGGTGTAACTTGGTGAGTTAGTTGACCTTACCAGTTCTCAGATTCTTTATCTGTAAAATGGAGATTTTTGTAGCACTTTGTACCCTGTTTCCCTGTTGCAGTAATGAAACGAGCAAATATACCTAAAACATTTTGCACACTGGCCTTTTGCACACCTTTGCACATGTCGAGCTACAACTGAACAAATGCAAACTCATTTTTGAGGCAGGACATACTTTTCTCTTTCTACCCTGGAGTGGCACAAAGATGGAAGCAGAGAGAATAAACAACAGAAGCGGAGATGTGGGGGGCCAGGTGAAGAGGGAACTAATAACAGGGTGAAAACAAGGGATAAGGGGGCAGACCAAACCTTGAAGAGTTCAGTTCTGCATTATTTTCTTGACTCAGTGTCAAAGGTTTTTCTTCTATGGAAATGGATGATGCCTTCATGCCCTGTAAGATTACAAAGGACCACCAATAACCTGCCTGCTCACCAAGCCAAGCATGGGTAAAAGCCCGCCCTCCTTGGCCGGAGCTCCAGCTCAGTGCTATTGCAAGGCAATCTGAAAACTCTGTCACTGGAACTCAGCGAGGGAAATGCAGAAACAGAGGCAGTGTTTAGAGATCATAGAGTAGTCTTATATCTGCAGAATCTAATAGGCAGGAATATATATTTCTAACTCTTGCCTAATTATCTAGAATTTTACTCTCTTCTGAATTTTTTCCAAATAATTCAGTTTATTTTATAACCATAGATAGATTCTACAGTTATAAACCATAGATTCACAATGGCTTGGAAATTTTAAAAATTGTTCTTTTCCCATGAGTAGTCTGAACAGCATCACTGTGTGGAGGATCATCCAAGCTGGGTGGGGTAGTGCACCCTGTTTTCTCACCCTCTGGGAGACAGGAGGGGCGACAGTGTGGGCCCAGCGTGGGCAGCTTCGTGGCTTGCTGAGACACTGTCTCAGAATGAAAACTATCAAAAAGAACCTAGGGATGTAGAGCTCAATGCAAAGGCTCTGGGTTCAATTCCCAGTATCAGCATGAACCAAAAAGAATCTAAATTTGTATACTACATTGAAGAAAGTCATAATTCCAACTGTGAAGGCTTTTTAGGGACTAACATTTGAGGAAACGCCTTACTCTGAACCTCTGTTTTAACAATGGGCCAAACTAGCAGTCTAAAACAGGCCAGGATCTTTATTGCCTGTAACATTTAAGCTTTCATGAATAAAAGGAAGTGTTTTGAAGATTTTTTTTTCAACTATAGAAAAACAGACATCAAAGAAAGCAAGAAAAATCTACCTTGTAGAACATACATCTTTCTGAGGCAGATCAATATGTACTAATACAGAGTGAGGCCCAAGATATATTAGGGGAAAAAATTACTGTACAACTGTACTTGTACTGTGATGCCAGAATAAAGCATTATGGTATGCATAGAAAAAATCCGAGCTCATATACAATAAATTAGTATTTGTCCTGTCTAGGAGGGTTAGACTTGTAAGAGCACTATTGCTTTTTATAATCTTACGTATTTTTTATTTGCATTTATAATTTGTACTATAAGCATAGGATTTTTTAAAATAAAAATGGTTATTTATATATTGGATAATTCGCCCTTTTTTTGTAATCCTGGGGATTGTACCCAGAGCTTTTGTACTAAGTTATATCCTCAGCCCTTATCTTGAGACAGGCTCTTTTCAAGTCACTAATTAGAACAGGTCAAGATCAAACTTGTGATCCTCCTGCCTCAGCTGCCTAGAATCCTGAAATTATAAGTGTGTCACTTTTGGGTTTTTCATAGACATACTTGTACCAACATATGTAAAGAGGTGTTTTCCAAAAAAAGATAGCAGTCATATGGCAAACCCTACTAGGCTTCCATTCCTATGGCTTCTTTTTCTCTTTTGGAGCCAAGTTCTAGCTGCTCTTTTGAGGTACACTGGCAGTTCTGAGCTTGCCATTTTTTGAACAGGAAAAGATTATTTGTATGCAAGACACATGTATGGGAAATATTCATGTCAGCTCTTCTGAATTTAAATTTCCACCTGACTCTCTCCATTGAACAGGTCTAAAACAATGTCAAATAAAGTATTTCCCTCAGTTTTATAAAAGGCCTGTTAAGCTGGTCTGCGAAAGTAAGATGAATGACTTCTTACAAATAAACAGCATCCTTAAGATTAAGAAACCTAAAAATTCTCATCAGTCATCCTCAGGGAGGGAGGCAATAAACTGCTATATTTCATCAATTCTACAACTTTATTGTAAGACACAGGATTATTTATGTTGTGTATCACTAAGAAAGGAAAAAACATTGCAGTCTAACTAGGCCCAGCTGCCAATCAGAGATGAGCCCTGTGTATGTAAATATGAAAAAAGCCCATCTTGAAATCAATAAAATAAGGTAACGCTCTTTAACTAAAAATCTGACATCTTACCCAACACATTACTTAAAATAGAGCCCTTTAAATTACTTTGTTAAACCCTCTGCACAAATGGAAGAATACACACATGTTCTCAGTAGCACACCTTTAGTTTATTGACCTACATAAAAAAATAATAGGTCTGAAAAAGTCAGAACAGTAAAAGAATATGCAAAAGGGTATTTCTGTTTCTAGAAGGCTATACAAATATGCAAAAAGGAATAAGTTATCATTTTTTGCTTGAGGCTTTCTTTTTCCAAAAATTTCCCCCAAATTTCATTTCTAATGATACAAATGAGTAGGGACCAGTTTGACAAATCACTTTCATGTATATATTACATGCTTTGGAATACAGATAGAAAATGGTGTTCAAAAAAGTTGTTCAGAAACTTCTCTATTCACAATATGAACAAGAAACTCGTATAAAAGGGGATGGGACAAGGAGCACCTTTCATGGAATTCTGAAGCAAGGAAGACAACAAAGAACAATCTGGAAGAATGAAATCATTTGTTCTAAAAAAACAGACAGGAAAACAAAACCACACAATATACCACAGCTCATTAATTCTTCCAAGGAAAATATGAGGTAGTGTTAGCCTCATAATTCAATCCACTGCAGCTTGGAATCTTTTTTTTTAAATGCTAATTTTGTTTTTGTCACTTGGTGACTCACAACTACTTGTGGAATCCAAAAAATTATGTTTAATTTTTAATGTTCACCATTTTAAGGCACACAATTCATCTACAATGATGTGGCTTTGTTTTGTTGTTATTGTTTGGGCCCCGTTTTGTACCACCTTAAGATACTTTTCGAAACTCAAGATTATGACAACTTTTCCCACCAAACTCTACCATTTCAAATGAAACCAAGGTAGAGAGTGACCAGTCTGAGTAGCAGCTCATGACACAAGTGGTGGAGAAAGAAAGCAGGAGCTCAGGGATAAGATACCTTGGAAGAGTCCAAGCAGAGTTGGTCACTTATTCAATCGGCTGCCTCATTTTCACCAATCTGCTACCATAAAGTTATATTATGGGATGCTACAGCAAGAAGTCTGTCTAGAACCCATATTATGGTGCTTATAAAAAACATCACTCTTCATAATATCCTAAAAACATTTACACTCATTCAAAAATTCATGAAAATCTGACTTCTCTTCAAGTAATTTTCCAATACTGTCTAAATTGTCCAAGTCTTTGTAGAAATAGCATGCCCTTTTTCATCAGCTCACAAATTCAAGTTTGGTGTTGGTGAGCTTAGGAGCTTCTGGTTACCCTTCTGTCATCATTCTGAATTGTGCTCTGAAATCTCCTGTCCTTCTTTCCAATGGAAAACCCTCCCTGGATGCATTTTCACAGTTTGGAGGGTTGCTTTTGACAATTTCCATTCCTTTCAAAAGTGCTTGCTACAGATAAGGACTTCAAACTGAGTCCTTTCTTGGCAGGGATTCCTTGTAGGGTCAGACCTTGGTGTCAGGTTAGTGCCTGAAGTTTGAAAGGCACGTCCTCATTCAGGGGCTCTTGGGGCTTAGTGTGCAGTTCCTTTCTAGGGCAATGCGAGTCATCTCTGCAACTGCAGATGTCTTTAGATTCCTAAAGCCAATAGCCTCCTGGGAAGACGAGGACAGTTTTGCAAGGCACACCAGTGTAAGAACGCAGTGCTGGGTCTGGAGGTCCAACTGCACGTCAAACTAATGTTCCAGGCTTTGAATCTTCATGCCAAAAGAGCCTCTGCTCGCCACTCTCCAGCTCGTCCTCCAACTGGCTTCCATCTGCACTGCTGTCCAGGTGCCCGGTCTCTGTGTATGGCCTATTGAAGAGAACCAGAGAATTACTGCTTGTAGTCATTTTTATTCCCGCCATACAAAGAGTATGCCATTCAAAAAAGTTAGTAGGAAACACTGTTAAGAAACTTTCCAAAGCAAAGTAAATCAAAGGATAACTGAATGTTCTTTCCACATTATAGAGGAGCATTGTCTAGTAGACCTATAAAAGGGTTATTCAATTCTCTAGGGAGCGGTACCTTTGTTTAAATTACATTTACCTTTGATTAGGACCTAGATCACATGTAGTTACATGTTAACTTGTAGTTTTTTGTTGGGAAGAAATACAAATAACTTCTGTCTAGGAGAGAAGATTATGGGTTATAGTTTTATTGCCTTTTGTGGGAAAGTTGCTGGTTTGGTACCTAATTTAATTTAATAATCTTAGTCTAGTGTTCTAACTTTTGATGCCTTGAATGCTCTTTGAACCAATATAACCAATCTGCTAGGTTCCTATATTAATAAGTGAAAAAAAACCTTCAATGCATATTCATTTTTAAATTTGCTCATCATATTTTATACTTTTCTAGAAGTATATTTTGGTACTGAGAATTGAAGTCACAATCTCACGTTTGCCAAGCAGGCACTTACCCTGCTGACCTAAGCCCCCAGCGAGAAGTATATTTTGACAATTACATTTTATTCATTGAATTAAAATAATACATGCTTTCCTCAGGGACAAAGGAATATATTTAAAGACAGCATGGGCATCTAGGCACATATTTTATATCCCAAGGCTTATGAGTTAAATATAAACTGTCAGTGACCTAGAAAATTGTGACATTTAAAATAATAGAAAGATATGGGTGGTACATTCAAATGAATGCACCCTATTAAAGACCATTCTGATAAGCAAAACTGTATTATTGTAATAGTAGGTTAAAATAGGTTAGAGAGTTAGTAGAGTTCTGTTCTACTTTAAATTTCAAAGTCTTTTAGTAAAGATGATTTAAAAGCCTTGGAAGTAGAGCTTAGGAAATACATACTATATCAACCCAAGTTTTTTAGTGTTTTCATATAACATAAAAATCATATTTTATACTACATTATCAGTCAGAGCAAGCAAAACTCCTGCTAAGCAAGAAGCAACACACAAGTTTCAGGGACTGTACTTACTACAGCTGGCTACGCTTAGCAAAAGAGAATTTAAAACTGATTTCATTTCTGGAGAGACAATCATTGTCCGGGACATTTGCCTAGTAATAGGTAGAGTTAGACAGGGAAGGGGAAAGGGAACGGAAAACAGAAGTGAAAGAAAAAAAGTTACTTGAAAACACAATTTGCAGCAACAATAGAGCCAAGAATTTGATTCCATTACACATTTAGCAGCATAAAAGATTTCAATATTTTTTTCTCACTTTGGGAAGTTTATGTCAATGACAAAAGAATACCAAATCATATTGGGATGAATATTTTTTGTTGGTAAAAATTTTTAGCTTCCTGTAATATTAAGCCCCCCTAGATATTTAGGGGAAAGAATTTTTAAGTCATACACATTTGACATGTATCACATTGTTAAGCATTCAAATCCTTGGTAAAGATTTTCAGCTGCATCTTGAAACTTACTTTGTCTCTTTTTTAAAAGCAGTTCTCTCTCTTTCTTTCTCTCTTTTCTTTCTTTCTTCCTTCCTTTCTTCCTTTCTTTCTTCCTTCCTTCCTTCCTTCCTTCCTTCCTTCCTTCCTTCCTTCCTTCCTTCCTTCTTTCCTTCCTTCCTTCCTTCCTTCTTTCTTTTCTTTCAGCAGAAATCAAATTCAGGACTTTGTGCTTTCCAGGCAGGTGCTGTGCTCCTGAGTTACATGCCTGGCCCTAAAGCAGTTTTCTAAAGCTTTTATGATGACAACTATTCGTAACACTTTCCTTGCTAACAAATTAAGCTAAATTGATCAGATTCTAACAATCAAAATCCTAAAAAAGTAAATGGGTTTAAACAGGTGTTTCCAAATCTTGTAGCTGGGCTGCTAGATAGTTTCTCTAGACCACAAGATCTTTAAAAAGTACACATTTCAGGCAGCAGAGTGGTGCACATCTGTAATCCCAGCTATCTGGAGGATAAAGTAGGAGGATCACAAGTTTGGGGCAAGCCTGGACAACTTTGATGACAGTCTGTCTCAAAATAAAAAATAAAAATGGTCTGAGGATGCAGCTCAGTGGTAGAGCACTTGTTGAGTGTACACCTCTACTTATAGAATGTATTCTAAGGAAATAATCTGGTATTCAGACAAATATTTTGCACAAAGATGCTAATAGTGGCACTACTAAAAATTAAAAATAAAAAAGGAAGACCTAAAAATCATCACTTGTTCAAAAACTGTGGTGATTTTAAACAAAGTGTGGCATATTTAATAAGTATAATACTGGCCACATAAAATAAAATTTAAAGAATTTTTTAAAAAGTAGGGACCTGCTTTTGTTGTGATGTTAAATTTAAGAAACAGGATGAGCTGGGTGCGATGGTGCATGCCTATAATTCTAGTACTCAGGAGGTTGAGGCAGAAGGATCACTGCAAGTTCAAGGCCAGCTTGGATTGCATAAGACATTTAAGACCAGCCTGGACTACATAGTGAAACTCTGTCTCAAAAAAGCAAAAGCTAAAAGAAAGAAAGAAAGAAATTAGATGTAGAATTATATATACAACATATGAACTCAAATTGTATTTATGTGACCATTATGACCAAGTTAAATATGGACACACAAAAGTGGAGAAAATATGCCGAATGTTAGTAACTGCTATCTCTGGGAAGGTGGAATTATAGCTAAATTATTATTTTGTTTCCGTATTACTTTCCAAAATGAGCTCATATATGGGTCCACACATACACATATTCACTGACTTCTGATCTCCTGTGCATTATGTCCTCTCTGACACCTGTCTTCCCTATCAAGCCATCCTGGGCTGCCTGAAATCCATACAGCAGAGTTGCTAAAAAGAGAAAATGCTTAGCAGTTTTTTAGCTCAATGAAAGAAGAAGATGTTAGAACTGTCTTGTGCTCTGAGTCAACAAAAAGGAAAGTCAAAAATGAAAACAGTTTGCAAATGTAGTATGCGGCATGAGAGCTGCACTAAAAAGATGCAGTCACTCTGGTCCTTGCTCCTACCTCACTTGTAAGCATTATTTACAAGTACAAGCCATGGAACACCCTCTGAAGTACATTTTCATTAAAAGTCTATTTTGAGCACACCCTTTGTTGAGTCAAGACAATCGGCTTAATATTTGAAGCCAAGAAAAACTCTCACTGGATACGGATTAAAAACAAGGTAAAAGGATTGCATATCTCCAATTAGTTTGTAACCCTGCATGTCTTAATAAGGAAATGTTCATCCTTCCAATTCACCAGTAATGACTGCTTTACACATTATGGTTTGTGTGCAGACCTCTGTCTGCAGAAATCTGATTTAAAGTAGTCAGAATGCTCTGCTTCCTGGCACCATGAGCGTGAATTATGTAGGAATGTAAGAGGGAGAAACACTTCTTCAAACTTCATTCCTCTTTTGCACAATAGGTACTGAAAACCACACAGTTCTGTTTATATTCATTTTTAAAAATCTATTTTAGCACATTATTCTTATGTGTTCCCTCTACTGTTTACAAAGAACTGCTTTTTAAGCAGGACAGCTGGCTGTGTCTGTTGTTTCTAGTGCATACAGGCTCAGACACAATAGGCAGCAAATGGCAGGCATCAAACTGACCAACTGTCCACAAGGAGCACTGGTGTGGACAGCCTTTCTGGAGTTAAAGTCCCTACAAGACTCTGGAAATGTCTTAAATAGACATTATCAATAATACAGTTTCAAATACTGCCTTTAAAAAAAACAGCAACAAACTCAGAATTTAATGTACAGATTCCAAGAAAAAGATTAAATTTGAACACACTAGAAGTTAGTGAACTTTTTGTTTTTTGAGACCAGGGTATCATTTCATCTGTTGTTCAGGCTGGTCCTGAACTCCCTAGCCCAGGCTGGCCTTGAATTCGAAACAATCCTCCTGCATCAGCCTCCCAAGTGCTGGGATTACAGCTGTGCACCACCATGCTAGGTAGTAAACTTTTTCTTAAAAAGCCAGATATTTTTTACTTTGTTGGCTATATGGTGCCTGTGACAACTATTCAGCTCTGTCCAGAGTGGACAAACAACCACAGTTAATGTGTATGTGAAAAAGGGTGGGTATTTTTCAAATAAAGCTTTCTTTGGGTTTAGCCTGTACGCTCTCATTTATCAACCCCTGAGCTGTTACTTCACGTTCAGAGGGCTAGGTGAGCCCTCAAGTGCTGATGAACGGATCAAGCTCCTGGCATGTGAGCACTGCTTCTCACCTGCTCGGAGAGGGCAAAGCATTATAGATGTTGCCGTAGCAGCTGGCGTACGGAGAATGTGCAGGAGTCTCGTAGTCAGGTAGTCCTACCGTTACTTGGGTCCTCCAGTTCCCAGAAGCATTTGTCGACGACACTAGAAACAAAAATTTTAAAAAAGATAAATTAGTTGAAATACTCAAAGTGAGAACCATTCGTGTCATTTTGATGCACATCATAAACAGAGGTGAAGAGCCCAGGTTTGATTTTTCATTTTGGGCTGGTGCTGGGGATTAAACCTAAGTCTTGCCTGTGCTAAACACCACTAGGCTACACTGCTCGTCAAAGCAGGATTTGAAATTCCAATTTGGTGACTTAATGGCCAAGCAGTCTTGGACAGACAGCTTCTTTTCTTGAAGACTCAGTTTTTTCATCTGCAGAGTGAGGATGACAACACAAATATATTCTATGTAAGTGTGCAACCGGGATTAAATGATATGATTACAAACAACTTTAGCATAGTGCCTACTGCAGAGTAAACACTTAAGGAATGATAACTATTAATATTATCATTAAGAGGAATAAGATTCATTAAATGATAGTTATCAATTACAAATAATTTTAAAATTTTTAATTGATAACTGTCTTAATTAAAAATAATTTAAAAAATTTTAATTGATAATAATTTAAAACATTTTAATTGATAATTTAAAAAATTTTAACCAATAATAATTTAAAATTTCTTAATAACTTTCTTTTAATTAAAATAGCTTTAAAATTTTTAATTGATAACTTTGTATTTTAATGAATCTTATTCCTAGTAAACCCCCCCAAATTAAAACTAAAAAGCCACGAACAACAAAAAAATCTCATGTATTAAGGAGTAAGATTCCTTAATGCACCCACGCCATGGTGGCTGCACACGCAAAGCTTAGGTATGAGGGAGATGATGAGTCTGAGTCTGTCAGAGGCCTATTGGAGGAAACGCACCCCTTAGTCAACTTGTTTGGACTTGACTCTCCCTCAGCCAAAGGCAACACAGGCCACTTGGAAGATGAATGCATACTTTTTTCTCCAACAAAGGTGGGGGTGGGGATGGTGTCTGGTATCGGGAGGCACTCAGGAAGGAGAGACTTAGCTTCACAGAGGGGCAGAACAGGAACCAGACAAGGGCACAGTCTGAGGGTAAAGCCGGATGAGGTCCTCGCCACTGGTTGTTTGCTATTCTCTCTAAAAACCAGTCTTGTTCCACGGCCGGTGGCCACAATGCCAAGACTCACAAAACCAGCACTTCCTGCTGGCCTCCACTTCCTGCTCCTGAGTCCTGACCTACTTCTCTTCTCTCATACCCACCCAACATCTGACCCTGGATGCCACATGGCTTTGTCAGCAGATGGAAGACTGACTCTGAGCTACCAAGAATGTTCTAGAAATTTAAAAGGAAGTTCTAGGGCTTGGTAGTTGTGGTGTCAGAGCTGGGATAGAAGCCCCACTCCAGCACTCACTTGGAGTTTGGACAGGTTCATTTAAACTTAAAGCCAGATCTGCAGAGGCTGCAAAATAGGATCAGTAATAACTTCACAGTAGCATCACTATGTGATAGAGCTGTTGCCTCCTTCAAGTACTGAGACACAGGAAGTTGCCAACAAGTCATTGTTGTTACTACCACAACTGAGTCACCAGGAGAGCCTAGCTGGAAGGAATTACAAGAGCCCTGACTAATCTGGCAAATAATTGAAAATGTATCTCTCCATGAGGAATATACACACCCATCACAATATAGTTCTGCAGCTACAAAATGGGGACAGGAATAAGGAAAATTTCAGAAGGGATTTTTGGAAGCACTGATCCCACCCAACTCCTTAAGAAGTAGAGCTCTTGCTGGGCATGGTGACCCATGCTTGTAATCTCTATATTCTTGTAGGCTGAAGCAGGAGGATCATAAATTCAAACCCCACCCGGGCAACTCAGCCCTGTCTCAAAATAAAAAATAATAAATGGCCTGGTGGTTCAGCTCAGTGCAAAGGCCCTGGGTTTAATCCCCAGCACCAGAAAAAAAGCAATAGCAGCTCTAGATTTGTGGGGCCAAACCCTGGTGGTGTCAGCAAGCTCGTACCATATCAGAACCAGGCAGTGTCAGTTTTCACAAGTGCGCCAGACACTAAGCTGAGGTTCTCAAATGACACTGGCACCTCCACGGACACTGCCCAGCCCCACACCCTGATGATTGTCCACAATATCTCTGCCTATCTGCTTGTCTTTGTCCTTGGACTACTCTGCCCAGGCTTGGTATATGGTAGATTTTCACTCAACACTCTGAGTCTTAAGAGGAAAAAAGCGTTCCTCTAGATCAGAGCCATAAATAATGAGAAATAACAGAAGCCCTTGCATATGTTCAGTGCGATCATACACAGACAGAGCAGCCCTAGTGGAAGTCCAAAGTCCTGCATAAACAAGAGAGAAGTTGAACCCAAATAAAAATCTCCATGGAAATGCCTCCTATCAACAAACTTATGAAATGTTTAAAGGCACAGTTCAGGATGATTGTACCATGAATCCTCGTACTATATCTCACTGAAGTGTCATGTTTAAGGGAGGCGGTAGGACTCATGACCTCAGGTTTTTGTGCAGTAGAGAGAATTCATTCATTTCTCAGTTTTAAAGCTTGCTGAATTTCCACACATTCCTCTGGCTTGTGACAAGACCCTGAGCTCATGGAGGCCAGGAACTGCTCCAACAGAATCCTCAGCTTCTTGGGCACCTGCTCATTCACTGAATTTGTGAACTCACAAGGAAGCCCCTCTCCAACCCCATTTTCTATTAAAGCACTGGTAGAGGTTGACAGTGCATAGTCCACAAACATCAGCAGAAAGGTAGCAGCTCAAGTCAATGCAAAGGACATAAGAATAAAAGAGTCCTCAGACTGATTGAACCCTAATGGTGACTGGATGGATTCATGTCTAATTCTAATACTCCCTGCTAACGCGAGGGGTTTACTCTAGTCTTTCAGAATATAAGATCTCTCAATGACCCAAGCACATTGAAGAGATGTAGCTGTCAACATAAAACCAGGAAGGATAAAGCAGGAGAAAGCCTTAAAATGGAGCAACATACACAGCAGGGGCTTAGTAAATGTTTGTTATACCTGAATCTATACTTTGTGTCACTAGACTCACACACCCTATATTTTTTGAAATTTGGAGAGAACTTTTCAAGTTGGCAGTTCTTACTGTGGTGCAGCTGAATGGCTACTGCTCTTCTGGGCTTGGGCACAGGTTTCAGGATCCTGGAAAGGAGTGGCCTTTCCAGGTGGCCTGGAAAGGTGGCTGGCTGATGTAAATTAACTCCAGGTGTCAGGTGCTTTCACAATTGCCTTACCTGAAGAGTAGGAAGACGCTCGGCTGCTTGGCGAACAGGCCACCTGCAACCCGGCAAACCCCAGGCATCTCTGGGATCCTCTGTCAGAGTCAAAGCTAGTCTGTGGGCTGTGCCCCTGATCCTTCTGCCCAGAGGCCCGCTGGTACCAGCCACGGAGGTGCTCCGCAACTAAGGCCTTGTGGATGTTTTTGGTGATGTGCTCAGATTTCACAGCAGCCTTCCTGGGCAGCCGCAGAGTTGCATACGGGTTGTGGGGCACGCGGTCCACCTCGTCTTCATGGAAGGATCTGCTATAGTCCCTTGGGCGGTCATATCCATAGTGGGCTGAGGATCTGTAGGAAGGATTGACACTATACTGTCCCTCAGTGTCATTCTCGTAGACATAGCCACCACCATAATAAAGGTCACACTCTGCATATGGCGCATAACCAGAGATATAGTAACTACAAGAGGGTGGCTCCTGACCCTTTGAGTAGACCCCGTTCCTCACACTATCTTTCTGTGCCAGGTTGGGCATGCTTCCTGAATTGGAAGTAGCAACATTCTGTTTTCTAGACCTCCTCCGGCCCCTGGCACGTGTGTCCAGAGTCTGGGTGGTGTAATAGGGTCCAGCAGAGGCAGCGGGAGTCACACAGTAATACTCGGTGCTGGACTGGCTGGTGTAGGAAGACCCATCATCCAGGATCTCGGTGCTGCTGCTTCTTTGGGATTTGGAGAGGGAGAAAAATGGCTTCTCGTCCATCTCGGAGAGCAGGTGGGACTGGGACTCGAGGCTCCCACTCCGCTGGCGGCAGTGCTGAGATGCAGATTCAGGTCTGCAAGAGGAGAAAAGCAAATGTGGACATGAAAAGAGGGAAAGGGGCTGGAGATTTAGCTCAGCAGCATAAGCGCTTGCCTTGCAAGCATATGGTCATGAGTTTGATCCCAGTACCGATAAAATGAAAAAAATTTTTTTAGGGGCTGGGGATTTAGCTCAGTGGCATAAGCACCTGCTTTGCAAGCAGTTGGTCCTGAGTTCGATCTCTGGTACCGATTTGAAAAAAAAAAAAGAGGGAAAGGAGGATCCCGGGAGGAGAGGAGAATACCATGTCAAATGATTTCATGGCTGCTAAGGTGCAAGAGGATTTCTTAAAGCTTCCAAGGCTGACAGTGCATAAGAACCCCTGGGTCCAAATAATGTGCTGGAGGCCACGGAGTTCTTCACCGCAGACAAAATGAGAAAGAACAAGGCACTTTCAGGCATGCAAACCAAATCATTCCTCGAGGGCAGGGAAGACAAAAATGGTTTCCCTTGACCAGACTCAAAGCCTGAAAACATCATCTGTTGGGTCTTTGGAGGGTCCTTAAGGAAAATTAGGCTGAGTGGAGGTAACATTGCACGATGGAGCATAGTGTGGACCTTGGAGCCCCAGGTATCTCTGTGAATCATGACTCTGTCTTTTTCCAGCTGTCTGATCTGGGGCAAGATTTCTTATTCATTTAGGAGTACTGGTGATTAAACCCAGGGCCTTAGCATTATGCCACATCCCCAGCCATTTATTTATTTATAGCTAAGTGGCTGAAGTGCCCAGGCTGGGACAGAACTTACAAAATTCCTGCCCTAGTTTCCCAGCATGCTGGAATTATAGCAATGTCCCATCATATCTTTTTTTTCTTTTTTTTTTTGACAGATCTTGCCATTGTAGTCCAAGGTTGCCTTCAACTTGGTAGTTAGTCCCAGGAAAATATCAAATTTATAACTCTCTTGCCTCACCCCACCAAGTGCTAGGATTATAGGTGTGAGTCACCATGCCCAATTTAGGGCAACATATCCGACCTTTCAGAATCTTGCTTCCCTCTTTGTAAAATGGGATAAAGATAGTACCTAGTAATCAATTCACACAAGGGTCATGACGGGGATTAAATAACATAGCATGTATAAAACATGTAGCACAGTGCTCAGTAAACACATTAAAGATCGCTGTTATTCTCTTTATCCTCACCATTGAATAATGAATAGTAATATCTTCTTGGGGAAATTACTAACAATCCAATATACACCTGGACAAATGTATTTCCTTTGCCCATGTATTCAAACTGTATGTGATGTATATTTGAATGTATGGAAGAATAAGAGTCACTTTAAGTCACAAAGAGTCACTTAAAATGATTTCTAAAAAAAAAAAAAAAAACAAAATAAGAGAAATGCTCAAAGCCCAAATCAAGAGATCCAAAGACGAAGGCAGAAAGCTCTTACTCCAAGTGGCTACTGCTGTAGGCGTTGCGGGTGAGGACCGGCGTGGTGGGCATGCTCCGTCCACCCTGGGGCCGCCTCTCCAGGGTTTTGTAAGGGCTGCTATGCGTTGACAGCATTTCTCTGTGATAAAGGAAAACAAAAAAAGAATTCAAGAAACAGTGAGTCTCTCAGCTCCTCTGGTAACCTTGTCATCAGCCTATAAGAAATTTAGTGGAAGCTGATAGAAAGGGTGGGTAAGGAGAAAGATGCCAAAGGGGTCTCCATGGGTTAGAATCCTGCTGGCTCCTAGATGAACTTTAGGGGAAGTATTTGTAGTCTGACTCTGGATCATAAATATGTAGGAAAAAAATGGAAGATTTTTGTAAAATAGTGAACTAAATAAAACACTGTAGGCTGAAAGCAAATAGGGACCAGAAAATCATTTAAAAATATTCTAATAATAAATATTGTTGGCTTTGAAGGTTAGGTGGTCAGTGTAAGCTACTACTTAACTCTGTCCTTGTTACAGTACAAAAGTAGCCATACATAATGTGTCAGTGAATGTGAATACAATCTTATTCCTGGATACCAAAATGTCAATTTCATGTAATTTTCACATGTCATAAGTATTATGGCTGTTGATTTCTCCTCCCCAACTATTTAAAAATATAAAAAGCAGTCTTGGATCACAAATAATACTGAAACTGGTCTGGTCCCTGGACTGTTGTTTGCTGGCCCTTGGACTAGCAACTTCCTTAAATCCTTTTGTTCATTTTTCAGTATTGTGAGAAGACGACTTATGTTTAATTTTTTAAAAAATTAAAGTACCTTTCTAAGGGGCTGAGGGAGTGACTTTTTGGTAGAGCACATGCTTAGCAAACACGCGGCTCTGAGTTCTGTCTCTGGCACAACCTCTCAACCCAAAAGGAACCTTCCAAACAAAATTCTACTTGTTACAAAGGTGAGTCATATTTATTATAGAAAAGTTCAAAATAGGGGCTGGGGATTTAGCTCAGCGGCATAAGCGCCTGCCTTGCAAGCAGGCAATTGTGAGTTCGATCCCTGGTACTGATAAAAATGAAAAAGACAAAAAAAAAAGTTCAAAATAAAAATTTAGGTGTCCAAAATCTCAGATATAGCCTCAGATGTAATACTGAATGCTTTTGTACATTTTTGTAAGCATAGATACTGACAAGCTTCTATACATTTTTAATAATAAAAACTGAGATCTTACTGTATGTGTATTTCCTATCGATACAATGTGAATCTAATGTGTCATACTGCCTAACATTTGCCTATAGTGTTACTTTAATTACTACACATCATTCCACCGGATGGTTTTTAACCTTAATTGTGCATTTAGGCTGTTTCCATTCGTCACCAGTGTGAACAGTGAAGGACTGGCAATGCTGTCATTAGGGAATGAACTCAATAGTAAAGATTCCTACGCGTGAAACTGCTGGATCAAAAAGCAAATCCATCTTAAGCTCCTGGAAAGGAGGAATAATAATTTTTAACATAATGATTCCCATTTATAACTCTTCCTTTTGCTGGGACAGCTTTGCTTTCCCTGGTATAATAAACACACTTGCTTGGCGTTCTCTGATAGGACTTTCCGCTGTGACTGCAATGTTCCATTTCTGTGCTGCCCAGCAGGACAGCCACAAGTCACAGAGGGCTCTTGATATGTGGTTAGCACAACTGGGGAACTGAATTTTCAGCTGAATTGACTTTTAATTAGATCAGATAGCACATGCATGCCAGTCCTTTGGATCTCTGCTGTTTCAGGGAAAAGTTTCCAAGTGCTAACCCATAAACCAGGCCTGATAATGTGAGAAAGTTTTAACTGGTCTTTGCCAAATTAGAAATATAAAATTTCATGACATTTTCATTAAGTAAAAATTTATTTAATCCGAGTAATCTTTTAATTGTGAGATAATTTATTGGCTAAATACTAACATTTTGTCTAAACTCGTATCAGGATCTCTGGAATCAACCTAAGTATAAAGGTTGACTCCTATACTTAGGATATATAAAAGAAGTTATTCATGGATTTTGGTCCTCAGTGTATTACATAGTAATGGCAGACAGAATACTTATCAGGGTTGTGTTGGGAATTTCATTTTTAATACACATAGAAACGCTTCCAACAGCACCTGGCACATCGATAGATGTGAATTTCATTTCATTATTATTATTATGACATTGATGTCAGTGGGTATATTTTTGATACTTAAATACTATTTATTTCATTAATTTTTAAAAATTTTAAAAAACTTTTTAATTAATATTTCATGGAAGTTTTCCTTTGAGCATTTCAACTAGATACCCCAGGAGGTGGTCTGGTGGGAGGACGTTAGGCCACTGGGGACGCACCCTTGAAGAGGAAGTTGGGGTCTTCTTCCTCTGTCTTTTAACTTCCCAGCCATCACATGTTTTGCCTTGTCACAGACTCAAAGGTGACAGAGCCAACAGATCAAACCGAACAATGTGTAACAGCCAAAATAAATATTTCTTCCTTATCATTTATTTTAGGTATTTTGAAATAGTAATGCAAAACTGGGTAACACACTACCCAGTTCCAGATGACAACAGTGTCCGTAAAACTTCATAAATCAAACTGACTTTAAAATCAAGGAAAGAACTGAATATTTAAGAAAAAAAAAAGACCTTTTAATATTTCCACTTGCTGTCAACAACAAATCTCTGGGTCAGTTCCTATGCCTCAGTTTTATGAAAGAATATCTTTTGAAAGAATAAAAACACGTCTGTCATCATTTGGGAGGGAAGATTTGCTCACTGTGAGGCACTCACCTTATTAAGATACATCTCACTTGCAAGCACCAGGTCATGAATTCGATCCCTAGTACAAAAAAAACAACAACAAAAAAAAAAACAAAAAAAAAAAAAACAAAGCAAGATGCATCTCACCTGGACTGCCTGGTGTCCCCAAGCTGTTCACTGATGGACGACTTTCTGAAATGAATTCGCTCAATACCCAGAGACTTGGGGGGAAGAATTCTTGGAGAATGGGGTACTGAACTAGGTCGCTGCCCAGCAGGACTGAAGGCATCATTGGCTGAAAAAAGTAAACAAATGGATGGATACATAAATAAGTAAATTAATGCCTTACCAATATCTCAAAAAAAGAAACTGGAAGATTTGATAATGTGTTCTTCCAAAGACAATGTTTTCAGACACACATAGCTTTCCAGAAATTACTTTTTACATTTTATACTCTAGATAAAGACATTACTGAATACTCTTCCCTGTTAGAAGTGACTTTTGTCAATTCAATAGGAAGGGACTTACGGAGGGGTGTGTGTGTGTGTGTGTGTGTGTGAGAGAGAGAGAGAGAGAGAGAGAGAGAGAGAGAGAGAGAGAGAGAGAGACCATCTTTTAAATGTTAATTAACAAAAATCCCTAAAATGCCAAAGGCCAAGAGCAAAAAGGCAGGTCATTTCTGTCCTTAGGTTTGTGTGCTACAGCCTCATCCTGTCACCAAGAGTGAAGCAGCTGATTTATGCTGCATCATCCTGTACTTGTTAATTCTACCACGGATATTTGCATTTTCAAAGAGAGTGCCAAGCATGACCAAGCCTCTGCCCACAGGAAGAATTCTGAAACGGCAGAATTTTATGCACCATAAAACTCAGGGGAAGGTAAAGCAGGGGTGGGGGGCTGGGAGGTGGCAGCTTCCTGGAATTCTTTGAATCGCATCACATAGTTCACCAACTCAGCTAAGCATCAAAGACTACAAAGAAATACTGAGTCACTTGATAATGAAACCAGTTCCCACACGAAATGGAATCTACCTGTGTAAAATGACAAGATGCCATGTAACCCAATTTATAGAATGTGACTTTCTTTTGACAGAAAATAAAATAAATTCCACGCTCTCCTGAAAACAGTGATAATCTAAATCTAGAGAATAGTTTCCTGGTTTTGATACTAGACTCCAAATATGTAAAATATCACCACTGGAAAAGTGAAGGATTCTGTGTTATTAGTACAGTTCTCTGCGAGTTTATAATTAGTTTAAGAAGATTTTTTTTAAAAAAAAAAAGCTAAACATGATGGCATATGCCTGCAATCCCAGTGCTGTGGGAGGCTGAGTCAAGAGGATCACAAGTTCAAGCCCAGTCTAAGCAATTTAGTACCTGTCTCAAAAAAAAAAAAAGGTCTGCAGATGTAGCTCTGTAAGAAGACCCAGTGCCCAGTTACACACACACACACACACACACACACACACACACACACACACACAATTACAGAGCCTTAAAATTCTCAGGGAGGCTTACTGATGCTGTGGTTTTCTCATTCCCTGAAGTAATGTGATTTGGATGGTCCTGTTCTTAACACTGAGTTAAATGGAGTTGATGGTAAATTATACATCTCCTTTCCTAAATATTTTGCGTAAGTTATTTTATTACATGTTAGTTTATTCTGCTTTTTCCAAAATAAAACCAAGTAGGCTGTACTCAAATATTATCTTAGTATTTCAGAATACTTAAAATATTTAAATCAAAAGAGAAGTTAGCACTTACGATCATCATAGGTGGTGTCAGACAAGGAGCTGCTCTCTGATGGGATGATGTCTTCTGTGAATAAAAAGTATCAATGTGCATTTACATCACTGGTGTGAGCTCAGTGAAGCAATTTTCAGTGGGGTGCATTTTATTTTCATTTAGATAAGTATAATTAATTACAGTACATTAAGAATAATAAACTGTTGCAAGGATTGACTCATTTACTGCTGAGTACTTACATATGTGTGTACTTACATATTGTACACACATTACCATGGATCACAGTGCTCCCTCAGCCCCTGTGTCAGGTTGGCTCCAGGACCCCTCCAGGGATGCTCAAGTCCCTTATATGAAATTGCGTCATGTTTGCACATTCCTGTCTACTTTAAATATTTCAGGATTACTTGTAACATCCACTACGATGTAAATGGTGTCTGACTAGTTGTTACGTTGGGTATTTAGGGAACAATAGAAAAAAAAGTCTGATGAGGCAAACCCCCGAATATCTTCCATCTGAGGTTGGTTAAATGTGTCGATGTGAAAGGCAAGGATAATGGGCGCTGACTGTGTCCTTAAAATGGAAGAGATAGGGCCAGGGATTTGGCACAGTGGCATAAGTGCTTCCTGGCAAGCCTAAGGTCATGATCCCCAGTACCAAAAAAAAAACAAACAAACAAAAAAAAAAAAAAAAAAAACAAAGAAAGAGAAATAGATAGTGAATCGTAACAAAATGGAAGAGGTAGTCTGGGAGTTCGGGTTCTAAAAAGCTTTGCAATGTGTCCTTTACACTGAAAGAAAACTTTGCCCTCTATGTTTTTAACTTACAGCCAACCTACTGGAATGAAAAATGATGCCATTTTTGTCGTAAACATGAAATGCTACATGAAACTCACTTGGAGCCTCATTTGAGAATCAACTGTGAGTACCGCTTGCTTATTTTTGATCCCTCAGAGAGAAAAGAGCCTGAAGTTAATAGCAGGTACTCATTTTGTGCTGTCTGAGCCTTCCAGTGAGACCAGGCTTTTTCAGTGGTGGCACCACTGGCCCTTGGGAATGGGTAATTCTCTGCGCTGGACAGCTGTCTTATGCACTGTAGGATCAGTAGTAACCCCATCCTCAGTTTTTACAATCGAAAATGCCTGTAAATATTGTCAGATATTTCTGGACAACAA
The DNA here is from genome assembly GCF_034190915.1 of Cavia porcellus. Taxonomy (NCBI): domain Eukaryota; kingdom Metazoa; phylum Chordata; class Mammalia; order Rodentia; family Caviidae; genus Cavia; species Cavia porcellus. The sequence continues at coordinate 52,173,137 of NW_026947496.1, forward strand.
GACTGCCCCTAGTTAAGAACCACAGAAGAGGAAGACCTGGGTTTAAACATTGGTTTTAGCCAGGCACACCTCTAGTCCCAGCTACTTAGGAGGCTGAAGCAAGAGGATTACAAGTTCAAATGCAGCCTGGGCAACTTAGTGACACCTTGACTCAAAATAAATAACAAAAAAGGCCAGAAATGTAACTCAGTGGTAAAGCATTTGCCTAGCACGTGTGAGGGCTCAGATCTGCAGAAAGTGTTGGGGTGGGGAGTGCAGGCCCTTGTTTTTGCCATGTATTGGCTGTGAGTGCAAATTTCTTCACTTAAGCATCATTTGGCTCAGCTTCAAAATGGGGATTACAACAGCACCTATCAGAGAGTGCTGAGGTGAATCATTAAATGAAATAATGATGTGAAGAGCCTGGCCCAGCTGCTGGCACATGACAAATACTCAATAAATATTACTAATACCCTTACTTCTGTGAGCGATACTTACTGCTCTGGTTAGAAATGACATTCATAATGCTCTGGGTATTACTGGTTCCCATTAAATGTTAAATAATACACAGTATTTAGTAAAAAAGGGCATCTCAGATGTGTTGATAGGTTTTCACACATCATTCTATACTCAGTATTGGCCAAAGGTTGCAGGCAAACATGACACCCAGTGTAAGCTGCCTAGCCAGCATGAAGGCACATGTTAATCTGTAGCAGGGCTGGGTGAACCATCTCTTCATTAGACACACAGTGGAGGCTGAAGGCGAGATGCCAGTGTAGTCAGCTGTTGGGCACGCTTAAAAAATCTATCCAATATCTGCTTGCACATTGACACCATCTGCTATCCAAATGTCAGTCACTGAAAAGGAGCGCACTAGAATCTTGCGCGGTTTGAGGATGAATGAGCTACAACAAATGGCCATGAACGTTAAGTTTGCTGTTAATCACTCATCTCTGTAGGCTGAGAATATAACCGTTGCCAAGGCCAGCTGGGCTGCACATTTAGAGCCAAAGCCACCCAAAATTCTCCAGCTGTAGTTGACTAACACTTGTGTGTTGATGTCTGTACATTCTTTTTCCAAAAGCTGTATCACTGAACTGCAGATCCTATGTCCTAAACCTGAGTGTATTTTAAGCCTAGTTACCATATTTCATCAAATCTAAGATGTGTAATTATTTTATGCTGCAGTAGAAAAAGGACTGCCAATTACGATTGTAACACACCACCCTGTATGAGAATTATCTCAATTTCATAAATGTTAAAATGTGAACAAAAAATGAAATCTTGAAATCAAAGAATGTAACCATATTTTAATCAACAACAAGGGCCGAAAACCATGTCAATATACAGCTAAGCCAAGCTGCACTTAAATTCTCCCTAAATGAGGTCTCTTGGCTTCCTTTTTTGCCAGATATAAAAATTATGGTTACATGATATTGAGAATCTGAAAATACAGAGGGGTATTAAGCAAATTAAGTTACTTAAATGACAGCTATTAGGGTTTGAAATATTTCTCAAAGTTGGATCGCACTGTGGTTCTGATGCTGTATTTCACCTTTCCACAGGCCATGTTATATCATGATCATTTCCTGATTTTTTTAAGAGTAGGAAAATCTATTGGAGAAAAGGAATATGGAATAGAAGTGGGGTACTAGGGAACAGGAACACCTCTTGAGAGACAGGAAGAGTTCCAAATGGGTTGCTAATGAGCCCACCTCTCAAAGAAAGTTTTATAGAGCAAAATCACGAGGCAAGTACAACATGGGTCAATTATTATGATCAATAAGACTGCAAGGATAGTCCCTTAGGTAATATTGATCTAATGGTAGCAAGGGTACATGAATGACATCATTAACCTTGGTCAATAATCAATGGTAAATTTTCTTTAGTCTTTAGAAGTCTTAGTTTTAGTCTTAGCCTTAGTCATAGTAGGTCAGGATAACCCACCTCTAATGAGATAATGGGAAATCTCAAAAGGGTGATACCATTAATCCTAGGTCTCCGATCATTCCTTAGGAAAGTATGTAAAACTAGCCATTGTGACTTTAATCTTGAAATGCACCTCCAGCCACAGTGCTGATGCATTTTTACCTCCTGCACTGACAATCTAGAGAGCACAGTCCTGTTTGACTATCTACTATATTGCTACCTAACTTAGCTCTCTATAATATTTCTATCCATGTCTTTAAACAGCTTCCTTAAATGACAGTAATTTTGAGCTTATCCCTATCCACATGGAAGGATAAGTCTTTAGCCTTCTTTGTCTACAGAGGGATAAGCCCTTATGAAAATGCACGTTCTGCTGCATTAAAAACCTTTACAAGGGGCTGGAGATTAAGCTCAGTGGCATAAGCACCTGCTTTGCCACAGTGTGCATGAGTTCGATCCCCGGTACCAAAAAAAAACAAAAACAAAAACAAAAAACCTTCATGAACTATGGGAGCAGGCTCAGCTCTCTCAATATGTTGCGCTGATACTATTTTTGGCAATGACTTCAACCCAACTAAAAGTGAATCTGTCTTATTATGAACTATGATAGTGAAAGTGCGTCATCCAGAAAATTAGAGTAAACCAACAGTGTAGTATTACAACAGTGAAACTGATAATTAAGTTTACATACTTACAAGACTGAAATTCCAAGCCATTATTATCCTAAGAGACTCACTTTTTATCCTTAGCTTTCTTCTATCTTTCATCAAATGAGCAGGCTTAGAAATAGTACATGCTGTCATCAAGAGTACTGACAATAGGACTCACAAAAATCGTAACTTTTTTCTAACTTGGTAAAATACCTGTTGCTTTCTGGCTGGGTTTCTTTCCACATCGAATTCGGTATTCATTTATTGCATTTTCAATGTCCTGGAGCTTTCTCACCGCATCTATGTAATCTTGCTTTCGTTTCTTCTTCACAGTTTTGCAAAGGTCTGGCTCATTGGCAAGTTTCTTTGCAGCTTCAACCAGTTTTTGCTGTATTAGAAAATTGCTCTCCAGTTCTTGTAAAGCTGGATCCTGCATTTTTACAATGATATTGTTTTACAATCACTCTCTCAAGTATTGAATAACAAAATTTCTTGTGTATTCTTGAATTGGATGCTCTTTAGAATAAAGTCTAAGTTCTAATGCAGGGATATCTCAAACACTTTTCAAGAAGATTAGATACTCTTTACCCATCTTAGCTTGAACTTTTCATTACCCCAATCTCTTCCTTTCTTAAAGAAGAAAATGATTTTTCATTCATGCAGTTCCCTGGCTGCAGATCATAGTTTCCAAGGACAGATTCTTAAGACTGATGGGCACAGGACGCTATATTGATAAGCACAGCATTAGAGAGATAAATCTGGGTTTGATTCTTTTTCTAGTAGTTCATGGTTACATGACACTGATTACTAGTGAATTTTTTTAATGCTGCAGTTTTTTTATTTGTAAAAGGAAGATAGTACCCATCTTATAACAGGTGCTGAAGATGACCTGATATTGCGTATTGCACAGCACACATCTAGGTACACAGGGGAGCACTCAACATTACAAAGCTCACTCTATTACTGGAAGACACAGCTTTTGTTTTCTATAACAACATTTGTACAAGAACCATGTATAAGCGTGCATTGGCCGATTGTCAAAATTTTTAACTAAGTTATCATGTATTATAGCATTTAATATTCATCACATTCCTTGTAGGAAAGTTATACCCTTATTTCCATTTTACAGATGGAAAAACTGAAACCTCATAAATGAGACTTTAGAGAGATTAAGCTATTTACAAAAAGCTACTTGAGTTATAAGTAAAGGAATGTTCTTAACTTAGGCTGATGTTCTTAATTCTTACAATACTGTTGCTCAGCTTATAAACATTTAGGGTTCCTTTAAGGCCCTCTGTGATTTGGGGAGTACAGTTTCTGTCTCGTGGTTCACAGAAAGGCTCAGTGCTGGTGCTCATACCTCTTCACTTGGCAACAAGTTGTCATCTAACTTGAACGCGGTCCCCACGCGCCTCCTGACCTGAGGCGGCTTCTCGCCGACATTCAGCGGATATTCCTTTGGCATTTTGCCTGTGAGCTCCTGTAAAACAGGACAGGGTCAAGAGCTCACAACTGACCCAGGCCACAGCTGTCCAACACAAGCTGAAGAACCCCAGAATCGAGGACACTCACAGCCTCACGCAAACAGATCTTCTTCAGCTCCTCAACTTTTTTTAAGAGTTTTTCTTGTAACACTTTCTCCTTCTTCTTGAGCTCCAGGATTTTCTCCCGCTTCTGCTCTTCACTGACTTCTGAGTCTTGAGAACCTGCCGTGGGGGAGGGGTGGGAGGTTTACGCAAAGCATGTTTCCTTCCTTTGGGATGGACAAAGGACCGGGAAGCTAAATGTGCTATTAAATGCGAGTTTGCCTCTTTTCTCCTTGTTTTTGAAATAATAAAAGGAAACTGGAGAATATTTTCTCATGCTTCTGGGCATCAAATAGAGGCTGGTAGGAAAATGGACCTTCCTTGGGCATTTTGGCTCAGCCACGTTGGAAGTGAGGATAAAATGCTTCACCCAAGGACAAGCATCCTTTTTGTAAGCAGAAGGGAAAGGAAGACATTCCCTGAGACAGTCATTTGGGTAGGAAAGCAGGCAAGGCCAGAGAATGCTCCACACAAAGAGAGAAGCTCACGCTTCGTGTTTCCAAAGCAACAGTGAGATTTAGATGGGACACACCATGAAATTTCTCATAAATTCTGAATTTCTAGAAGAGCTGAGGAGCAGCAGTTACATTTTGAGATGCGGGTCTTGTAGTCATGTTTGTATAGCATTTCATATCATATGGATAATTAGTCAGGAAAAACTATTCAAAGAAGAAGGTGACAGGATTTTTTTTTTTTTTTTTTTTTTTTTTTTGTCTTTTTCCTTTTTATCAGTACCAGGGATTGAACTCACGACTGCCTGCTTGCAAGGCAGGTGCTTATGCCGCTGAGCTAAATCCCCAGCCCCAAGGTGACAGGATTTAAGGGAAGAAAATATCCAAGTCACCATTAGGTACTCCCTATCTTTACATCTAATGTTGCTTAGACAGCCTGACTATTTATACTTTAACTTTCTTTATATTCTTTAATATTGTATTAAAAACGGGTGCATATAGTAGGTTTTGGTAAACTTTTAATTCTCAGAATAATAGGTTAAAATATAAGTTTAAAATGACTTACAATGAAAAAAAATGGTTTGAACTTTTTCGTGATGTTATGATGTTACCTGAGGATATTAAGCTGCCGTTGCTGGCCATAATGAACTGACTTTTGGCCTCCAGCGTCACCAGTTTAGACACCCTCTGCACTCCTGTCTCTGTTAGGTCCATTGCAATATCGTCTAAACTTCTGGCAGAAGGAATTTTTGCCTGTGATGCAAACAATATTGAAATGAAATCAATGCAGTTAAACACACTTTACATTAATGACACGATTAATATTCAACTGACACTCCAGAAAAAAAAAAGCCATGAGATTTAAACTTTGTACCTAAAATGTTTTCATAATTAAACAAAACTCTCATGGCACAATTTAGTCCCTAACTTTAAAATGTCACTCATGTACATACATATGCATGCCAATCTTATAACTTTTAAATCAGCTATATATACATTGGCTATCTTTTAAATGCATGAAAAAGTAAAACAGTTGGTATAAAGTTAAAAAAAAACTCAAAGAACAAAAATCTATGTGCTTGTGTGTTTTCTGAAAAAGCTTATCTTCTAAAAAATAAAGCAAAAGATGGCCCAGCGTTTGCTGGGGTGGAAATGCTTCCAAGGACTTACTTTGCTCTGCTTTCGGTCCAGGTAAAACTGGTGTTGGCTAATGGCCATTACCCAGATGGACTTGATGAGAGAAGAGTTTGCATACCAGGTTTGCACAAAGAGTCCACTTTGCCCAAAGGTTCTTCTAGACACTGAAATCCTGAAAGATTATGGAAAATACTCACATTCCTTGCCTCTGCCCAGCCCGACACAAAATGTACTCATGAGCAATGTGGTAACAAAGCACCCTTTCCCTGCCTTCCTGTTGTACATGTTTAGGCTGACGGGGGCTAATTTCTGATTTTATTCTTTTATGATGAAACTACTCAGACCTACGCAATCTCTTTCTGTACCAACTAGCACATTAAAAACATGCACTCAAAAGCAGATAAAGAATTAGGCAAGCAAAGAGCTGTATAAAACCATTTACTAGTTAGAAACCACGGAAGTGTGTGAGCACCTTAATTAGAAGAGAATAAAGGTGATATTTTAAAAATGGAGTGACCAGGACCCAAGGGATGAGCACCCGCTTCGAAATAAAGAGCATTTCAAGTCTAAGTAGATGTGGCCTGCACTGACATTATCCAGGATGAACACAATGATAATGGCTGAAAAGACGCAAACCTCCAAGTGGTCCAGAGGGTTACCTTTGCACCAGAAAAGAGGAGGAGAGAAAGTGTGGGGGAAGGAAGAAGCCAGAAGAGCAAGACAGAACGGACGAGGGGGCAGTCAATGGATGCAGGCACCTGTGGAGTGTGTGTGTGTGCATGTGTATGCATATACATGTGTGTATGTTTGTAAGATACAGTGAGGGTACTAATGTTCTTTGTAAGAATCTGGCTTACCTCCTTTGGTCATCTTTTGTCACAGCTGTTTCCTCCCATCCCTCTGCCCTGCCCTCCAAACATCTGGGGAATGATTAAGTTCTTTTAAAAGCTTGGAGATCTTACATCCTGTATTCAGAGTCGTGTTGATAACCTGGCAACTGTTTTATTGCCTTTTTAAATAACCAAGAACACTAAAATTAAAATTGAGCAAAGGAGCCCACTGTGGTGGTGCAGGTCTACAGTCCCAGCACTGTGGGAGGGTGAGGTAGGGAAGTCACAAGTTCAAGGCCAACCTGGGCCACTTCGACCCTGTCGCATAAAATGGATGGGGTAGAGGTACTGCTGGGGTTCAATCCCCAGTACCAGGATAAAGAAAGAAAGAAAGGAAGAAAGAAAAGAGAAAAGACCAAGAAAACATAAAGAGTGAAGATCTAAATAGATACTTCTCTAAAGAACTTAAAACAATGGACAATAAACCCACAAAAAGAGGCTTGGTCATCATTAGTCTTGAGGGAGATGAAAATCAAAAAACCAGGAGGAAACCACTTCACATCACTAGGATGGCTATAAAACATGCATGAACACACACACACACACACACACACACACACACACACACACACGCACACACTCTAAAGACAGCAAGTATTACGATGTGGGGACTTAGAACCACATATATTGCTGGCAGAAATGTCACTTAGAGTTTTGGAAAAGTCTGGCAGTTCCCTTAAAAGTTAAAGACAGAGCTACTGTTCAGCTCTGAAATTCCACTTCTAGGTTTGGTATAGACCCAAGAGAAATGAAAGCAAATATTCACACAAAAACTCACATTCAAATGTTTATAGCAGCATTATTAGTAGGGTGACTGAGACCACGCAAAAATCTCTGATCCTTACCTTCGTGGATCATGAACCTCAACAGCAAATTTTTTCTCACGAAAATATAAATTCTCCAGCTGCTTCCATTGGAATAACTAAAACATTAAAGAAATGAGAAAACCATATAGGTTTAATGACTATTATTTCTACTGTCTATAAATCAGCTTAATAATCAAATGATTTTAAGTTCCCACGAGGGATAAGGTTAAGCCCAAAACATGATTCATCTTTTTACAAATCAACTATAACCTGAAACCATTTTATTCCTTCTGCTGACAGTAATCTTTAACAACAACTTCACCAATAAATCTTCCTTGAACAATGAAATGAAGCATCACATGCATACAATATTTCCTCTGACTCAACTGTATAATAAGGAAATCTGCATAGATTCCAGTAAGCACAAGCGTTCTGCTCAAAGATGTTGATTTCGCGTTTAAATGGAAAATACTCAAAAGGATGTTGCAGTAAGATCAGAGATTAAATTTCAAACGAATGCAAAGTGAAAGTAAAAGAGACCTCCCCCACGCAGAGGTGAATATGCGAGACAGTAGTTTCTCACCTAGCAAAATTCCCCTAAATGTCATAGAAGTCAAGCACCAGGAACTGGGGGGAGGGGGTGTGTGAGAGAGCATGGGGTGAATTCACACTTGAGCTACTCTCTAGGTTTCCAAGTGAAAGCCTCCAGTTTGTGTAGAGACCTGAACCTCTGTATTCCCGCTGCTGATACTCTGCTGCTAGACTCAATGTAGATTATCATTTGATTGGGAGAAACAAACTTTGCTGCCAGAAATGTGCATTTGAAAGGCAAATAATTTGGTAAAAGAAGCCCATTCACAGAACTAAGCCTGCTTTGCTGTAATTTACCAAATCTTTATACTACGACCTCGTACTGGCCTGAGGTTTACAAAGCTCTCAGTGTGGACTTTGTAGTCAGTGTCTCCTCTGTGTCCCCAGTTTTGATGATTAGGGAAAAAGGTCAGCAGAGCAGTTTCATTTCATTTTAAGTCTCAGGTTGGATCTTTAAATAATGTTCAAAGAATCTTAAACGGACACTGTTAAATTGTCTAAATACTAAGAACTCCTTGGCAGTGTACAATCGGCAAAAGCATTTCCTGAAGGACAGGAACCAAGACTTCCCACAGACACGCAAAGCTCACGGAAAAGAACAGGGTAAGCTGAAGGTTCCTGTGTAGACAGATCCAGCCATGGGACAAAAGCGCTCACACCGGACCCCTGATGACCCAAGAGTCCAAGCTGAGTAAAACAAATCAGCAGACACTGAGAACACATCCGTCCGTGGTTCAAGCATGTAGGTGTCTGAACTATAACCCTCACCCAGTTCAAAGAGCAATTAGTGAAAGTATAAGGCTACATACCGATTTTCTACAATGTCTGTAGATTTGAGGCTTTCACTTCTTTAAATCCAGAAATTCCAAGCATGGAACAGAAATGGGAGGGGGAAATCTCAGGGTTTTCTCCACCTCCCCCTCTCGCGGACAGCAGCTCTGGTGTGCTCTGAACCGAGTTTCATAAGACACTTAGGTGTAACTCAATTTCACAAACCAAGCCTCCCACGGCTGATACGCCACTGACATCAGCAACTCTGGCGGGTGACACCTCCCCGGTCTACTCCTTCTTCTCAGGCAGGAGAAGAGAGCAAAGTTCTCACTGATAGATTCTCCCAGAAGACAGACTTTTCTCAAGTGGAGGTGGGGGAGGAGGGACTCCCAACTATTCTTCCCGGGGGAAGCAAGTTACTTAGAATCCAGACATGAATTTCACCCCAGGCTGTTTTAGGGAAACCTTTTTACCCAGGTCTACTCACGGGCTGCAGGAACAGGTTTCACAGGAAGAGTCAGAAGGCAGCTCAGCTGTGTTTTCCTTTGCGGCCATTCCCACACACATAAAAACCAGGGCTCCACTTGAAACCTGATCTCTGAAAGCCGCCACCTCCCCCTCTTATCACTTACAAATAGGAAATACTAGTACTTTGGCTCCATTCCACTCGCCCTGGTGCTGGGAGAAACCAGGCTCCACCAGGCAAAGACCCCACTTAAAAGGTGAAGAGTTTTAACTCTAAATAGAGAATTTGGAATAATCAGATGACACCTGGATTCACAAAAGAAGTTACAGGCTTCTTAGGTTTCAAAGACACAGCCATTTGTTTCCCCACCTGAAATCTTAAAAGTTTATGCAAAATATGATTTCAGGTTTGTGCCAGTATAAGGCTGGACTAGAAAAACCCAAACCATACTCTGACACTGGTTACCTCTGGGGAGGGTGACAATGTATGAGAAGTGGGACAGAATATGTCAGCATCACCATGAGTGTCATTTTTTATTAATAAAAATAAGGTGAAGCAAATATGGACCCAGTAGTAGCAATGTCTGCTTCACTGTGGATCTGTACATATTATTATATTGGTACTTGTCTGTATTTATTACCCAAAATAATGAGTGTTTATATAAAATGAACATAAATTGATCTATTTTCTCAAGAGTTAGATTTCCCGTCTCGAATTTGGGGAAGTTCTTTAATATTTCATATTGTTATCATTGTGATTTCTTTGCATGTGTGTGTGTAGAGAGGAAGTACTGGGAATTGAACCCAAGGCCTTTGCACTAAGATACATCCCGAGGCTTATTTTGAGACTGGAAGCTCAAGGGGCTGGAACTTGTGACCCTCCAGTGTGAGCCTCCCAGAGTGCTGGGGTTACAGGCATGCACCACCGCCCCTGGCATTACTGTTGTGATTTAGATCTACATCTGCCCTTGCTACCGAAATCCCTCTAACGTAGCAGCACTTGATCTAGCTGGATAAAGTTCTAAAACTGGCAACAAGCGGAGGAAAAGTGAACTCGTCTCCTAAAAGACCCTGGATCTGAACACAACAAATAAATGAAGAACATTCCCTTCTCTTCTGCCAGTGCTCAACTTAAAGGATAAATCAGAGGTCTCCTCAGGTCAAAATCAGGTGGAGATTTCAGATCAAAGAAAAGAGAAAGAAAATTGGTTAAAGAAATAGCCACCAGCAAACTTGACTTGTGGAAGGCTCTGTATGAGAGAAACAGCCTGTCATATAACAAATACTCTAAATTGCTGGGAAGATACAGAAAGTTGCAAAGAAAGAGGAAAGAGATAAAACACAAAGAAGAAAGAGACAAGGCACAAAGGAATGCAGAAGCAAGCACAGTGCAAGTCACATTTTCTATTACTTGGAGAGCATTTGGGCAGGGCAGGAATATTGTGAGGGATGGGGTGGTCTAGAATATTTTTATATATACATGTGTATATATACAAACCCTTATAATTTTTCTACAGGATCTCTATTGTTCAGGCTGTCTGCAAATTTAGTGATCCTCCTGCCTCAGCCTTGCAAGTCCCAAAAATTTCCTCTTAAAGATTGGGGGAAAAGTTATTATTCATCTTGCAACAAATGTTAAGAATTTGAAACAGAAAAGTTTTCTCAAATGATCATTCTAGAAGCATAACAATAAGCACTTATTGTTTCTGTGGCATTCCTTAGAAGTACGAGTTTGAGAAGCTGTTGCTGGTAGTACCAAAAGAAAAACAGCTATAAGGTGAAAATGTTTAAGGTCTTCCTGGTCTCTTTCTTCTCCACACCCATCTAGAATGCTTAGTTAAACCTTTTGGTATGACAAAGAAGTAGATACAATAAATAGTAAGCAGCAATTTGGGATTACTTTGATATGGAAAAGTAAACAGACAAAACAGAAAAAGAAACAATTTAAACAATATTAACAAAGGGATAACAAATTACAATAGAAAGTGAACATATATTAAGGGTAGTAATCTTAAAAAATACCCCAAAATTTAAGACTGACAGCCAAGGTGAAATCAAACCCCTATTTTGGAAATGAACTTAGGTCAAATATTGTAATTAGAAGAAATTCTCTTTTTCCTTGGATATAAGATTGACTGATGTTTTCAGAAGAATTTGTCACACATTATTATACTTTATTAAGTTAACTAAATGTGCTAGCTATTTAAGCCAGTTCACTGATACAATCAACTCACATGTTTTGACTTAAAAACTAGGAAAGAAAAAAACCTTCTCCCCACTCCACTCTATTATTAACAATAGTTCGTGAATATTGAAGGTTACTGGCAAACCTAAGGGAATTTTAAAAAAAACTGAAGAAAAGTCAAGGAACTTCTAGGAAACAGAGTAACATTACTCCAGTTGCTTTCAGAATCCCTCCTTTTCAATCAACAGAATTTGTTAAGCACCTTGCACAGTGGGGTCCTGGTCTTACTGCTCAATAAGGAACAAGTCTCTTCTTTAGTGGGGCCCATGTGACCCAGCAGAATCACAATCAGATTGTCTAGGTTTATTTATACTTGATTTTGTCACTTGTAGTTGTGCTGTCTGGTGAGATGATTTTCCTGAGCCTCCATTACCTCATCTATAAAATGGGCCAAGAAAACCCAACTCAGAGGTGGTCACACGCATTCAGTGTGATTCTGTTTGGAAACACTTGGCCCAGTTCCTGGATAAAACACCTTCTCCAACGTGGGGAAGCTGGTTGTGTTTGGGAGGAAGGACTCTGTCCATGTCTCTCATTTTAACACACAGAAGACAGTCACTGGAGAACAGAAACAGGACTCGAAACAGCTAGCCGGGACCTCTGATCTGTCTCTCCACAGCTGAGTTATTTTGTTGACCTATGTGTGTCACTCAGTCTGCCCATCCTGTGAGTTTCGGGCTCTGTACCAGCCCAATACTGTGTTTGTTGATTTCATCGGTGTTTTCCTGATAACGCCCTGTAGGTAGGAAATCTGTTCCTCATCCTGCACCTTGGAGGTCACAGATGAGGAGGGAGGGGCGAGACCCAGGCACGCCCCACAGGCCCATGCAGGTGGCAAGTGCCCCATCTGGAGTCTGGGCCAAAAGAAACGTGCCCCAGCAGGTACATAACACCCAGCAGTGTGCACCTGCCATGGGCAGAGGGGACCTCCCTGGGGCCTGGGGAGACTCTTTGGACCCTGAAAGACCCAGAGAAACCTCCAACAGAGGATCAAACTGCTTTTAAATCTCAGCAAACTGAAAGTAGATGTTATCCACAATGTGACACTAAGTAAAGACACAATGTCACAGAGACTTGGATAGGAAAGACGATGTCACAGAGGCTTGGCTTTTTAATTGCTCTTATGTTATTGGTTAATCATTTAACTGCAAATTCACCTGGAAATGACTAAATTTGGAACAGTCACATTCATAGTACATTAAACAATGACTCACATGGGGTGATCCCCTGCTATTGCCTGAAACAAAAGAAATCACATATTATTTATTTTTTTCTCATTTAGATAGGTTACATTTGATGACCTTCTTGGAGTACCACAACAGTGAAATCTTGGAGGACTAGGGGTTTTTGCAAAGTCTAGCCAACCTTCCTCTTTCCAGCCACCCACCATCTATGAAATGTTCTGTGACTGACATGAGGTCTCTTCCTCGAGGCAGCAGACTGCACAGTCATACGGTAACTGTCTACAGCAAGCAGCAGCAGTGCCGGCTGACATATACTAAGTGCTCAGGTGTTAACAGTATTTCATGCACTGTCTTCTTGAGTTTTTCCAACAGCCAGAAGCAGAAGATTCACATGTAGCCCCAGTTGGCAAAAGAGCAAACTGAGGCACACCAAGATTTAAATATATTGACCAAAGTCACACAGCCAAATAGGGGCTGACCTGCAGTTTACAGTCTCAGCCATGCTTCAAAAATCCACAACACATCACTCTACTTTCCTTAGGTGGGCAGAGTGCTATAAGGATGGGTATCTGTTATGCATTTTTTTAAAGAAAAGAAATGAAAAGAAACAAGGAAAAAATGAAGTTGGGTGTGGTGGTGCGCGCCTGTAATCGCAGCACCCTTGGAGACTGAGGCAAGAGGACTGCAAGTCCCAACCAGCCTGGGCAATTTAGTGACTTAGAGACCCTGTCTCAGAGGTTTTTTAAAAGGCTAGGGATGTGGCCCAGTGTGAGGCCCTGGTTCAGTTCTTAGTACCATCACCACCGCCACCACCACCACAAAAAAAGGTAATGTCCAATTATATCTCAGGTAAAAAAGAAAGCAGGAATTAAGGTAGCCATTCATGGGCTAGGACTTTTGAGTCCCTGCAATTTTAGTTAGACTTGTGGTTCTTACCTCATGATGATTGTGCACCACTCCCAGCCCTGCCAACCCCATGGCTGAGACATCTGGGGATGTCTAGAGACTTTCTGGTTACCACCTGCAGGGGAAGGCGCTGCTGGCACACAGCAGCAATGTTGCTGGATAGCCTGCCGCATGCAGGACAGTCCCCACGGAGCAGTGTCACTACTGCTGGCCAGGAGAAACCCGGTCGTAGAGGACAAGAAGTTGACAGTGTGCTGATGCTCTGGCAGCTGTGTGTTAATAGAGACGCTATAAAATTTCCCTCTAAAATAACGAGTTTTGGAGTTCTATTTCTTTTGACTAGGTAGTGCCTTCAGGAACAAACAAGTGTCCAGACTGCTTTCCTAGTGCCATTATCACCTGCTGGAGGGCCTCCCAACAACTGACCTGTTGGAAGAGAGTCTGCTAACAGTGTCAGCTGTGATGAACTGAAGTTTCATAATGCATCCAAGTAGTCAATACTCAGGGAGTGAAACTTCCTTTGTCAGAAGTGATCTCGTTATCATATACACATAAAACATCACATCTTAAATGCAAAGAGTAAAACACATTGAGTATTTGCCAAAAAAAATTTAGATAAAAATTTTGAGTTCTAAAAGAAATGTGTAGTGTAAAAATCTGATAGTGGCCAGGCCATGGTAGTGCGTGCCTACACAGACACTCCTCATTAACGACCGGGTCCCATTCCTTAAATGATTTGGCTACTAAATGAAGAACTGTGCACAGTATACACATTACAATATTCAGAACAAAGAAATGGCCAAAAGAAACCCCAACTTGATGACTTTGCTTTTATTTGCATAACTCATATATGCAATATCATAATATATAACAGAACATAAAACTGCAGGACTGTACTGTACAGTACAATCAGAAAAACTTGCAATACTATATAAACAAGGTAGTACAAAAAAAGACATTGAGACTCTGTAAACAAGATGTATAAAACGGTACCAAAAAAAAAAAAAAAAAAAAAAAAGGATGGGGCCTAAGTGTGAGTGACAGGTTGTAAATCTAAACAGTGGTAAGCAGGGTAAGCCCTTAAAAAGGAAGCACTGTGGAAGGCTGAGGCAAAAGGATCATTGAAAGAGCTGGGCATAGTGGTGCATTCCTATAATCCCAGCACTCGGGAGGCTGAGGTGGGAGGATCATTGCAAGTTTGAGACCAGCCTGGGCTACAAAGTGAGCCCAAGGCCAGCCTGAACCGAATAGTGAAACCTTGACTCAAAAAGACCAAAAAAGATGAAGAAGAATAAGGAGGAGGAAGAGGAAGAGGAGGAAGAGGAGAAGCAGGAGGAGGAGGAGGAGCAGGAGGAGGAGGAGGAGGAGGAGGAGGAAGAGCAGGAGGAGGAGGAGGAGGAGGACGATCACTGGCGCTTACCTGGGCAATCTGGTAAGACCTAATCTCAAACTAAAAAAGCAAAAGGGCTAGGGATGTAGCTCAGTGTTTCAACCCACAGTACCACCAAAAACAAAACAAATCAAAACAACACTGACCTCTACAAGAATGTCATTTCACCGTTTCCTGTGGCCAAATCTCTGGCTTCCCAGGACTGAATTCAAGACTTCCTGCATCGGCATGCTTACCAGGCATACGAATAACCATGGCTGACTCGTACCTCTTAGAACCACAGTGCTGATTTGGAACTTCTAGCTGGTGTCTCTTAAGGGTAGGTATCTAGTCTACTTACTAAATATTTTCAATAAAACCACTAGTTTTGAATAGATTTCTTCTTTCCAGATGAATTGCTGGGTCCCTGAGCAAGAACAAAGATGAGAAAAATAAAGTACCAGCTCAGGGCCCTTACAAAAGCAATGTGCTCAATAAATGTTTGTTCTTAGAAATGCATAAAGTCATGTACATTACACTCTACTGTTAGAAACTTGTAAGGATGGATGGGTGAATTTGATATATTTAGCTTATCACTAAAACCTTGCTACCATAAAAAAAAAAAAGAGGCTGTAGCCACCCCAGGGGGAGAACCGACAGTGACTCCTGAGATCTGTGTCATGTTGGCACTTAAGAGTGCTGGGAAACCAAGCAACCAGCTCACCCCCTTGGTTAGTGGCTGTGGCTCTGTAGGATGTGGCCACCCCAGGGCGAGAATCACCAGCAACACCTGAGATCCACGCCATGTCGGACCTCAGGATGCTGGGAAACCAAGCCACCAGTTTGCCTCTCTGGTAAGCGGTAGCGAGTCTACTGGCACATGGGCTGAGAATCAAACTTCCCACCTACCACCCCCCTTAGCAAATGGGAGCCAGAGATCTGAGCATCTCTTGGGAGGTTGACCATGTGCAATACAGCAAATAAGGGGGATTTCCTACTACCATCTCTTTGAAGGCAAATATTTTTACTACTGTTTTGCTTTATTTTGATTAATGGTACTGCTCTATTCAATATTCTGTTTTGATAAGTTCTATAATGTTCTGTATTTCATTTTATTTTGCAATACCTGATTGAAAGAACAACTATTGTGAAGGTAACAAGATATACTGTGGTAATTATTACTGTTATCCCGGTAGCCTGCTGTGAGTTCTGTACCAATTTGACTACACTGTCTAAATTGGCTTTGTTCTGTTGTATTTTACTACCTTCAAAATAATAAAAAATTTTTTTAAAAAAGAAAAATCCCTCAAACTTGTCAATCACTGGTCACAAGTATATAGTAAAGAAATCATTACTGTTGACGCCTCTTCACAGAACAATTTGCCACAGTTGCTCAGTGCTTCTGTGTTCAGACTAGTCAATTCTATTTGAAAGATGCTGTTTCATTTTTCTTCATGTGCCAGCAATTAAAGTACTTGATAAAGGCCCAGATATATCAAGTTATAGTAGGTGCAATGGCTACCCACAGCCAGCTGACAGTTCTGTCTGTGTAGGACATCCTTTCCTCATCCAAGAGCACCTTCTGGCCCCAAAGGAACACTCTCCTCTTCAAGCTTGAGCTAGCACAGCCTGCTCTCACGTTTTCCCACATGCTGCCTCCTCAAAAGCACATCCTAGTCTTGGGCCAGAGCAAGCTACCCCATTCTTTATGAATGTATCACTCCTAAGGTCCTGGCTTAAACGTTGCCTTTCCCAGAGAGGCCTACCCTGAACACTCTCTCCTTCTACCTCATTACTGTCCCATCTTGTCTGCTGCCATCAGAGCAATTCAAACCTTAGGTCTTTTTTATTTACCTATTTCTCACCAGCCAGCCCCATAAAAGACTTGAAGGGACAGAAATACAGTGTGACAGAAAAGACTTATCTCCCCCAGGGCCTGTTTTTGTATTTCCATTTGGTAACAGAACACTTGGAGTTATGGTCTGGGTCATAGCTATCCACCTACAGACAATACTTCCCTTGTAATTAAACCTCGTGACTTTACAAATGATTAGGGGGCTTACTCTGAGTTCTCTCCACCTTATTCACCAGTATGCAACCAATTTTTGAAAGATTCTTGTCTTAGAACTGCTTAAAATACTAATTCTAATTATAATTAACTTTGGGAAAAATACAATACTATCTAGTACACTTTCTACAAATTAGAATATTGTGTGGAAGGCAATACATCTACTCAGTGGAACAACTTTTCCAGTGCACTGGGTGCTCACAGTACCCTGCGAAGTAGAGAGTAGCCAGAATTACTTGACTTAGAGGAGAAAATGGAGGCCCAGAAAGGCTGAGTGACACCTCAGTGGTCAGCCAGCTGATCAGTGGGAATTTAGAACTGGTTCTTATTTCGAATCCATGCTGTAGGACTGACGTTCTCCTCCCACTGACTCTGCAGGTTTTAATAATCAGATTGATTATTGGTGTGGCTGGAGCTTAATTATACCCTTTAGAAACAGGATGGACTGGTCTCTAGAAGACATTTGGTAATTCACTTTTTTTTTGCACATCGTATTTTGTTTTGTATTAATGTAAAAAGTGCGATTAGATAGCACATTTCTCTTCCTACAGTTAAATTCATCTGGAATTTAAAGAGTATTAGAAGCATCTTCTAATCAAAGTCCACGGTGATAGAGTAAGGAGGAGTCAGAATGGTCAAGAGGGCTAAGCTTTAAAAAATAAGCGAGTCAGTCAGTGCCTTGAAATGCAAGGAATCCTGTATTTCTTTTTTTTTTTTTTTTTTTTTTTTTTTGAACCCTGTATTTCTATGACAAGGGAACAGAATGGCTTTTGTGCTTCTTACTTAACTCCTCTGGCTGTAGGCACCAGGGAATTCCAACAGTTAAAAAAAAAATAAATCAGTTAACTGAAGGCCAAAAATCTTTTCCCACCCTAAAGGCCCTGCGGTGATGACATCTATCACAAGTCTTTCTTAGCATGTTATAATGCAAAAGATTCTAATCTTGAAAGGCATTTTATCCCAGGCTGCTCTACCAGGAGGCCTTGATTTGCATGCCGTCTGGCTCTCCTGTCTGCCACAGGCTCTGGTTCTCCCAGGTGAGATGCTGCCAAAGGGACAGAAGTCAGTCCCAAGCACATGCTAGTAATCCACTCCGTCACTGACCTCCTGCCGACTGCTTTGTGAAAAAGAGCCATTTTCCTTTAACCCTAAATGAACAATAAACATCTAGAAGAAACATGAGGTTTTTTTCTAAGTAAAACTTCATCCATTTTTAAGTCCAAATGCCATCCCATGTGGAACTGGGCTGAGATCTGGTATGCTTTCACCTTTCTTGGGAGTTTACAATACAAAGTTCTTGCATGAAGGGAGGATTAAAAAATAGAACTGCTTGTGGTCTGAATTTTTAATAACACAAATTTTTGAGCTTTGTAAGTTGTAAGTTGTAAAGTTTGTAACTTAAACGTTTTCTCTTCATGTGCATGATGGTGGATGAGTTGGGAGAAGGGCTTAAAACCCCTGAAAACAAGGACTTCCTCCTTCATGATGGACCAAGGGTTCATGATAAACTGAGGTCCTTCTCTAAGCAAACAGTAGTCCAGAAATATTTCTCATACCGTCTTTTGATTGTTCTGTCTTTCTTACTACTAAGGAACAACTTAAGGTTACCTAATGATGACTGTTTTTAAGGGGCGATGCTAAATATAATCTTATTTAGTTCTAAAAACACCCTGTGGAGTAGGTAGTATTATCTTCCTGCAGATGAGGACACTAGGTTTAAAGAGAGACCAAACAACATGCCAAAGGTCACATGGCAGAGACCCCAGGGGCAGGGTCTGGGATGCCTCAAACTCATTTCCTGAAATATTACACTACACTGATGGAAAATAAATCGGTAGGCCTCTGGACTTGTGAAAAAGTTATTCAGGCACAGAAGATGGTAAGATCTAGGCACAGTGACACATGCCTGTAATCCCAGGACTCAGGAGGCTGGGGCAGGACGATTGTGATTTCCAGGCCAGCCTGGCTACACAGTGAGTTCAAGGCCAGCCTGAAGAGCATAGCAAGATCGTGACACATAAACAAACAGATGAACAAGCACACAAACAAGGTATATGGAAGCAAAGTTCACCGTTAACTTTTACTGAAAGATAAAAGAAAGGAGGAAGAAGGCAATGGTAGACAGTAAACTCGTAATAATATAATGAAAAAAGAGAAGGCAAGAAAGTAACAATGAAGATGGCCTGCTAGGGTCCCTCTTGAAGTGACTCATCTTGAAAATGAAACAGGAAAGGAACCTCTGGAAGTTGAATAAAGGAAGTGCCTTCTGACCCTTGTCTAGACTCTGAAATGAGCAAACCAATCTGATAAGGAACAGTGTGAAGCAGTGTTTACCAATTTCTGTGAAGCTATGAATATAAAAAAGAGCCCCTGAATCATGAGCCCAGAAGAAATTAAGTTCAATGTTGGTTGTACAGATTCTGACTCACCATTATTTTAGGAGAAAGTCAGATTGCTTTTCTAGATGATTTTAATACCCTCGAATCTTAATCTTATCAAGCTGTGTTAGCTGACAAGCTACTAATGAGTTGATAGGTGGGGTGGATAAAATACGGTGAATGTCACAAATTAAAAATGTATTACATCAGGGGCTGGGGATTTAGCTCAGCGGCATAAGCACCTGCCTTGCAAGCAGGCAGTCTTGAGTTTGGTCCCTGATACCGATAAAAAGGAAAAAGACAAAAGAAAAAAAAATGTATTACATCGAAAGACACACTGCTATGAACCCCTCACTTCACACACACTGGGTCATTCTTGCCACTTTCTGAAGCAGTTCCAGAAGTCCCCTTTTGTGAGCATTTTTAGTTCCACTGTCCTGGCTGCCTGGATGTCCTGAATTGATTTGAAATGTGTAACTCCCCTTGTCATTCTGACTTTAGGGAAGAGCCAGAAGTTAGCCAGATCTGGTCACTCAGCTGGAGGAGGCCACACTAATGTTTTTACAAGCCTGCCTTTTGCCTGGCTAGCACAGAATAGCAGCATTCATCAGATTTTTTATCATACCTGGTAAAGAAAAGGACTTCCAGAATTATGTCAGAAATTTGTAAGAATGACGAAGTGTGTTTAAAGCAAAAGAGAGATTTTGAGGAGGATACATAAAATGTATGTATATATAGCAATGTATCTTTTACTGTAATCATTTTTTAAAAATGTAAACATTCACTGTATAAATTGATCACAGCTTATAAATTGTATTTTACACGCAACATTCAGCAAGACCAGAAAGACTCCTGAGTGCTCTTTCTTAATGTAACATTCAGGAAAAAAGTAAATTAACAAGAGATCTACAGTATTAATATAAGGGGTGTCCGCCTTCAGAAAACATGACAGTCAGTAACTCATGAGACAGGGACAGTTCTCTGCCTTGGCTGGGATTCTTTATTATCCTCTGCACCATCTAAATTTCTGCCCTCTCTACAATGGGAACTGTGGTGTCCGTCAGAGGAGCACTGGTTAACTAAGTTATGCATATCCACATAACAGAACACTTCGTAGTTTTTAGAAAGAGACAAGTGAAACTGGTTTACTCGACAGCTGGAGAAACACCTCAAAGTACAGAAGAATGCGTGCAGCGAGATTGTAGTGAGGTCAGTATCACTTTCTTTGCACTGGTTACCAGGGATGGGGAGAGGCTGCAGAAAGGCTTCCTGCCCTGTCTATACTGTTTGCTTTTTAAAAAAATGATGAATATGCATGACCTTCGTTTAAATAAAAATATGAACCTATAAGTGAAAACGACTTGAAGAATCATTTGAAAATGGGTAACTTTCATTTTCAATGTTACTCATTAGAAGTAACATTATTATTATTATTATTATTATTATTTTGGTATCAGCAATTGAACTCATGACCTTGTGCTTACTAGGCAAGCACATTATTAAAAGTAGATTTTCAAATACAGGCATATTCCTCTTGGAAGTTGTACATTTTTTTCTGAAATTGCTTTTGTTCTCAAGGATTACAGAAAAAGTGTTGCTGGGCATGGTGGCATGTGTCTGTAATTCTAGGACCTGGGAAGCTGAGATAGGATTGCCATGAGTTTGAGGCCAGCCTGGGCTACATAGTGAGTTCAAAGCCAGCCTGGACTACATAGCAAGACACTGTCTCAAAAAAAAAAAAAAAAAAGAAACACAATGCAAGTTGTAGAACTACATGAATATTCCTTTGCTACCCTCAGACTGGTGGATATCACTGCTGAACGATGCTTTCTTGTTCGCATTGACAATTGCTTACTTGCTTTCTTTTTTGGTGGTGATGCTGGGGAGATTAAACCGAGGGCCATGAGCATGCTAGGCAAACACTCTCCCACTGAACTATATCCCCAGTTGGTTTTAAAACTTTTTATTTTGAGACAGGGTCCCAGTAAATTGCCAAGGCTAGCCTTGGACTTGTAATTCTTCTGTGACAGCTTCTCAGTAGCTGGGATTATAGGTGTTACAACTACATGCCAGGTTTTCACTAATAATTTCTGATAAGAAACCTAAATATCCAACTAGTCTTCAATGGAAGGTTTATTTTGGGCCTCTTCTTGTGTCAGTGTCATAACAATATGATGGGGATAAGAAAGGAGCTTTATTTTCAGAACTCAGCGAAGACTGAGCACTGGAACTAGAAGAACACTAAGGTGCACCATGCCACACGATGATTGCAGGGTTGCTTTATGAGGACTGAAGCATGAGACAGGCAGATATGATAGGAGGTGCTTAGGGCTGTCACGTCGAGGTGTGATAATACAGGTTGGCTGACCATGGTCTGTTATTAGAGGCCACTGGCTCACTCCTGCAGTCCCTAGTGACAGCAGTGGAACATGGGAGGGGGGGGTATCAACACCCAGAGGGTACCACGAGTCAGTTCTCTTTTCACTGGAACACTAAAGAGACCAGAGGCAGCTGCACGGTCACCCATTGGGATGCGTCAGTTCAAAAGTGTGCTGTGCACTTAGGCCGAGTCAAGTCAAATTTAAAGAGAAAAATGATAACTTTTTTAGTTCTTGGACACCCCAACTTGGTGGACTAGGACTCTTTTTAATGAATAGCACATTGCTTATTTTTCTTTACAAAAAGTACGTTTATTGCAGAAAACTGTAAAACAAAGTTAAGTAAAAACTAAAACCCATAGAAAGGAGGTTTTTGTAACTATACCACTGAGTTATAATCAGCACCAAAGATTTTGGCTTATGCCTTCAGAATTTATCCATTGTATACCCATCTGATGCAAATACGTACACATATGCATCAGTTCATATTTATAAAACAAATGACAGCATCTTTTCTTTTTTTTTGGACCAGGAATCACGACCTCACACTTGCCAGGTAGGCACTTATGCCTGCTGAGCTAAATCCCTGGCCACATCTTTCTTGTACTAATTTAGAATAGAGACCTAACTGCAGGTGCTTGTGAACTACGCTTGGCTGATGTCTTGTGGCTGCATCTTACCACCTCAGAACAATAGGTCAGACACGGAATTATGTAAACAGGGCATAAATGAATTCTAGAAGAAAATGCCTGCATTCTCCACCCTAATAACCAATTTCATTGAATTGAATTCAACCAATTTCATTTCATTGAATCGGAGTCCTCTCTGAAAATGGCTTCAATAAGCAAGGTCCTCGGCCCAAGACTGCTCAAGGTACCCCTTAAAGGGACATCACAAGCTCTAGAACAATACAGCCTTCTCCTAAACATCTGAAACGATTCATACTTACCTTCCGAGGCTTCACCTTATCTTGCAAGTCATACTGGCCAATTCCTTTATAACTGATTCCAAGCCACCAAGGAAGTCCTTGTTTATCCTAGGAGATGGAAAAGCATGAGAACAGCACCCTGTTATTACGTCTTCTTAAGGTGAGATAATATTTACCAATTTTCTCCCTCAACAAGTATCAAGACGTTCAAAATAACATTGTTTGGTAAACAAAGCACTACTTTTAACCTCTTTACAAAAATGCTTTCTTAGTGTTTCTTGTGATGAAACATTTTAAATCAAAAGAAACCAACACTGGTAATCTATCAATAAAGAATGAAACAGTATTCTAAGGTTTTTTGTGTTTGTTTTGGAGACAGGGTCTCACTGTGTACTTCAGGCTGACCTTGAATTCACTTATGTAGCCTAGACTGGCCTTGAACTTGTGATCCTCCTGCCTCAGCCTCCCAAGTGCTAGGATTACAGGCCTGCACCACTACACTGGCATGAAACAGTATTGCTTTGATCAAACATTTTAAGACAAATAAAATGTAAATGATTCAACAAATAATCAATCCCACCTGGGTTTGGTAGGACACACTTGTAATCCCAGCGCTTAGGAGGATGAGGCAGAAGAATCACAGTTCAAGCCTGGGCTACAGAATGAGTTCAAGGCCACCCTGAATGACACATTGACACCCAGTCTCAAAAAATGAAAGAAAGAAAGAAGCAAAGAAAAGATGAAAGAAGGAAAGCATGCAAGCAAGCTAGTTATAAACTAATAAAAAGATGAGTGTTCTCTCAATCCCCATAACCAGTTATAAAGGTTGGGGAAGTTTCCAAAGAATTACAAAGATGAAAAGAAGTGGTTTCCAAATCTTGATGTTTATAATACAATGAACAATGAAGGTAAAAATATTTTTTAAAAAACATTTTGAGGGAATGTACAATTCAATACCAGGATGTTTGCATAATCAGTCTGAGGTACTTATGAGCAGGGAAGTGATTTATTTTTTCATAAATTTGTTTTAGCTCTTGCCAAAGGAAAGGATATTTTGACCTAGGGACAGAAAAATTTAGGCTTCATCATATACCTATATGCAAATCAAGATCAGTGGAAACAAAATTTAATTGGCAAACATTTTTAGAACAGGGTATTTTCATTATACAAGTAGTTATTATCTAGTTTCCTAAATCTTTGATAGTAAAGGCTTTTTAGCATCAAAACCCTCAAGAACCGGTCAATGTTATAATTATTCCTGGTCTAGGATGTAGCTTACAGTAGTAAAACACCACTGAGCCCCTGGTTTAATCCCTACCACTGCAAAAATAAAAATAAATAGTAAGTACTGTAAATAAATAAAAAGTTATTTCTCTTTCAAACCAGACTCTCTTCTTAAACTATGCTCTGTCTCTTAACATTTCAAAAATATTTCTTAGCCTCTTTCTGCTTGCAAACACCGGAAAATTCTATGCAAATACAAAATATATTGTGTGAAAAGTGGGATCGCGAATCTTGCAAAAATGTCAGCACCTCTTGAAGCCGTTGAAAGAACAGTGGAGAAGGCACGATTCTCACAAGCAGCACAATGAAAGGAAGGCCTGATGGAATTATAGGGTGAACAATTGGAAAAGAAAATCAGCGGGGGTAAGAAAAAAGAAAGGTCTAGGGCTGGGTGTAGCTCAGTGCCCAGCATGAACTGAGCGACATGAGACCCTGGGTCCAGTCCCCCCAAGCCCTCCTCCCTCACAGTACCTCAGGCTTGTAAGAGGCCTGGGTAAAACACCTGAACGTATCAAGTACTTTGCAAAAATGAAATGCTTCATAGTTTACTAAAAGTGTAAGATATCATCAAGCCGTAAAGTTTGAAGAAAGCCATTTCTATTTGAAATGCTGTAAACATTCCTACAGACAGTTTACACGTACATGCACATTGTTAAGTGATTTTAGAAAGCTGGCTTTTGTCCAGTAACTCCAAGAGTCACGGTCATTTGAAAGCTTTGTAATGTAGAAAGTATTTACCTTTACTGCGTAGTAATGGACTCCGTAAGTTGGCAGAGCCTCTACTATTTTCATATACCTATGGAAGAGGAATATATATCATCCTCATTAAACGAGTCAAAGGGCTCTTTCCAGAAAAGTGATTTAAGGAAATACGATTGGTTTCTATTTTCCTCATTTAAACTGTGACTAATGTCTTTGACGCAAGCAGAAATAGAACAAACCATTATGGGGATTAATGTAGTTTATACCTTATTCATACATAGGAACTTTCTAACCAAGTATTAATTTCAAAGAGCTATAGGAAATGTTATTTTCTGTGTAAGTTCAAGCCTAGAATGGGCAACTTAAAGATTTAGCAAGACCCTATCTCAAAATAAAAATTAAACAAGGTGTGGTGGCCTATGCCTGTGATTCCCAGCCCTTGTGAGGCTGAGGCAGGAGGATTGCTATGAATTCAAGGCAAGCCAGGGCTATATAGTTCAAAATCAGCCTGAACTACATAGTGAGACCCTGTCTCAAAACAAACAAACAAACAAAAATAAATAAATAAAAAGATGAGCTTTGTGGTTGTAAACCTGATTTAAAAACTAGGTATGGGGAAAGCCAGGCGTGGTGGAGCACTCCTATGTATTTCAAAAATAAAGACTATGGCAAAAAGAAGCTAACACTTGCTATTTTTAATTCAAGAAATCTTTGAATGAACTCAGGAGAGGCGGTGCACTTCTGTATTCCCAATCCATGGGAGGCGAAGGCAGGAGGCCAGCTTGGGCTATGTACTGAGAACTTGTGTTTAAAAACAAACAACAGCCAGGGATTTAGCTCAGTGGCACAAGCACCTGCCTGGCAAGCCTGAGATTTTGATTTCAATCCTAGTACAAAAAAAAAAAAGAGAAAGAAAGAAAGAAAAAGAAAAAACAAACAACAACAATAAAAATCATTTATACTTTTCAGGTTTTGGAGTAGATTGACTTGTATAAGATTCCTCTCTGCCTTCAAGGAAATGAGGTTCTTGTTCAATTCAAGTGGACTTTAAAATGATATTCCAAAGACCAATTTCTCTGGACATGGTAATCAATAATGTAATACTTTTTTTTTTTTTTTCTAAGCAAATGGCCTTCGTGTAAACGATCTGGACTCCACAGCAGGGTCTGAGCAGCTGCATTAAACAATCCCTGGTTGGAGCCACACCACACTGATCAAGGGGAGGAGAAACAAACAGACCCTGCAAGTAAGAAAGGACACTTTATGTGTGAAGGTACGAACAGCTATTTTGAGAACAAGAGATACTACGGCAGTCACTGGTGATTTTCCTATTGTCTGGTTTTAAAGGCCTATAATGCTTTCATTCTTTTGATAGGTTTTATACTAGTTTGTCTTGTTTAAATTCATTGTGTGTGAAGATATGTACAACTATTTCAAAGAAAACAGGAGACATTTTGGTAGGCAGTGTTGATTTCCTGTTGTCTTGTTTTGAAATCCTGTGTTGCCTGCATTGTTTTGCTCTGATCTGCTTTGTTCTGTTTTATTCTCTTTAAAGTAAAAAAAAGGAGAGAAAGAAAAAAAAAATAAAGGCTATTTTGTAACATGCTTATCGGCCTCACTAAAACCCTTAGTAGTTACTACCTTCTTTCCTTCTCCCTTCTTTCCTGCCTCCTTTCCTTCATCTTTCTCTATGTCCAGCACAAGAAACAGAGTAATGAGTTAAAAGGTCAAGACTTCAATGTGACATCTGCCCTGAAGACCACCACAGGTGTGTCACAGTAAAAACCAGATGGCAGTGGGAATGCAAGGAAAGAATATGCCTGGATCAGGATGGGGGAGGTGGGCCTTTAGCCCAGCTCTCATATGCCCTGTGCTAGGCTTGGAAGATTGTTTTTTTTTTTTTTTAATTGTATAGTTAAAGTTCTACTCGTCAATTACTACACTAATAATGCACTTAAATTGATCGTTTTTAATAAGTTTTAGAAATTTAATGTATAGGTGAATGATTTTTTTCCTTGGTGGAGTACTCGGACTGATCTGAGGACTTTCATTTGCACTGAGCCATATTCTCAGATCATTTTTAATTTTTAACTTTTCTTTTTGATATAGGGTCTTGGTAAATCACTAATTTATCCAGGCTGGCTCAAAATTAGGATCCTCCTGCCTCAGCCTTCCAAAGTACTGGGAATACAGGGGTGTGTCACTATGCCTATCTAAGTGAAAGTTCTTAATAAGTCAGTACCTGACTCCACAATGGTGAAATACAGAAATGTATCCCTCTAGTTCTTCACAGCAGGAAGAAACCAATTAATCAACACCAATATGCTATGTGCTCCACTCAAGTAGAATCAAAAACTGAATTTTGAGCTTCTCTTTGCATATACTGGAGGACCTGGCATCCTCGGGTCTGGACTCTGAAGCTAAGCAAACCCACTCCTATGTGTGGTGAGAGCTGTCTGATTCTTCCCACGGTTCCCACCCGACCTGCGGGTCAGTTCCAATAGCCACCTGCCAGGGTAAGCACCTGTGAAGGTAGCACCAGGATATGGGACAACCGAAGGCATTTTCTAATTGTGGAAAGCTATTTCTAACTGAAAACCGTGTACACAAAAACTACACCACAACAATGATTTTAAATGACTTCTTCCAGTGGAGCCGTTAGAATGGTATCTCAGCAAAAGGACGGCGAAGATACTTACTGCACCACAGCCTGTCCTCGAGTCAGACCTTTGATTTTCAGATAATGCTCGATCACTCTGTCCTCACTGTAAAAAAGGAAATAAAAAGCACAGCAACTCATGATTACCTGAGGCACAGACTCTACTTGCAGATCTCTGAGTGGCTACTAGGTGGCTACTAGACGAGGCCCTAACCAACCCGTTCAGAAGACACAGTGGGGTCAACTTCTGTTCTGTAGCACACGGATTTCTGGATTTCAGACATTTTGAGATAGGAGATTAGGGTGTGGCAAAGCTGGCTGGGGAAGCAGGCATGACCTGTTAATTACAAAATCCCAGACACGGATACCTGTGCAGAACAGTTCCCAAACCCCCACATGTGGACTTGTGCAAGAACTCGAGCAGGTTTTCAACGGGATGGCCTAGACCTGTCCCTAGCCTGAGATGTAGGATCCCAGCACTGCCTTTCAGGACCTGTATGGAGAAGTTCTCTTGAGATTTGGACAATATAAAGGCCACTTCAGTGCCACGAAGAGCTTGCTAGCGTAACCTTCCATGATAGCCATGCTGTGTTTATTTTTGCCTTTAGCATCTTTTTCTCTTTAATTGACCCAAGTTCACTCTGCAGAGCCAGTTTATCCCCTCGCTCTTCAACTTATGCTTTCTTGAATAAACTAGGCCACTGGTTTTCCATATCCGTTCAATTCTTTATTCAAGATGAGAAGAATGGGGAATCCAACTCCAGAGGGAGAGGTGAGCAACCCAGAATCCAGTAACCTTTAGTGGGGGATCCACTTCAGAAGCAAGCTACCTGGTAACAATTTGATGGCCTCCATTATGATATTTAAAGATATTTACATGACATGCCCTTAAGTTATAAAAATATCATTCACTAGAAAAGGAAACGAGGTAAGTTTCTCTAATGGAAAATTAATATCTTGGATGGAAAATGATAAATACAAAAAAAATTAAATCCTAGTTGGAGAACATTGAACCTAAGAGCTGGCCTCCTCCTTTTGGTTAGGAAAGGGGGATGGATCAGCAAGTATTAGGTGTTACAGACTTTTTCCTTGAATTATTTAGACAGATTTAAAAGTAAAACTGCTTTGAGTCAGTGTGCAATCCAGACTACTCTTATTGTTGGCACAGTGACACAGGGCTTCAGGAGAAAACCCTTCCCACCTGGCTAAAATCAACTGCCTCACCCCATTTTCAGACAGGCAACTTTTCTTATCCTATCTAAAGAGTAACCTAGAAAACTAAAAATGTTTATTTTTATATGTCTTTTAAAAGAATACTTTTAACAATGATTTAGTTGGGTATGGAGGTACATGCCTGTGATCCCAGAACTCTGGGAGGCTGAGGCAGGAGGCCTGCAAATTTTAGCCCCCACCCTGGGCAATCTGGAGATTCCATGAGATCCTGTCTCAAAATAAATAAAAAGAGGCTGAAGATACAGCTCAATGTGAAGACCCTGAGTTCAATCACAAGTCCCCTCTTCAAACAAGCAAAATAAAAATAAAAACAAAATACACACATACAAAAAAAAATCCAAAATGAAAACTAGTAACTTGTTAGAAAGTTCAAGAGTTAGAGTAGAATGTGGTCCTTACACTCAACTTCACTATATATTTGAGAAACCAATTCCAATCTTCATATTAAGCTTTCAAAGTCGAATATTTTATAATTTTTATTTTGTAATTTTTTGGTGTGCAGTGTAGGTATCAAACTCAGGGTCTCAATCATGTTAGGCAAATCCTCTACCACCAAGCTATTTAGCCAGCCTTATTATGGGAAATCATTTTCAAGACTTGAAAAGTGAAACCAAGGAGCTTATATTTAAAGGGAATGTAAGTCATTTGAAAAGAAAAAAAAAATGGTTTCTGGGAACGAATTGGGAGTGTTAAATAAGTACGATGGACTTGCTAAAATACAAATGAAAACAACTCAAAACATACAATGATGTCCAGCAGCAGACCCTTTAGAAGTGCTCTGGTCAAGAATATCTGTATTTTATACCATACCGTGTTCTGCTCGATGAAGCCTGAGCCACACAGTGACAGGTACTGAGCACAGTTCACCCAACAATGCTTCAAAGGGCAGCTCAGCCACTTCAGGGAGATGCACAGGGACAGCCACTCTTACACTGCCCTGCAAGGCATGGCTTGGCATGACAATCTCCTGTGAGTTTCCATCCTGACAGCTCCCAGCAGGGGGATCCGGACTCACCAGTATGCCAGGGAAGGGTGCTCCTGGAGAGTTTTTGTTGGGAAGGCTGGCAGTGTCTTTAAATCTTTCCTGGCATTTTCATCACTGAAAAGAAACATAATACGGTAATGTCAGGCACCTTCACCTAAAGTTACTCAAGCTGCCTACCAAAAGAATGAGACCTGAAAAGTCACAGCTCATGGGATGTTGGGTTCTCTTAACATGTCCACACATACAAAGTACTGTGCTCTGAGGAGAAACAGCCCTCGGATTTGACAGTCAAGACATGCAGTGGTATCTGGAGATTATAATACTTCCTGTATGTATCTATTTTATTATATCACAATTAGAATTGTGCATTTTTCCTATTGTGTTTTTATACAGCAGTCTTCACACTTCTTTGTGAACTCCATATCTCCACATTTGTGTAGCATCTGGTCACTTATCTTTAGTGGCTACACAACATTCACCATGTTGGAATACAGGTTATCATACATCCATTCATTCGCATAGCATTGTCAACCTTTCACCATAGATACTGCAATAAGATGGTTTTGGTAGTAGAACTTTCTACTACCCTTTGTTGGTTTTCCACCAGACTTGGAAATAAAATGGACCAAGTCAGAACTCTCTGTGGAAATTTCATTTCTGTGGAAATTTCTGGAAATAGAAGAGGACTGGAGAATGTGTCTGATGAAACCCAAGATAGCCCTCAAACTGCATCAATTGGGCTCAAATGCATCTTGTGTGAAGTTTTGCTGTTCTCTCGTTATAAAATGGCAAGACAACAGTTGTTCAGAGAAAGGTGTGGCCTTCATGAAACTGAGAAGGAACGAGTCTATGAAGAAGTAAGAAGAGCCGGTTATAGGTGGTCCTGCACTGTGTGAGAGAAAAGACTCTGACTGGCACTAGGGTTGGAGGAGACAATCTGAGGAAACAGATGGGACTCTGTGGGAGCTGCGAGGCCTCAGAGAAACCCAAGAAGACGCTGCTCACAGTCCTCGACCCACTGTGCTCATGGCACAGCACGATGCTGACTCTTCCTCCTCCCACTCTTACCAGCCCTTGTGGAGAGGTTACAAGCATCAGCACCATGTTTAAAAGGTTATTTTCCTCACGGAAGGCTCACCACTAGCCTTCCCATGCAGAGTGCTGTTATAACCCATGCTCTGTGGGATGTTTAGAGAGAAGACGTCTCCATGTTTCACTGCTACTCTGTAGGGGACCCAGAAGGAACCAGTCTGGTTGGCCCTAAGTTCATTTTCGGTGTGCATGTGTTTGTGTGGGGGGTACTGGGGATGGAAGTCAGGGCCTCCAACATGCTGGCCAGATACTCTACCACTGAGCCTCTGGAGACCAGGCTCTTAACCACCGCATTACTGGAGTCTCAGGCAGACTTTAGGGAGGTGTCCCAAGTGCAGACAGGAACACTCTGGTCTCTGGGAAGACTCCGCTCTGCTTCTACCCAACCCCAAGGGCCAAATAAAAACAATAACAAATCAAGTTTCACACTCCATCATGTATGCGGTTTTATTTAGTTTCCCTGGGTTTGCCCAAAGGGGATCATGACACTGAAGTAGTGGATCATCCCGCCCCCGCCCCAGCAAGCAGAGGACAAATGTGGATTCGAGATGAATTTCCTCCCAAAGCATCAATGCCACACTCAAATCAAGTGCTACTACGCCCAGGTCACCCTGGGGTCCAGCCATGGCCTGCAGGGGCTCAGCCCAGCCACACTCTGCTGCCCTGGAAACCGCTCACTGCCATCCATCCCTCATCAGCTTGTGGGTTTCTCCTTTAGTGCCTGCACAAAGTTTATGTTCTGGTTCTGTCACCAAGTTTCATGACCACGCCACAGGACAAGGAAGTGAGCCCGCTGAGCAGGCTCTACATAATTTACTGTCTTTTCTTAAGAATAGATAAGACGAGAGAGCCTGGCATCTTGCTTGGAGACATTGTGATTTGTACCTGTCAATGTTATTATTATTATTTTTTTTTTTTTTGCTTTAAAGTTGTATTTACTTGATTAGGCATGAGGTGAAGAACTTTCCCATATTTAAAAAAATATTATTTTAAAAATCAAAACAGAGCCAGGGGTGGTGTTGCATGCCCATAATCACAGCACTTGGGAGGCTGAGGCAGGAGGATCCTTACAAGTCTGAGACCAGCCTCAGCTACAAAATGAGCTCAAGGCCAGTCTGAGCTACATAGTGAGACCCTGTCTCAAAAAGACAAAAACAAACAAACAAAAAAAATCAAAACAGAAAAAAGGATAGAAACGATACTGAATTTCAAAAATAATAGTAGGAAATTAATACTAGTTAATATAATGCATATTGCTATCTTAGAAGTGCTTGTTCAGGTTACAAGACTTAGGCATAAAAAATGATCAAATGATCAAACAATCAAACAATGAAAGCACAAACTGTTCTTTTTGATAAACTAATAGATTAGTAGTATAGTTATCTATTTTGTATGTGTATATAACATATATGTATATATTTGTGCAGTCAACATTACATTTTAAAAGCAGGGTTATGGCCCTTCCTGCAGGTGAATGATTTAGCTTTCTAAATTACTGCAGGAAATACGAAGTCACTAGGCTCCTGTTATTACATAAGAATAAACCTCTCTATTCATTTAAAATGTGAGCGGTTAATCTTAATCACACTGACAATCTTGGGAAACTGGTTTGGGTTTCCGGAAAATCAAAATATACCACAATCCAATTTATCCATATTAAAGGTCAACCGTCAACTTCCAGGGTTAATATTTATTTTGCTTAATAATTTCTCTCATGCTCTGTTCTAAAAAGCCTGTTTTTCTTTTTGCAGTGCAAAGGGTGGAACCAGGGCCTCAAGCATGCGAGGCAAGTGCTCAGCCGCCCGCTCCTTCCCCCTGCTATGGCCATTTACATTTAATAGAAGGCTGCTGTGGTGGTTTCCTTCTTATGAGGGGCAAATACACATATATTTTCTAAAGCAATAAACTAAAGACAACACTGTTTTCATCACCACCAATCACACACACATTGTTATATTTTTGGATTCAAGTGAATGTATTCCAAGAATCCAGCCTACTATTCACTTATGGCCTTAGGTTATAGAAACTGCTGTGGTAATCAAGATCCTAGTTTGTTAGATATTGCTATGTATCATAATTTGACTTATTCATTTATTTTTATTTATTTATTTTTTTGTCTTTTTCGTTTTTATCGGTACCAGGGATCGAACTCATGACCGCACACTTGCAAGGCAGGTGCTTATGCCACTGAGCTAAATCCCCAGCCCCGACTTACTCATTTAACAAGTATGTGTAAGTCTCTACTGCATGCCTAATATAGAACCAAGTGTCATATGTTGGTGTGACTTTTAACTCACACAAAGGTAGTGAGACAAAAAAAAAAAAAAAAAAAAAAAAAAAACAGGAACAAAGAGTATGAGAAAAATTATTCAAATGCTACTCAAAAGCTCACAGTTGAGAAGAAGCACAAAATGGGAGACTTGTATCTCCTGCCCTTTAGGATGGTTTTTGTGCTGTGCCCCTCAGATCATAAGCATTTCCTAGCATTTAAGCACTTAATGCAGGGGCTGAATGCAGCAACTTGTGGGTCTAGGGTGTAACTAGAGAAGTAAATAGTTGTATGCTTCAAGTGGAGAGAAATATTGCCTGTACTGGAGGAGTTTTGGGGGGGCGGGGTGGGTGGAGTCAGGGTCTCGATGTGTAGCTGAGGCTAGCCTTGAACTCAACATGTAGTCCAGGCTGGCCTTGAACTCATGGAGATTCTCCTGCTTCAGCTTCTCAGGTGCTGGGAGTACAGGTGTGTGCCTCCACACCCAGCTAGAGTTGGAGTTTTTGAAAGATAAATTTTGGTCTTCAACACATCATATTATCGAATCTTTTCTAGAAAAATTTTTACTCTACACAATTAGAACTTATACAATTTATAAGAAGTGATACAGCATTATTTATCTAGAAATATTGGCTGAATAAATCCATAAATTATTAGAGATTAATCATGACCCAGCACCCTAGAGAACAATGAATATTCACTGAGACCTTTTGTTGTATAATCAATCACTGCAAAACAACTGAAATACGTATTATCAGAAAAGTGGCTTAGCGATCATTTTAAGGAGAATTATATTACTTTAAAGAGAAATTTAGTCAGTCCTATTGATCCACCATGGGTTTCACATCTGTGAATTCAATCAATTATAGGCTGAACACATTAAAATAAATTTAGGTTTGTTTTGAATACATACTGCCTTTTCCTTTATCATTATTCTCAAAACAAAATAGTAATAACTATTTACATAGCATTTACATCATAGTAGGTATAAACCATCTAGAGAAGATTCCAAGTGCATGGGAGCGCGTGTGTAGGGGACATTAAAATACCACACCATTCTATGCAAAGGACCTGAGAATCTTCAAATTTTGTCATGGGGGTGGTGGTGGTCCTAGATCCAGTTCTCCATGAATACTATGGGACCATTCTACTTCAGCAGATGGAGCACAGGGAGTGTTTTTTAACGTGGTAAAATTATTCTTATTCTATTTATTTAAAATTATTCTTATTCTATTCTTATTCTAAAATTATTCTTATTCTAAGATGACACAAAGATTTGTCAAAATGGCAGGAACCTGGAACACACAGCAGGAAGAGTAAACCCTAGTCTGTCTCCAGGCTTCTGTAACATGCACCACACTAACACAAGCTGTTAATAGTAAGGTAAGCAGTGTGTGAGGAAGGAGAGGAGCTGCGTAGGAACTCCGCACTTTCTGCTCCATTTTTCGGTAAGCTTAAAACTGCTCTAAAAAATAGTCTGTTGAGAACAAAAAGAACAAGAATATACTTTAGATTAGTGGTTTTCAATTGGGACAATTTTGTCCCGAATTTGGCAATTCTTGATACAGCTGAGGAAGAAGGTGTTCATGGTAGTCCTTGGATAGAGGTCATGATGCTGCTGACATCCCACATGCACCAGACAGCCTCAGCAACAGAGAATTAGCTCACCCCAAATGTCAATAATGCCAATGTTGAGGAACTCCACATTCGATTATTTAAACAATTCTGAGGTGACTGGGGACATGTGCCTAGTAAACATGAGGTCCTGGGTTTGTTACCTAGTGCCACCAGCAAGCAAGTTAGCTAGACAAATATAGCTTAGAATTCCACCCTATTAGATTTTCTTTTTGTTTTTTTGTACCAGGGATCGAACTCATGACCTCGCACTTGCCAGGCAGGGCACTTATGCTGCTGAGCTAAATCCCCCCTTAATGCATTTTTCAATTGTATCTCTTTTACACTTAAGAGATGTTTTTCTTATGTCACTCAGATTATGAGTATCAGAGATCTCAGAGGCAAAGGCCCAATAGCAGCCAAGTGAGGCAGGCATTAGAAAACTGACTA
Organism: Cavia porcellus; assembly: GCF_034190915.1. Taxonomy (NCBI): domain Eukaryota; kingdom Metazoa; phylum Chordata; class Mammalia; order Rodentia; family Caviidae; genus Cavia; species Cavia porcellus. Next base: position 52,208,137 of record NW_026947496.1, read on the forward strand.
GCCAAAAAACAGCAAGTCGTACAAAGCATCAGGTACAGGACACAAAAGAAAGGGAAGAGACTAAGAGAAAGAGAAAAGCCATAGCCCATTGAAGGACAGAGGGTCCTTCAGTTACCCATCATAAGTTGAAAATATCGTAAGTTAAAATTTGTTGACTTGGGTCAGGGGTTTAGCTCAGCGGCATAAGTGCCTGCCTGGCAATCACGAGGTCATAAGTTCAATCCCCATTACCAAGAAAAAAAATTATTGACTATACTCACCCTACTGGACAATATAGCATAGTCAAGCTTGCCTTACCAATTTTTAGGACACTTATATTATCCTACATTTGGGTAAAATCATCTAAAATCCTTTGACAATAAAGTGTTAAGTATCTCAGACAACTCAATAACTATGTCCAAAAAATGCTTTGGTTGCACAGTAAACTTAAAGCTGCGGCTGCCCAGGAACACAAGAAGGCTGCACTGCATGTCACCAGAATCAGAAACCATCAAAAATCAAGCTGGGTATGGTGGCATATACTGTAATCTCAGCATTCTGGGAGGCTGAGGCAGGAGAATCTCAAATTTAACCTCAGCCTGGGAAACTTCTCATAAAATAAAATAATAAAAAAGGGCTGAGGGTTGCTCAGTGTGAGGCCCTTGAAATCAATTCCAGTACTGGAGGAAAAATTTTTTTAAAAAACCAACATCAAAATTCAGAGCACATATTCAATAGGTATCATTTTTGCATCACTGTAAAATTAGAAAATCCTAAGTTAACCATTATAAATTGAGAACTGTTCGTAGTAGTCAGGATATAGATTTGACTATGTATGACGGAGATCAAAATTGTAACTAATTTCTCTTTCCATAAATAGAGCCAGAATAGCCGGAAATGTTGAGGAATAAATCTCTTTGGCAGCTCTACCACTCCCAGCATGTTGCTTCCCCTCACAGCGCCTATGATAGCTCAGCACTGGGTGCACTAAGCAGGGGTCAAGAACACACTCACTCCTGTAGGAGCAGAGGCGGGAACCTCTGGCTTCCCTAACCTCAGTGGCCAGAACGTCGTTGTTAACATGCTAGCCGTAGCTGCAAGGGTGGCTGGGATATGTAGTCTTTATTTTGCTCAACCACAGGCAAAGATTATAATACTTTATATACATATTACACATTATAATAGGTTGGAGAAAAGGAAGATTAGGTGGGAACACAATCTTATTTTATCCATTTTAAAGAGCCCCCACTCAGAGTCAGGTTATTTCTGCCACACAGGAATGTCAATCCGTCATTGTCTAACAAATGTATTTTTAAAAAGTTCAAAGTCCTAGTGTTTTATAAAATATGTCAGAATTACAAACTGAGGACATCAGTACACAGCAGCCTATCACCCTCGGTTTGTAATTTCTAATATAAGCTACCTGTTTTAGTAAAGGATGGAGGGAGGTATTTTCTATTTTTCAACTTAGTTGCTAGTTTCAGGTAATTTATTAATAACACAAATTGTTAGTAGCATATGAATGAAAGAGATACATTAGTAATTTAGAGAAACATGGAGTCTGGATCATTCCAAAAGAATATGTTTTCAGAAAATAACATAGCTTTATTCCTTTGCAATGGAAAACTTGCCTATTATGAGTCTGCAAGTCTGGTCTTTTGTGCAATTGCCGATAACATCAATTTTAAGGACCTATTTATTACAGAAAATTTCCAGTAAGTCCTCATAATGTGTCTGAGTTACGAGTTTGGTTACACTGCCACAAAAGAAAGCCCACAGAAGAATTAAAACATGATTGGAACAGGCAGGCTGTAGAAAAATATGCTAAACCCTTGAACAAATTGTGCATGGAAGTATAAATCCAAATGACTAACAGATAAGAGAAATGTGTTCAACTTTGTATGAATTCAGAGAATTACAAATTGTATCTTCAATGAATTATTCAAAGGCACCAGACTATCAAACGCATGAAACTTTGACTGTTTATATGAAGATGTAGAGTAACAGGAACTCTATTCCTTTACTAATCAGAGTGTAAAATGGTCTACTGTTTTGGAAATTTGCATGCCTCTCTGGCCTAGGAAACATTTGTTAGTTATAGCTCAAGAGAAACTTCTGCACAAGAATAAGGTTTATAGCCGCATTGCTTACAATAAGACAAAAAGGAGCCAGGTGTGGTGGTGGAAGAAGCTAAAGCAGAGGGGTCTTGAATTTGAGGTCAGTTTGGGCTAAAAAAAACAGATTCATGTCTGGCCCAGACTAACTAAAAGGGAAGAAGGAGAAGGAAAAAGAAGAGAAAGAGGAGGAACAAGAAGGAGGAGGAAAGGCAAGAAGAAGAGGAAGAGAAAACAACATGGGTAAATTTCATAAATATAGAGCAAAGACACAAGACCCTACACAAGGAACACACCATGATTCCATGAACGCAGGTCCCAAGTAAGCAAAATGAAGCTACAATTTTATATAGGTGACAAAATGGTAAAGCAAGACAAGAAAATATACGCTATAGTTTTAAAAAAAAGTACCTCTGAGGAAAGGGGGAGCACTTTACTGCTGTAGGAGGTATGATCACAGTGAAGGCGAGGAAGCTTCTAGGGACCTGACGACATTCCTCATGGCTGGGGTTACAAGGGTACGCTTTCCAGATTGTTCTTTCTATTTCATGTATGTTTCATGCATTTTTCTGTATAATCATTCACACCAAATCTAAGTTAGACGTGACCAGTGAGTGGATGTGGGTGTGGAAGAACAAGCCGAATACTGTTTAGACCTAATGTGCTGCAGAGCTAACGCAAGAGGTTAGAACTTGGTGACCAAGACCTGACCCCTCCAGGGTGTGCACAGCACAGGCATATTAGTCTACAGGGTTAATTCCGATCATTTTCAGAGTTTAGGCTCAAACAGGATTTCATGTTTGAATGGACAGACAGCAACTGGGCGCTTGTTTGTTTGCCCTCCTGGCCAATCTGTCTGAGAGCCTGAGCCTGCACCACGTGAGCTTGCAGGGGGACACAGAGGGCCCCTCCCTGGCTAGCGGGGCAGGCAGCACAGCTAATATGAACCAGGATCAGCCTCAGCGTCTGGGGGAGAGCTGGACTGAGAGCCGCTGGGAGGAGAGAAGCCTCCATCGGGATGTCTCTGCCTTTCACTAGCAATAAACACACTCACCCTGCCTGGACATTCCTGACCCTAATGGAAATGGATATGTTATTTTAAAGCTGCACTTGACCGGAACTGTCTTGAGGGACTGGTTTCTCCAGGTCCCAGCCAGAGAGAAGGCCCATAAATCTACATCACTCACTACTTCTCAGTGACCAAGTCAGCGATGGCTTTTCTCTAGCGTTTCAGTAAGAATTTAAATGTCACTGCCAAGAATATGCTTGCATTTTATCTGAGTATCGAGGCTGAGCCCTTCCCTTAGGCATTCCAGATTCGTCTCTCAATAGGTTTCCAAAAGAAAGCTGTCCTGGCCCTCTATTTAGCCATAACAAGTATTTTTCAGGATATGATTCCTCTAGGCACTTTCAAGCCCCCTTTCACGGGCTGTTGTTTTTCTTTACTGACCTCAAAAGCCCTGCTGGAATGTGCCAGCCCCACTCATTTTTGAGAAAGCCACATGGTTGGCAGAACCAACACGAGTCTGTGTGTGCTGGAGCGCTTGTGTGGAAAAAGCCACCCCCAGCAAATGTGTGCACCTGCTGTGGCTAACTGCAGGCTCGCTTACAGCAACAGCGAGCCACCTGCCATTCGGAGGCTGGGGTGGAAGGAGGGTCACCAATTAGCAGAGGACGCCTGCTGGCACTTCCTCAACCTAGAAAAATTGGAGACCCCTCTGTTTGGGCTTGGTGTGACACTGTCCCTAGGTTCCTAGGGAAGAAAGGGAGAAAGAAAAAAAAGTCCATACCCTAAAGTTCACTTTTCTTATCAGTGCCAAAGCTCTTTCTTATGGGAAATACAAACCAAATGTGCACTAAAAGTGCAAGTTATAGATGATGATCAAATTATGTATAATGGAGGGTATTATTCCTGTGGGCACTTTTAAGCCAGCTGTTACCAGCTGTTGAGGCAGGAGGGTCTCAAGCTAAGGGCCAGCCTAGGAAATTTAGAAAGAACCTGACTCAAAATAATATGTAGAACTGGGGATGTAGCTCAATGGAGTTTTTGCAGAGCATGCACAGGGTCTTAGAAAATCCCCAGCAATCCCTGCTAAACAAATAAAAGCAAAATACAAAGTACTGAATGAAAGCATGGTGGTACACGCCTGTGATCCCAGCATTTGGAAGGCTGAGGCAGGAGAATCACAACCTTGAGGGCAGCCTGGACTACACAGCAAGTACAAAACCACTGTGCACTATATAGTGAAACCGTCTTAAAATAAACAAAACAAAGCAAAAACAAAACAAAAGCCCCTAAATAAATAAATAGGGCTAGGGATGTAGTTCAGTACTTGCCCAGCATGTATGTCAACTTGCCTTGGTGTGAGAGCAACAGTGGTATTGACAAACACATAAATAAAATGGCCAAGTGAAAAACGTCTGCAGAAACTTCACTATACAAAGAGAAAACCATGCAGTTGGCAGAACCAAATAAGAACCAAAATGGGAAGAAAATGTTCAAATGAGAAAGGGAAATGGAGGAGGAAAGGCAGGTGATGGCTGTGGTCTCATATGGGCTCTGATAAATCTCTTCCTCGTCTCTGCTTGCTGGTGACCCATCAATGTTTTCATCTCTGATGAAGGAATGGCACAGCACTAGGGACCCTAACAGGACAGTATATTGATTGTCTGGTAAATACGTGTAAAAGGTGCTAATTTAACTACTAAACTGTGTGAACTGGATCCACATGCCATGACAACTTGCCTACATATAAAACTATTAAGAGGATTTTGGTTAGTTTTTATAAACTCCACTTTTATCAAGTACTCTACAGACACCAGTGCCCCTCTGGGTGAGTTTGTTTAGAGCAAGTTCTTTCCTGGGCAGACTGCCTTCCACTTGGCCTTTGTAAAATAGCCTTTTGGTCTCAGTAGTCTGTGAAACTTGGCCTTTAGTGATGGCCTTTAGGGCTTAATTAGAGATTTCGAATGGTAAATTCTTCTTTCCTAATTTCTACATAAAGAACTATTAAAGGAAACAAACACAAAACAATACAGGCAGTCCCTGATTTATGATGGCTCAATTTATGATTTTCCAACTTGCCATGGTGTGAAAGCAATGTAGAAATCATGTTTTGAATCTTAATCATTAACCTTTTCCAAGGCCAGAGAGACACACTCTGATCTCTGGCTATGCTGGACAGTAGCATGGAGCTTCAGCTCCCAGCCAGCTCCTCTGTCACCATGGGAGGCAACCAACACTACCCTGCCCTGAGCTACCAGGCTGGACATTCAGGAAGCTGGGTGTATGCAATGCATTTCTGATTTATGTTTTCAACTTATAATAGATTTATTGGGGTATAGTCCTATCCTCGGTCAGAAAGCATCTCTCCTAGGGCCCTGACCAGCAGTGTCAGTGTGAGATGCAATGCAGATTGTCAGGTTCCACCCAGACCTGCTGAATCAGATGGCTGAGGGTGGGGTCCAGCCATCTGCATTCAGCAAATGATTTAAAAGCCACAGCAATACAATAAACAGCACAAAGCAGAGATTTTCAAACCAAAAATAGGAATTTACCATTAAAAATGGAGAGATAGAGCTAGATGGGAGTTCAGACCTATAATCTAGTGCTCTGGGAAGATGAGGTAGGAGGATCACAAATCCAAATCCCACCTGAGCAAATTTGGTAATACTGTCTCAAAATAAAAAATGAAAAGGCTGGGCTGGGGATTTAGCTCAGTGGCACAAGTGCCTTTCTGGCAAATGCAAGGTCATGAGTTTGATCCCCGGTACCACAAAAAAAAAAAAAAAAAAACCAAACAAAAAAAGATACTGTAATAAAAATAAAAGGTTTCTTGGGAACACAGCTCAGTGGTACAGCACCTCTGGGTTTGGCCCTCAGTACTAAAATAAAAATGAATAAACAGTAAATAAGAGATGGTAGAGGAGGTTGAGCCACATCTAGTGGTCAACAGCACAGATCACTTCCAGGAGACACTGCTAAGTGACCTGCAGTAATGCAATGTCACTTGATCCCCCGAGAGAAGTGCTTTTACAGAGGCTCATGGGTGTTACCAGGTGGCTGGGACCGTGCCAAACCCATTCTCCACAGGCATGTTGAACTTATTATCATTTACATCCTTGTTTCACAGGTGTGAAAAGTGAGGTTTAAGAGATGAAGTAATTTACATCCACCCAGCAAGGAAGAAATGGACAGGAGGAGCCCACTCTGTCGGACTCCTCCTGTGGGTCCACAAGCAAGGGACGAGAGGAAGGAGAAGCCTAGTCCAGCTACCGCAGGCTTCCGATTCCTCTGATTAATTCCACTAGAATGTGTCCTTCTTGGGTGGCGGCAGTCAACCTTTTTAAACTAGATTAAACTGCACTACCCCAACCTGGATTAATCACATAAAGAAGCTAAACACATATTAAGACTTAAAGTTTTACCCAGCACTCTGTGCTTCTTGAACCAAACCAAACCAAATCCAAACTACAGGCTATAGCTGCCCTGCAGTAATAAAGACACCAAATTTTGGCTGTTGTCTGTGTCTGTCTTTATGATGGTCCTAGGAATTGAACCTCATCCTCAATACCTTTTTTTTGAGACACAGTCTTCTTAAATTGCCCCACGTCCCTGGTTAAATTGTATTTTTAAGTGAGCTACCAACCAACCAACAAACAAACAAAACGAAACAAACAGATTCCAGGTACTATCAGCAGAACTGTAAATAGGGAGTCCAAACTGCTTTACTTGAGAAGCCCAACATCTCCAAAAAGTCTCACTAACCACATGAGCAATTCCTGATGCCCAAACTCTTGTAGTAATAAAAAATTAAAACAAAACAAACCTCTGTCCCTCTGGAGCTATGGGTTCCTGTTCTGGACACCACTGCCTGGCATGGGAAGCTGACACGTTCCTTCCCAGTCAGTCCCAGGCCAAGTTAGAAACCCTAGGGCTCAAAGTCATTCAACCTCCAACACCACCGCTGATTACTGCAATTTAAAGGACTGCTTAGAGGCCGAGCTAGGCTTGCATTCACTAAAATAAAAGCATCCTCCTCATCTTTCACCTGTCCAAACCAAATTTTTAAAAAAAGTAGCTCCAACCATCCAAGGAACTGAGGTGAATTCATTGCATCGAAGTGTGAGTTCACTGACGGGGAAAATGAGGTGGAAAGGTATCTGAAGACTTACCAAGGCCCTGTGGTAGGCGGTAATAGATCCAAAACCCCAGAGGTCTGAGCTGGGGAAAACTTCAGGCCCAAGCACCAGAGGAAAAGGAGGGACAAGGGGAGGAGAGGATTTTGTGGAGGACAGGAGGGAGGGGAGGGGCCTGGCCGCCTAAACCAGGAGCCTTTCCATTCTTGGAATTTCCTCTCCACTCCCTCGAAACAGTTCTTGACCACATCTTTTTCTCTTCTTTTTTTCCCAGTAGTGGAGGTTGAACCTAGAATCTTTTGCATCAAGTACATCTTCAGCAATTTTTTCAATTTTTTTTATTTTGAGACAGGGTCTTGCTAAGTCACACTGTGTTGTCCAAACTGGGCTTGAACTTGTGATCTTCCTGCCTCAGGCTTCCACAGTGCTGGGGTTACGGAGGGCTTCCTTATCATACCTTAAGCCAATCATATTGTAGCTATTTACAAAGCAGAATGAGAGCTAAAAAGATCGTAGCAGTCATTCTCCAAGCCTGGATAAAGCCAGGCTCACCCTCCCTCCAGCTCCCCTTTCTTTTTGGAAACCTGTGGAGCTCTCTTTTCATGTGGAAAACAGAAGGTCCCTTGTGAAGATTGAGGTGAGACCCTGCATTCCTAAGCTGTCTCTGGTTCCCAGCTCCTGGACCTCTCAGCTCCTCCTTCATATGACAACTGAGCAAAACACAGAATCAAGAAACCCTGCTGGCTTCAAAGGAGACTCCCCTGAGGACTTGCTGTGGGTGACAATTGTATATCATTGTCCTCATTCCAAGCCAAAGGGAAGATGCTCTTTCTAACCTTCAGATAAGGAACCTGAGGTTCAAGCCCACCTTCAACTAGAACAAGCCCACAGGCAGACAGAGCACACCTGGACCAAAAATCAAAACACCACCCGATCAGCCCAAACCCTATAATATAATGAGGGCTGTGATTTAGAACTAGACTCTGTCACAGGTTCCCTGTTCCCAGTTTTGTGGTCTGAGATAACCTAATTTTTATGAGCCTGGGTTTCTGCACTCTAAAAGCAGCATTAGTGACACGTCTCAAACAGTTCTTGGGGAGGTTATAGTAGACTGCTATAATAGTACTGCTTGTATTCAACAAGTGAGGACCTCCTTTTCATTGTGGCACACCAAACCCAAGCTTATATATCCAGGGCCTTTGCACGGAGTTACCTCCTCTTTCCTTTGAGACAGGGTCTCAGTAAGTCACCAAGTTACCCAGAATAGGTTTGAACTTGGGATTCTCCTGTCTCAGCCTCTCACACTACTAAGACTACAGGTGCCATCACCATGCCTGGCTCCAAACCCAAGATTTTACCCAACATTTAACTCCTACCACTTAGAGCAGGCTGGCAGTGGATTTCTCCCATTTGAAAACCATTCCCAGGGGTCAACTAAGGTTTGAGTTACCAAAATAAACATGTAGGACATGCTTATACTTAAAAAAGAATGATTAGTTGTCTATCTGAAATTGCAATGTAACTATGCACCCTGTATTTTTATTTGCTAAACCTGGCAACCCCAAGGGTTTGTAATATGCCACAGGGGAAAAAAACTTTAGAAGAAAGTTGCCACTTCTAAGTTGCAAGCAGTTTCAGGGTTGGTATGACAGATCTCTGAGATGTTGGTCACCGGTGGAAATTTGGACCTGAAACCTCTTCCAATACCTTGTCCCACCCTGCAGTTTGTGCCACACCCCTTTCCCAGCATTCTATCAGATGCGTCCTGCACTAGAAACTCTGCTAGTGCTCTGCCGGAATTCCTGTCATGACATTTCTACCTGTGGCCTACCAAGTGACCCAGGCCAAATCACTGCCCATGTGCACACCTCAGGGAGATCAACTCCCAAACTAACTTTTTTTTAAGACTAAAGAATTTCAAATTAGAATGAAAATGCGATGAGAGATTTTTCTAAACATTAGCCAACTCGTTAAGGATTCCCGATCATATCTACTTTGAGTGCTTACCTCTTTTTAATATTTGGTAGGAGAAATATAATCCATAAGAATGACTTGTACTGAGAAACAGGTTAATGTGGAAATCTGTGAATATTTTTAATAAAAATGTTTTACCTCATGCCAAACTGTTAGAAATAGAAAGGAGAAAGATGGTCGCTGAGGATTCTGGGACTAGGGGATAGGGAATTATTTAATAGGTACGGGGTTTCAGTTTTGCAAAGTGAATGTCCTGGGAGTTGGCTGCAACACAAGATGAATGCACGTAGCACTGCAGAGCTGTGTTCTTAAACTGGTGGAGGTGAGCCTGGCGCAGCAGCACATGCCTGTACGCCCAGCACTCGGGGAGGCTAGGAGAGGAGGAATGAAAGATTAAACCTAGGACCAGGGATTTAGCTCAGTGGCATAAGCACTGTCTGGCAAGTGCAAGATTGTGAGTTCAATCCCTGGTAGCAAAAAATCAATCAATTCATAAAATAAAGATCAAACCTAGCTTGCATGACTTCCTGTCTGTCTCAAAAAAAAAAAAAAGAGAGAAAGGGGCTGATAATGTAGCTCACTGTAGAGGTCCTGAGTTTAATCCCTAGTACTACTAAAAATAACTAGGAGGTAGAGATAGTGGACTTTTTGTGACATGTATTTTTATCATGATAAAAACATTACCTCTCCTTCATATCTAGGATTAGAAAAATGAGCATCTGGAAGAAAATTGAGCAATATAGGCGGTGTTTTCTTATTAAAGAATGGACAGTAAGAAATCTGTTCCTCTCCTGGGAAACTTCCCACTGGACAAATGAAAATTACTCATGGTCAACTTGAAGCCCCAAAGCTTTATCCCCTCTTCCTGTATGTGTTGTCGCTCAGTGTGTCCCTCTTGATCACACAAAACCCAGATCAACTGCATTAGCCATATAAACACAGACAGCAGCACTGTGTTATGTGTTATGTTAGCACTCAGTGTTTCTAGAACTGCACGGAAAGGCACCGAGAGAGCTATCAGCAAAGGCTTATAGGTTTCCTCCCCACAGGGTCATCCGTAGATGCTTGCACTCTGAGGAGGGGCATACTAATGTCAATTCCTTCTAAATACTATGCATGCCAGTGTCTCAACTAAGTACCTAAGCCAGTACCTAAGAGGACCAACAGGCTGAGTTTCACTCGGACTCATGTAGTGGCGATGAGCATTATAGCCTGGGCAGCTCGGTGCAGAGGAAAACAACCCAAATGGTCCAGAGCCACCGCCTGCGTAGGGCTGAGCCTCCAGGGGCTAGCAGGTTTAGAGATGAACTGAAGTGAAACTTGGGGTTTCAGTTTTCATATACTTGCATTTAGCATTAGTGCTATGAAAGCCAAGTATTTTGAAATGCAAAATATGTAAGCCATGAAATGCAAACTCCTTGATTTCCAGCAAAACTCTGTGGTTATCGAAGTGAGGTCCATAGAACACACGAGTCCAGCAAGGGCTCAGATATCAGGAACAAAAGAATGTGGAAGAGGCTGCCAGCATGCTTCCTTTGAGGACATGTGCAGGGCCAATGAACAGACACAAAATCTAATAAAGAGAACTTGATGAATTTTAACTTTTTTTTCTTAAGGTACTCAGGATTTTTTTTTAGATACATAGGGCTCTCTACCACTGATTTATATCTCCAGTCCATTTTGTTTTATATATGAGACAGGATTTTGCTAAGCTTTCCGGGCTGGTTTGGAACTTGCAGTCCTCCTGTCTCAGTCGCCTAACTAGTCAGGATTACAAGAGTGGCTACCGAGTCTGTCTGGCTTTGTTTAACTTTTACCAAGTATCCCAGAGAGAAGTCCTTGCCCAATTGCTTTTGCTGTTCACAAAAGGGATTTTTTTTTTTTAATTCATGAAAGTCTTTGTCTAAAATAAGACAGGCATATTCAATTTCTGTCAGATAGCTTTCTTTACCAAGCTAGTAAGGAAGGACTCTTACAGGTTTGTGTTCCTTCTGAGACACAAGGCAACTCCTAGCAGTGGTAAAGTGCACAAAGTATGGAGCCCCACTGGCCACTCTCTAGCTATGCACCCCAGACAGGCTACTTAAGAGCACCAAAGCTCAGTTTTCCTACCTGGAAAATGGGGACAATCATAGTGTCTGTGTTCACAGGGTTGCTGTGAGGATCGAAGGCATTAACAATGATGACAACATCACTGTTAATGATGAAATGTTAACTGAGACGAACCTGGTCCACTGAGGGTAGAGAAGTTACCCACAGTTGTCTATCAAGTGGCTGGGCCTGGATGTGAACCTACAGAGTCAAATTCTAAAGCTCCACTGCACTCTTCCCTCCCTGCCGATGCAGTACTGAGCACCTGGCTCCTGGGGTCTGCCTTTCTCCCCCCCCCCCCCTTTCCCCTCTTTCCTCCTTCCTTGGCTGTACTGTGGACAGAACCCAGGGTCTTCACTCCGAGCTACAGCCCAGCCCTTTTTTTATTTTGAGAAATATCTTACAAACTCACTAAGCTGACAAGGCCGGGGTTAATTTTGTGATCCTCCTGCCTCAACTTTCCAGAGTGCTGGGATTATAGACACGTGCCAGCATGCCCTGCCGAGCTGCTGTTTTTCCTACTGTAACTCACTTTGAAGGATCTGGAAATGAAATTATATTTTAGAGCCATAAGTGTTTCAGGGGTATAACAACTGAGGGGTAAACTTCAGTCAGCTACTCTCAGGGCACCCAGGGAAGTTCCTTTCCCATGGGAAATCGCAGTGTTTTTACAGCACAGATCTAAATTGGCAATGCTTCCTTCCCATTTGAAGGTGGGACCTATACTCTCATTCTAGCCCAGCAGAATGGTCACAAATTTTTTCTCATAAGCTGTAGCACCTAAGGACGTCATCACTTGTGAACTAGGATCTTAAAACAAAACCTTCTGCTTTTGCAAAGTCACTTGCAGCTGGCCAGGTGGCTTGGTGACAAAGGCTCCTTCTCCCTGTGTCAGCTTTTGGGAATTCTCCAGTAGCTCTTATCTTTGCAGGGTGAGGGCTAACTTGAAATTCAGACTTAGCTATTTAAAGAGAATGGGAGCCCCACTCCACTACTTTAATTAACTTTCAGACAGCTGGATTTCCTACCACTTATGATAATGTTGACTTAAAATACTCTCAAGGAAACATGTCAGGAAGCAGAATAGGCAAGGGAGTCAGTCAGTCAGTCAATCAGTCTGTTTGTGTCTCTTTTTCTCTGTTGGCTCCAACTTGTGATCCTCCTGCCTCAGCCTCCCGCACTGTTGAGATTACAGGTGTGCACCACCATGTCCAGCTCGGCTAGTTTTTAAAAGCATCCTAGACTCAGTGACCGACTACTTGACTAGCATGCACAAGACCCTGGGTTCAACCCCCAGCTCTATAAACACAAGACAATCATAAAGCCATCCTAGGAAGTAGAGCTTGAATAAAGAGATAAAGGCAAAATAGCAAAGGTTATGTGGAAGAGAAAAAGAAGAGAGGCATTAGCAGATATAAAGAGCAGGAGCAGCAGATTGTGGACCTAGTATCCATGAATGCCAAGATGGGATGTTGAATGGCAGGTATGTGGATGCTGCAAGAAACTAAGAGGCTTCAGAAGTAAACAATAGCGGTCAAATCTACGCCTTAGCCTGGCAGCAAGGGGTTTGTGCAGGTCGGAGCATGCAACAGAATGAGAACAGACCTACAATGCTTTTAAAAACTAGCCAAGTTGGGTATGGTGGTGCATACCCGTAATCTCAAGACTGTGGGAGGCAGAAGCAGGAGGATCACAAGTTGGAGCCCAGCCTGCACCACGAGAGAGAAAAAGAGAGAGCGACAGAGAGACAGAGGGAGGGAGATAAGCAGGGAGGGACAGTCTCTTGCTTGTTTTCCTTCCTGCCTTATTTTGCACAGGTTTGAACTGTGCACAACCATGATTGTGTTACATGAGAGTGATAATTATTGTGGTGGGATTGGTTGGAACTGGGCACAGGCATCTTATTTTATTTTATTTAGTTTTGAGACAGGTTTCACTATGCAGTTCAGGCTGGCCTTGAATTATGTAGCTCAGACTGGCAGCAGTCCCCTTGCCTCAGCCTCTTGAGTGCTGGGATCACAAGTATGCACCACCACACCCTGCCTGGACATTTTAAGTAAGGAGCACTCAAGTGTCAGTGCTGACAAGGTGCACATGTGTGCCTTCCCAGTCAGGTCGAGGGGAGGAAGGCAAGGACTGAGGAAGTGGGAAAGGAGGGGGCTTCGGGACAGTGGACAAAAGCTGGGGGGATGGAAGAGTTCCCCAGAGAAGGGCCAAGAGGAATGGTGATGTCCTTCGAGGGGAGGTGCTGAAGGATGGTCCGGAGGCTGTGACACTGGCCAGGCAGGCTCAGGAGATGCGGACACTGAGAGAGACAGACTCAAAGAGTGCCCCAGAGCTGCCTCCTGACCTAAGTGTTCAGTCACCATTTTCACTGAAAAGTCACGCTGCCCTGGTCTAAGAAGCTGCCTGAGGACATATTCCAGCAATGCTCACAGCCTGTGAGAAAATATCACGATGTTCTCAAGCCAGGAGCTGCAGCAACCAACCGAAAAGTGTGACGGGAATTGCCCCCCAAAGTGGTCCAGGACCGAAGTCCAGTTCCCCGGCAGAAGCCAGCAGCCGTGTATAGATCTTACCATCCTCCTGACCTAGACAGGTGTGCAAACATTTTAGGCCTCAGCAGATACATATGGGATAAAGGTATGAGCTACCTAGTGCATCAACATGCACAAATTCCATTTATTTTCTTTTTTTGGTCTTAAAGATTGAACCCAGGGCCTTTGCGCTTAGCTACATCTTCTGCCCTTTTAATTTTTTTAGTTTGAGACAGTGTCTTGCGAAGTAGATCAACTGCCCAGCCTGGGTTGGAATTTGTCATCCTTCTGCCTCAGCCTCTGGAGTAACTAGCGTGACAGGCCTGTGCTACCACACTCAGCCAGAATCACTGTTTTGATTAATCCCAATTTACAGACAAGGAAACTGAGGCTCAAAAGGATGAATGGCTCCTTCAAAGTGATGTTGCTGCTTTGTGTAAGACTTAGTTTTATGCTTTCTCTACTGCGTAGTGTAGTTGGACAATTTCACAATGGCGTGGGACACTTCTAGGGCCCTCAGCAAACTTCTAGGCAGCTGGGGTTACAGAAAAGAACAGGACTGGGCTTGGCCAGAATTAATTCACCAAACTTGAAGTTCTGGGACTAAAATGTCTGGATTATTCCAGGAGGAGCCCTGGAAGCTTTTTCCTGCCTCAGACAGGGATCTTCCCTACTTAGCTGCTCTAAATTAACCTTTGCTTTTCTCTCATTTCCCCCAACACCTTGTTAAGCTTTTTCCGAACTGCCTTGGGCTCAAAAGTCTCTTCAAGAGGTCGCCAAGAGCCCAGACTGCATTTTGATTAGGATGAAAAGCATAGAAGATAATGACTCTACATTAATAATAATAATAGCCAAAATGTAATAAGAGCTTATTTCATGACAAGCACTGCTGTGGGCAATGTGTTACATTTAATTCTTACTATAGTCCTATGGGATTGTCCTATTTTATTGATGAGAAAACTGAGGCTCAGGGTGTGAGGCCTCTAATTAACAGTGAGGAATCAGGGGAGAAAAGTTAGTAATCCATGAATGCAGAGTATGAGTTCTGGGGCTTGAAGCTGGCTTATGAATCTCTCCATAAAATGATCACATTCCCCATATTCCTAGGAACATGACTCCTCGGACAAAGGTGACACCAGGATGCAACAGCTCTAGATGTTACTAATAATCTAGACATGGATTTATCCTCCCACACTGTGCCTTTCTTGCAATTTTTCCCCCCAGTACTAAAAACTCAATCCAGGCCCTTCACTACATCCCAGAGCATTATTTTTTATCTTGAGATAGGTTATCACTAAATTGCAAAATTACCTAGTTTAGGTTGAATTTGCAATCCTTTAGCCTCAGCCTTGCAGAGGGCTGGGATTACAGGGGTGTGTCCACCAGTTTCTTTCTTTCTTTCTTTTTAATCATTTAAAGATCTTAGTTGTCTTTATTTGATTGTCTTTTAAAGACCTTAATTGTCTTTATTAAATTGTCTTTATTTGCAATTCTAGGATCAGATAATACATTATTCCATAAAGTAAGTATTCACTTTTTTAATTTAAAAAAATTGGTATCTGTTGATTTTTATTAATCTTTCAAAGTATTTCTTAACCTCAGGGGGACATAGATATATAGATATAGATACAGATATGGACATAGACTCAGTTATAGATACAGGTAAAGATACAGATATATAATGAAAAAGCGGTTTTCCAAGTTATTATTCAGTGGCCGGAAGTTGCAAGGCGTTATTTTATCAGTCTGTTAAGGAGCACATTGTTCAAAGACTGGGCTGGGAATCAGGACTAGGTGATCTGTAACGAGTAAAGTTTACCAGGAGTCAAACATTAACACGATAGAAGCCAGGCTTTCAATGGGTCACTGGCCTGGGACCTGTTTCTAATCAGAGGCCTCCCATCCACCTTAATGGACTTCAACTACTCCACTCCCATCTCCTACATTTAAGGGACAAAATGGAGCAGGTAGAGGGCAAATTCAAACATAAAGATGGAAGATGTGGCCCTGAGGCAGTTAAAACCCAAAGTGTCTCAGTAACAACACAACTGTTAGGTCAAGTGTATGCAGGGAGAGGCCCCTTCAAGGCAGCTGCAAAAGAAAGCCTCTATTAATCCCTTGACTAAGCAGCTGATGGTTTTAATCTTTTTGCGCATACTTACAACTCTTTAGACACATGTACCATTACAGGTTTTCTTTAAAAAAAATCAACACAAGCTACTGAAAGTTTTATGGAATTCTTCATCTTGCTAACTAACAGATGATAGAAAACAGAACTTTGGAAAGCTTCTGATTACAATTCACTGTCAATCTGGCTAGAAAAATTGTAAGAAAGGTTCATTCTTAGATTCATTCACAGAAAGAATAGGTCTTTATCTGAAGAGGGAAGAGATCTTAGTCAGGGTGGGATCTACTTTCTTTTGATTTTGCAACCATTGTTATTTAAAATAACACAGACAATGATTCAGCTAGAGTTATTTTGCATAGTAATCTCAGAAAAGAAATCATTACCTGGTATAATCTCCCTTGGCTTCCTGAAAAAAAAAAAAAAAAGACAGATGATCAATATGTATTTATGCTAAGCTAAATGAATTATTCACTCTGGGTTATTTTCCCATCATTAAGTCCCCAAGTTTAGTATTAAAGAATGAAGGTAAGGAACACTTTCCCTATGGCCAAGGACAAAAATGTAGCACTGATCAGAAAATGCTAGTGTCCATAAATTAGTTCTTATTTTTAGCAGAAGAGACAAATACACATATATGAAAAAATACAGATCACTATTCTCTCTTTGCATTTCTAAGATTGCTTGACAAACGCTTTTCCATGCAAGGGGCATACTTACTTAGTAGACTGGATGCTGACCTTTTAAACCACGACATAGGTATATTGACAGACACTATTTGTTTTCTTTTTTCTTTTTAAAATAGCACAGAAACAGACTATTTTTTGGCTACTAGTTTCTTTACAAATTAAAGAGGTCCTACACAAGCTCAAGGAGGTGTATACAGAAATTACTAAATTTAAATGAAATTTACAGCTGTTCTAACAACTGCTGCTTCCCAAATTCAAGCAACTCAGAGCTCTTTTCCAGGAATATGTTCTTAACTCTTTTTGCCCCAGAGCAGCCTAAATTTCATTTTGATTGGCAATATACAATACCATAATCTTTAGTGCATGCACACAAGTCTCTTTTAAAGGTGAAGACAGTGGCTCACATTTTCCACTAGCAAACAACTTAAAAAATCCATCAGGCACTGGCCCATGCAAAAGTTTCAGGGTTGCAGGCACTTAACAAAAACACCAAACAAAAGGGAGCTGGCCGGAGGCACTTGGTTAATTCTTACCTGCAAAACAAGGGCTGCTAACTTGAAGATGGTCTCGCTGTCCACTTCAATTTGACCCTGTTGGGGGAGAAAGAAAACGTCACTGAACTCAGGGCTGTCTCAGATTGGAGCAAATGGCTATGGAGTGCAGGAAACTGTCACAGCTTGGCACCTCCAGTTTACGATTAAATGCAGATCATACCATTGCAGGGGAAGTGTGTGTGTGTGTGTGTGTGTGTGTGTGTGTGTGTGTTTAAACTGTGGGGAATTTTGTTTAGAGAATGCTATTTGGAAAGAAACACAAAGGACTCTGAGGCTGAAAATTCAGACAATTTTTAAGTGAACAATTTTTTTAATCTCTTCATATTCATTTTCAAGCTACACAGATTGTCCTAGATTTATTTGTCATGGATTTTCCTGAAATATTGTCTTTCTCTGTGTCTCAGCATGGTAAGTTCAGTACACATGATACAAATATTATTAAAACACAAATTCATTTCTGAGACCATGACATGTTATTCAGTTAATATTTGTTTATTCTAGATAAAATGAGAAGTCTGAAAAAATCAGTCACAGCAAATACTTAAAAAACTAAAATTCTGATGCTTTCTCCACTGAATTCAGATGAACTCTAATTTATCATTTTCTCATTGTTTTATTTTTTCATTCTGTAGGATTCCCAAGGAAAAAAATTGCAATTGTGGGCCTTGGTTAACAGAATGTTGTTTCAGTAGCCTAGTGGGAGGCATAGGTGAGTGAGAGTTGCCTCTATCAGTAATATCTGTCTTTAAATGCAGTAACATATGCACATAATTACTGTATTATGTAATATTACAACTATACTTCAGTTTATAGAGGTGGAGGGGCAGTATCAAACCGAGCCTTAACACTGAGCTACATCCTAAGGCCTTTATTTTTATTTTTAATTTTTGAGACAGGGCCTCCTAAGTTTCTAAATTACCTCTGGGCTCACACTTGTGAGCCTCCTGCCTCAGCCTCTCAGAACGCTAAGGTTATGAACTTGTGCCACCACACCTGGCTTGGAATTTTTATTTAAAAATAATTATTTTTTGGTGGCATGTGAGATTGTAAGAATTACACATACAAAAACAATTCCACCAAGCTCCTCTCCTGGCCTAGGTCCAAGTATAATTTGTTCTTGAAAATGCAGAAGCCTTAACACATGAGACTCCTGGGTCTGAAAATTGCCTTGTTCTCTCTGTTTTTGTTCCCTTTTTCCTGGTGAATCTGAGCTGGAGCATTCTGTAGTTATCCCAAGTGCATCAAGGTGGATAAACAAGTGGCTTTAAATGAAGATGCAGTAGGGAGGTTTAAGAGGTAGCTATCGCCAGTGAGGACTTCTGAAACGATTAAGCTTATTTCTCAGGTTCTAAGTGATTTGATCAGGGTTCTTTAAAACTATCCCACTAATAATAATTCTTATACAAGCCATAAAATAAACAGAGAAGCCCAGGGAACTACAGTGCTAGCAGTGATAATTACTTGTGTTTCCCTGATCTTGCAAAATGAAAACAAATTACTTTCACCTCCCAGCACACAGACCTGCCTTTTGACACCCGAGGCAGAGGATCTGCTACAGAGTTTTTGTTTCTGAAGTAGTCAGACCCCAGCCTTGGAATTCAAAACTTGCCTATCATCTCTGGGAACAGATTATCCAATCACAGAGGAGCCTGGCTGACTGTAGGCAGGAAGGGGTTTCTATTTGTCCAGCAAGAGACAGGTTTTCTAATCTGGTGAAAGATGATGAAGCACTTAATCCAACAGATGAGGTGGATGTCGAGCAGATGAAATTTTAGAGATTAAATTCCTGAAGGTCAGGAGAAAAAAAAAACACACCATGGGAGGGGGCAGAGAGAAGAACTCACAAGCATCTTTCAGTTTCAAATCACAATTCAAGGATTAAAGTCAAATTTGTCTGTACAAGTTAAAGATGAGAAAAAGGGCATTATTTGAGGATATTTAAAAATGAAAACTAAAGATGATTAAATAATTGGAAAAGGGCTCCCCACTCCTTTGACATCCAGTGACTCCCTTTCCCTCCCAGAGCTTTAGATGAATCATCTGAAGAATATTCTAGATGCCAACTTTTCAATTTAGTAAATGGAAGTTAAGCAGACTGATAAAAGAAATTGAAGCAGATAAGCTTCATGAAGTTGCCAAACAATTCTCTACTTTGGGAGGTGTATTAAACATTAAAAATGCTGAAATGAGCAGGTGGACCATGAAGAGTACCGGGTTCAGACAGCTCCGAAAGCCTGGGTGCCAATCCCCAACACACCCTTGGTTCAAACACAGCCTGTCAGAGCAGGGAGAAGGTGGGGTGAACGGGAGGGGTCTCTCAAAATCTCACGCCAGGGAGACAGGAGAATAGATAGTTCAGCAATGCCCCACATTCTCTCCCCGACCTCCACCCCAGTTCTGGGGATCAAATCCAGGGCCTTTGTACTGTGCTACATTGTCATTTCTTTCGTACTTTATCTTATTTATTTATTTTTGGTGCCGGGGATCGAACTCATGGCTATATGCTTGCAACGCAGGGGCTTACGCTGCTGAGCTAAATTCCCAGTGCTTTTGTACTTTTTTTATTTTGACACAAGTTCTTGCTAAGTTGCTAAATTGCTCAGGCTGGGCTCAAACATGCAATCCTCTTGTCTCAGCCTTCCAGAGTGCTAGGATTACAGGTATGTGCCACCATGCCCGGCCTCCACATTTTTCAAAAGCCCTTTGTCCCCCTTACCTAACCGTCCATGTAGTGGCCATTTTTCTAGAAATCTAAGACAGCAAATCCTGAATCCTAATGCTGATTGCTGGCATTACGGGACTTGTTCACGAAACAGTACATCAGTGCAGAATAACACTATTTCCCTGATTCTCAGCAATTTCATTTGGTGAAATTTAATGAAGATTTCATGCCTGAAGGGTAGATGTTCCTTGGGAACTGCAGGCTGCCCTAGATTTCTTTACTTCCAGCCATGGCAACAGAGGTAACCTTATAGGCCCTGGGCAAGTTAATACACGAGAGAGGATCGGCAAGAGTGATGTAAGAAGATCCTGTCGTGGGCTTTCATGACTATCAGGACAAACAAAGAGGAGAGGAGGGAGATGATGAGGTGGCTGGAGGCCCTGGGTAAGACGCAGCAGCGTCAGGTCCCAGGCTGCACCTGCGCAGCCTCTGGGGCAGCATTATGAATTCAGTCAGCAGGTCACTGGGTGCGGGATCCGTGCTGGACGGCTCATGTTTGTCCTTGTTTTGTCAGGACACCAAGACACCATGCTAATGAGGTAAATTAAAAGCTAGTCCGAAGGAAGAGAACAAAGTAAAACAAAGTGCTAGAACCTGAAGGGGAGCTCGGGGGAAATATGATCTGCTTATGTCACAGATGACAGCACTGAGTGCCAGGGAGAGGAAGGGGACCATCTTATCCCCTGTGTGTGGGGATCCCAGACTTGCAGTTCAGGGTTCTTTCCACCCCACTATGCTCTAGTTTTTAAAGTTTTTATTTTTTTTATTACATGTTTGCCATACATAATGCTTGCATTCATTGTGGGGAGTTGGTATGTGTGTATTCTACCATGCCCTAGTTAACTTTCTATGACTCCAGGGCAGATTTTTACCAGAAATTTTCCAAAAGCATGCTTTTGGTAAAAACAGGAATCAGGCCACACTGTGGAAAAATGACCCCAAATGGTTTATTGATGACATGCAATCCCCACAAGAATGCAGTGCCATGGGGTGTGGTGGCGCACAGCTGAGATTCCAGCACTTGGGAGGCTGAGGCAGGAGGATAGCCTTGAGTTTGAGGCCAGCCTGAGCTACAAAGTGACTTCAACACCAGTCGAAACTACATAGCAAGACCTTGACTCAAAACAAAGCACCTGAACAAAAGCAGCAACACTAACAAAAGAGTGAGTGCCATTTGGCGATCACATCCGTGGCTTCATGCATGAGCTCGACACAAAAACCTTCAATAAACAACAACTTTAGTCCAAGTTTGATTAGAATAGGACAGAATATTTCCATAACCACAGTGTATCTTGCCATATGTTACTTATTAATTACAAAGGGGAACACTGTAGCTCTTCACTGGAGAATCTGATAGATACCACCTTGACCAGGTACTGAGGAGCACCCATGATACAGCAGCACCACGTGCCTTCGGACGGGGTGCACTGAGAAGGACACACTCACCCCTACAAGGTGCTGTGCTGCTAAATGCAAAAGCCCTACAGCTGGAAAGCTGGGCAGAGGGAGCTCTGATTGGCAGCACTTGCTGGTTTCCATGGTGTAAAACACTCTCACCATGGCTGATTCCAAGCCTCCAATATCAGTTCACAGAACATGGGGTTGGAAAGAGATGTGATAATCGGCTCTCATGGCGCTGGGTACAAGCTGTCTCCAGCACAACACTGTGTCATAATTCTGTCAAAAACAAATCCCTATCCAGGCATGGTGGTGTATCCCTGTAATTCTAGAATTCAGGAGGTGAAGGCAGGACTGTCATGAATTTGAGGCCAGCCTGGACTACATAGTGGGTTCAAGGCCAACCTGCACTACAAAGAAAAGCTTTGTCTCAAAAAGCCAAAACCCAACTCAACCCAAGCCAAGCCAAGCCAAGCCAAACCAAACCAAACCAAACCAAACCATCACTAGATCTAACCATAAGGAACCACGCTGCAAACCCAGGCTGAAAGAGATGCTATAAAACATCTGGCCTATACTTTTCAAAAATGCCAATATGACGAAGGCCAAAGTAAAGGACTGTTGGGCCATCACAGCTAAATGTAGAGCCTTTCTTCTGAGAGGAGCAGCCACTGAATCATGTATTAGGCAACAGTATGGGCTCATTGTTAAATATTCTGAGTATGATATAATGATATGGCCACACCAGGGATGATCTTAGGAAATTCACAATAAAATATTTAGGGCAAACTGGGATACTTTACATAATTTACTCTCAAACAGTTCAGAATAAAATTACACATATGAGGGGAGAAAGAAAAAATGTGCTTGAATGTTACAAACCAATGAATTTGATTTGATAGACATACTGGCATTGTTGTACCATACTTATAACAATTTTGAAAGCTTAAAGTTATCTCTAAACAAAAAGTTTGAGATGTGTTTTCACTATTCAATTTTCCTTAAGTGGTAGATAGCCAGCTATCTTGCCTAACAAGTACCGTTCTCATTTCCTGGACATAATATCTTATTTTGTAGGGAGATTTATTTGTTTTCCTATTCTCTAGTAGACACACAATCACTGTTTTTTGGGCAAATGATGGAAGCTGATCTGAGGATCTTTCCAGAGATTCTGCAGATTGGAACAAGGGAAAGAAAGTCCCCACATCCCTGGAGAAAGGAAGATGTAACCCAGAGGACACCAATGACTACACATAGAAAGAAGCTTTCTTGGGACTGGTTATCAACTATGTCCACTGATGAGCAGGGCCAACATTAAAGTCGAGCTAAAATCCAAACCTTGATGAGAATGATGTCTTAGATGCAGTTAGGGGACCCTCATCCATTACCACTAAGCCACCAAAGAGTGCAATGAACAGATGGGATAAAGATACCAGTAAATGTGTGGTGCAGTTCCCTGAACACTGCCTGATCCTTCCTGAATACAATCTATATGGGAGGACAGAGGAGAGCATGGCGGTTTCCATATAATCAGGCTGGTGGAGGAGATAAACCAACACTTAAAATCTCCCCATTACGTTCCAGGTCAATTCTTCCTTGACAATGGAAGCACTCTTCCCTGGCCTGGTTCGTTTTTTCTGGGGATGTTGTAAACTACTCTACTTCTAGAAGGTCACGTCATAATTACCATATCTGCACCTAGCTCCTACCTACATCCTTCGAGGACAGAAACCAATACATTTTCCCTCTTCGGTAAGTTAGCTGTCAGAAGTAACATTGGTGAGTAACATCTGTGATATATTGCCCATTCATTCTTCTAGGTCAGGGTTTTGCAACTTTGGAGCAATTGATATTTTTGTGAGTAAGGTAATTCTTACTGTGGGGAGCTGGGTTGTGCATTGTAGGATGCTAAGCAGTACCCTTAAACAGCCTCTCCCTTGTGATGACAAAAAATGTCTCCAGACCTGTCAAATGTTTCCTGGGGCAGAGCTGGGGGCAAACTATCCCTAGTTAAGAACCACAGCCCCAGCATCTCTGTTTTATTCTTGGATTAAGCTAGACTCTTCAGAGGCCCACATATTGAACCACAAACTTGAACCCAGGTAAAATAGCTTTGTGGAAACTGTGTTTTAGCATTACTCTACTGTTTTATGTTGAGAAATAATGTAAGAAACAACTCTCAAGTTGTTATTATTTTAATGAGTCCAGGTACGTTATTGAGGACACTGTTTATTACATCATATGACAGCTCTTTACGAGGACTTGTGGGAGAAGCTGCTGGCTTCAGCACCAGTGTTGACTGTATTCCTGCTGAACGTCTGGTCTCCTCTGTTTTGCCTTAATGACCACGGTGAGTTACGTAAATGATTAGAACGCCCTAATTACTTTGGTTCTTAAGCTGACTTTCAAATTTGTGGGCTAAATGCTTTATACTGGCAATAATAAGTATTTTATGCTAATCTTAATCTCAGCAGAACTGAACTATTTCTACTTTATTTCATACTAAAATATAACCCTGATTTCTTTGTTGTTGTTTTTTACTTCATCACTATTTTGACTGTATTTGTGGGTTTTAAAGAATTTTTATTGTGGTGTGTACAGCAGAGCCACACATTTGTATGTACAAGTGACAGATCTTAGCACACACCTCAGTGAATACTAACACACACATGTTACTCAGGAAATCACCACCCAGGACAACAAACATTCTCACTAATCTCTTCATTTTAGGAGAATGTTTGTTATAATTAGTAAGAATGGGCAATCTCTGATTACTAACCCTTTCAAGTGTTTCTTTTGAAATGGAGTGTCATTTGCTATTACCTCTTTGTGAAATGACCTTTGTTCTACTTGCCTCTTTGAGAATCTGTTTGATTTTGAGTTGTATATTCTTACCAATATCAACCTTTTGTCTCATTTATTGGGTGAAAATTGTGTCCTTCACTCTCTTCCTCTGATATGTCCCTCTTCTAGCCTGTAAAGGAGATTGGTCTGAGGTCTCTCCTCCCCACTGGAAGAACCCATGGGGAGTTGGGTAACATTGTTTTTTAAACTCAGTTCTGCAACTGTAAAATGACAGAAAATGCTACTAACTTTACTGGGTTGTTTAGGGCATTAAATAAAGTGCAAATGCATATTTATCACAAAGCTTCACACTCCAAGTCTCTCTTAATGCTATCCTCTGCACTAATGCTTAGAATATATTTTTGAAATAGGATCTCGCTATGCAGTTTAAGCCAGTCTTGAATTAATCTGCATAGCCCAGATGACCTCAAACTTGTTGAAATCCTCCTGCCTCAGCCTCGTAAGTGCTGGAATTACAGATGTGCACAACCATACCTGGCTTAACAGAATTTCGTGAATTCTTTATATAATTACACACATTTCTACACTATCCACTTTGTTCTAGAACATTTTGTTCACATTTTTGGTGGGTGGTTTTATAACACTAAATCACTTTATTGTGTCTAAATGTCTTATAGGATAAATGCTGTAATCTTCGACATTTCACTTATTTCAAAGAAATTTAAAAATAATTTTGACAGTTTTTTTTTAAAAAAAGATATTATGATTGTCTTCTTGGGAAGCATACCAGGTATCTGCTGAAATTGCTGAACAGCAATCATAAAGTTTTGTGATATACATATCACATATATCCTGATAGGATTAATATTAACTATTTTACATTTTCCTTTATAAATGGGACTCTTTTTTCATCCTACTATTTATCTGGTTGTTATTATTATGCAGGATTATTATTATTATTATATTTTTTATCGGTACTGGGGATCGATTCACGACCATGTGCTTACAAGGCAGGCACTTATGCCGCTGAACTAAATCCCCAGCCCCGGATTATTATTATTTTGAGTGTACTGCTTTGTATTTTATCTCTTCACCAAAGTTATTAATTTTAATAAAGTTTAGTCAATTTACTTTCATTTCTAGACATGTGATAAAAAATAATCTCCAAATAGTATTTTTCCGTAATTCTTTGCAATATATATGGTACACATAATTACACTGTACAAAATAGACACTTTACTTAGCACATTTTAACTGCATCCCTCTCCTACACCACTGGTGGGCTATACATTGATTTTGGACAAACCCTGCATGCACTAAAACTTACCAGATTCCCATTACAGTCCAGTAGTTCTCCTAGGCATTTGTACATTTGCCCACTAAAAGACAGACACCAACATCTTCGAGGAAGTGCTCTTTATGACAGTCAAACACTGCAAGGTACTCAACGCCACTGATGGGTACATGCATGATGGGGGTTCACACTGTGGACTACGGCTCAGCAGTGAAAATGAACTGACTGGCAGCAACTACACACAAACAAGATGGAACAATCTCAAACACAATTTGAACAAGAAGCCAGACCTTAAAAGGGCACATACTGGATGCACCCTGTCAGCTAAAATAGTAAGTGCACTTAAAAGTCATGTAGCAGGAGAACGGATACCTAGAAGAGAACATGCAAGAGGCTTCTGAAATGCTAGTAATGTGCATGTCTCTTGATGATAGTGGCTCCACTGATGTGTTCCATTTGTGAACACACACGAGCTGCATACTCTGATTTCATGTATTTTTCTGTAAGTTTATTACACCTAATATTACCAGTGGCCTTTTCCCCTCTTACTTCATGGCAGCTGCACCCTCCAAAGGCAGCATCAGGCCCAGGCTTATGCAATGATTAACCTGTTATAATATATATTTGATGTTTCTGTTTACAACTTCTATACATTATAAACCTTATATACTTTCTTTATTGTTCATTGTCCTATCTGCTGTCACTCCTGCCTACTAGGTTGGATCCTTAAGGGCATGAATTTTGAAGCTATTTTGGCCACAGCTGTACCTGTAAGACCTAAAAAACTTCCTGAAATACATCAGGTGCTCTACAATATTTATAGATTGCCAGCCAACTAAAAGAGTGCTGAAATATAAAGCTGATGACGGTATTTGTACCTTTCTCTGTGGAAAGGGAATGCTTTTTGTCTTTCTTGATTTACTGCATAATTGATTCATGTTGATCTTCAATGTAGAAGAAAAATTCCAGTTTTTCAAACTAAGGATTGAGACCTGGCTTCACCATTGGCGAGCACCACAGGCAGACTACTGACGCAGCAATTCCACATATGCAAATCTGAGACACTACACACAAAGAGAGGTTAAACATCAAAGATCACTTAGTCTCTGGTTTCACTTGTTACATATGTAACAGGTAAACTGTATTACCTGCCCCTATACTTCACCGATGATTGAGGAAAAATGAGATACAAAGATACTCTGAAAAGATAAAAAGTATTAGCAGAAAGATAAACAAGTATAGGTGTGTATCATAGTTTCAAAGACATAAGCATCAGGATCAGCCTATCTGGGCAGACCATTTCTCAGAAACCTGATCCCAGTGAAGATAGGAGACAGTGGGCAGGAGCAGCAGTGCATGAGTTAGTGCTGGGCTGCAGGGGCACAATACAGATGACCACATGGACTGGAAACAAGGCAGGAGGGAAACTAGGGACCACTCTTCCCTAGCTTCAGCCCAGGCAGTTTGTGCAAGGTATTTTTATTTTTAGGCAGAGAGGTGGGGAGAATTTTGTTCTTAGGGTGAAATTCTGATTAATTTAAACCATATCATAGTTTTCTAGAGAACATTCTCTACTGAAAGAAAAAGTAGCTGATTCCAAAGTTATGGCAGCAACAGTACCAAGAAAATCTGGATCTTTCTTACTGTTTCATAAAATCAAGAAGAGGTCTAAAGTGATGGGGTAAGCCAAGGGGACCCAGGATTCAATTTCAAGGGGATTCCACTGGCCAACGTGGGAGCAATTTGAGCAATGAAATGAATCACAGGGATGAATTATAAATCACTGAATAAAAAGAAATTATTGAATCCAAGCTAATTGCTGAAAAAAGCTTTAAAGGATACTGATGAAGGAGAAGGGATAATTATTATTTTCAGATGAACATTAAAGGTAACAAGTTAGAAAATTGCTTTTCTTGTTTTGCTGTGTTTTGTTTTTTGAGACAAGGTCTCACTATGCAGTTCTGCCTGGCCTTGAACTCACTATGTAGCTGAGGCTGCCCTCAAATTTGCAATGATCCTTCTGCCTCAGCCTCCTAAGGACTGGGATTACAGACGTGCACCACCCCACCCAGCAAAATCACCTTTCTTAATTGCCATAGTAATAATGACTTAGAGAAGGTTACCAGTACAGGCTAAATCTTTGGGTTAACGATTGTCAGGCAAAGAGGATGGTCAAACAGTCCCTTTGTTAATTATAAGTGGAAAAAGTGGATTCACCATAGAGAAACCTGGTGGATGATAGCTTAACTGGAGGCAAGACAAACCGATGTCACCTGCCTCCATTGAGGCACACTCAGCAAGACACCGCACCATCCAGGCAGCATCTCACAGTGAGGATATTATTAACCTAGTGGTCCTTAAACGTTGATGTGAAGCAGAAATGTCCACTGAGCTACCAGGGGACACAGAAGCCAGACTCAGCAAAGTGGGACTGGATGTTAAGGATAGGATGTGGGGATCTCTCTAACTATTCCAGGTTTCACTGATTTGGAGACACGCCTGATGTTATACGTGTTGAAACAGACAAATGCATACTTCACAATTTGATACACATTTTGCAAAGCATTGACCCATATTCTTCAAACTCTTCAGTGTAATAAAGACCAAAGGAAGACTAGACCCCTGTTCCTAACTGTAGAGGAGTCTTTGGAGTCATGACAAGTGAATGCAGTGTATGTTCCTGGATTGGACCCTGAGCCAGAAAAGGGGAGAAAAGGATACAGAGAACATGAAGTACCAGAAAAATTTGAATAAGGCTACATAATAGATATATAGAGGTGGTAAAGCATGCTATTAGTTCATGAAAATCTACATTCCACATGGACAAAGGCAATCACTTAACTCATCAATGAATGCCTAGCACCTGTATAATGACTAGTACATAAGAGACAATCAGTAAGCACACATTTGTTTTTCAAAATGCTGATTAAATTTCTATAAACAAACACAGTGTATTTTTATTAAGAAATGCAAACATTTCATACAAACAATTTGAAAATTAAGCCCTATTGCCAGGATCCTGAAATCGCCTCTCTCTCTCTCTCTCCCCCTTTTTCAAATTTTTGTGTTAAACAGAAGGCTAAGGAGTTAGGATAAGTTCCTGTTACATGATCCTATTATGTTTACATGATTCTTTGTGGTCTGAACAAAATTCTAATCAAAAGTATTTTTACTGAAGAAAAATTCATCCCCCATTTGGGACAAACAATACACATTTTTAAATGAACGAATCTATAGTTTTAAAATAATTTTTTGATGCCAATGCCAACCCAGGCGATGCTGGAAAACATATCATCAGGCTCATGAGTCCTCTTTTCCTTGTTTCTCATTTTCACTTCTCCGTGTTTTTGAGGTTCCATTTTATTCCTGTTAAGCTCAGGAAGAAGAAACTGTCACACAGTCAAATGTTGAAGGCTGGCTCCATCATCCTGCCAACATCCAGGCCCTCTTTATGAACTCTTGCGCCAACACAATTTCAAAGCAAGCGAGTGAATGTTTATGAGACTGCCCTGGAAATTAGAGGCGTGGTGATCTACAGCCAAATTGTTAGACGATGCAAGAGCGGCAGAGAACCTAACTGGGTCAGGCTGCACTAACAAGCTTGGAAGTTCCAAGGCACCCACATGTGATCCACACACGGGAGACAACTGGAGAACAGACGAATAACCATGATTAAACAAACACTTGGAACCACCCTCTCGACTCCTGTATGAGCATTTACACATTATAAGATTACACACACAGCAGACTTTAATTACAGCATTCTAATTGCTTAAATGCACCCTGGCACCAATTTACGAGGACAGTTTGAATTTGTAGTATCAGAGTGTTGTGATGGAATACCAGTCATTTAAAAAAAAAAAAAAAAAAAGAAAGAAAAAGTTCAAGGTGCTTATAAGATAATCAAGGATGATTAGAGAGAGAAAAAGATGAATCAGGAGAAAGAAAGTTGTGATCATGATGTTAAAATTAAGCCTCTGAGTAAAGGTGTTTAATTTTTTTTCAACATAGTGTATACCAAAGTTAAATTATTTTTGGTTGCATTCTCTTCCTACGTTCTAATTGTGGTTATTTATGTTCACTCAAACACTTCTGACAGGTGAGTAAATTTTATAACATCACCCTCTTGGGAATTGTAGAAAACAATGTCAGTGACAACAAAACAAGGAAGCCTTATTCAGTGTTTACTATCTGGTCTGACAGGCTTATTACCTATTAATTTCACAGAATCCTTAGGGCAACTCTGCGAGAGCTAATAGTCATATCTCTGCTTTACAGGGGAGGGAACCAAAGCTTATGTGATAAAGCAGGTTGTTGCTTAAAGTCACCCTGCCCACCAGGGATGTTCAGGGATTCAAAGACATTCAGACCCCCTTACCCATCCCTCCTCTGCATCATGACTCAAACCAGACTATGATCTGTCTTCCCAGTAAGCGAGTAAACAATCTCGGTTGGTGTCCCACACATCACTTTAGTCAACAGTAAACTGTACTTTTCTAAGGCACATATTACAGTGTTCTTCGTAAATTTAAAATTGTACCATTTGTGGCCAATTTCACGGGTTCACCTCAAATGAATACCTTTGTTTATTTCTTAATGAATTCACACTGCAAAGGTTCTCCAAAATGGCATTCATCTTAGGCCTAGTTAATTATGAAATGGAGGTCTTCAGCTCAATTTCTTCTTTGTGAAAATGGAACGTAGTCCTTCAAATTTCCTTGTTTTTCCTTCTGCTTGCTTCTCCCCTCCCCTCCCCTCCCCTCCCCTCTTCTCTCTCTCTCTTTCTCTGTGCCAGGGTCTCACTGTGCAGTTCAGGCTATCTTCACTCACTATGCAGCCCAGACTGGCCTTGAACTCATGGCAATTCTTCTGCCTCAGCTCCCAACTGCTGAGACTACAGGTACGAGCCACTACATCTGGCTGGTAATTTCTTTCCTTTTTTTTGGCAGGGGTGCTGGAGGCAGTGGGGAGGGGTGATGACACTGAACTTAGGGACCTCACACTTAGCAGGAAGGTGCTCTTCCACTGAGTTAAATTCTCAGCTCTGGTAAATTATTTCTAAAGTAATAGGGAAATGCCTGGCAAGCTCTTTTATCCAAATTCTCTGATTTAAAGGTTCTGTTTTCAGCTGAATGGGACCTCTACACCCTCATCTCTCTTTTCAAGTATTTATTCTCTTCTTTCAAGTATTTATTGTAATATTTTTACATGGTTTATTTCTGGGGCACAATTTAGCTATAATGCAATTCTTAGAGCTCATTTCTGAGATGATGCTGTCCCCAAAACATCAGTTACTAGGCTTAAATGGCTTTGGATGATCCATATTAAACTATATTACTGTGAAATATGGGTTTTCCAGTTGGAGTTTTAGAAACTCTTCTCAATGTATTCAACAAATATTTGAGTGGCTCCTTGTGCTGGCAATACACCAATGGCCAAATAATTCAGCCTTTGGAAATTTACCTTGAATAATGACAGCTGAAGGGCATTTTCCTGGCCTTTTACTTTATAATTGTGTTCTTTTATCTTGGTAGGCCTTCAGCTTTTTACCTGTGAAAAGCATAACATTTATAATTCTTCCCATCCTCTCAAGGAGGTGGTAAAGGCAAATGATACAGCACAGATGAAAAGATCTTCAGGACATAATGTTAAACATAGTATGTGCTATAAGCTATTATTACAAAAACTTTGATTCCCACAAATGCACAATGTAGCATACATCCTAATGCTCAACGTTTAAGACACACACAATTTCAATGTTGGGAAAACCACATGAAACATGGAAAGGTGAAATATTTATTACAAAACTTCCAGCCGCTCTTTAAAATAAAGCTTTGCATT
Source organism: Cavia porcellus (assembly GCF_034190915.1). Classification (NCBI taxonomy): domain Eukaryota; kingdom Metazoa; phylum Chordata; class Mammalia; order Rodentia; family Caviidae; genus Cavia; species Cavia porcellus. The sequence goes on from NW_026947496.1 coordinate 52,239,399, forward strand.
TCTTTGTTCCTCATATACTGGCTAGTTTCCAAACTAGCTCTGATGTTTGGTTTACTGATTACACTTGGTAAATATTGGCCTGGGAATGACTGGGTTTTGGGGAAGGCATGTTCACCAGTCTGTAGTCAAAACTTACAGCTTGCAAAATTCAATTTCTGCTGCTGACCCTTTCAATTATTTCTGTATCTTAAAGTGGGCTGAGGATTAAAACATATCCACACATGTGTGCATACACACACACACACACATTCACATGTATAAACATTCAAATCTCAAACGCTAAAAGCCCTACCAAGGTTAGCAGATATGCTGAATAAACAAAGTGTAACTGAAAAATACGGTGTGTGTTTAAATTTTTAAAAAAATACAGGAAAAGTTGCATAGCTGTTAATCCCTCTCAAAACACACCCCTCGCTCTCCACACACTTATCCCATGCTTAATTTTACTTCCTGAAGCAACTCCGTGAATTCCCTTTCATGAATGTTTGTAGTTGCACTGTCCTGGCTGCCTCAAGGTCCTGAATCAATCAACTTAGAACATTTGCCTTTCACAGTCATTTTGATTTGGGGTATGCTTTGTGGGCCCCTGAATAAGGTGGGTGAGGGCACACTGCAATGGTTTTATGAGTTTCCTTTTCTGTCGGATGGCACTCAGCAGCCGCATTTACTGTATTTTTGATCACACCTCATAAAGACGTTTCCAAAACTGCTTCAGAGGGTGGGAAAAATAATGGGTAAGTGTGTTCAAAGCAAGGGAAAGCATTTTGAGGAGGATTCAGGGAAATGTCTTATCCTGTAACGATTTTTTAAAAATGTAATATTCACCATTTTTTAAATCATTCCTTGTGTTTTATTTCTTGGTTACTATCAGATTGTTGGCTACTGGGCCAACAATCTGGAATAATTCCAAGATAAAAACCATGGAAGTGCTTCTGACAGTTAAGGATTAGTTACAGAGGAATCTGCTTCATGTCCTGTTAGGTTAAATCCAGCTTAGATGAGTCTTTTTTAAGGTACTATAAATATGGATAATATCAAGCCTTCCATGAATGTGTACTTTTCAAAAAAGTCTCTTCTATGCACAGACAACTGGAACTGTGCTAAATTATCCAAGTATCTTCTAACTTTTAGGAAAACACTGCCTTCCCAAACACAGTCACATTTTGATAATTTAGGAGCTTGTCACTGACTTGGGGTGATTGATGTATCCAACTTATCCCCCATCCTGCTTTTTTACTGCTCGCCTGGTGACTTCAATTTACCAAGAAGGCAAAAGGAAAGTAGTTACAGTCAGGGCAGATTGACTGAATGGTTGGAATGGAATATTTTGGAAGACTCAGCTAATAAGCTTTTAGTATTAACCAGATTGTCTTTGTGCATACACTCATTCAATGTCCCTTCCTCTTGGAGGCAATCAAATGTTTAAGTATTTCCCTGGAACAGTAAGAAAAACATGTTTGACTCTGAAGAGCAGAGAAGTATGTCAGTCTAACCTTGCAGCTGATTTTACAGTGATTCTCTGAAATGTCTCCAAAAGTTACTGACAGCAAGAACAGCAGCAAAGGGCGTGACAGCTATGCTGAGCCCCTATGCTTTACAATCCAATCGTGCAGTGCTAAAATCATATTCCAGTAGGTTCAGTATATTAAATTTCAAGGTTACAAGTACAGTATCAACTCTGGAAAATTGAATTTAGCAACAGTAGTTTCATTGTAGGTCATGAAAACAAAGTAAGATTGAAAGCTGAAAATGACTAATTTTCGAGTTGTTGCTCAGAATTGATTTTCAGTTTGGCTTGATCTTTTCACAAGCCCGTTTTGCGAAATTTGATTGATTTAGTTGCTCGTGTGAACTGCACTTATTTTGTAGCTGACTGAGGGCCCCTTATGTAGACTCTTCACAACAATGGGGAGATAAAGATGAACCCATGCCTCAGAAGTCAGTGTGAGGCCCGCACGGCAAACACCAGGTCCTGAATTCAATTCCCAGGGCTAAAAGTCAACACACGGAGTAAAGTACAAGAGTGGTCGTCAGAGCCTGGGAAGAGGGCATGGGGAGAGCTGCTTGGGAGGGAACGTGGGTCGTAGGCACAGGGGCAGAGCTGCATGGGAGAGTAACTGCTAGTATTCTACAGAACAGTAGCTAAGTATGGGTGAGAATAATTTACTGAATACTTCCCAGTAGCTAGCAAAGAGGATTTTGAATGTTTCTAACAGAAAGAAATGAGGTAGGTCTGACATGATACTTGATCTGACCATTACCCAGGGTATACATGTACTGAAGTGTCACACTGTACCCCATAAATATGTAGAAGTACTATGTATCAATTTGAATATATTAATAAAAAGAAAATTAAACAAAAAAGGTTAATGCACATGGGGGAGTAGCAGCTGAATAAAGAGCAATTCAAGGGGACAGGATGAATCAGCTTAAGTATTTAAAGGATGTTCCGAAGCTGGAAGAAGTGAACCCTCTGTAGGGAATGGTGGCAGTGACACAAGCAAAGGTAGCACTTCTTAAGAAGCCGGATTCTGGAGCTGAGTTTTGAAAGGTAATGGGAACGTGCTAGAGGAAGGAAGACAGAGGCCCTCAGGAGAATGGGTACAGAAAAAAGAGGATATTTAATGGAGAGAAAAACATAGAAAAAGGCAAGGATGCTGGGTGTGTTGGAGCACCCCTGGAACTCCAGCACGTGGGTGGCTGAGCCAGGAGGACTGCAGGCTAGAGTCCAGCCTAGGCATTTATGAGGTCTTGTTTCAAAATAAACAATAAGAAAGGGCTGGGGATGGAGCTCAGTGAGAAGGCCCTGTCTTCAATGCCGGCTGCTGAGGGGAGGCAGACATGGAGCAAGCCTAGTACATCTTCTTAAGCAATGAGGATTTATTTCAGTATGACCACTAGGAGAGGGCTTGCATGTCCTGTTAAGGAGCTTGATGTGTAAGAATAGTCTGAGGGGTCCCTTATCTGAGGGTTCCCTTCTGTGGTTTCAGTTTCCTGGGATCAGTCATAGCCTAAAAAAAACATTTTTTAAAAAAAATTTTTCAGACATAGTCTCACTACATAGCCCAAGGTGGGCGTGAGCTCATGTCCCTCCCTGCCTCAGTCTCCTGAGTATTGAGATTATAGGCATTCGCCACCACAGCTGGCTGCGAATCTGAAAATCTTAAATGGAAAATGTCAGAATAATTCGTAAGTTTAAAATGTGCACCATTCTGAGTAGTGTGACAAAGTCTTGCGCAGTCTTGCTCTTGCCCATGAACCATCCTTTTGCCCAGTGCAGCCCACATGATGTATGTTACCCACCCACTGAGTGGCTACTTCAGTTATCAGCTTGCAAGAGAGGGAGAGAGATACGCACATCACATTCACATGACCTTTATTACAATCTATCATATAATTGTACTATTTTATTATTAGCTACCATCATTAATCTCTTAAACTGTTCAATCAATCAATCAATTATATAATGGTACTGAGGATTAAACTCAGGGTCTTCACACTGAGCCACAGCCCCAGGCCTCTTTCTGAGTTAGGGTCTTGCTAAGTCACTAAGTTGCCCAGGCTGGGATGGAACTTTTAATCCTCCTGCTTCAGCCTCCCAGAGTCCTGGAATTATAGGCATTTATACCAAACTGCCTAATTTATAAATTAAACTATATCATAGGCCTACATGTATAGAAAAAAATAGTATGTGTAGGGTTTGTACTGTCCTTAGTACCAGGATGTTCGGGCATCCACTAGGGTGTTGAAACATATTCCCCATGAATAAGAGGGAACTACTGCAGTAATATTAGCAAGAATATTAATAGTGCTGGGCATTGTGGTACATCCCTATAATCCAACACAAGGGGGTCAGAGGCAGGACAACTGCTCTGAGTTTGAGACCAACCTGGGCTACATATTTTGCATATACTGTACACTAACCTATTATTATTATCCCCTCCATATGGCCAATGAAACAAGGCTTCAAAATGTCAGGGATGTGCCCAGCTCAGTGCCAAGGCCAGTAGTTGAAAACAGGTTGCTGAGTTTTAGAGTCCAAGCTCTCTGCCACCCCTAGTGTAGGGTACAAGGGGCCAGCTAAGATGGTAGTAGAGGACATGGAAGTGCTCAGTTCTGCTCATTTTATTTTATTTTATTTTTCTGGTGCTCAGATTAAATCGAGGCTCTTGCATACCCTAGGCAAGTTCCTCACCACTGGGCTACACCCCTGGCCCCAAGTTTTGTTGATTTCACATTGTAAAATTTCTCAACTTTTTCTTCAGTCTGTTCATCCTTTACTCACTCATTTAAACACTCAACAACATTTTACCTACTATATCTAGGTCCTAGAGATTCCAACATAAAACCTGGTCTTTATAATGTGGTGACTTATTTTTAAATTTTTATTTATTTGCTTATTTATATTTTTCAGTATAGGGAACTGGGCCCAGGGGGTTTAACTCTATAGCACTGAGCTATATTCCCAGACCTTTAACATTTTTTTTTTAGTTTAATTTATTTTTATTTTATTTTACTGTTTTTCAATTTTTTTGGACCTAGAGATTGAACTCCCAACCTTGTGTTTGCCAAGCAGATACTTACGCTGCTGAGCTAAACCTCCTTTTTTTTTTAATTTTAAAAAGAATAAAACCAAACAAAATAAAACCATCAAAATAAAATAGTGAAAGTGATACAGGACTTTAAAACAAGATAATAGGAAATCAATAAAGGCCACCATAATGTTTTTGTTAGCTTCAAAACAGCTATCTATACCATCGTACATAATAAAATCAAACAAAATGGAACGGAATAAAACCAATCAAAACAAAACAATAAAAGTGATTCAGGACTTCAAAACAAGATAATAGTAAATCCAAGATGGCTACCATAATATACCTTGTTATCTCTGAAACATGCCTTCAGATATAATAAAATCAAACAAAACAGAATAAAACCAAACCAAACAAAACAATGAAAACAATACAGGATTTTAAAACAAGATAATAGGGAATTAACAATGGCTAACACCTTCAGAAGAGAATCTCCCACAGTTGCTATATTTACTGTATCGTTAGCCTCTAAATAGATGTTCAAACTACCAGCTTTAGGTCTGCAAAGTCAGTCAAATACTAAACACTGTAAATATTAACCAGTTTTTATTTTTTTTCCATCAGGAGCTATCAACTCAGCCTGTGTTTCTCCACATCAGCCGGTTGTTTATGGCGTGATGGTGGTGGAGCTGCTCAGCTTTTCTTGTCTCCCAGCCCATGTGCCAGCTGGCTCACAGTAAGGGGGTGACTTCTTGTTTCTCCCCCTGGCAGCCCACAATTGCCACTCGACATGTTTTTATTTCTAGAAAGGGTCTTGCTAAGTCACTAAATTGTCAGGCAGGGCTTGAACTCAGGAGCCTTTTGCCTTAGCCTCACCAGAACTATATTATTTTCACTGTTTTAAATCTAATGAATCATGTCAGTCATAGAGGGTTATCCTATATATATATTTTGGGGGGAGGGTGCCGGGGATCAAACTTATAACCCTGCCCTTGCTAGGCAAGTGCTTGTGCCACTGAGCTAAATCCCCAGCCCCTATCCTATATTTTTTGAATGGCTGCACAATAGCCTATCATGAATGATTTGTCATTTATTTAACTAATTTATGTTGAAGTGTATATAAGCAGTTTCCAGCTTCATAGTACTAGAAATAATAATGTGAAAGACGTTTTACTTGTTTAAAAAAATCCTTAGTGAAGAATTTTTTATATGTATCTTTTCATAGTTCAATAAAATCTTCCAGGGACTACATCTGTACAGTTGGTGGAATGCTGGGAGAAAAGATGGACTTTTAGTTTGAAAGGAGGTGAACTGCTCTCCAAAGCTGCGTAGGCTTTCAGAAAGTACGAATGACTCCAGAGTCACAGCCTACATGCAAATGGCATTAAGATGCTACGGACATTATGCAACAGGCTGTCCCACTATAAGAGCGTGTGGTGAGGGCACGCTTTGGAAGGACAGGCTGAGACTCTCACCAAGTCTGCTAATGAAAGGCCACACCCAACAAGGTCTCGGTCAAGAAATGGGATAAGAGGGAGGATAAAAATAAACATGATAGCTTAGTGTTGTAATAACTTTGCTTTTTAATAGGGTTATTAACATTTGGCTCACTTATATTTCATATTTATTCACGGTACAAAGAGATAAGTACTTATTAGGAGAGAAGAGGGTATGCGGTGAAGTCCCCTCCAGGCTGACATGTCATCTCCTCCCACTAAGCCTGGCATGGAGGAGGCTCTAATTGGTGTGGCAGCCAGGTCAGCGTTTCTTACTTGACTCCAAAGATGTTTTAGTTAAGCATTAGAAGAGACCTCAGCTTAATGCTGGGGTCAAAGCTAATAAAAGGACACATCTTGGTGGTTTACAGTGGTCTTTTGGGCTTTATTAGGCCTTTTAGTGTATCAAGGCAGGTGCTGAATTCCTGTGGAAGTATATAACATTCAGCGCCTTAAACTTTTATTTTGGCAGTACCAGGGATTGAACCCAGGGTCTTTGCTCTAGGATAGTTTTTTGTTATTGTTGTTGTTGTATTGTTCTGCTTTTTAAATTTTGAGACAGTCTCATTAAGTTGCAAAGTCACCTCGGCAGGACTCAAAGTTGTGATCCTCCTGCTTCTGCCTCACAGAGTGCTGGATTACGACTGTGCACCACCACACCTGGTGTCTTAAACTCTTTTTGATATGAAAATATGGTCATGAGATAAATAATTGAGCCAAACATTTGTAGCACAATATTTGTGTATATTTGTGTTTGATTATAAAACTCTAATGCTGGTTTGTAAGATTTGGTACTGCAGGGCTAAGAAAATCTCCTAAACTGCTCCTTATATTACTTCAGGAAAGAGTAATTTGTAACATCAAAGGACTGGAGCAGACTCAGCCTCTTCAAGCTCCCTAAGCATGTTGTAGAAATATGTCTTAGAAAATATCATTGAATATACTGCATTTAAAATAAACACAGCACACACTACATAGCAATGTACAAGTGAAAAAAAAATCCGTAAGTTTTTTAGCCTGTAAGAACTTATGATGCTAAGCATTTTAATGATAAGGCAATATTTATAAGAGATCCTGGCCTTCAATGAGAATGTTATTTTTTAACTGAATAAATGAATAAAGAAAAATGCTAGTCCACTTCAGCCAGACTCCCTAGGTTTGATTACTCCACTGATGAGCTACTTAACTTTGGCCAAATTATTTAATCTATTTATACTTATGTTTTCTCACTTGTCAAAGTAATAATAAGTATTAGGATCAGTTGTTGTGAGGGTTAAATATGCCAAGACACTGTTTACTACTTGAAAAACTCTCCGTAGAATTGAACTGGGTTAATTAACTTTCTATCACTGAAACAAAATACCTGAGATGATCAAATTATAAAGAGTAAAGGTACATTTTTGCCTCACAGCTTTGGAGCTGCCGGTGAGGTGGCAGGAGACAATGGCAATGCAAAACCATTCACCTAGTGTCCAAAAAGCAGAGAGAGAGAGAGAGAGAGAGAGAGACAGACAGACAGACAGACAGACAGACAGACAGACACAGACATACAGAGACAAAGACAGACAGGCAGACAGACAGAGAGAGAGAACAGGAGCAGGCCCACAACCCCCTTCAAGTGCACCCAGCTTTCATTAGACCCCTTCTCCTAAGGTACCACCACCTCCCAAGAGCACCACACTCAGGACCACGCCCTTAATACATGGGACTTTGGAGGACATTTCAAGATCTAATTGTAGCAAATTGCCTTCTTCCTCTTCCTCCTGCTTCTCCTCCTTTTGGTCTTCCTCCTGTTCTTCCCATGTCTGCAGAAAAAGGAGCCATTGCTGTGCCTGGTGTTGGCCGGAAAGCACCTCATGAACCCCCTCACTTCTCCCCTGTTTTCTGTCTTTTCATTATTACTGTAATGTTATACATAGCAAAAGAGTCAAGGTGGCCACCACTGGTATCATTTTCCAGGCCTGTCTTCAGATCATGAACGTGTAAAGGAAGGTGATGGTGAGTGCTGGTTGACTACTTAAATGACAAATCTGGGGAAGAAGACGTGCAAGCATGGGAACCTGGGGCAGCCTCCAGTCCCACTCCAGCAGCCCAGCTTCACCTCGACAGCAGCAGTCTGTCCAAGCGGACCTCAGCCCGCATGCGGAGCACTTCTGGGCCTCCTCAGTGTTGGTTTCGGGGTTGCGACATCAGCATCACCCGCACAGGTGGTTGTTTGGCAAAGGCAAGGTGTGCCCTCTGCACTCTCACCAGGGAAGCTAAACAGGTTCAAGGACTCTCCATGGCACGCCAACTCATGGGAGGCCAGGCACCCGCAGGAATGCTGAGCAGCAGTGGCCATTTCTGGCCTTCCTGTAGGCTCTGTTCTGACGCCAGGCTGATGCACTCCTGTGGTGTCCTTCTGGAAGGGAGGCTTTGTGCCCTATCCTAGCCCGTAGAAGGCATCTGGTCTCTAATATACCAGGGGTGGTTGAAATATATGGAGAATATTTAAATGTTAAAAATTGATTACAGTAGAAGACACATTATTCTCGCCTTCAAAACACTCTTCCTTGTTCCAAACATGTTTATCCCATTGCTCCTGCCACTTTCTGAAGCAGTTTTGAAGTCCTCTTTCATGAAAGATTTTATGAGGTGTGATAAAAACATAGTATATGCTGCTGTTGAGTCCCCTCCAATAGAAAGCAGGTTTCTATAAAAAGTACAGTGTGTTCTTATCCACCAGATCTGATCCTTCCCATGTCTGCAGAAAAAGGAGCTATTGCTGTGCCTGGTGTTGGCCTTCTGGCCACCTCATGAACCCCCTCACTTCTCCCGTTTTCTGTCTTTTCATTATTATTGTAACGTTATACACAGCAAAAGAGTTAAGGTGGCCACCAAGTTGAAATGACTACAAAAGGTGACATTTTGAATTGATTCAGGACATTGGGGCAGCCAGTGCGATCAAAGACATGAAGTGTGATTCACAGAGTGGCGAGAATGATGGCGTCAGTGTGTTGGAAGTGAGGGAAGATATGTTGAGGGGGATTCATGGCAATGTGTCTATTATTGCAATAATGTTTTAAATTTAAATTTAATTTAAATATGCAATAATTTTTTATCACACTTCATTACAGAGGCACCTCATTAACCACCACAGGCTAAGAGTACTGACTTGTACAGTATTCAGAATTAAGGGGAATAGGGAGCCCAAATGCAAGATGCCTTGGACACGCCTTCCCGTCATGGGTTCCTCGGCACCAGGCACCTCTGGGATTCCGGTGCTAGGGATGAACCATGGCTCTTCCACTTATTAGCTATGTGATACCGCACACCTTACATAACCTCGAGCCTCAGTATCCCCATCTGTAAAATAGAGACAATAACAGAACTTACGTAACAGGGTTAGGCTGGGAACTAAGTGAATTAATACAGCAAGCATCCAGAAATCCATCCATGCTTAATAATTAACGGCTGCTTGGATGGGCTCCACTCTGTAAGGACTGGAAACAGCAGTCCCTGAGTTCCAAGGTACAGACAGCCCTTTTATCTCCCAAGAGCAGCCACCAAAACGCAAGTAAGACACATGAGAGTTGCTTTTAAGGGCCACGGTCTCCTGGTGGGATAACCGGCTAAGGAGCCTTTTCCCATATAGTCATTCTGTGACAGTAAGCATGCTACTTAGCCACTCTGCCTCAGTTCTTTTTCTGGAAGTAGGATCCAAAGTTTCTAGCATAGTGGCAGCAGGCAGTGAACACACACAGGGAGCTTTTGGATGTTTCCTTCCCATGAGCCTCAGAGATAGAAATAGATTCCATGCCTTCTTAAAGTGAAACCTTTCTGTCACTCTTTCTGTCCACCCTCCATAAAAATGAGAAAGAGAATTGAAAATGTTTCTTGCCTCTGGACCTCAGTTGATAGTTCTCAAAACAAATCTGAACAAGTGTTAAACATGCTGCAGGGTTAACATACTCCCAAAGCCACTGAGTTGAGTTCCTCAACTCAGTTATACAGAAGAATCACTTGAAAACCTTGTGAGGACTGCGGGGGGGTTTAGCTCAGCGGTGTTAAGTGCCTGCCTGGCAAACTCAAGGTTGTGTGTTTGATCCCCATCACACACACACACATAAAACCAAGACCACAACCAAACCACCCCGCCCCCCCCCAAAAAAAAAAAAACAAAGTAGAAGACTTAAAGAGAAAACGTTGTGAGGAGGACTGGTTTTCAGTCTCTCCGTGGTTGTGAGTCTTTAGTCTGGAGAGGGGCAGAGAGGAAGGAGCTGCTCATTAGAATGAACCTGTTGTGGTAAATCTGATAAAAGCAGTCATAGATCATGTGGCAAGAAGTGCTGCCCTCATGTCACCAAATCGTTCTGAAATAGGAGATACGGGGTTTCAGGGAGGTTAGGAACTTTCCCCAAGGTCACACAGCCATGTAACATTTATCAAGTCAGACTTTGTTAAAACTACTATTGAGAACAGACCTACTACTGAGAGAACAAACTTCATTTCCACTGATGTTTAAATTAGATTTAATATATCAGAAGTAAAATAAAGAAGTCCTCTGAGCATTCTCAATTATAAAGAACTTAAGACAGTGCTACCACTTAGCAGGTACCCAATAAATAACTGCTGGATAAAGACTCTTATATATTACTCAGCTCTTGTTGTGTTTGAATTCAATCATTGACTACTGACTACAGAACTAGTTTTCTATAAGGCAACTGTTGACATTTAATTGGTTACAGAAAAATCTTAAAAGGGTTTTATGTGTATGTATGTGTGGTATTTGAGATTGAACCCAGGGCCTTTGCACTGAGCTACATTTTCAGTCCTATTTTATTTTATTTTTTATTTTGAGACAAAGTCTCATTAAGGTTCTATATTTCCCAGGCTGGGCTCAGTCCTTCTCAGTTCTCAGCCTCCCAGAGTGCTAACAGTATATGTGTGCACCTTCACACTTGGTTTCTCATTCATTTTTTTGATGAAGCGTATAATTAATGTCGACCTCAGCACAGCTAATTTACTCTGTTGTCCCTGTAAAGCCAATTCCTTACCATTACAGATGTTTACTTTCTCAGTAAATGTAGGTACTATGGAGTATTTCCCCCTTCATCAAATTATATATGTTTGTTTACTATTGGCTTCTTGGGAGCTAAGAGTCGAGCATCAACAATACTCCTTCATTTATTAAAATAGTTATCAATTCATCGGATACCCAATTTGTGTTATATTGTACATACAGGCAGGGGTTTGCTTTGGAATAAACAAAAGTAAAGAACATTTATGTCTTTGTTAGATTATTCTGAGTACCCTAACTTAGAACATGCTATTTCTTTCACCATATTTCAGGGTCACCAATGGTATACTCTTTATCCAGTAAGGTCAATGATATTTGCAAAACCACTGAGAACCACATACTCACGAAACTGAATTTGGTGAATATACATTGTTACACAGCTATGCAGAGCTTTAATAACTCTACTAAAACTGATCAGGAGTGTTATTTCTCAATGATGACGTGAAAAGGCACTGTGGCTTTGTTAGAATTTGCACCTACAAGCTCTTTTCCTGTTTGTAGTTTTCTGTTCTCAGCACAAGAAAGGAACCAGAAGTAAGGAAAGCAGGCTGGTGGAGAGGGTGAAGTGTGTGAAGGGGCTGTTAAAAATGCCCAGGGTGTCAGGTGGGAAGAAACCTCACTTGCTTGCAGATCCAGCACTGAGCCTGAGTAACCAGCAGCTCACAGCCACCAGTGACTCACTTTTACCAATCAATAAATCCACCTACGAGTGTTCTATGGCTGAGGTGGTGCTCTTGTAAAATTTATTTACTCTATAGCCATGGTTCAGAAGAGCTTTCTTAGGTAAAATATTCTTTAAAATAATCATGTGTTTTTAGAAAGTACTCAGAAGCTGCATTCCTAAATGGCTGCTTAATGCTGTTATCATTTTTCTGATTCTATAACATCTCCCAGGATTCTTTGTTGCCTACTGTCTGTGTATTAATTAGATACCAAAAGAAAACCCAGCTTTAAGTTTCTACAACTGAATTTTAAAAAATTCTCAGTAATGGTCATAATGCCCCTATAATATTATGTCTTGTAGAACTTCTAAATTCTTTGGCAGATCATGAAACACTCCCATATAAAAAGGAGCTCCCAGCAACTGACATTTGTAAGACAGAGTAGAATTTAAAGGAGTTCTGCTTATCATTATTCCTCAGGACAAACAGGATTTAGCATACAAAGCTATGAGACAAATATCATGAGTTAAAAATCCACAGGCTAACTTTCTTTGCATTAGCAACCAAATAAACAAGCAATCAAAGAGATTATTTTATTGGACCATGGCCAGCTGGACAGTGAGAAATATCACAAGGGGTAATTGTGTTCCTCCACATAGAAGGCAATGGCCAGCTGTGGCTTAGGAATGTTTTCCTGACTCAGTAAACACAGTTTGCTATATCAGTTTCCACTTATTAGTCAGCCCTTGGAGTTCTTTGGGAACCCCAAATCTCAAAAGAGAGGACTATATAGTAAAAGAGTTGGTACTTGGGCATTTTACCAGCTAAAACTGACCAAAATTTCTCCTTTGAGTAGTGCTTCTGGTCAAGATGGGGTAATAGGAAGTAATAGGGACTGAATGTATTCTCTTATCAAAAATAACAACATCAACAAGCCAAATCAACTCACCTAGAATATATAAACCAACAGCTTTCAAGGCTGAACAACCACAATACAGGATGGTGAACCGCAAATGAGCTGAGCCCCATAACTGGCCGCACTAGAAAGGTGCAGATTATAGAAGGGGAGAAGCAACAGGATGCAGCAGATTCCCCGATGCGAGAAGAAAGAGCTGAGAAATTGAAGAGATTATGATGAACACAATTTGCTGAAAAGAGTGTCACAGAAAGCCCGCTGTACAGAGGAACCCTGAAGATCTGCAGAGGGACTCCTTCCAATAGTCAGCACGGTACCAAGTCTTCTGTGCAATGGAAGGAGATTATCCAGTGCAGGGAGGGATCTGGACAAATGAGAGGGAAGCGTGACTGGTCCTCACACAGGGCTGGAAATGGTGCCTGTTCCCATGAACTGAATTAAAAATTCATAATTCCGGGGCATCTAGCAGAGTTCTGAGGAAGGTGTTGCCTCAGTAATGGGGAATAATGAGAACTAGCTCAGTAGTCGAACAAGCATTCTTCTGGGCCAACCTAACCATAAAAAAATCAAAACAAAAAAACCTGAATAAAAGTTAAACTGTACCCAAGTAACTAAACTGTATCCTAGAACAAACATCAAGGATATCTGCAGGAATATCAAAATTATCTAGCATTCAAAAAGACAATTTATAATATCTAGCACAAAGTCAAATATTAACAAGCATGTAGATAGGCTGGAAAACATGATCCATAAAAAGGAGAAAGAGAAATCAATCTAAACCAACTGAAATTAACATGGATATTGGAATTAGCAGACAAAGATATTAAGACCATTATTGTAACTGCATTTTATGTGCTCAGAAATGGTCACATGTACAATGCAAAAATCATTCAAATAAAACCTCTAATGACAAAAACTCCAGTGTACCCTAAAGCAACCTTAGAAATGGCAAAACAGAGTTACAGCTAATATTCCAACAAACAGGGTAAAATGAAGTCAGAAAATGCTCAATAAATTCAAAAGGCGGCAGAAAAAAGGAAAAAAACAACAGATGGGACAAATACAAAACAAATTAGTAAAGAGTTGGACTTAAACCTAATTGTGCTAATAATTGTATCAAGTGTAAACTGTAAAAATCCCAGTTAAATGACAGATGAAAATGAATTTGAATTTTTAAAAAATCAAGATATAACTATGTGCTGCGTAACTACATAAAGGACACTTTAATACATAGATAGAAATAGAGTAAAACTCAAAAAAAATATGGTAGCACCAGCAAAAGAAACTTAAAGTGGCTTTCTTAATAGCTAATGAAGAAGATTTTAAAACAAAGACTATTACACAAGATAAAGAAGACAATTTAAGACAGGTATGTTGGTGCACACTGGTAATCTCAGCACTTTGGGGACTGAGGCAGGAGGATCACAGCAAGTTCAAGACTAGTCTGGGCTACACAGTATGAATGACATACTGAAAACCTGTCTCAAAACAAAGATGATTTTATAATGATAGTGTAATAGGGCCCCGCCTGCTGTGTTGGGGCAGGAACTTTTTACAATGTACCCATATATAGTTGTGATGTAACTCTGTAACGAAAGTCATACCTAATCAGAATGTAGAATGTTAACGTACCCAACCAGACTGTAAAATATTAGTGTTTGCCCATATAAGGGAGACGGAGACACAAAAATTGTATAAAAGATTACAACTATGCCATGTTTTGTTCTCAGCCTTTGGATACAAATCTGTTGAGTCAGTGCCAGCAGGAATAAACTCATTTCCTGTGAAAAAGACCTTGGTGTTCTGTCTCTACATGAAAATCCTGCAGCAATAATAGTGTCAATTAATCAAAAAGACATAGCAACATGAAATGTTTAGGTTCTAAAAAGAAGAGCTTCCAATGAGGCAAACACTGATAAAACTCCAAAGAGAAACAGAAAAACCCACCATAATAGATAGAGGTTATTAAACCGTTCTCTCAATAACTGATACAAGCTGGCAATTTGACAGACAGCAGACTTGCAAAACTAATAACCAAGAGGTCCTCATTGACATTTTTAAAACATTTCATCAATGGCAGCAGAATAAACTTTCTTCTGGTGTGTACACGGGCTATCCACAAAGATGGAGTGTGTTTCAGGCCATGAAACAACTCTCGGTAAATTTAAAAAGGATTCAATTCACACAAAATGTGTTCTCTTGTCATATTAGAAATCCATAACAGAAACATTTCTAAAAATTCCCAAATATTTGGAAATCAAACTATCTTCTTCTAAACAACAATGGATTAATGAAGACAAATCAAAAAGGAAATTTGAAAATACTTTGATATAAATGAAAACAAAAGCCCAAATCAGAATCTATGAGATAATTTAGCTGGTATAATCAGGCAAAATGAGTAAATGAATGCATGAACAAATAAATACACGCAGACAGAAAAGGAAAAGGGAAAATTATTAGTCTATTAGCATGATCATTGACTAAAATCTGATGGAATCTACAAAAAAGCTGTCAGGCATACAAAGTTAACAAGGTTGTATGATATGAGATTGATATACAAAATCAGTTATATTTCTATACACCAGCAATAAACATTCAGAAAAAGGTACCATTACAACTGTATCACATAATAGGAAATATTTAGGGACAAAGCTGACTGAGGACTTGTGCATTGAAAATAACAAAGTACTGCTAAAAGAAAGGGGAAATATCTACAACAATGTACTTGTTCATGGGCCTGATAACCATATTGTTAAGCTGCCAATTTTCTCCATATCAACCTAGATCAATGGATTCAGGGCAGTTCAAATCAAAATCCCACCGTGTTTTATTTTTAGAAATTGGGAGGCTAAACTAACTAAAATTCATATGAGAATACAAAAAACAATAAAAAAATCTTTGAAGAAGATCAGATTTGAAAGCTATTCTGGTTTCAAGGCCCACTATAGAGCTATAGTAATCAAAACAATATGTTATTGGCATGAGTAGACTGACAAATAGATCAAGGGAACAGAAAACGGAGTTCAGAAACAAACCAACATATGTATAGACAATTGATTTTTGACAAATGTGCAAAGTAACACGGTGGAGAAGGCATATTGTTTTCAACTGCTGGTGAGAGAACAATTGAATATACACACGCTGATAAGTGAATTTCAGTCCATACTTTCATCATCCACATGGATGAGGCTTAGTACCAGTTATAAGGAAATGCAAATTAAAACCGCAATGAGAAACTATAACTACATACTTAGTAGAATGGCTAAAATGAAAAAGCTTGTCATATTAAGTGGCAGAGATAGGGAAGGACCAGAAGCCTCATACAGTGCTGTAGGAACTTAACACAGCACAACTGCTTTAGAAAACAGTTGCTCAGTACCTTAAAGACCTAAATATATATCTACTATGTGATTTAGTCATTTCTCTCCTAAGTATTTACCCCAGAGAAAAACTAAAACAAAAACCAAACAATGTGCTTACCAACACTTGCACATAAATGTTTATTGCAGTTTATTTGTAATAATCCCCCAAATGGTACAATATAAATTCCCATTAACAAGTGAAAGTATAAAGAATTTTCTATGTATCTGTTCAGTATAAATATAAAAATATAAACTATTCAGAATAGGGACTACTACTCAGCAATTAAAAGGGATAGACTGTTGATACACACAGCACAGATGAACCTCACATTAAGTATAGCTCTTAAATATGACAAAAATATTACCTTCTGTGATTCCACTTATATGAAACTCTAATGATTTTCATTATCTACAACCTAATACATTGTGAATAAAAGCAGATCTTTGGTTATTGTGTATATTTACTACCTTGGATATACTTGTTTCCTGGGTATCAGAAATTTAAATATAAAATTATACACTTTATATATAGTCAATTACTGTGTATTGTGACAGAGCTATTAAAAAATCAACATAATCAACTCAATCCTTATGGTTCTTCTGTGATATAAAGCTGTGTGTCTACAGCGATTGCCTTTAACACTGGTGGGCCAAGAAAGAGTATGAATGGAGGTCCTCCATTCCCAGCCTGCTGTCTTGTGTTTCTAAGCCAAGGACCACCCTCTAATCACTCTTAGATTTAGGGACATGCCTATGGACAGAGGAGCTTTCACTACACATACATGTAGGCCTGGGGTCTGGACAGGAAATTCTGAGAGTCTGAGCATTAAGACCATAGCTAGAATGGAGCTTTGTTCTAAAGGACATCTTTTGGCCCATGGCTTGAGTGGAGTCTTTTAAAGTGATGCCAGCCTGCAAGGTGATGAAACAATTGACAGTGTTTAAAAGCTTTTATAGGGGTGTCATGATGGTGCATGCATGTAATCCCAGCACTAGGGGGACGGAGGCAGGAGGATCATAAGCTGGAGTCCTGCCTTGGCAACTTAGCAAGATCTTGTCTCAGACAGAAAGAAGAAAAAAGAACAAAAAGGTCAGAGCAAGGGCAGGGGTTGGGGTTGGGGGCTTGGGAATGCAACTTGGCACAAAGGCCCTGGATATAATTCCTAGTACCACAAACATACAAACTTTTATGACAGTTTGCCATATGGTTGTAATACCCTAGCATGGAGTTTTAATTGAACTCTGCAGAAGTGATCTGTCCTCAATATATTAAATAAAAGTAAAGCCCAGTAACACAAAATAACACTGGTACCTGAGATACCTGTGGAAGGTGGATGGCTCTGAGCAACCACTTCCTTGGCTTGCAGGTGCTAAAGGTGTGAGGGATGAAAAGGGACAGTGTCAGCCTAAGTGTTAGGGTTTATGTCTGCATGTCCCCCAAGCCCTAATGCAGTCATAGATGGGGCTTTTTCAGAGATACTTAAATCTAGAATGTGTGATGCTGGGATGAAGAGTGGGTGATTATTAAATCAGTCCACTGATTATCTTGGCACTGCCCTATTCCCAGTACCCTAAATAGAATATAAAAGGGGCAGAAAGAAACTGCTAAAGTCCCTTGCTTGCTTTGCTACCTTCTGCCTGCCATAAATTTTTTTCCTCTGCGGTGCCCCTCCCCCACCCAATCCTGCCTTGGAGCCAGCTGACGATGGACTGAAACCTCTACAAACTGGAGATGAAATATATCTTTCTTCCCTTAACTTTAGGTGTCAAGTGTTTTGTCTTGACAACAAGAAAAACAACTAAAGTAAGACACTAAATAAGACTGATTTTGCATTCAAGTAAATGGAAGGCATACCCTGTTTCAAGAAAAGATTTCTGGCTTAAGAGATTCAGATCCCAATGTGATCTGCTCCATCCTTGTGTCTCCCTGCATCATTCTGTGTAGAATATCAGTCATGTGGGAAGTGGTGACTGAGCAGTGCAGGAGGTACCAGCCTTATTTCTTGTGGGTGGGCATACTTACCAGTCAAACCTGGACAAGAATTACCACATTTGGAGGGCTGCTGGGGAAGGAAACATCTGTGAGAAAGACTGTGTACTCGTTTTGGTTTGAATGTGAGAACACAGATGAGCTCCTTTGCCACCACAATTCCTGTCCCAGGCAGGCAGGCACTCCATGAACAGGACACAGGGGCATCTTACCTTGTGCACACAGGACTTTGCATTCAGGAAAAACAGCTCCACGGTGGTTTTCTCCTTTAGAAATGATATACTCTCAATGTAGAACCTGAAAAACAGTAGTGGTTTGTTTCTTCAGATTTACTTCCTTCTGTTGGCATGAATTCATTTCCTCATTTGATGTTCCCCCAAAACAGACAGAATTTTGAGGAATAGGCTTTCTTTTCCTTAGGACCATCAGGGATGTGTGTGCACACACGCATACCTGCAGAGACACACTCCTACAGAACTCGTCTGTGTTGGGAGGCAAGTTGAAGGCAAAAGCAAAATGCATTCAGCTGCAAACACACTTATCAGTGCTGCTCAGTCTGTGACACGGGTCCTGGGAGTTTCTAATGCCTCAGGCATCTTCAGGTGAAGTGAGAGGGGAAAGGCAAGTAACTGAACCTACAGGCCTGGGAGTGCTTCGGTGGTTTCCAGACCCAAAGGGGGCCTAGGGCTCATGTCCACTCCCTCTATTCCCTGGGTGATTTCAGTGAGGCCCTCCCTCCACTCTTTTCTTACGCACCAGGGGTTCCCTTTGGCTGCAAGCCAAGCTCTCCCAGCCTTCAATCTAGCTCTTTTCTCATGCAAATCAGGCTATTCTGGGCCTCCTTCTCTAGGCTGTTTCTAGGAGTTTGCTAATTCAGTCTGTGAGGCCAGGGGCTGCTGGCCCGCTTCCCCTTTCTGAACTCCACAATGGCCAGCGGAGGGGCGGAGACTGAGGCTTTAACAAGGTCAGTTCTCATCACTTCTGGGCGGGTAAATACGGCCCTGGGCGGTGAGTGAGCAGCAGGTTGAGGCCCACAGCTGTTGTCTGCCCTGGATTCTCTCTTGATGAATAATACATGAGTAACACACAATGCCCAGCAGTTCAGTCTCGGGTTTGAGGGGCAGAACTCAAGCTCAGAGTGGTGATGGTCAAGACAAACCAGGGTTAGAGTGGCTCTGTAAAACCATAAGGACTTGGCATGCGTTCCATGTGGGTTTGCTTTATTCAATAGTAATGAAACATCTGATAAACAAGTACAGCCAAAAAAAAAAAAAAGCTGCAAAAGGGCCTGGGGATGGAGCTCAGTGGTCCGGCACTTGCCTGAATGCACAAGGGCCTGAGTTCCATTTCTAGTGCCATAAATACATAAATAATTTAAAGGCTGTAAAGTTTATTACTCACTAAGATGGCAAAAGCATTTGAAAACTTCCATCCCATAATGATAAATAATCAAGAGAAGTTCCAACAGGAGAACAAATCCTTTATGTTTTTATAGACAAGGAGTTATCTCACTGAATGATAACCCCGAATGAAGATTGAAGCCTGTCAGGTTTTGAGGTACAAAGGAAGGGAAGGAAATGAGGTGTTGATAGTAAAAGGCTTTAAGATCAGAAAGATCTAGAATATGAAATCTCCCCTCTATCATTTATTAGATATGTGGGTGGGGGAAGTTAGCTTCTCTGTGTCTGACTGCTTTCTTTCTTTCTTTCTTTCTTTCTTTCTTTCTTTCTTTCTTTCTTTTTCTTTCCTTCCTTCCTTTCTTTTTTTTTTTTTTTTTTCCCCTAAATTGCTAAACTTCCTAGGCTGGACTTGAACTTGTGCTGCTGCATCAGCCCCCCAAGGTGCTGGGATTACTGGCGGGTACCACCAGGCCTGCCTTCGTTGTGTCTAAAATGAGCATCAGGATTATATGGCTTCATAGAATTCTGGAAAGATTAACTGAAACAATATATGTAAAATGCTTTAAAATATTCATATTGCTAATAAAATCTTTGTTAGCCTGAGAATTTAGAGCCTGGCATCATGGGGGAAATTATATAATCTAAGATCCTTTGTAATAAAGTGGAGGTAACGATGTTTACCTAGCAGGTCTCTTATGCAAATTAAATTAATTATATATAATGTGCCCAGTACAATCCCTGGCACGGGTAGAAATTCAGCAAACTCTAACTTGTGAGGCTCAGCAGACCTCACATTTTGTTAAAAATCTTCAGTGATGCAATGAAATTTGAATTATACCTGAAAGGTGGACACAGGATCCTGCCAAATACAAAGAAATCTGGATGAAGGGACAAACCCATCACCTGTGCTCTCAGACAAATAAAGAAGAGGTCCAAGAGGGACTCAAGGGAGGCAGAGAAAGGCACTTGTTATTAGCCAGGGGACAGAGGGAAGGGGGGAGAGAGAGAGAGACTGACAGTCAGACAGACAGACAGAGACAGATAGAAGCAGAAGCGGATAGGCTCAAAGCAGAGAGGGGCTGAGCCATTATGACGTGGATGCTAAGGGAGGAGGCCCAGAGGTTGGCTGCTGTGCGTGGCTGTGATGATCTGTCTGACTCACTTTCCCTGTACTTCCACTCAGTTAAGTCCTGGGGCTGTTTCCTGCTTCACACCTCCTTTTATTCTTTTGCTTGTTTATTTGTTTGTTTGTCCCCCCCCCCCCACCAGGGATTGAACTCACGACCACCTGCTTGCAAGGCAGGTGCTTATGCCGCTGAGCTAAATCTCCAGCCCCTATTTGTTTTTGTTTTTCAGCACCGGGAATTGAACCCAGGGTTTTTAGCTGACCAATAACCCCAGACCTTAATAGTTCCCATTTCTGAGACAGGGACTCACTAAGTTGCTAAGACTGGGTTCTAACATAGAGGCTTTGTGCCTCAGCTCCCAGAGTGCTGGGATTACAGGCATGAGCCACCATGCCTGACATTACCGTCTATTTTTTATCCCTGTCTCTCAGAAGTAGCAGCAGGATCCTGGCTAACATTTACTGGGTTTGTACTTGTGTGCTAGGCAAAGTGTTAAACGTTTCCTGTGCATTTTTTCATTGATTTCAACCATTTTGGACTGAACATACCTGTTACTGCCCCATTTCACAGATGCAATCATGTAGATTAGAAATTTAGGGTTAGGGTTAGGCTTAGGTCTTGATTTGGGTCAAGACAGTAAAAGACTGGGACATTGCCACTTATCCCTCTCAGAATACTCCCTTTGGCTTCAAAGATCCCTATCCTATCACTCTCGCCAGTTGCTGAAGCAGCTCGGGATGTCTTCCTCTGTGAGCCACATAATTTTACAAGGTATGATTAAAAATCAAACAAAACAAAAAGCAGAACAATGACACCTGTTGCTGAGTGTCATCCATCAGAAAGGCAAGCTCATAAAAAGCATTACAGTGACTTCATCTACCTTGTTCCCTGGATCTGGAACTGTGACTTCTGATTTTTCCCAAAAGTCAAAATAACCATCAAAGGCAAACATTTTTAATTGGTCCAGGACACTGAGGCAGTCACCAAAGTGCAACTAAAGACATTCACGAAAGAGGACTTCCAGAACTGCTTCAGAAAGTGGCAAGAATGATGGGTGTGTTCAAAGACAGGGGCGTTAATGATAAGGGGTCTTTTACTGTAATAGTTGTTTTTTCTTTAGTAATTTTTAAAAAAACTTAAACATATCATATTTTTGATCACATTTCCTATGCAGAAATAGTTGTTTACTGCTTCAAAAAGAAACCAGCATTTATGACCAGAAGTCAGCAGGGGATAGACTTTGCTTTGGCCAGAAACCTCTTTTATAAAGTTTTAAAAGCTTTCCCAGTGGAGTGACTTTCCTACCCACTCAGGGTTCCCAGGCAGAGTAGCAGAACTCCAAGTCTGTTTTCAACCCCAAGATTCTATGCTTCCTCTTTTTTCCATTTAGCACCCTCCCCAATATTTAACGAATACTTGCTATTTGAAAAGAGTAATTTTAGAATTCTTGGGAGTATACCAGTAAATAAGATACAGCCAATGTCAGCAGAACAATAATTAAAAATTAAGCATATATATGAATATGATTATAATGGATTCATTTATCAAAAATTTACTGAATACATAGTAGGTCTAGACACTGAGAAGGCTGCTGGGGAAATAATAATAATAATAATAATAACGCTTGTAATCCCAGCACTTGGGAGGCTTAAGCAGGAGGATCACTGCGAGTTCAAGACCACCCTGGGCTACAAGGTGAGCTCAAGGCCAACCTGAACTGCACAGCGAGACCCTGTCTCAAAAATACAAAATATAATAATAATAATAATAATAGAAGTGATAATAGCAACTATTTATCAAGAGCTGTCTATGAGCCAAATACTGTGTAAGAATTCTCTACCTTGTTTAATCCTTTTTTTCAGTTTAAGAACAGAGGAGCAGAGAAATTAAGTCTCTAACACAAATGTTCAGATCTATCGGCAGGGAAGGCAATTGAAATTATGATCTGCTTTTCTGTAAAGATGTTCAATCACATCATGCTGTTCTCATACAAAGACATAGAAGGTGGACATGCTGTCCTTCAAAGATGATAGGCCATAAGGGAAACGGATACATAAATAGTTACGATGCAACGTAGCGACTGCTGTGATGCAGGGACAGTTTTACTTAATTATTTCCACACATATCTCTAACAGATAAGGATCACACTAAAACTATAAGCTCAATGGATTTTTGTTCTAACAAAGTTCAATAATTACTTCACATTAATCGAAATACAGGTCCTATTCAAATTTTCCCATTTTCTTTAAAAATTGCCCATGTTCTTTTAAAATTGGGACTGTGTTTAATTGGTAAAGATGCATTCGTTTGCAGCAGGGGGATAAAAGTTGTAAGGTGGCTGGCTGGATATGAGCAGGTGACACCAAGGGGCACCCCCTGGGGGCGGGCCGAGCACACCCTTCCCTCAGCTGGAGCCCCTTCTGCCCCTGAGGGAGTGTGGCCTGAACTAGACCAGACAGGTCTAGTATGAGGACAATGGCCTGACGCCCAAAACTGGCAGGCACGCATTTGTTCTGCCAACAACACCCTGATGAAATTGTCCACTTCTGGACAATTTCTTTGGGTCCCTTCAGAAGTCTTGACTCAGCCAGGGCTTGGTGGCACACACCCAATATCCCAGCACTTGGGAGGCTGAGGCAGGAGGATCAAAAATTGAAGGCCAGGCAAATTCAGGAAAACCAAGAATATAGGAGTAGACAATGAGACCATATCTCAAAAAACAACAAGCACTCTCCTGCCCAAAGGAAAAAGGAAGAAAGAGAAGCATCTTTGAATCTCTGATTCCTGTCTGTTCCAAGGCCTCCTTGGTTCAGCTTTCCTTTTCTTTTGTGTACAATTATGTTTGCCACAGCTGGGGTCTTGCTGCAATCAAAGAATCAGATTAACAGAAGGTCTCTTACGCTAGGGAGCAATCAGAATTCTCTAGGCATCATTTCTTTCAGCCTCCAGTGAAACCACATACAGTAGAAAGCAAAGTACGAACCCATTGTACAGATGAGAAAGCTGAGATAAACAGATGTAAAATCATTTTCTCCAGCACACACAGCTACAGAGTGGTGGAGCTAAGATTCAAACAGAGAGGACTGTTTGACTTCGATGTTCATATTCCTAACCAGGACTGATACAATGCCTTCCTGCAACAACAACATCACATGACACAGAACGCGTGCACAGTGCTGGGGGCCATGAGAAAGGTGTGGCTGACGCAACTTATGAACCAAGGAGGGGAGCGTGGCCAAGATGAAACCCAGGGTGCCACAGGAGATGGACAACTGAGCAGGGTCTTAAAGAATGCATGAGTTCACCAGGTGGGGAAGGGCAGTTCACCAGGGCGCAGCAGACAGACTCTCTCTCTCTCTCCTTCTCTGAGAACTGGAGAACCCCACATAGGTGGCCAGGTGGCCGGGGAACAAGGGTTCATGGCTCATCCGTGTCTGAGCAGATACCAGACACAGGGGTCACCTAGTTTCTGAAGTCTAGGCCCCGACTATATCCCAGATCTAGTAAACAGGTCCCTATCTAATTTCCCCTCCACTCTGATGACCTGCCCTGGTGCCTGCTGCTACCGAGGCATCTGGTTACCTGTGCTCTGACTGCCAGCCCAGCTCTGCCTCTACCAGGGTCCCACACTGACTTCCTGGCCACGGAGTGTATGGGCCTCGTGGACAACGGCTCTCTAGGCACACCCATCAGGACGTGCCTTGACCTGAAACAAACCTCCTCAGGGAAAGGGAACAGACTGTCCCAGCCATGCAGAATAAAGCCCTTTTGTTCTAGCCCTTTCTGCCAAAGAACAACTGCTTCTCTGCATGCTTGCTGTGAGTTCATTAGTATTTTGTTCAATTGATACCCTAGGGTTAAATTTTGAGATTTTGAGCATGGTGGCACAGGCCTGTAATCTCAGCACTCTGGGAGGCTGAGGCAGGAGAATCACAAATTCAGTTCCAGCCTGGGTAACACAGAGCTTTAGTGAGACCTTGTCTTAAAATAAAAATAAATAAATAAATAATTTTAAAAAGCTCTGGCGATGTAGCTCAGTGTGAAGGTCATGAGTTTAATCTCTAGTATCACCAAAACAAAACAAAACAAAACAAAACAAAAATCAAAACAACCAAACAAACAAAAAATTCAGAATGAATCCAGCCTTTCTGAAGAAGTATGGGCTTTGAAGACAAACCTCCAACAGCTTAACAAACAATAATTTCTTAGAAGAGAAATTGTATGGGGAGGTTTTGTCTCAACCTTTGAGATACCCTTGGCACCTTTGTCCTTTCTTGATAGTTCTCCTAACCACCAATCAGTGATGACAGAACATCACTTCCCAAAGACATGACAGAGACAATCTGCAGGCCTAGAGGGGAGCAGGCTTGTCTGCTAGATGACAAGACACAGGTGTCAATGAGCAGAGCCCTGGGGTGGGAGTCTGGGTAGGTTATCATCCGAGTCGTCATCTAGATGACCAACACTTTCATTCTGTGGCATTCCTTCAGTATGATCAAGGTCTACTCCACAGAATCTGCAGATGCTATCTTGAATTCCATCTCCAACCTTGCTCCGTCTTGGGAATTGGGTCAGCTACTTCACCCTCAGGACCTCTCTTACGTCTCTGGACCCCAGATTGGGAAAATGAGTATTGTTTTACTCATGTGGAAAATATTGGGCAGCATAGAGTTCAGCAGCCAGTGAGTGGCAGGGACCATTATTGCTCATTAGTATGTTACTGACTGGACTATAATAAAAGGCACTGACTTCGGAACATCTTTCAAACTTTATCAGTAACAACCAGAATGGAAATTTCAAATTCATTCCCAAATTCGTTCACTCAAGTAAGCAAGTGCTGGAAAAAAATGGTTGTTCTAATACAGAATGGGAAAATTCTGAGCAACCAATGTTCTTCTGACTAGTTTTGACTTTTCTCCCCAACTAAGCAGATTTTCTTTATTTTCCAAGGCATTTCTGTGTCTGAATAATAATAATCAAGACCTGGATTGGGCAAACATTGCTCAATTGTTTTGCATTTTGAACAGTGCTGAGTATGGCACTGGCAAGAAGCAAAGGCTAAATCCAAGTGCCTTGCTCTCGGTTTCCTTTAGCCATCGCGGGGGTAATTTCAGGAACTCACGGGCAGCTGTTGATTCCTATCAGCTCCCAGTTCACATTCTGAGCAGGGAAGTCTCTGCTTATTGCTGCTAATGACCCTGCTCTGGAGTCACAGTCTCACTTCATAACGCTCACTGAAGGCGTCAATGTCATTGAGTTGTATTTCACTTTTTCCAAGCGCATCACTTTTCTCTAAGCTATTAAGGAGTCCAGTGGGTTCCCTTTCATCTCTGGGAGGGGAGTAGTCTTGGAGAAATCCCAAAAGAAACACTATTTGCATCTATTATGTGTTTCCCCTCCCAGGAGTGCCCTTTCTCCTTTCTGAATTTCCAGACAGGTGGGAGAGCCAGAGAGCGCCCCAGGGAGCTTGTCCAAACCTGCCCTCCTGCTCCTGTCTTCCACACTGTTCTGCATTCTCCAGAAGGGCTGGAGGCCAGGGCAGTGATGGCCAGGCTGTGACCTTTCAGGAACAGGTGGGAGCCTTCCTTCCCAGACACCCTCAAGGGTCAGGACCCAGTGAATTCTAAGGGCTGGCCTCTTCAAAACTGCCTGTTCCTGTCCTCTCAGAGGAGAGCGGGGTAATGCTCTGAGAGGAGCGTGGAGAAAAGCCCTTCAGGGAGGAAACAGCTGGGCATGGTGAACAGGAAGATGAACAATGAGACCAGCCAGGGCAGAGGTGAGCGGGTCAGCCCCGAGCCAGATGGTCCCTGAGCTTCCACACTGGAAGGCCGTACATCACATGGAGGGATGATCTACACACAGCGGAGGCGGGCTCTGTTATTTATAACACACATAGTTAACATGGACTGAGAGTTTGCATTACATGTTAACACACGAGATCCTCTACCGGTGCCCTACCCCTAGACAGATGCTCTCCCCCGCTGTTTCTACAGGTGAGCAAATTGGCCCCAGTGGGTGCCAAAAGCCCCACAGCGTAGCAGCAGAGATGGGGGATGTGGACCAAGAATGATGCTAATGCACCGCTCTCAGTGGCGGGGTGGGGTTTGGCAGTGTTGATGTGTTTTGGTTGATAACTGGGGGAGCGATACCAGCATCAGTGGATGGGGAGCAGGGATCCTACTAAGCTTCCTACAGCACAGCATGACTCCTTACTACAAGAAAGGCTTGGTCCAGAATGTTAGGAGTTCTATGGAAAAATCCTGCACCAGAGGCCAGCATTTAAGTTTCTATTCTATAGCTTCTTCTGTCTCTTATAACACTAATTCTTTTATGTTACTCCTTCCTCGTTGACCTTGATCACACACAAGTATGCATGCACACTAGATTCCCACGGCTGAGATCTTAAAACCACAGAAATACTTGGTACACTCACCAAAAGACAAGACCTGAAAGACAGAAAGAAGGGTGAGCAGATTTCTATAATTTCTGACATTTAATCAAGGAGCACATTGAAAATTATAGTCATGTAGAAATCAGAATCAGGATTGGGGATGAGTTTTGAATCTTTCTTGAGTTCTGAGATAAGGTGCTCACAGATGGAGCTACTCACCAACTGCCTGAACGTTCAAAATGAGTGGGCTGGGGGTGGTGATGGGTGATGCTAAGGTGACTAACAGTTGCATGTCAGCTCTGGAATCTCCTGTATCCGGATGGGAGTTGGTGGAGGACAGAGAGCTCCAGCTGACCCACAAGTCCCTTCAAGAAGCCTCTGCTGAATCTGGACAGCAGGGATGCATTATTTCTCTGGGCTTTTAAATCACATTTCTTCCTGAAAAGTTGACCTCTTCCCATCCTCTTGTTATTACAAATCACATACTCTCTGAGAGCTTTAAAGTAACTCACGGCTGTCTAGTCACAAACACTTCTCTCTCTCTTTATTACTCTTTATATAGCATTAAAAAGAAAGATTTACTCAATGAGTTTATTGTAGGAAAAAAGAAATCAAAAGAAAAATAGGTACTGCAGCCATGCTATTTGGAAGCTAACACCCGTTAACATTTTACATGTTTTTGTAGGTGCACAACTATTTTACAAAAGAGCTACCATGCTGTACCGATGTTTTAGTAGTCTACTTCTTGACCTAGAATATATCAGAAAGAATGTATCTTTCTGCCTCAGTGACTATTTCTTCACCATAGTCTCTACCTCTTGCACACCTTTGGTTTACTTAAAAAAAAGTATGTGTTGGAAAGACAAAGGCCCCACGTGCTACAGACATAATGTTCCTTTGAGTTAAGCTCTTTCTAAAAGCCTAGTGTTCCAACTGGGCCTGGTGCCAGGGGCCTATAATGCCAGCATTCTGGGAGGCCA
Organism: Cavia porcellus; assembly: GCF_034190915.1. NCBI lineage: Eukaryota > Metazoa > Chordata > Mammalia > Rodentia > Caviidae > Cavia > Cavia porcellus. Next base: position 52,267,314 of record NW_026947496.1, read on the forward strand.
GGGAAGGATCACAACATTGAGCCTAGTCTGTGCAACTTAGTGATTTAGCAAGACCCTTTCTCAAATGAAAGTATGTGCTGGGAATGTAGTTCATTGTGAAGGCCCTGGGTTCAATCTGCAGTACAGGAATCAAGAAAGCAAGCAAGCAAGCTAACGTTCCAAAGCCAAGCCAGGGACAGCCCTTCCGGGGCTCTTGATTTTCAGCAATTCTGACAAAAGCTAGCACCTTCCAAATTGCTTCCTGCTAGCATTCTCCACCAAGATGGAGAGTCCTCAGCTTGTTGCCACTCTTAAAATCCCAGAGCCCGTGAAAGTGACCTAAAAAGTAAGGGAAGAAAACAAGGGAGAAAAGGAAAGAAGAACAACAGGAAAGGGTTGCAGGAAGCAGTTCCAGAGTCAGGCAGATGGAAGACGCCAAGCAAAATCCTGGTGGGGCAAGAGCTGGGTGGTACCAGCCTATGCTTCCCATCGCCCTCCCTGAGGGGAGGGGAGGTTTCCAGCAAGGTCAGGCCAAGTCCCTGCACTGCGATTTAGATGCCTGCCCACTCACTATCAAGCTTTTCAAATGCTCACATCTGGGCTGCATTACCCACGAGGCCTGTGTGTTCAAGGAAGATAATTTACAGCTGTGAGATAACAAGCCTCAGCCCACAGAAGTCCCCAGAAAGCTGGAGGAGTTTGGGCTCATGGAAATGGAGAGCTGGTTAAATAAATTACATTAATAAATTACTGTGTGCCTGTACATACACAAAATGCACACATTTTTAGACTGTGTTGTAGAGACTTTGGAATCAGAGAAAAGGCGTATGTCAAATAAAGGCTGAAGTCACGATGGAAAAGCTATGGGTCTCACCTTTCGTATTTTGTGTCTTTAGAAGCAGATGGTTTCCAAGCTGCTCCCTACATGGTGAGGACATAAACCAGAGGCTGTACCCCTCACATCTGTAGGATCTCAGGGTTCAGGTTAGGAGTAAAGGAGACAACACACTTTTTAATTCGTGCCTACCACAGGGTTTATGCTATGTTATTTTGTCGTTCTAGGGATTAAACCTAATGCTTTCGTGCCAGCTACACCCCCAGCTCTTTTTACTTATTTATTTTTATTTTGAGACAGGTTCTTGCTAAGTTTCTAAATTGTCCAGGCCGGACTCGAATTTACAATCTTCCTGCCTCAGCCTCCAAGAGTGCTGAGATTATAGGAGTGAGCCAGCACACCTGGCCTTGAAGAAACTTTTTGAGAGCAAAACTGGACAGTCTTTTTCTTTTGCATAAAACTTACAACTAGTGTGTGCGTGTGTGTGAGTGTGTATGTGTGTGTTCTTTATTTGTATAAGGTTTTGCAGTCATTTTGTGTCCCTACTCTCTTGAATTCTCACGATAGACCTGCCTGAGACCGCATTCCCCCTCTCCAGTGGCTGTGGAGTGGGGGAGACATGGTCTTGTCCATGCCACTTGCTTCTTGCACTTGCAACAGCTTCCTAATTAATCCCATGCCATCCCCCATGATTCCTTCTCAACAGTAAGATTGGGAGGGTGTCTAATATGAAAATCAGAGGACTCCCTGAAGGACCAAGCCATAGGTCCCGGCAGCCTTCAGCCTAAGCCCATGCTTTTTCCACGCATCTCCTTTCTATGGGTTCTTTGCAGCCACATGACTCCTTCCTCAGGCTGGTACACACCAGGTATCCTCCTCCACAGACCACTCACCTGCTGGTCTCTCAGCCTGAAGTAAACCTCCCAGAGCCCTGCACGGCTTCCTGTCTCATCTCCTCCTGTCTTTCCTCAGTGCCAATTTCCTGAGAAGTCACCTCGGTCCTTTCTATTCAAATGATAGCCCCTTTTCACCAACATTCTTGATTATTCTTCCCTAATGTATCCTTCACCCCCCAGAATACCACCCATTCTGTTCTTCCCAAATTGGAGGCTAGAGACCCTTGGAGAGATGGCCAACTTCACATACGTGAGTGACAACCTTTTGAGAAACTACCGTTATTTCTTTGGCGTCAGCCTCCTCCTACTGGGCTGTAACAACAGCAGGACTGTGTTCTTGTCTTTGGCCACTGCTGCATCCCTGGCATGTGTGTAGCATGGGGGCCAGACACACGATGGGAATCCAGCAGCCATTCGGCAGATGAATGAACACAGTGAGAGAGCGCTGGGAATTTTAGTGTTCATTAGTCTCGTGCGCTATTGTTCTCCCAGAGCTGGAACAGCGGCAGCACATAGCTGGTCAAAAAGTAGGGAATAAAGCAAGCAAGGAAGAAACCACAGTAACTTAAAAATAAAACCCAATATGATAAACTGAACTTCTTCCCATGGCATTGTATCAGTTTAACTATATTTGACTACTTCTGTTGATTATCTTTTTTCTCAGATATAGTGCATCTTGTCACCCAAGAGTCCGAGAGCCGGATACATGACAACATTCCTGATAACAATGACTAACTGAAGAGGTGATTTACAAGGGGACAGATGGGTGGAAAGAGGGTCTTAGCAACACACCTCCCCCATCGTGCACTGTAGCAAAATCTGGGCCAGGAATGAGGGCAAGTTGGGGGATTTGGAGCTGGAGGGGAGTCATTGCATAGCTGGAAAAATTTCCCAAGATGATTTGAATAAGCTTCACCATCTCCTGGAAAACCTGTGAAATGTAATGCAGTGCAATTTTTCATGTAGTTGTTTTTGTTAAAGTGATTCATTGTTTACTGTCAGAACATCATAATTTACTGACCCTCTCTGCATTGTGGGCATTTGGATATTGGTAATTGCATTAAAAAATAGCAGTGATGCAGATTCTCGTAACACCAGACCCCTGAAGGGAATTCCTTCTCACTATGTGTTAACTACTCCATGATCGCACACCTCAGTGTTACGGCTGAGGGGCTCCAGGCTCCAGCAACATAGACACACTGGGGGACAGGAGGAGAGGGCAACTTTATCTCAAGAGGGTCCCCTGCACTTCCAGAGGCTCTTTGATGACCAAACATCCAAAGAGAACCAAATCACATTTTGTTTTATTCTTTAGCTATCACAGGCAACCCAGAGGGTAGCTGGTAGCGACTCTTGGAATGAAAACAACCAATTCTGTTTTCTCCTAATGGGAGTCTAGAAACCCCTTCAAGAGGTAACTGATTTCACAGGGCTGTGTGACAGCTCCATTCATTCACCCTGCCCAGAGCTGTTACACCCAGTGACCTCTGTCAGTTCACTAGGTCTCTGGTGTGTGGTTTTACTTTATCATTAATTTAAATGGAGTAACAACAATTACTTAATTGGAATAATAACAAAGACTAAAATGACCTCATTATCCTGTTGGGAGGATGAATTAAGTGAATAATTAAAACCTTGATAAGAGGCTCAAATATGCAAGTAGTTAAGGGAAAGTACACTGTGATGCCAAGCCATTATGGACACTCTTGAGATAAGGCTCTAAGTAGGTGCTGAGGCTCCTGCACAAGTAGTAGGCCCCTCTGGAATCCCAGGAACCTGCTGGTAAAGATGCTCCCTCCAGTATCAGGAGGGAGCAGAGGGTTTTCTCTTTTGCCGTTTTTAGACCCAAAATAAATCAGATAACAGCTGGCAAAGACCTACACTAAACGAACAGTACTAGCTAGAGTCTCCAGGGACATAAACTTTCACTACTCATGATACTATTGAACACACGCTAGCAGACAAAAGGGCAGGGACGTTAACTGCAACCTAAATTTAATATAAATGATTGGGAATAGCCTGAGTGCTGAGTAGGAGACTGGAGAGCTGAATTATGGGAGGGTAACAAAATAGATTACTCTTATTGCTGCTGTTGCTGTTATTATTGAGGAACTACTGAACCCAGGACTTTTGCACTGAGTCATATTCTTAGTCCCTCTTTTCAGATCTTGAGACAAGGTCTTGATAAATTGCCCAGGTTGGGTTCAAACTTGCAATCCTTCTACATTGGCCTCCCCAGTGCCACGATCACAGATGTGTGCCACCATACCATGCCAAGAAATAGGAACAAATTAGAGCGGGGTGGTGGGGGTGGTGGACTTCAGTGTTCAGGAAGAGTGATAACTACCTTGTACTTTGCACATTCTCACATTTTTAAACATTTAGAAAAATAATGTAATTCTTTGTGAAAAAAATATTTTGTTTATATGGAAGTGTTTTTCTTAAATAAAACAAACTTTTCTATCCCCCGATGCTTGATTAATATGTAACTTTTCCACATGTTGGTGGTTTTTCTTTTCCTCCACTTCCAAAGAGCAAAGCATTCATGTCTTATCTTTACAAGAATCTCTGATGTTTTTCCTTTAGGATTTCTGTGCACTTTTTCACACTGATGATTTGTTCCTGCACAAATCATCACTATGCTTCCTCCTTCCTGGGTTTGACTTCTGAGGGCTGGGGGTGTAGCTAAGTGGTACAGCACATGTGCAGAATGTGTGGGGCCATGGGTTTTGTCCTTAGCACCACACAGACACATGAAAGAAAGAAAAAAAGAAAGAAAGAAAGAAAGAAAGAGAAAAAAAGAAGGAAAGAAGAAAGACAGACCAAGATTCCTAGGAGGCAAAACATTGAAATTGGGGATTGTTGTCAATACTTTGTTTGCTGATTAAGAAAGAGCAATCTTCTATAATCAACAACAATTCACATAAAAATGATACCTAAAAAAATGGTAGAACGTATTATTCTCATCCTTTTGGATTTCACGAAGCAGACTAGATTAGGAAAAAAAAAAAAAAAAAGAGCTGGGTATGGGGGTGTACACCTGTAATTCTAGCCCTTGGTTGGGGCTGAGGGGCTGATTTAGGAAGATGACCTTGAGTTTGAGCCTGGGCTACATAGTGAGTTCAAGACCAGCCTAGACTACATGGTGAGACTCTGTCTCAAAAGAAAAAAAAAAAAAAAACAACAAAAGATTTTTTCCAAGTCATTATAGAAAACAAAAGAAAAGAAATCTTTTACCATCATGATATAAAGTACATTTTCATCAACCAAAAATTAACATGATCTCAGAATACTGGGCCATTCTTCATATTGATATAGGTTTACGAAAATAAACATTGGTGAGAAAGATATGTTTACTTTTTAAAAATCATTATTTGCCTCTGAGGCAGAAAATTAAATTTATCATGATCCTTTTATCAAATTTAGGATGATGGGAGTGCCAGAATTTAGGGAGGGCTCTCAGCTCAATTGGTAGTGTTTTGTATATCACATAAACTAGGCAGAGGAACATGGGTGTCCACCTCTTACAGCGTCTGACTTACGCCAGATGGCAGTAATTAGTGTTAAACATTCCCACAATAAGCTGGCTTTGCAAGACCACTGCATTAGTTAAACGCATCCATCCACTTCAGGATATGGTTAAGTCACTTGCCCACCCAGAGCTCAGAGAATGAATCAAGCATGGAGCCCGGGGATTATTTTCAGCAGTCTCTCTACATGCAAACAGAGCTCTGATCTCTGAACTGTTAAGATAATTCTTTCCATGGGCATTTTTTGTACTTTATCTCCCATTCCAATAAGGCATGAAACGGTATAAAGTTCAATGATTTCTAAGTCTCTCAAAAACATTATTCTAACACAAAATACAGTACCACATGTTTGCCATGTTTCAAATAATGGGAATCCTGAGAGCATATTAAGAAACAGGCTTATGTATTAAAATATATCAGGCATCATGTTTTTCAGCCTTTAGTTGATCTTAGCAGGTTTGAGGAAGTAAGGGAAGCAATTCTATCTTAACGAAAACAGCTCTACACAGTATCTATGGTAACTTGGTCCCCAGATCAAGATAGTAGTGCACCCCAGCACATGATGTCTTGGTAAGTCTCATCCTTTTATCTTCATCTCTGGTCATCAGAAAAACAAAAGGAAGCTTCTGCATACATACCTGACAGCAAAGTGCAAAACTGCTGGGCCTGGCTTCTTGGGCAAATCGTGGTCAAGAACCCGGTGATCTAACTGCAGCCAGTTCTGCTGACCACTGTGAGAGCAAAGCAAAGAACCAGGATTGAGTGAAAAGCCTCCTAACACACAGTGTGGGCAAAGCTGGAGGGAAGCAGCTACTCTCAGACCCCGGGAGCAGTCAGACACACCTGCCTCTGAGCCACATTTCCAACTCCGTGGGTTCATGGGGCCAGCACGCACATTTCAAAAGTGATCATTGGCAGCATTCACAAAAGAACAGGCAATCTCCTAAATGTCCTGTAGAGTTTTGTTAAAATAGTTACCTAAAACTCTACAGCGAGCTAAAATGCAGTCTTAACTAGGCCGCAGAGCCTGTTTATAAACTTACTAGGAACAACTTTTGAGACAAAATACTAAATTTAAAAAAGCAAGATGCATAACAATAAGCACAGGATATTGCCATTGCTATAAATTAATGAAAAGAATTGATATATAGGTGCACCCACATATCAAAATTCTCCGAGGGGATAAGAGGCTGGTAACACTGGCTACTTTGGGGAGGTCAAAAACTGGGCAACATTTATTAATCTTTACATTCTTATTAAATAATAAATATTTTTGTCAAGAAGGGGAAAACTTCCTGTTTAATGAAATCAAACAGACACAGATCCCGATATCATAGCCTTTAAAAATGTACAAGGACAAATAACTGTCTGCTATTTCTGTCTGCAGCTAACGGACTCACCAATATTTAAGCAGGTGTTTATTTACTCAAGAGCCTTATCAAGTTCATGGGTGTAAATAACTTTCTCTAGATTTCCATCTCTGAGGATCAAAGGGACTGATGACAGTGTGGACTGTTTATATGACTTTTCCGAGGCTGTCTTACTAAGTCCATGCATTTTAGAGACCACTTTATTTGCTTACATAAAATTCAATTTAAGAACATGCCACTGTGGCTCATATAGATGAAATGCAGTGTCAATTTGCAGCAAAATCTATAATGGGCTGGAAGACATTTTTCAAACTATTTTGGTTCTTGAGTAAAATAATTAAATAAAAACTATCAAGGTAGCTGTGGTAGCCTATAATCTCAAGTTCTCTGAGAGGCTGAGGCAGAAAGAACACACGTTTAAGTCCAGCCAGGGCAATTTACAGACTTAGAGAAACCCTGTTTAAAAAAAAATTGCTAGGGATGTAGCTTAGCTCAGAGGCGCCCTGAGTTCAGTCCCCTTTACTGGGGGAAGGAAGGGCTCAGAAAAACAGGTAGAGTACTCTTTATTGAGTAGCTAGTCTTTGTTCACCATCATAAAACTTTTTACCTTGATACTGTTATTTTATGCTACGTCTGCAAGGACAGTGGTAGAGCTAGGATTTGAACCCACAACTTCTAATACAGGAGAAAATAAAGCTAGAGGATTAATTAGCACTTATAATCACTTTAGATGAGTCTCTGTCATCAGTTTTAACACTGGAAAAATGCATCTTTGGTTCCATAATTACAAGTAAGATTGCTCATAATTACTTCTTGATTTGCTTGGAGGAATACAATGAAGGTAAATAAGCTGATGTACATAACGTAAGAACATTTTAGAACTGCTTTTGTGTGTGAGAGGGCGGGAGGAAGTTCAAAGGGTTCAGGTTAAGGAATACTTATACCATATTTCAAGTGTAGGATGCCACTGATGTTTACTTGTTTATTTATTTAGACAGGGTCTTACTACATGGTTCAGGCTGGGCTTGAACTCACCATGTAGCCGAGGGTGGCCCCAAACTCACCATGATCCTCCTACCTCAGCCTTCCAAGTGCTGGGATTACAGGCACCTGCTACCACGCCTGTCAGGAGGCCACTGATTTAAAGACACCCCAATTTGAGATGTTCAAATATGTGTCTTAAAATACGCAAAAAACTGTATTGTTGAGTATCTGGCCTCAAAAGTTTTATGACAAGTGGAACTAACTTTGAATTGTCCTTCATTCTTTTATTATAGAGAAGATGTTGCATTGTTTAAAAGGCATAATTTATACGAAGTTGCATGGGTAAGAATGAAAGAAGCAAGTTTATGATGACGTGTACAGCACAAGCCAATTAGGTTAGACACAGAGGTACAGTTAAAACACTGTTAAACATGGATGAAAATTTTTTGGTTTAGTTCTGGTAGGACTTAAAGTCAATTACTAGCACAAGTTGTCTCTCATGACTAAACTACAATTGGAGTAGGAAGTAAAAAGGACCTGGCTTCAACTATGACATTCAACATTTCTCTAAAAAGATGTCCATGTGTATGTAATATAATTTCTCACTAGCAAGAAAAAGTCCTGAAGTCTAAGAAATTATTACTCATAGTCATCCCATTAAGATAACAGTGAGATTGCTTATTGTTTACAACCTGTTCCTTTTAGTGTTTTCACTAGGAAATGTAACAGATCCAATCACCTTGACCCTACCGGACTATGCAGACCAACCCCAAAAATTGAAGTTTTCATTTTGGACAGAATTACATCAGTGGGAAGTATGTCACTTCAGGCTACCGAAAGGACAGTGATCAGAAGTCAGAGGTGTGCAGTGAAGCCTCTGTGTTGATTCCGCGTGAACGAAGCTTACTCAGCAAAATCTTTCAAAACATGGAAAGAGGAAAGGAAAGGAAGGGAGGGAGGGAGGGAAGGAATGAGGGAGGGAGGAAGGAAGGAACGGAAGGAGGGAGGAAGGAAGGAAGAAAAAGAAAAGAGAAAGAAAAGAAAAAAGTGATTGAAAAAAATCGATGGGGAATTGAAGGGGCCACCTCAGGAGAGCGAGACTGCCCTCTAGGGGAGGGAGATGCGCCCTGCACCCAGATCCCTAAGACAGTCTGGGATGGGAAATCATCTCTTCCCTCTAATTTTCCGCTGGATTTGTTTCTGCTGGCTGTCATTACTGCTCTCGTTATGTAACTGCAGTCTATTTTTCCATTTCTGCCGGGGGGGGGGGCGGGGCAGAGACACCCGCTAGTTTCACTGACCAAATGTCCCGTTCAGCCCCAGCTTACTCTATTTAAAGAAGTTTACCAATGGCACAAGGCTGATGTGGCATTTGGACTGGAAAAGTCCATTTAGGTGCACTCTGGGAGGGATCTGATTCAGTGGTTCCATGTGGGTGGAGGAGGGGAGTGCTGAAAAAATGCTTTCCAAATATATTTACCAGACAAAGGAAAAAAGAAAAAAAAAAAAAAAAGGTAGCCTTGTGACCAAGAAATTCCAAGAAGACACCCTTAGACATAAGCAATTTTCCAGGCCTGTTCCCCAGCAAGAGGGAAATGGCAAATTCTTCCCTTCCTCCAGAAAGATCACCTCATACTTCTGAAAACTGATGTAGCCAGAGCCAGAAATAGATGGTGCTGTCACCTGCCAGCAAGTGCTGCACGGAGAGGATATGTTAGGGCCAGGTTCTGGAGAAGTCTGCGCCTGGCCTGTGGGAGCCCAAGGAGACACCCGGGGGAGGACTTGGCCACTCTTCTGCTGGTACAGTTTCAGAGAGAAACCCCTAGGCAGAGAAGGAGAAGGGTGGCCCAGGGCCTCAAGGAAAGTCACTGCTGTCATTCCTTTTCTTTCTGAAGGAGGCTGGATGCCTGATCTATGCACTGCCTGGCTGTTGTTCATCTGACCTTAGAGCTTTCCCAGAAGCCCTCAGGTGTCCAGAACCTTCTTTCCCAGCCCAGCATGAGTCCTGCAGCCTGAGGAGCCTTTGGCACTGCGCTCATAAATCTGTTCCTCCTCTGTGTGGCATTCTTCCAGCTTGAGGGTGCCTCCTCCATCTCTGTGACTCACAGGGTCACCTGTGAACTTGTCCTCTGTTCACCTCTTGCACCATGATTGGGCTGGTATCTTCACAATGGGCAAATGCACCGTGTTTACTGCAGTGTCTGCACCTCCGTCCCCAAATGACTCTTACCTGCAAGACCATGTCCTCCTCTTCTATCTAAAGTCCACCTCCTAGGCCCCACTCTACTGACCCTCCTGTGAGAAGGCCATCGTGTACCCCTGCACCACTGTGCACATTCTCTGATCACCATGACTACTAACAACAGGAAGTGAGTGCCCTTTCATTATGTGGCTATACTGTGGCTCTACATATCTGATTTGACTGACTAGCAGCATATAACCCCAGTGCCCTATTATAAAGGCCCTATGCGGTATTTACTATATAGGTACTATTAGATGTCCATGGTACAGATGAGAAAACTTGCGTGTTGGAGATGTCAGATAACTGCTCTAAAACCACACAGCTACTAATATTCCACGATGCCTGCCCCTCGTCTCCCTCTCGGCCCTCATCTTTGTTTTCCCCTTTTGGTAATGGGGATTAGGGTCTCACTAAATTGCTAAATTGCCCAGGTTGAGCTCAAACTTGTGATGTTTCTGCCTCAGCCCCCAAAGCAGCTGGTACACCACTGGTGAGCAGTGATTGATGACAGTCATAGGCCTGACAATGAGAGGACAGTCTGGGAAAGCAGAGTTGGTTCCTGCTTTCTATTCATTACACAGCCCCCCATAGACACCATCCTGGCCCACTGCTTAACATAGCTCATCCTCCACTTTTCCTGATGTGGCCCCTTATTTTATGTTCTTTAGTTATAATTAGGATTTTCTCACTTATCCATGTCTACTTACTATGGTAGATCAGATCTCTGCCACAGAAACTCTCTATATAGACGCAGAAACTTTGTCTGTGTCGCTCACAGCTGAATCCACAGACACAGAGCTACATCTGGTCTTCCGTGGGCACTTAAGAAATATTTGTTGAACAAATAAATGACTCCAGTATCCATGCTTTTAGTCTCAACTCTGTGTGACCTTCTCCTAAATTATAGTGCTTATAACAATTACAGTTCGTAACATATCACTTAGCCATTGTGTATTTATGGTTTTAGGTCTTTCACGGTTTGCTATTCTTTCATTCACTTCCAGATACAGTGGGTGTGTGTGTGCGTGCACGCGTGTGTGTCTGTGTGTGTGTGAGGCATCACAGATTCACATGAACTGGTTTTGGCTTTCTGGCCAGAACGGTGGCCAAGGAATGGCTGCATTTCCCATTTCACCCAGCAGGGGGAGGATGATGAAAAGACGTTTCCGTGTGCCTTAGGAGGCAGGCAGCGCTCCCTGACTTTCTCCTGCGTTGCTTCCCTATCTTCAGGAAACATCAAGAGGCTAGAACCTGAGCTTGCCGGGTTTTCTACAGCTCCTGACAGCTGTCTGAATTTTAGCCGGCCCCAGCCCCAGGTCCCAAGGTTTCTAGCACCTCCTGGAGGTCCTCGGCAAACAGCCCACCCAAGGCTGGAAACGCCTAAAAGCCACCTGGGGTGGAAAACAAATGACTCCCCCTTCTGGAAATTATTTTCCACCTGGTTGACCTGAAGAAATGAAAAAAACACTTAAAATGAGACAGTTACGGAAAGAATGTTGAGGCGGCTGGACAACAGATTTTGGGTCTGGAACATATTTTCTTAAATGTTAATATTTAAGGACTCTTTGGAGATCATGTCCAGAAAGCGAAAGAATTTGTCTGATAATATATCTGGTCACATAAAATGTATGCAAATTAGGCTGCTGTGAAACAGATACACACAGAGGCACGTGCGCTCACACACACACCCACACACACACACACACACACACACACACACACACAGGGCAAAGAAAAGAGCTAGTAACTCCAAACATACTCAGTGACATAGCGTTTTACACTTTTAGGAATTTGTTCTTTTTTTTTTTTTTTTTTTTTTTTTTTTTGTCTTTTTCATTTTTATCGGTACCAGGGATCGAACTCATGACTGCCTGCTTGCAAGGCAGGCGCTTATGCCGCTGAGCTAAATCCCCAGCCCCTAGGAATTTGTTCTTACATATTGTACTGACCTCATTTCAAAAATGATTTGAATTGATGAGAAAAATATATACATATATACATACACACCAAAACTAACAAAGCATCAAATGGGGAAAAAAAAGAAGAATATGAAAGCAAAAGGGGAACATACAACAGACCTTGGTTTCTGTCAGGAAGTTCATTCCACATTAAACTATACACATATTTTTTAGATAGGTCACACGCATGCCTTTAAACCTGCTGGCCACCAACACCATAACATTAATGTAGTTTTGAGATGAGTGAAGAAACGTTTAGTATTTCTATCATTGATACATAAGCTAAGTTAGCAAGTCCATATAACACTGAGGGTAATGTTTTGAGTTTTTCAAATGGCTAATATTCCTTTTCTTCTCCCTTTGCATTTGTCCTAGGGGGAAAAATCCTGTAGTAAGCAATCTTTAACTAAGCAGGACACCCTCAAGTCCTTAATGTGTCTTTGTTGTTTGTTAATTTCTGTTAATAATGAATGACAGCCAGTGGATAGGCAAAAGGCAAATAGAAATTATTGAACACTTACGTGTCATCTATAAATGTTATTCCAAAGTACTCCTTTTCTTTCAGGTTGAAATGCGAAGCCACAAGGTCCAGCAATTCCCTTGATAAAAGTTTGGGCTGTTAAAATAAAAAATTTGATTAGAAGCAATTTGGTTACTTTTTTTTGTCCTTTTGAGACAGGGTTTCACTATGCAGTTCAGGCTTGAATTGAACTCATTCTGCAACCCAGACTGGCCTCGAACTTGGAGTAATCCTCTTGCCTCAGCCTCCTGAGTGCTGGAATTACAGCCATGTGCCACCATGCCCCGCCTCAGATATCTCCTGTTCTTTCTGCTACCATCTTCTTTGGCCATATGTAAATTTTTTAAAGATAAGGCCTTGCTATGAACTTTAAGCTGGCCTTGAATTCACTATCTAGCCCAAGCTGGCCTCAAATTCACAGTGATCCTCTTGCCTCAGTCTCCCAAAGTCGATGTAACTTAAAGCAGCCATGGCTTGCCTGTTTGTTTTTAAATACCTGCCCCATTTGTTAAGTAGGGTCAGACGCAATAGAAGGTTCTTTTCTTAGAGTTATGGGAAAGAACAGAGATGGGACCAGGAATATCAGTGAGATATTTTCTCCTTCATGGATTTGCAATTCACTTGAATATCTTACTTTTTTCCCTCTAAGGCAACAGTAAGCTTACTAATATGTTGGTGTTTGGAAAAAAAATTTTTTCAGTATGATGCTGGTGACCAAGTTGTGAAATTAATAATTAAACACTTTATTTCTAGTTCCCTGCAATATTATAAATGGTTATAGATGTAATTTCACCTGGTGGTGGCCAATTAAAGAGGCTCAAAACTTACGAGGTTCAAAACTTAAGGGTGCAGGGCCACAGGCAAGACTAACAACAGTAACAAGTGTGGCTACCATTCATCATCCTGAGCTTATATGCTTTCACTTACAATAATAAGCTCATGAGATGGGGCTTTTTTTTCCACCCCCATCTTATAAATAAGCCAACCAAGCCAAAGAGGTTGGTGTCTCACTTGACTTTGCAGTGTTTTGCTCAGTGTTTTGAACCTGCTTCTGCCTCATTCTGAAGCCAATGGAGTCCAGGACTCTATTTCTCTCTGTGGATGGAGCCACTGTGCCCAGTCTGCTCAGCATCAGTAGCGGTGTGTACCAAGCAGGGGGATCTAACCTATGAGTTTGGGGTGAGCTCTGCACCTGGCAGAGGATGTAAGAATCTGCCAGCATGTGCAGGGGGAGGCTGATGCTGGCTTTGAAGGAACTAGGGAAGGAACGGGTCTCTGCAGGAGGGAATCAGGACAGATTCCTCTCAACTCTAAGCCACGGGACAGCATGATCATGATGAAGGTGAGGGCTCTTCTGCTGGAGAAGAAAAGATGGGGCATGACTTAAAGGAAAGTAGGAAGGAAAAAAGGAAGGGGAGGGATAGTGAAAGGGAGAAAGGAAAGGGAAGAAAGGAGAGGAGAAAAGGCAGAAGTGCAGACTAAAACTTGTACTCTGGAGAAACTGCAGTCAGCTGTACTGTTTTCATTCTAATTGAAGTCCATGCAGAGTGGGCTGGGGACACGCCTCAGAGGGACAAGAGTGCAGAGTGGCCAGAGGAAAGAAGTCTGGCCTGCTGAGGCACAGTCTGTCTGCAAGGTCTTCCATAAGCTCATAGGATTTTGGTCCAGAATGCTGGGCAAGCAGACAGAAAACACTAAAAACTGAAATATCATCACTCATAGAGCATCATCTACTTAACCCTAATTCTGTGGTCACAGCTGTCTGAACCTCTGGACACAGCTGGTGAAACTGGTGTCTCACTCACACAAGGCCACATGGCTGGAAAGTGACAGAAGGCAGGAACCACCGCACACCAACTCTTCTGCATAGGCACTGTGCCCTCAACTGACCAACAAGAGAGTCACAGTTCAGTCACTCGCTCAGGGTCACACAGCCCAGAAATGCTCAAGCTGAGATGAACCCGTATCTCCAAATGTGCATGTGCAGGCTACAGCAGCCTGCAGGGACTCAGAGGAGGTGGGCGACACCTACCTGAACCAGCAGCTCCAGTCTCCTGTCATCCAGGAGGTGCACCTGGCAGTGCCTGCCTTCTGTCATCTGTGGGGACAAGACAGTACAAGTGTCAGAGCTAGTATTGGTCACACATCTATCAACTCACTTTATCATTTAATTTGTAGGGGATGTGCTCAGCCTGAAGTAGCTTCAGCTCAGCTGAGCTCATCAACATGCTAGGCTAGCAGCAGTCTTGCTATGGAGTTCAGGCTGGCCTTGAACTCTCAGTGAGCCTCCTACCTCAGCCTCCCAAATTCTGGGATTACAGGCATGCACCAACAAGTCCTGCTAGACACAGATTTCTTTCTCTCTCTTTTTAAATAGTGGGAAATTTCACTGAAGAAAAGGAATGGGGAAAAGGAACAGCTCCTGAGAGACAGGCAGGGTCCAGAGTGGGTTTCCTTCCCCCTTGTTTTTTGGTTTGTTTTTGTTTATTTGAGACACAGTCTTACTAGGTAGCGCAGGCTGGGCTTGAACTTGCTTACGTAGACCAGGATACCTCAAAATAAAAGATTTCTTATGGAACATTAACATGGGATTAAAAGACAAAAGAATGAAAGGCAAAGGTCACTCTGTATTGAAAAATAATGCCCATTCAGTATACCATAGTCCTAAATACATACAAAATTACACTATGTAAAGTAGGTCTCCTTCCCAAAAGAAAGTATTTTTCAACTGGAAATACCTTTAATTGTGGGTGTGCTTGCATAAATGTGATGCACTCATAAGAAGAAAAATATTACGTAAAGTTAAAATGGAGCATTTTACTTTTCAGAAAGTTTGTTGTTTTTTTTTTAGGCATCACCTGATGTGCTGATTAACCGAGTCAACTCAACCAAGATCCCTTGGAAAAGTGACTGGACCATGCAGGTTGTAACATCATTTGTGGGCATGTGCCCAGTGAGTTCACATCCAAATGGGCTATTATAAGAGGGGGCCTGGCTGGCGGAAGTGGGGCATGAAGGCTGTGACCCTGGGGACCTCTGTCTGGTTCTGAACCCCATCCTCTCTGGTCCTTCCAACCTGCTTTGCTCCCCGGTCACCATGAGTTGAACAGCTTTTCTCCACCGTGTCCTTCATAACAATGATTCTTCCTTGGAGCCAGCTGACCACGGAGGGAACCTTTGAAACCATGAGCCAAAGCAAACCTTTTCTACTTGGAACTGTATCAAGTATTTGTTCCAGCAATGGGAAAACTAACCAGTACATCAGCTACAGTTAAGAGCAGTTCAGACACATACTTAAGAACAGTTTGATGTATAAATTTTCAACGATATGTTAATTTTATCCCTTAAAATTTTAATATTCTTTAAAATATTTAAACAATACACTGAATGTAAAGATGGCATCCCCCTCCTATTGATTAACTCAATGGTCCAAACCATTTTATCTGCAAAAATCACTACCTTGGTGGTTTGAGAATCCTTACAGACTATATATAATTTTTTCAGATATGCATTTATGGATTATACAACACATATACATACAGCACACACGTACAGAAAGTATATCAGTATACATATACATTTTTACAGTATTTAAGATTGAATCCAGCATCTTTGCACTGAGTTCAGCTAGTCCAAGGTCTCACTAAGTGACTGAGTTGCCTGGGCTGAGCTCCAACTTGTGATCCTCTTGCCTCAGCCTCCTATAGTGCTGAGATTACAGGTGTGTACCATCATGCTGAGCTTTAAAAATACATATTTGACATTAAATTTTTTAATATATTGGATATTTGTATGTATAGCATTTTATGTATATAACCATTTGAAAATGTAATACATATGTATGTGTGTCTGCACACATTTAATATCTATAAAATTTCTTTTTTGATTCGAGGTGAATTATGCTGCACTCACTGTTCTGTCTCCTATGTTTTTACTCCAGTATTTCTTGGTGATCTCCCTACAGTCAGCGCAGAGAGACAGACTTCCTTCTTTTTCAAAGGTTCCATAGCATCAGACCATCACGTAGGTGTATAATAAAGTAATGAGTCCCTGCTGAGTTGCCCCGTTTTGCTGGTACGAGAAATGTCACAGTGAACTGTGCACATCTAGCTTCATCCACAGGTGTGAACTGCTGCGTGACATTTGAAGAAGGGAGCCGGGGCAGTGTTTTGTATCGAATTCAAGCACGTATGAGCTCAAGTTAAAAAGAAAAGCTAGGTGCTGTGCATGTGCCTGTAATCCAGCTGCTCAAGAAGCTGAGACAGGAGGATCACTTGAGTCCAGGAGTGTAAGCCAGCTTAGGCAATACAGTGAAATCACTCCATTTGAGAAAAAAAAGGAAGGAAAGAAGGAAGATGGAGAGAGAAGAAGAAGAAGAGGAGGAGGAGGAGAAAGAGGAGAAGGAAGAAGAGGAGGAAGGAGAAGGAGACAAAGAAGAAATTTAAAAAGGGTCAACTGAGCACTGACTGTGTACTCAGCATGGCTCTAAGTATTTTTTGAATATTATCTCTGAGTGGCTCAGCTACCTTCTAGAATTGGTATCATTATTCCCATTTAACTGATAAGGAAATGGAGGATGAGTACAGTATCTTGTTTTCAATGTAAAAAACAGTACTTTTTTTGCACTTGCATGTTTGATTGAACTCTGTTCTGAACCTCAGTCTAGCTCAGCTGGTTATGCCTCTGTACTATTACGAAGGTACGGCCCATGAGAATTGCTGAAGTAGTGCTAAGTAATTGGGCAAGTTTACTTTGTCCCACGGCCACAGATTATTTCCTTAACTCTGCAATGGCAAGGTCAAATACACACCTTGAGTAGCAAAGGGAAATGAATGAAATTTTGGAAGTTCTAGGAACTGAGCTAGTCAATTTACATATATTATTTAATGATTATAATCATTAAAGCTCCATTTGTTTTTTTATTTTATAGTAACTTTACTTAATCTGAACACACACACACACACACATGGAGCTTAATATTTTAAAAAGTTCCAAAATTCAAACCATTTTGAGTACTGACATAACACCTCAGGTTGAAAATTTCCCATCTGATCTCCTTTTTTTTTTTCAGATCAGAACAATGTAAGCAACACAGCATTTTACCATAAGACAACCCATAATTAACAGTAACTACCATAATGTCTCTTTCTTTGAAATAGTTGAGCATAACTTCATATACGTTAGTATCAAACATAACAAAACAGTATAAAACCATTCAAGAGAATGAAAGCATTACAGGCTTTCAGAACCAAATAACAGAGAATGAACAATGGCTACTATATTATCTCATTTTCCATAGAAAATTTGTTTATACTATCACACATAATAATGTCCAATAAGATATAACATGATAGAACCAAAGGAAACAGAAGAACAAAAGCATGGTAGGACTTCAGAGTAAGATGATATTAAATCAGCACTGGCTATTCTAATGTCTTGTTTTCTTCAAAATAGCTGTTCATACTATCAGAGATAATAAAATCAAACAAACCAGGGTAAAACCATTCCAGCTAATGAATGAAAACATTATAAGGCTTCAAAGCAATGTAATGGAAAATCATGATTATCATAAACTCTTATGTACTGTTACCATTACTTACATTAGGGAGACTATATGGGATTTATACATGTGAGTTTGATTTATTTCACTTATGAGTACGGTCTTAAGTTGCATCCATTTATTTATAAATATATCAATGTGATCATTCTTTATAGCTGAGTAGTACTCCATTGTATAAAAATACCACAACTTTTTTGTCTATTCCTCAGTTGATGGGCACTTAGGTTATTTCCAAGATCTGGCTATTACAAACTATGCTGCTGTAAACATGGGTGCACATCATATATCACTGTGGTATGATGTTTTCAGTTCTTCTGGGAATATGCCTAGAAGTGGAATAGCTAGGTTGAATAGGACTTCCAATCCCAGCTTTTTGAGGAATCTCCAGACTTATCTCCACAGTGGTTGCACCAGCCTACAGTCCCACCAACAGTGCAGGAGTGTTTCTTTTTCCCCACAGCCTCTCCAGCATTTGTTGTTGGTAGTTTTCTTGAACCTGGCCACTCTTTCTGGAGTGAGATGGAATCTCAGTGTTGTTTTTAATTTGCATTTCTCTAATGACCAATGACGATGAACCTTTTTTCATGTATTTATTTTCCATTTGTATTTTTTCATCTGAGAACTGTGTATTCATCTCAGATGCCCATTTTTGGATTGGGTCTTTGAATTTTGGGGGTCTGATTTTTTTTAATCCTTTATATGTTTTAGATAGAAGTCCTCTGTCTGAGGGACAGTTCACTAAGACTTTTTTTCCAAGTTTGTGGGTTTTCTTTTCACTGTGCTGGAGATTTCTTTTGACATGCAGAAACTTTTTAATAAGATGTGATCCCAGCTATTGATTCTGGGAAGTATTTCCCATGTGGTTTGATTCCTGTTCATGAATTCTCTACCTACTAAAGCTTTATTTAAAAAAATCAATGACAGAAAAATATTCTCATTTTACAGATTAATAAATCAAAATACGTATTTCAGTATTATCTATTCAAAGTTACCTGGGAAAGAAAAAATTCAAGTCAAACTTGAATAAGGAAACTGGAGGTATTGTTCACTGATCAAAGGTTAATGTGAGACCCTGGGCTGAATTCCCAGCACTACAAGAAAGAAAAGAAAACATAAAGGAAAAAAGCCTTCCTTCTGCTGGGCATGGTGGCTCAAATCTATAATTTCAGCATTTGGGAAGCTGAGGCAGGAAGATCACCATGAGTTGGAGGCCAGCCTGGGCTACACAGTGAGTTGAATGCCAGGCTGTAATACATGGTAAGACCCTATTTCACTGCCTCCCCCAAAGAAGCCACCTTTTCTTCCAATTATCTACATTATAGGAGGGAAAGATAGGTAAGTAAATGTGCCAGCTTATATTGTTCTACTTCTTTTATAAAACCACCTACAAAAGTTAACTCCAAGTGCATACCTTACAGAAAAATATAATAAAACCGGAACAATTTAAAAATATGAATCCACTAAAGACAGTGCAATAATTCAAGCCACTCTGTTGTCCCATAATCCAAATAAATTTATTGTTTGACTTCAACAGTCATGTTTTTTTGCATTTATTTTTTCTTTTGGATCTCCCTCCAAGTAATTAATATCCTTTTTGTCAACATAATTTTATTATAACCTACTAAGCAATAAATATCTTTACTGATGTATCTAATCACCTTATTACAAACAAAGGCAATGGTGACTATGTTTCTACAATTTGATCTGTCCTTTGGCTTCTACTGATTGGACCAAGACTAGACACCTGACTGAAGCTGGCCAATCAGAATTTTAGTCAGAGAATCTGGAATTGAATCTGTCAGGATGAAAACCTATGGGGTATCCTTTGGGTGCTATGTGTGGGGAAAATTCTGCAGAAAGAATGAGACACACAAGTGTCTCAAGTAAGTAGCTAGAAGGAGGCATGAAAAATCAAGTGGGCTGTGAAGAAAAGTTGAAGAATTATTGTCAGGATTCCTAATGTCTTCATAGTCACTTTCATTCTTTCTACCAGCCTGGTCAAATTGTCTTTGAGTTTGATGAGACAGTTGAATTCCTAGAACAATCCATTTGTTTCTCTCTTAATCTAAACTGAGTTGGATTCCACTTTTTGCAAGCAAGAGCATCTTTTATAAGATACAGGTTTCTATACCCAAACGGAAGCAAAATCCTTCCAACAGACAGACTGCCCAAATGATGTCACTTGTCAAGGAGCGCTGTCTACCTGTGAACACTGATATGACAACACAAATACCATGACAGGCGGACATCTGGGAAGGGCTGTGAACCAACATCTGCCTATAAGGTGTAATACAGAGCACAAGGCGCACCCTACAGAGGACAGATGGTCCCCAGCAATGGGCAGCAGTATGTCCATCTGGCTCAGGATTCACTGTACCCCTTCCTCTGTGTGAGGATGGTTCTCTGGAGGTCAGGAGCGAATCTGATTGTCACTAGTAATAGAAAGACCTGCCCCTTGTCACTTATTAAAAGTGGTAGATGTATACTGTTCATCAAAAATGCTTAGGAATAAATTTTAGTGATAATATAAGAAATCAGGAAACAATACCCAATAAAAGAGGTTCTTTTTTGTCGCTGCTCCCTCCCCTCCGGCCAGGGCCTTTGCATTGACCCATACCCCAGTCCTTTTCATTTTTTTATTTTGAGAAAGGGTCTGGCTAAACTGCTAAATTGCCTAGGTGGGGTTTCAATTTGCTAATCTCCTGCCTCAGCTTCCCACAGTGCTGGGATTATGGGTGTGTACTACCATGCCCAATTGGAGAGCTTCTTTTAACTAATGGTAAAGTCTGAAACACTGGGTTTGATTTTCTCCAGAGTGTGGCAGAGTAACTCCCTCTTTAGACCAGGAGTCTAGGCTCTGGTTCACCCAGGCACAGAACTGCCTGGATCTGACAGAGTGGTTGTTGGAGTGAGAAAACCCTAATTCAGTAAGTTCATGTGATACCAGAGAAGACACACAACCACACCAACAGATGCATGACTGTGCCACAGGCGAAGGGCATGGCACAGTGCTCATTAATCTGTAGACTCACTGTAAGTACCAGCAAATTGAGGCCTGAGAGGTGATATAACTTGCACAGGAGTTCTACGTCAATAAAGCTTTGGCTTGACATCATATTTTATCTCTTATTTGCTATGTTACCTTGCAGAATTTCTTAACCCCTCTGAGTCTCATAACAAAGTCTAACATATGGGCATGCTGGCTCATACCTGTAATCCCAGCTACTAAGGAGATGGAGGCATGAGGATGGTGAGTTCAAAGCCAGCCTGGTAAACTTAGTAAGGCTTTGTCTCAGAATAAAAAATATAAGGGCTGGAAAGACAACTCAGTGAAAAAAACCCAAAAACATAGCTCAGAGGTAGAGGGCTTGCCTAGCATGCAAAAGGTATTGATTCAACCCTCCAGTACTGCCACACACACACAGACACACACACACACACGCCTTTAAATGATATGCTAGGAATGAAATAAATCACTTTTGTGGTCCCTATTTGTGTAAAAGTTGACAAATGGTTAAGCCCTTCTGTAATTTGTACATGTTCCCAGTTTTTTTTAAAGAAGCTTTTAAATGAGAAGACTATCACTACGCCATTTTCAAGAAGACACAAGTGACAGTGAAAAATCTATTAACAAACACAACAGCAAAAACATTCCCCAGATTGAATGGAGGGGAAATGAAGACAAGCAATCACTGGTTTCTTTGTGTCTCCTTATGTATGCCTGGCACCGGCAAGGGCATTTTTTTTGTATTGGAATCAAACTCACATCCTCATGTTTGCCAGGCAGGTGCTGTGCTGCTAAGCTATATCGCCAGCCTGGCAAGGGCATTTTAATAAGACTGGTTCTGTCACTCATAGGACTTTCTAACATCCAGGTGTGAAACTTAGCCCTTTCACATCAGGACTCAGGGTGCTCCCCAAGGTAAGTATTCTCTTCACTCCAATATTATGGGATAAAGTGACATTAGATGATTAAATAACAGGATTCATTAATGGTGGAGCTAAACCCCAACCCCAGCCAGGTGCAGTGGTGCACGCTGGTAATCCCGACACTCTGGAGGCTGAGGCAGAACTGCCACAGGTTTGAGGCAAGCCTAGGCTATACAAGTGAGTTCAAGACCAGCCTGCATTACATATTCAGACCCTGCCTCAAAAAAAAAAAAAAACCAACACAAAGCCTCAGGTTGTAACGGCACAGAGATACACCTAGCAATGCTACAGCACACAGTGACAGATGGTAGGAAAGCCTTCCCATTTAAATATGTGCCTTTTTATGGCTGGAGAGGTCTTGCTGCTATTAGCTGCCTTTGCATGGGAAGGCTCGGGGTCCTGAGCTACATTAGCAGGTAGGAAAGGGAAAAGGAAGTATTATAAAGAGGCACAAAATTCACATCACTTCCAAAGAGAAATAATTTTACTAGAAATAGAATTGTGGAACTTAAAATAGAAAGAATCACAGACAGCATCTATTAACGGCCACTCATTTGAGATATGGGGCATTTAGGAACAGATGCAATCCAAGCCGCACAGCTAGTTTACACCAGCCCTGGGATGGGACTCAGCCGCGGCTCCCAGGCCAGGGTGCAAAGGACCCACACAATGTGCCCAACATCCTCCGCTAATAAATATCATCTTATTCAAACTTCTTTTCAACATGTCACTTTTAAATTTTTAATAGATTTAACAACAAAAACAAAAGAAAAAGAACCCCACCAAAGTAGTCATTTCTTATGTACTTTAGGCATGGCCCCCATCAACGCTGCATCTTCTAATTTCAACAACCAGGGTTTTACATTATGGGACCCGTACATAGAGCATTATGATTATCACTAAGTATGGAATCACATTTTTTTTCTTTTTTGGTATGGGGGATCAAACTCATGACTTTGCACTTGCCAGGCAGGTGACTGTGCTGCTGAGCTAAACTCCCAGCCCATGGGTAGAACTCCTTTTTTTTGGTACAGGGGATCGAACTCACAACTTTGTGCTTAAATTCCTGGCCCTCGAAATCATTTTTGAATCCTACCAGACTGGGGCGTATAATTTCAGAATTGACTTCTGATCCAAAGGCAGCTAATAACAGCGAGGCCTCTCCAGCAATAAAAACCACACACATATTTAAGAAATGGTCTCTCTGCATTCACCCCACCCGATACCCACTCTCCACCCCATCTGACCCTAGGGATTCAGAGGTTAGAAGTGCAGGTCAGATTGGAATTCCCACCTCAGTCTGTGGCTGCCCTGCGTTTGATCCCAGCTGATAAGAATCGTCCTCGACGGGCCAGGGTGGCTGGCTGGCTGGTGGCAAGGCTATGTCAGCTGGTCAGCGGTCAAATGAGGAAGATTTACAAGGAAGTGAAAGCCACTATGGCCTGACTTTTAGTTCCCAGAGCACCCAGCTGTAGCAGTTGGTAAGGAGGATTCAAATAAGTAGGAGAACACACCCCAGCCTTGCCTCTGCCCCAATCCCATGACTTAGGAGGTGAGAGAGGAGAGAGGGTTGGGAAGAAACTTAGAGTCATTTCCAGACAGGGTGGAACAAGACCATCCCTGAGAAATGGGTTCAGATGAAACAGCAGCAGGAACTAAGAACCCAAGAAAAGCCAACCCCCAGTCAACTTTAGCTTTGCTTTGGAACACAGAACTATGAAAGTCTGAGAAGGAAGCAAGATGTTTTTTGTCCCCCAGTCTCCTCCTAAAGCTTAGCACTAGAGGCGCTGCCTCATAAAAACGGCTCGTGCAGGCTTTCTGTGGAGTGGACCCTCCTTACCAAGATCTAAGTTCCATGTGTGTGTACAAAGCCAGCTTTCTAACCAGGGAGCTGCAGGACGATCTGACCACTGCATGCCAGGGAAGGCCGTCTTGAAAGCACAGTCACATCCCTTCATTGTTCTGCTTGGAATCATCTGCTCACTTCTGGAAAGTGTAAGTGTGCGGGGACGCTGACTCATTACTCTGATAAAAATCCAACCTCTCTGATTTCATTTCCAAGGGATGATCAAAATTTTTAAAAATGTATTATGTAAAAGACACCATACGTTATTAAACCCCTTCTTGCCACTTTCAGCGGCAGTTCTGGACGTCCTCTTTCCTGAGTGTCTTTATGAGATGTGATTAAAAAAATACAGTGAATGCAAAAACAGTGACTGTTTCTGCCAAGGGCCATCCAGTGGAAAGGCAGGCTCCCAAAAACATCACAACGTGTCCCCATCTATTTTCCTCATCATCTAGCACCGTGTGACTGTGTGACTTCTTGCTGTTTCTTCACTCATAATAACCATGAAAGGTGAAAGCTTTGAATGAATTCAGGACACGGAAACAGCCACAACAGTGTAATTAAAGACCCTCACGAAAGAAGGCTTCCAGAAGTGCTTCGGAAAGTGGCAAGAATGATGCAGGAAGTCTGTACAAAGGGAGGGAATGATTTCGAGTGTCAACAGTTTGAGTTTAAATAGTCATTATATTCTTTGATCATACTCCTTCTATCTCAGTTGTCCTGCCTCTAAAACAGCAGTCACACAAGCCTCCTCATCTTCCTCATGTTGAAGCCTGAAGCCAATTTGGGGGCTCTGCCTGTGCTGCTCCCCATCTGGAATGCCTAGCCCCAGATAGAGGCATGTTGCAGTCTTTTACTTTTTTTTCTGGTTTGAAATCATGTCACTATCTCAAGGGCTCTGTCCTTGTCCTCACATGAGGTAGACCTGGCATTTCCTGTCACAAATGCTTCTCTGTTTTCCTACAGAACTTACATATTTCTGTTTTAGTTACTTGTTTGTCTGCCAGTCTTGCACCATGAAGACACCATGTAAGCTCCATGGGACGGGAGGCCTTGATAAGCTTTCCTCCCCACTATAACCTGGGGCTTCATGGATGAGGAGAACAGAGGCTAAGATGTGTTCCAAGTAAAGGAAGTAACACCTACACTATTCAGAATCTAGACACAGTTCACACTGTAATACAGTCCCAAGTGACTTAAAAAGACAGCAGAATCTAAAGCAGAGGTGCTCCAAACAACTCCCAAGGCTTGGCCCAGAAAAACTTACACACAAGAATCAAGCTTTCCACCCAAAAACAAGGTGAGCTATTAAACTCCTCATCAGATGAGACATTCTGGAGGAACCAGAGACAGCGTGATGGATGTATCTAGGGCATCCTTACTCTGAGATCTATTGAGGGGATGAAGTTTTATATTTCACCCAAATGATGTCAATCCCAGTTGAACAGGGCTCTTTTATATCATCTCTGGGTGGTGACTGAGGATGAGCTATTGACACTCCCGTCCAGAGAATGGCCTGGGCTGACACAGATGTCTCCAGACAGTCAGCTGGGATTCTCCAGTTCTTGCAAGATGCTGCCTGCCCCCCAGTGTAACTGCCCAGATGGCTTTGAGTGCTCACTGCGCCTCACCTGAGAGCTAAGCAATTCCAACGTGCGGGCTCTTTTTTCCTTCTGCTCCCCCTCCCCCTGAGGTAGTAAGTGCATCTTTTTATATTTCACAGGTAGCAAAACTGAGGTGAAACCGGGTTAAGTTGTTCTGGATGTACTGCTACAAGGTAAGTTAGAATCTCAGGTTCCATTCATCGGACCAAAGTAACCTTCCTTACACTCTCTGCTCTTCACTAGAGGTGAAGGAAACAGAGACAAGTCCTTTCCTTTCCTTATGTGAGCCAACCCTATAAGATGGATTCTACGCCTGGTTTCATTTTGTGGATGAAAGAACTGAGGCTCAATTAAAGTGAATGTCTAACCTCACCCTACAAGATCACCGAGCTGGGGAGAGGCAGAGCTTGACGTAAATCAAGGCGCTCAACCCCACAATCCATGCTCTTCATGCTGTATCACACAACTTCTGGTACAGAGTATCTTCCGTCTAATGCCAAGACATCTTACATATTAAATCCCACCTAGTTTGGAAATGTGATAAAAATATGGCGAATGAATAATTTTTAAAAAAATTATTGCACTAAAAGATACACTGCCATCAGTCCCTTTAAATTATCCCCCCTCTGACAAGCACACTTTGAACACACTTATTTCATCATTCTTGCCATGTTCTGAAGCAGATTTGGACGACTTCTTTGATGAGTATCTTTATTTGTGCTGTTGTGGCTGTCTTGATGGCGTGAACTGATCCAAAGCATTTACCTTTCACAGTCATTTGGACCTGGGGCAAGAGCCAGAAGTTCCATGGTACCGACACGGTGCAAACCATGGATGGGAACACGCCGTGTCTTCGTAGGCCTGCCTTAGGGTTACACGGCATTGGCAGCAACATTCACTGCTCTTCATCACACCTTGTAGACACTTAAAAGAAGACTTCCAGAACTGTTTCAGAAAGTGGCAAGAAAACCAAGATGTGTACTCAAAGTAAGGGTGGGTATTTTGAGGGGGACTAACAGAAATGTGTTTTTCACTGTAATAAATGTTAATTCTAAATATTCGCTGTTTATTTTGATCACTCTCTAGCATCTTCATTGTAAACTATAATACCATTCAGGAAAAGCTCATCTAGATTCACCCAGGCCACATTGGGTTGGTTCTGGCCACTCTCTGGAACCACACCAAGAAGAGAATCAATGTTTTTGCTCTTGGACTAGAGGTTCCATTTGACCCAGCCAGTATCCTTCTGGTATCTTCCTGAAAGAATTGAAAACGTCATACATAGCAATATATGCACACCTATGTTTACAGTGGCACAGTTTGTAATAGCTAAATCTTGGAAACAGCCCAAATGCCAAACAAGTGGTGAATGAATAAAGAAGATGTGGGGTTTTTTGTACAGTGGATTACTATCCTGCCATGAAGAAAGGTACACTGGAGACATTTCTTGGAAGATGGATGCACTTTGAGACAGTGCTCTTTAAGTGAAACAAAGACCACACTATTTCCCTGGTATGAGAAACTGAAAGTGTAAGTAAGGACCAAAATGTACAATAGGTGTTGTGAAATAGGAAGCAAATGTTCAAATGGGGGACAGAGAGGGGAGGAGGAAAGGCAAGAAGAGAAAAGTAAAAAAAAAAAGAGAAAAGAAGGAAAACAGAAACAAAGCTCTTGTTGGGGAGGCAGGAAGGGTTGAGAGGAGGGTACAGGAATGGAGAAAAAACAAGCTATATGATAGGTTTGAATTTTCTATAATGAATGTAATCATTGTGTATATCTAAAACATACTGATAAAATCTGATTAGAAAAAAACAAAGAATGAAGGTTTTTGCAAGCACCAACTCCTGGCCATTTCCTGGCACTCCCTCAAGAAGCACAGGCAGCTCCTAGGATCAGTGCCTGTGCTTGCCAGTGGTTTCACTGAAAGCCAGGATGGAATTAAGCCCCACCCTTGGGCTGGCTCAGTCACATTTATGGGAACCCATGGAGTACAGGCAGTTACTTGTCAGTTACACAGCCTCTGGAGCCCGAGTCCATGCTAATCTGGGCTTATGCTGTAACCCAGTACATCAAGCAGTTCATTCAGTGGGGCAAGGCTCTGAGTCACGTGCTCGGTCAATCACTCGGCTAATACTTACTGCACGTTCTACGTGAAAGCAGGCTCTTGATACTAACGTAGATCAGCAGATGAGATGGATAGGCCCCTGTCTCCAGAGCTTGTTGCGGAGTCCCCAGCCTCAATGCTAGACACTTGGCAACTGGGCCATTCTTTGCTGCTCTGTACACTCTAGAGTCTTAAGCAGCCTCCCTGCTATTGACTAGATGCCAAGACACCACTGTGACACCAATAGATCTCCAAACATTGCTCCTCCAAATGTTTCCTGTGGGACAAAATCACTCCTTTTGAGAACAATTACTGAAGTTAAACTATGAACATGAAATACGATATTTTCAGATAACAGTATGGGCTCTGTACTGGCAATACAACCCAAGTTTGAGCAAATAACACTTTTCCTGACACAGAAAGCAGAGGAAATGAGGGTACTGCTGGAAAGAACTCTTACTGGTCCATGGCTCTTGACATGTGGCTCCCAGTAGATTGGAGCAAACCCTGTTTTGGGGACATCAGCATTCAGTTGCAAACTCCTTTCTGCCTGGCAGAAGTCAGAGGAAAGTGGAAAAGAAAGGCTGCCTAGATACTGCAGAGTCATTTCCAGAGCTCTGCTATCACCTGGCCAGCAATTCCAGCCAGCTTCAAGCAGACATGCCCTTGGAGGGCGTCTGGCAGAAGAGTAGCCCTTATGGACTGTAGCCTGATCTCATAAGGTTGGTGAAAAGGGAAACCTGGTTTAGAGAAGAGAGACACAAACCACTTATGTTTGGAGCTGAAGGTCATGAGGACACATCATGGGCGGTACCCAGGATTTAGAAACAGGAGTCTTGGGTTTGTATCCCAACTCTGCCATTTATATATGAGAATACGACCTGAACATCATGGTGTCTTTCTGAATTTGAAAATGGGAAGAATCAGAATTGATCTCATTTAACTTTTAAAACTTCCTTTGATCTGGGAATTGAACTCAGGGCCTTGTGCATGTTAAGCACACACTGTCCCCAAAGCACACCTCCAACCCCTCTCAGGTAGCTTTGTCTCTTGTATTAAACTGGGTTGAACCTAAAATCTACCTTAAAGGCACCAATGAAAACCGTATCACCAGTACTACCCTAGTTACTGTACATAGCTCGGGGGTTAGGGTCTGCTCTAAATGCCTGACATATGTTACCCTCTTCACCCTTATCCTTATGCAATGTGTTCTATTGATACTGCAGACGATTTGCAAGCTGTTGAGTATGATTCTGTTTACCACAAATAGTTAAGTTGATTAAATGATTACTTTTCCTATGAGAAAGTTTCTTCTAGATTATTAAAATGCCAGGCTCTCTGTCACATTTAAGTTGAAAATCATCCTACCAATTAAATCCTAGCGATAACAGCCAGGGTTTAATTCCATCCCAAATTCCCAGTGTTAATCAACAGACTAACTCAGAGCCACCCCGCAGACGTGCCCACCCATGTGCCTTAAGTCGGGGAATGGAGACAACACACACTTGCTACCTGTCTGATCAGGGTCAGGTGTGGCTTGGCCCAGGCCACCTTTGTTGTCACCAACACCCAATGAACATGAATATGTGCAGATAGCTTCATCTATGTTTTCTGCATCTGACAGGCAATCCAGTTGAGCTAAGCACAACAAGGGACTCACTGGGCATCAGGAGAGGTAAAAAGCAGGGATATAACTTCCGGGAAGGGATGGCAGTTACAACCAGGGTTCTCTTTAAAAATATTCTAACTGTACCTTCCCTATTATCAACTCATAACGGGCACTAATGGGAGACTGTCAAATGTGTATTTTTATAAAACCATGCAGAATGTTTTTACTGTTTCTTCTACAGGAAAAAAAAATCCTCTTTACTGAAAACCAGTTGTTAGCCTGTATTTTTAGACAGCATGGTACAGTATCAGTGAGTCTAAAAACAAAACCCAAAAAAGGTACAAACACAGAGGTACAAATAGTGTAAACAGGAAAAGTCCCAGAAGTGTAACCAAGAAAAGCTGAGATGTGTGTGTGTGTGTGTGTGTGTGTGTGTGTGTGCACGCGCGTGCTCACATTTAGAAAGGAGAGGTTTTCACTTTTATCTGCAGCTCAGGTTAATGAGAAATGAAGTTCTTTGGTCAATTTGGAGAAAGTGGAAATTTTGGCTTCGATGATTATGTAAGTGGCAGACACCCTGTGGTCTGGAAATTTTTTGCTTTGCCAACTGGCTGTTTTCTCTATTCCTATGAAAAACAGCCTATAAGAAGGAACAGAAGTACTGCATCTTTCAAAAATTTAAAAGTAAAGACAAGGGAAAATCAGGGAAGGAAGTTCTAAAATGCAGTAGTCATAATTTAAAGTTATTCTGGGTCCTATTTACCAACTCTATGACACATTTGGAAATTCTGACTATATGCCACCACAAATTGCATATGCTGCTCTGAAAATTGCAAAGTTAACAACCTCAATCAGAAATTTTACACTAATTTTACACTATCAATTACCTGATCAATTTTACACTAATTTTGGAGGACACAATTATTGTTGGAGTTTTCATGTTACTGTTCCCCATCAATCCTTTTTGAATCTGTGATTTATGCTTTATAAATCTCTGTTCTTTGTAATCTACATGAAAGTAGAGCCTAAAAATTATGTAGGAAATTTATAGCTAATAAAATGGGTTGTTTTAGTTCCAGAGTCCTATCCTGCAACTGGTTGATAGAAATGTACTATGTAAGAAGGGGATTTAGAAAAGTGTTACTAAATTGTGAAAATATAAAAACATACTTGGAATATATGGAAAAATTCTTTTTGGAGGCACTTGGGAGGGAATCCAGAGCCTTGAACATGCTAGGTAAGTACTCCATCATGAGCTACACTCACAACTGCGAAAATACTTTTTTTTTTTTTTTTTTTTTGAGATAAGCTCTCACTAAGTTATCTAGGTTAAGCTTGAACTCCCAATCTTCAAGCCTCAGCCTTTCAAGTAGCTGGGATTACAGATATGAGTCACCATGCAGTTTCCAGAAAAATCTTTAAAAAAATTAATGCATGTTCTCATTACATGATGATTACATGCTTTGTGGGGAGCTGGTACTGTTATGGCTTGTGTCTAGGTGTCTCCCCAAAACCTCATGCAGTCATGGGTGGCACTTTTCAGAGGTGGCTGGATCTAGAATGTGTGATGCTGAGATTAAAAGTGTGATGCTGGGATCAAGGGTGTGTGATTACTGAATTAGTGCCCTGGTTGGTTTGGTATAGTTCTGGGAATGGTAAGGCCCACACCGGGTGTGAGTGCTACCCTCCCTAAGAGACGGGGCTACAGTGGTCGCTTGTTGCTTCTTACTTTGCTGTTTTGCTTTCTTCCACCTACTGTGAACTGTTTGTCCTCTTTAATGCCCCCCTGCCATGCCCCCCAGCCTTGAAACCAGTCAGTTATGGACTGAAACCTCTATAAATTGAGCTAAATAAACTTCTCCTTCTTTAACTCTGGGTGTGGGATATTTTGTCTCAGCAACAAGAAAAGTGACTAAGACAGGCACACATACTTATTGCATCTTAATCCTTTTTACTTCCCTTTCTCTCTCCTCTTTTCCCTTTCCACCCAATCCTAGGTCCTCTTCCCATCTGCAAACGGTCTACCTTGTTGTTTCCCACTGTTTGTCTTTCATTTTGTTCTTTAAGCTATTTATACTGTAGGCTTTTCATATACGAAAAACCGTGTGATATTTAACTTTCCATGTCTGATTTATTTTGCTTAGCCTTAAGGTCCTTCCAGAAAATTCTTGATGTCTAGGACTTCTTGTACCACTGCAAGTAAAACATTCCCTCTCAACTTGGAGGCCCATAACATTAGTCATGACACTCCTTGTTGCTCCTGCAGGCTGAGTTGCAGAAAGTTAGGCATAGCTGATATTTAAATCAAAGTACATGTATGCACTCACAGGAAAATACATGCATTAAAGCAAGAGAGCTAACTCTCCCCTTTCCCATCATCTACTCTCTCTCTACTATTATCTTCCTTTTTGATCATATTCATACCTGCTGAGTGGACATGAAAGCCACATAACCTAATGCGGTGATACTGCTCACCTTCACCTAACTGGTGAAGGTGAAAAGATTTAAACTAAGTAAAATTGGCACATGCTATCGGTCAGCACCCTTGCCCCAGAAAGCTGACAGTGAAACACCTGCTAGTGTCTCACTGGCAAAGTTGAAGGGCAGGAGGATGTCTGGGGAAAGTGTGATGTTTGGAGCATCCAGGTGCCAAGGTCACAGGCAGACCATGAGAAAAAGATGAAAACACAGTCCTCAGCACTGGACTGTGTTTATAGCCTGGTTTTCTTAACTTTGGTAGGGCTTACTTTAGTCCATTATTAAAATTAGAATGTGTGCTTATGTATGTCAGGAATGGAGCTTGGAAAAAATAAATCAACGCAACAATGGAGTGGATCATTATCCTTTATCACTGTACTTATAGTATATCCTCAGACCAGGTTCTCCTGACCCAAGACATCAACTCTCATATCAAATGCTGCGCCATCTGCTTTTCATATATATATGAAACTTAGCACCCTGGAAACTTAGCAACTTAGTGAGACCCTGTCTCAAAATAAAAATTCAAATTAAAAATGGGAGCTGGGGATGTAGCTCAGTGCAAAGGCCCTGAATTCAGCCCCTAGCGCCACACAGACAAATGCACAGATTCAAAATATACATTGTGATGCTGGATTCCTTTGCCACTGAATTGCCAGATTCACCAGCTGTATTGCTGCTATCCTTTTTCAATCTTTTTCCTGCTCACAAAAGCTGCTGTGACCTTAAAGCCTCCGTGAAACTGTTTACAGCTTTTTCATTCACAAGCAGAAATGATCAAGCTGTGTTCTGCTCTGTCGGCAAGTTTCTCCCCACTTTGGTTCCTGCTCTTTTCTACTCTCAGTTCCGTTCTGCCCCCACCAGAAGGGACATGTGAGAGGAAATCTCACCCAGCACTGGGCTGTATCCAGGGAACCAAATGTTTTCCCCCGTGGCCTGCCTCAGCGCTGTGTCTGACATTCGCCTCTATGGCGCAGTGTTTTGGAAAGGACGGGGAAAGCGAGAAAGTGTTGATGCTCTGCTAAGAGTGGCCTGGACAGTGGGATCATGCAAACTGCCCAGGAGGTCACTGGATTCCAGAATTTCATCACATAACCTACTAAGCTGGGGCTGGTTGCTCAGCTCTCCAGTGTCAGGTCAGCACGATGTTTGACCCTGGCCCTATCTCAAATAGTTGGTGCTTTTGGTCAAATCATTTACCTCTCAAAGTAGCTGCAGTAAAATGGGGATAATTCTGTGTAGTGCATTATGAGCAATCTGAAACAGCAGCTATTATTATTCTTTTGAAGTATAGGGTATTTGTTAAGAAGCTTGGGAAGGTCAAACCACAGGACTGGGTGGTCTCCGTGACCTGTGCGGCCTTGTGCAAGAGTCACATAAAATAATTTTATCAAGGCTTCATTGGAGCTTTGACAATATTATTACTAATATATTTTCATTAGCTAAAAACTAAGCTATTGCTACAGACTCCTCTAGGGTGGACACTGTCCAAGGCTGTGTCTGAGCGCTACTGGGTAGGAGGTGAGCCGTTCTACTCTGTTCTTGAACCCTGCAGAAGAGAAAGACGGAGTAACACAGCCACATTTAAACTTGATCTGGGTGCCCCACTGTCACCTCGTTTGCCTGGGGAACCTAAACTTTCAAGTGACTTCTACCTCTATTTCCTCTTTTGATCTTTACAACAGGTTATTCTCCCATTTTTCAAGTGTGGCCACTGAGGGCTGTAAGGTCACACAGTTACACAGAGCAGAGACTTCCAGCGGGGAGGCTCCCTCAGTATGCACGCCCAGATGGTCTCCTAGTGCTTCCAGGAGTATTCACTAAACAGTAAAGTCGAAACACACTGTAATGCATGAGGTGCGATCAAATATATAGTGCATTAAATTAAATTATTACAGAGAAAGACACATCGCCATCAGTCCCTCTCAAATCCTCTCCCTTGCTTCAGCTACACTTATCCCGCTGTTATTGTCATCTTCTGAAGCAGTTCTGAAAGTTCATTTGTGTCTTGACAAGGTGTGGTCAAAACTATGGTGAATGCTGCTGCTGAGTGCCAGGCAGACTGATAAAAATAAATAAATTACCATGTGTCCTCCTCCACCTTATTCACCATATCAACACCGTACAACTTGTGGCTCTTCTTCAAAGAGAAAATGACACGCAGGGTAAAGGTTTTAAAGCAGTTCAGGACACAGAGGCAGCCAAGACACAACTAGAGATACTCACAAAGTAAGACTTGCAGAACTGCTTCAGAAAGTGGCAAGAACCATGTGCTAAGTGTGTTCAAAGGGAGGGACAGTGTTTTGAGGGGAATTCATGGCAATGGGTCTTTTTCTACAATCAAACAGATTTAATCATTCACCATATTTTTCGATCTCACCTCACAAGCCAGCTTCTAGGCACGAAGCTTCCTTTGGTGCCTGCTACAGTGGGAAGGCTTCTGCCCCGGGAAGTGGAGATTATAACGTGAATGCAGTTCTTCTGACCTGGGGCGCTCTGGGGGAGGTGCAGACTCCATCTTAAGGGTCTGGTGGCCTCAGTGGCTCAGCGTGCCAGCCCCCAAAACTGTTATTACTCTGAAGTCAATGAAAATAAATGCATTTTAAAAAAAACTGCAGAATTTTACAACAGTCCTAAAAGAAAAAACAAAACAAAACACTCTGATTTCCTGGCTTGGGAACTGTTGTTCTAAGGACTGTCACTCCTTTAAAGTCCTGGAGGGTTTAATGCACTGGAGCAAGGAAGATGCTTATCACAGAAGTGATTTGTTTAAACAAAAAAGTGGTTTCTATGACAAAGATGAAAGGTGGGAAAAGAAAAGATGGACTTGGAGAATCAGACGAGCTCTGTTATTCCCAGACTTCCATGAATATTTTGGCAGATAATTAGAAATATTTGTCAAACTCTCAGTTTTGTTCCATAGCTGTGTCTTTTTTGTGTTTCAGCCAATCTGAGTTCTGCTCAGAGACTAAGGAAATTTGCACATGTCTCTCCCTCTGCAGCATGATAGGGTTATGAATTAAAACTGCATCGGGGCAACCAATAGTATTCATTCCCATAACTGGACAATATTCTATGAGCTATGATCAAAATACACAGTAAATGTTTGAATTGAAAAATCTGTTGCAGTAAGACATATTGCCATTAAACCCTCTCAGAATATCCCCCCTTTCTTCGAACACTTTATCCCACCATTCTTGCCACTGTCTGAAGCAGCTCTGGAAGTCCTCACCTGTGTGTGTTTTTATGGGGTGTGATGTAAAACACAGTGCTTGGTGCTGAGTGCCACCTGATGGACAGGCAGGCTCATAAACACTCTGGTGTGTCCCCGTCCACCTTGCTCACTGGAGCTGGCCCCACGTATCTTCTGCTATTCTCCAAAGCCAAAATGACAATGAAAAGTAAGCATTTTGAATTGAATCAGGAGGTGGAATAACAAGGACAGGGCAACTAAAGACACTCAGGAAAGAGGTCTCCTGGAACTGTTTCAGAAAGTAGTGAGGATAATGGGCTAAGTGTGTTCAAAGGGACATAGACTATCCTAAAGCAAAGTAATGGCGATATGTCTTCTGACACAATGCATCTTTAAGAATTAAAGATTGACCAATGTCACCTTCTATTTTTATCATTTCTGGCTGCCAATTATAAAATATCCAATTTTCACTAAATTGTAAACATGTTTCACTACGTTGACTTCATTCATATTTTGTTCTATTTGCTTTCAGTAAATGGGTATTTTTTTTTTGAGTATCTAACCTACTTCGTGCCGGGCTCTTCAGGAGGAGAGACTGACTGCACGTGTACAGCAGGTGAGTGTCCCATAGCTAAATCTCATGCCATAGATGTAGTGGCCAAATTCTATTAGTGTTTTATTTATGGATCATGAGATATATCTTTTTAAGTAACTTTCCACTTTCCCAAGACAGGGCAGATATAAGGCTGAAAAAAAGCAAATCTTCTGTGTCCATGTCCAAGACATTTCTCAGATAATGGAAATGTTCTACAATGTGCTAGATGTTGTGTACAGTTGACACTAAAAATACTGGAAATATAATCAGATGTGTCAGTCTCCAGGAGAGGCTGCCGAGAAATAACAGTCTAGCTTCACATCCTCTCTGATAGCAGCTATGTGACCTGGGGCAATGTCTTAGTCACTTTTCTTTTTTGTAGGAGAAAATGCCCAACACTTACAACTCAGAGGAGGAGAGGTTTATTTGGATTCTGGCTTTTAGAGGATTCAGTCCATAGCTGGCTGGCTTGACGGCAGGAATAGCATGTTAGAGAGGCAGGGCGGTGGCAGGACAGCCAGGAAGCAGGGAAGAGCCAGCTAGGGAGGGAGATGTGTCTCTCCAGGGCATCCCTCCAGCGAGGGCACCAGCACCTGAGGTGATGATTACAGCACTGCCAGGATCCAATCATCTTCCCCATCACTGAATGCAAGAGACTTTTGGGGATCACTAAATCCAAACCACAGCAAGCTTTAAATTGACCTTTCTGAGTCTCAGTTTCCTTATTTATAAAATGGGAGGGTGCTATCAACTGTCATTTTAGCACAGAACTCCTCACTTCAAACTGTGGGTGTTTCCTGCTCTGTCCTCTTTATTCCCAGTTGAGATAAAGCACAGGAGTATTTTCTCCTAAGGGAGTGGGATTGGGAGAAATCATTTGAAAACTGTTTGGAAGAAATGTTGCTCCTTTGCCTTGCCTGTTAGATGACTCACAGTGTGAGCACAGACATTGGTAAACTACGACTCATTCTCCAGCCGGCAACCTTCAGAAAACAAACCCAAGGAGCCCTGGGCTCCAATCTCAGCTCTGTGACTTTATCAGCTATGGAATTAGCATCTGTTCACATTCACAAGTATTTATCAAGCTCTTTCTGTGTGCTGGACTTTATAACACACTCTGAGGATTCAACAGTGACATACCAGTCAAATCATTCTCCTCCTACAGACTCACTAGTGCTAGGGAAGGAGACCAAAAACCAGCAGGTGTTTAAATCAACCAATATGAGGACGATTTCAGGTCATGCAGACATCCCACATCTTCACATACCAGGAATGTGAAGGCCCTGACAGGGCTTCTCTAAGAGGGAACACAGATGACGCGATGGGAGAGTTGGTACTTTAGACAGAGGTCAGAGGGCTACTTGAGGAGGTAATATTTAATCTCTGACGACAGTGAAGAATGAGTCTTGGGAAGAGCTGAAAAAAGAACACTTCAGACTAAGGGCCCAAGAAGTGCAAAGGCACTGAGGCAGGAATGTGCCTGCTTTATGATGTTGTAGACTTTCCCCCTCATTATTGTACCCTTAGGCAACTTTCTAGACTCCCCAACCCCATACTCTGGCCTCCCTTGAAACTGTAGTAGCACCAACTTTATCTTTTGGGTAGAATTAAGTTTTGAAGGGCCATAGACTATTGTAATGTCTCAAGATTTTTTTCTTTGCCCTTCTAGAACCAGTTCTCATTGCTCTTGGGGCACAGTGGCCCATTGAGAATGCACAGTTGAAGAATAAATGGCAGTAAATGAGGCTGGAGCCTGGTCACTGAGAGTGAGGACAGAAGACAAGGTCAGAAGGCCGAAGAGGCACCAGTGACCGCAAAAGGTGGGGCCTAGATGGCAACAGCAACACCTAGAGGCCATTGGAAAGTCAGAGTGGCATCCTGCAGCCTGTGGTTGCATAGCTTTCAGGTGGCTCTAGAGGCTTGCTGGAGTCTAAGGCCGCTACTGGAACAGTCACTGCAGCGCAAACCCACTGGAAGCTCTGAGGGTCTGTTGAGAAGCTCTAGGGACCCTCACAAGGGTGGCTGGTTACCTTAAGAAAGAGATTGGACATAGTTGGGCAAAAAACAAAAAGAATGAGAAGCCACGGGAGGCATCTGTTCTGCTCCTCTCTTGTGAAGTGGGGACACAATATATGAACATACTAAAAACCAGGGGAATATGCAGTTTTAACTGGATGAACTGCATGATAGGTCAATGAAATCTCCATAAAGCCGTTTAAAGAAATGCACAATCTCAAATGCCAAAAAATAGTGAAAACTTTATAAGGCTATATAGGAATTAAACAGGTGAACAGATGTAAGAACTCAGCACAATCTGGGCACAATAAACATTAAGATAATTCTGCTTTGCCTCTTCATTCTGTCTTCCAAATTTCTCTGGCCTAATATGCAAAGACTCATTCTCTCACTTCATGTTTTGACCGCACTATCTGTGCCCACGTGATCAGTTCAGATATGGGCTGGTGAGCTGGTAAAAGACCTTCATAAGCTGGTAAATCTGTGACTTGGGTTAGCCCGGGTGAAGGTCCTTAATGTTCTTTCTATTCTGTTTCCTTGCCTCTTTCATCCCTGTCCCAGTGAAATTCAACTGTTGGCCTAGGAAATGGAACTTAATGTAAAATCCAAGTTTTCTGGTCAGTTCCATGATTAACTCAGAATTGCTATTAGGCAGGTAAAATGTGCCAGGTAACAAGGAACGGTGTGTAGGGCTCAGCATGGGTTGTGGCATCCAGCAAGCCTACATGCAAGGCCTGGCTAGCACGAGCTGGTGGGACCTTGGACAAGTCATTTAATCCCTTTAAATCTGTCTTCATCTGATTAACATGGATAGTGACAGCTCACAGGGCTGGGGCTATAAGTGGAGACTACGTGGAGGGCATCCAGCCCAGAGCCTGCCATTTGGCTTTAGCTGTGACTATTAATTCCCAACCTGCAGAACCTGTAAAGAAAATACAGTTCTGCAGGCTTCCAGAAAAGGTGTCCCACACTTTGGCTCAGGAGACATGGATGAAACAGATAAAACTTGCCAGGCCACTTCAATACTGTATGAGTGTGATCGGAAAATACAGTTTAAATTTAAATGAATGTATTATAGTAAAACACACATTACCAGTGCTCCCCCTTTCTTTGAACACACTTCTCCCATTGTTTTGGCCACTCTCTTAAGCAGTTCTGGAAGCTTTCTTTTACGGGCATCTTTAGTTGTGTTGGCTACCTCAAGGCACTGACTTGATTAAAAATGGTTATTGTTCATGGTCACTTTGGCTTTGGTAAAGAGCCAGAAGTCACATGGTGTCAGATCCAGTGAATAAGTGGATGAGAAACACTACAAAGTTTTCACAAATCTGTCTTTCCATTGGATGGCACTCGCCAGCAGCACTCATCATAATTTCTATCACACCTTTAAAGCCATTTACCAAACAGGACTTCCAAAACTATTTCAGAAACGAGGAGTAAGGACGGGATAAGTGTGTCCAAAGTGAGAGGGAGTGCAATGAAGGCACACGTTGGAAAGGCAGCTTTTATTGTAATATATTTTTAAAACTTTAAACATTCACCCTGTATTTCTATCATACCTCAGGCACAATATCAAACCGATCTGAACTAACAGCTGGCTCTGGAGAGCGCCACTCCCACATCTCCACACACCTGGAACTTGAAGGCCCTGGAAGGGGCTTCTCTACAAGCGAGCACAGTCAGGGCCAGAGCTGACCTAACTCAGAGAGCAACAGTCACCCTTTAAGTCTATCAAGCCCTTCTGGGTTGGCCCTCCCCGCCTCTCGCTGTGTTCTGCTCATTTTCCTCATTCCCTGGGCTCCGGGCACGTGGGTCCTCTTCTCAGGTCTCCTCTGTCCTAGTTGCTTCTCTCCTCAAAACATCAGTGCTGGGGAAGGTGTTGGCTAGCCCAACGGGTGCCCACACACCTACATGAAAAGCCATTTCCCCTCAAATGCCAGTGTTCGTGGCTGAATCGGGGTCCAACCACCTGGAGCTCAAGCCCAGGCTTAGAGGTTTTATTAATGACACGAGGCAAAAGCTTCATCTCTTTGCTTCCTTGACTTCCTGATCTGCACAATGGTAATATCACTGGTGTCAGGCCACCGAGTTTAACTGAGCAGAGGCCCAGAGTGCAGGGAGAGCTTTGAGCTCCATAACTCTCATTATGAGGGCTAGTTGTTGTTTTGGCTTTTTATACTTTTCTTTTGCAGCACTACTCATAATTATAATTAAATAACAATATATAGTTATTTAATATCTGCCTTTAGGGATATATCTGTCTTCCCAATCACTATACACCTAGTTTGTAGCCTGCAGTTTGCAAAAGACACTACTTAAGTAGCATCTGTTAAGTGAAAAAAATGCAGTTGCCTGTTTATTTTACAAAATTTGGGAAAGCAAAGCTGGGTGTGCAGAGGCACATATTTATAATCCTAGCACTTGGGGAGCTGAAGCATAAGGATAATGAATTGGAGGCTAGCCTTGACTACATAAACACTAAATGCAACAAATAAACAAATAAACCAATGCCAAATTTGGAAAGTAACATTGTACTTTTTCCATAAGAAATATTTAATAGTGTGTGTTGATGACTAATTTACTTTAAAAAGAAGGAAAACAGTAACACAAAGCAAGAGAACGGGTGTGGCAGACCTGAGTTCTTATGGAGGTGTATTTGCACCTTGAGGGGGACACTTGGGCCATACACAGTTACTCAGAACAATCTTCCGTTCTTCCAACTGAAGTACCAAGGCTACCCTGAAATCTCTGCAGATTTACACACAAATCCCCTAAAGCAAGATGGCTGGTCTAATGGTGAATACAGCAATTACTTTTAGGTCCCACTAGAGTGACCTTAGTCTCAGCTCAGTACCAGATCAAGAACCCAGAGGGAACCTGCTAACCTTTGTACCTGGTTGTTGCTAAAGGTATGGTTCCTACTCCCAGAGCAGTGGTATAAATAACTGCAGAAAGGAGGCATCAGGGCTTGCTCTTAGACTCTCACTAAACACCTTTGAGAGAACCCAGGTAAATGCCAGGTCACCCCACTCCTAACAGCTCAACAGGGTAAATGCTACCATTCCAGAAAAATCCATTTCTGAGACATTGCTCTGGTTTGAACTGGCCCCCACCTAACTCCAGGTGTTCCCAGTGTGACAGAAGTAAGAGGGGCCTCTAAGAGATGATTAGGCTTTGGTGGCTCTCCTCCTTAATGGGATCAAGGCCCTTAGAGGAGGCTTCCAGCAGCACTGCGCTCCCATGACTTTCTGCCTCCTCCCCTGCAAGGATGCACCAAGAAGGGCCTTGGCAGATCAAATGTTGGCACCTTGACCTTGGGATCCCTAGACTCCAAAATTGTAAGAAGTAAATTCCTGTGTTCAGCGACACAAAAACGACTAAGTCAGGCATCACACACAGAGACCCAGTGTCTTACCATTCTCTGAAGCACACACACACAGTTAACTGAAGACTTAGTCCCTAGGCTGAGATGGCTCACAGATCTACTAATGAGGTCAGAAGAGCGTGCAGTACTTAGAATGGTGTTGAGAACTTTCCATTAACTTGTATTGCATTCATGTCCTAGAAATGACTGAAACACAAGACCTTAAAATATTAGCATCTGACTACAATCCAAGACCAAAGTCCACAAAAGGCAAACTTCATGAATTTCTGGCCAGTGAATCCAGACACAAGTCCACTGGGTCAAGTGGTCTCATGTACCCAGATGACAGCAGGCTGACTGATGGGTGTCCCACAAGGTTAAGATGCTGAGAGCCAAATGTGGAGCCAAAGGAATAACTGGTTCCTATTTATGTGATCACGAACACTGCAGACCCTGAAATAAATCACCCACTCATTACGCACTCTTCTGGTGGTACTACACATTTTCATGGCACTGCTGCCTAATTTGCTGCATTGGGGATAGATGTATAATCATATTATTAAGTAACGGTAACTGCTGCTCATTAGGCATATCTTCAGTGCCAGATACTAGCTCTCACCCCCTCAATGCTATAAAGCGTTTTAACTGTTCCCATAAGAAGCTCAGGGGTCTCTGACAAAGCAGGAGTTAGAACTCCAAATACTCCAGCTAACACTGCACCGCTCGCATGTCCTTTGTCTCTTCCTGTGGATACAGCCTGTCAGTTCCTCCTGGGCTCCTGACTCACCCGTGAATCACTCTTCATCCT
This sequence comes from Cavia porcellus, assembly GCF_034190915.1. Lineage (NCBI taxonomy): Eukaryota > Metazoa > Chordata > Mammalia > Rodentia > Caviidae > Cavia > Cavia porcellus. The sequence continues at coordinate 52,308,735 of NW_026947496.1, forward strand.
AGTTGACATTATTGATTCCTAATCAGACAGACTGGATTCTTCAGTCTTCTGACCTCAGAATAATATTAATTAAACTCTACTACTTATAGCCATTTCATGCCAATACTTTTTACACTTCCTAAGTGTGCGGCAAAGGAATTAGAAGTAAGGCTTGTAAGAGGTGCACAGAATCACTGAGTGGTTGCTATCGCACCCCTGCACGGAAGGGCGCCTTCCAGGGCAGAAGCTGAGTCTCCCTCACTTTTGAAAGGCCAAGCCTAACACATTGCTGCTGCCCAACACACCTGCGAGTTGTTTGTTGTTTATTTAAAGAGACAATGTCTACCTGTGTTTCCTAGGATGGCTCCAGATGTCTGGGCTCAAGTGATCCTCTTGCCTTAACCTCTTACATATCTGCACTACAGCGGTACATGATTGTGCTCAGCCTTACAATGACTTTTTTTGTAAGTTTGGAATCTAAAAAATAGTATCTAATTTCGATTGTGGAGTTGTATCCATTACCCACAAGATCCTAATCTCTTACTAAGGAGTATCTCAATGTCTGATCCCAGTTTACCACTGGATTAATTTCTCTGTTCCCAACTTCACTTTATTTGGTTTACTCCTACCCATACACTGCCATTGTGTCTACAGACTGTGGGATCACTAGCACCCATCCTCCTGAGTATCTGTCTCTCTGTCTCTCTCTGTCTCTCTCTCTCTATATATATATATATATGTACATATAGATATATATGCACATGTAAACATATATGACATCTGTCCGTGTAATCTGGCAAGGTTAGGTGAACAGTATATTGCACCAGCAACAGCAGCCTGAGAAAAATAAAATTATTACAGATTCTGTGTTTATTTAATGCTTTTTTTCTTTAAAATAAGTCCCTGTAGATGAGGCTGGAAAAAATATGTATGTGTTATATATATTTCTGTGGAGACAAGAAAGAGGAGAGGAGAGAAGGGAAGGGAGCAGGGGAGAGAGACGGGGTAAGCAGCGAGGCAGACGTGGCGCAGTTTATCAGAGTGAAAAGAAGTACCTGCAAACAACACGGAGTCAAAGAGAATATCTCTTTTTCTTCATACAGAATATTTCTAAGCTGCAAAGGAGCCTCAGTATTAGGCTAGTTTTGAGTTATCTAGCTCAAGGATTCTAAACACTGAATCAGAAAAATTAGCTCCCCTGGCCACAGAGCCCATCCATATAGGGCAGAAGAACAGCATGAATTGGTTTGGTCTGTCTCTGTCTCTGTTTGTCTGTCTGTCTCTCTCTCCCTCCTTCTCTCCTCCTCTGCTACTCTTTGAGGCAATGCCAGATTGCTCTGTGGGACAAAGATATGGAAGGCTGGCATCTGGGCTACTCCGACTCTTACGGGAAAACATGAATCTAAAATATCTCTCTTGGTTTGTTTCTATTGTCAAGATTTGGTGACATCTGGCAAAGGCCTCATGCTGCCTCACAACATGGCAGAAAAGCAGAAGGGTAAGTGGGTGCAAACAGAAGGAAGAGAACAGGAAGGGTGGCTTTGAGGTATAACAACTCCATCTGGAGGTAGTCGATCTCCATGAGAGTAGCATTAATCCTTTTTAACCTAATCAGCTCACAAGGACCTGACCTCCCGACACTCTTGTGCTAGGAATTAAGCTTCCAAAAAATGAACTAGGTGGGGGGATCCCCTCAAACCACAGCAACGTCTAGTAGAAAAGATGGTGCAAAGAAAGTACAGTGTTGAAAGACCAAATACAAACTCTGCTGACTTGTTCATTTTCACTTAGCTGGAAAGAAGAAAACCAGAAGCGAAAATAAATATGAGAATCGAAGTATAACATAACGTTCAGCCTCATTTACAGGGATTTATTTTAAAGAAAAAAAAGCATTAAGTAAACATGGAATCTGTGTAATGTTTTGCTTTTCTCAGGTTGCTGTTCCTACCATAGTGTGCACCTAACCTTGCCAAATTACACTGACATATGTCACGTATAGTTTACCTGTACTCAGTTTTATCTTTCCAGTTTAGAGAAGTATTTCCCCTTAAAAACTCCCAACATTAAGCAAAAATAAAGCTCCATGAAATCCTATTGAAGAAAAGTCTTGAACTCTAATTTTGATCCCCGAGACACACCGATGTTGAGAACTTACTAACATTTTCAGGCTCCCACGAGACGCTCAAAGCAAAGAGAAAGGGTTTTAGCACTTCAGTTTCCATCCAGTACTACAATTTGCAGTGTTTTCTGCCAGCAGTTGGAAACCACCTCTAAGAGGAAGCATCTTATTTGGAATGCAGGTCCCACATTTCTGTTCCAAGATGCACATACCCATCATAAGAAATTCTTGCTGCACAAACCTCAGAGATATTAGAAATTAGGCAGAGCAACCAGATGACATCAAAATAGCACTGTACGGACAGCTACACAGCACTGGGACTCAGGAGAACCAGACTGTAGGCTGTACTGTGTCCCTAAAGGGTATGAAGTCTTAGGAAAATTCCACTACTTCACTGGATTTTATTCTCTTCAGTGACACAGTGAGGAAACTGGATAAATTGACTTACAAGTTTTCTTCTTGCTTACCTATCCTAAGGCCTACATGTATTTAACAACTCTAATCCACCCAGGGTATTTTTTCATTTCTACTCCTCTCCATCCCTGTGGTTATGGGGCACTTTCTCTGTGGGTGGGACAGGGCACCTGTCTGCAGGACCTCCATTCCAGCGGTGACACCTTCCCGATATTAATGGACCTATAGTCCAAATAGGGAACTAAGTACACAGCACAGTGGCATACACAGAATATGCTCTGCAGTGCAACTTTGTGTGTCAGAGAATGGTTTAGACTCCGTAGTTTCTCATTCCTAAGAGGGAGGCATAACAAGATTGTCTTACTTCTAAGGGGGTCTACATTGTTTCAAGTGAGTTCTTGGGTCACTAGAATGTTACTCTGAGAAAACAGGTCACAACACTGAATTTTGGATAGTATACTATTCTTTTCCACTCCTCAGATATTAGACATCTTTAGATAGGACTGATTTAGAGACAACCAATTTATTTTTAAGGCTGTACTATTGTGTTATATTATGGCAAGGAGTCATTATCCTAGTCCCTAATGTGATATATTTACTGCCTTGATGTTTCCCTGCACTATCCCATTCTACCTACTTCCTCTACAGATTTCCTTCTATCCCCAAGAGTTTTGCAACCCACTGAATGAGATAATTTCCTTTGTTTTCCAAAGTCTACACAGATTTCCCTCCCCTCCCCCACTGCTAACATCCACCTATCAGTAAAGAAAAATGGACCCGAGGCGTTGGACTTAATGAGTTTGCCATAACCACATTACAAGGGAAGAAAGAACAAAATGCTTCCCTTTAATAAGGATGTAGGACTTCCTCTGGCAAATCATAAAAGTTTTATTAATTAATTGATAGCTATTCCCAAAAATGGCATTTCCGAGGTCTCTACCTTGAGCTGCTACTTTCTGATCTTACAGTCTTCACAAAACAGTCAACTCGGGAACATGATTCAGTCTTCCTGCTTCTTTCTCAAGGCAAAACAGGGACATACATCAAAGGGTCCTTTCAGAGGAGCCACTAATGAGTTCTAGGACAGCAGGGTCTGTGCTGCCAAGCGAGCGCTCACAAAAATGGATGAGCCTCCTCCATCTTGCGGACGAGATGATTAACAATTACAGATCCAAAAGCATTTTTGTGCTCTGTGTGGATAGCTTTCCACATGGGTAAAGGAGCTCGAGTCTTTAACATACAAACAATAATAAAGAAAGAAAAGCAAAAGGGTGGGGGGGGGTGGAGTTACCCACTTCAGTAACAGTTCACAAAGTTTTAAAGTAAAACCACAAAGCACCCTCTGCAGACACTGCAAGGAGCTAAGACAGCATGAACAACAACGCCAGGCAAACTCTCCGAAATGGGGCGTCCAGGTCTGCCTGCACGGGGTACCCATCTGAGCTTCCTCACATCTGTTTTGGAAAGAACAGTTTTTTGAAATAAGTGAAACTAAACATTTCTTGTAATTCTCTTCTCTGAAAGTTGGTTTTGGAAATACTGTATTTAGGTGAGTCCATCTTCCTCATAACTATACACTCTACCCAAGATTTTGCTAAGAAATATCAGCAAATCCTCAAGAAGCCCCACTACACTGTCTGAAGCTGGAAGATGATAAGAAAAATTATTCTTACCTCTGAACCATGCTCGCAGCTCATTTAAAGGGACTGGAGAGAACGCGTGGGACAAAGGACACATGTATTACGCACCGTGGGGTGTGTGTGTTCTCCAACTACGGGCTGCTGCAAGTGGGACCTAAAACCCCCGACGCCTTCCGCTGCCATATAATCTCAAGGAAATGACCTTAGCGTTTGTTGCTTTGATTAGAAACAAAAGCCTTTCAACACAAGTCAGGAGGGGAAAAAACCAACTGCAAAAGTCTGCTGTTTCCTTTGGCCACCTAAAGTTTCTCTTCGTTTTAAATTTAAAACACACGATGAAATGTTACTCGTTTCCCAACTTCAGTGTTAATGTGTGATGGAAGCTGGGTGATTACTCAGAGGTACCGGTTTAAACCTAAATTCCAGCTCATCGTTGTGTGCAGACTCTGGGCAAGGGGATTTATGGGTGGAAATGAAAATACTATGTAACCGAACTAAGTTCCCTGCAAGCATTTCATGTCAATAGCTTTACCACTCAGAATTCCACGAGATCACCTTGTCATGTCAGTTGGCATCAGAGATGTCAGCCTTGAACCAGAAATCTTGAGGGAATGACTGCAGACTTAGAAAGGATTTATTTTTTTTTATCTGAATTTCACAATTGTCATTTACTGTTGAAATTACTCAGTGAATAGAAAACAATCAAAATACTTTATACTTTAAGATGAAGCAAGAGAAAATATATAGAATCCAGGAAAATAATACATTCACTTTTTTCCTTTATAGAATCGTTAAGTAAAAGCTCATGAAATGGTATATCATGCTTCTCCGACCTGAAAAATGGAGCTTCTGAAATTTTATGTGAGGAGGTGTTAAGGGAAAGTGACTGTTTCTCTGAACCAGTTCTCTCCTCTGCGAAATGAAGACAAAAATCCCCACCTCATAAGGAAATTGGGGGAATTAAATGAGATGATGGATGCAAAAAACAAAGAATTTTTAAGGCATATAAAGAGCAAGTGTGCTAACTCAAGTGTCTCCTCCTGTTCTTGTAAGCCACGAATGCCATCAGAGTACCAATCCTAATGACATCCCCAAGGCCCATTTTCCAAATACCATCATCATGTAAGTATGGAGATCATGTTCCCAACATGTGAATTCTAGGGGGTAAATGTTTAAACTCTAGAAAAATTCCATCAAAAATGAAATGATGGGGGCTGGAGATTTAGCTCAGCGGCTTAAGCGCCTGCCTTGTAAGCAGGCGGTCGTGAGTTCAATCCCCGGTACTGATAAAAAAAAATGAAATGATGTCCTGGAGTAGGTCCAAATGAAAGATAAGCATATGGGAAACTATGACCATAAAATACAAAGTGTGACCCAGTTGGATGACCACCTTGTTGGTGGGCTTGGACAGGTGTCCTAGTGATTTTCTGCTATATTTTACTTTCCCTGGAAGTGACATAAGAGAAATATGCACACCAATTTAGGGAAAAATATGTGGGTATAGGGTCTCAATTTTTAAAGGAATAGAAGATCTTAGGGAGTTTTTATGAGAAGCTTTGCATTTGTCACAAAATGATTGCTTCCACCCCAGAACACTGCCAAAGGACTGCCAGACACACCATAAAATCCCAATACAGTGTCGCACAGCATTTTCCCAAGACTAACAGCCAATACAGCACCAAACCATCTGTCATAAACGAAGAGTGAAGTGTTAGATTGGCTTATCTCCTCCTAAATGTAGTAGGGTCCCTCTAAAGAAACGACCGTTCCCTTCATAGCGCCTCAACTCCTCCAGCTCTGCTGCTAGAGCTAGTCTGGTTCAGTTCAAATATTCCCTAGGTGCCAAGCGCACAAGAGGACCTGCAGGGCAGTCAGAGATGAAAACACCACATTCCAACCAGCAACCAGTTTTCTGCCCGGGCCTGCTGTCTCCGAGGAATCCAGTGATGGATGTATCTGTTACCTCAGCTGCAACTGTGCTCTGAGGAACACCACAGACCCCTCTCACTCACGCTGGTTTCTGCTGCTCATCTGTCATCCGTCTGTACCTGGTGTTCTCCTTAGATTTACATTCATTCCAGCAAAGACTTCTTTGGGTATCTATTAGGTGTTAAGCAACAGGGAACTTGTGATCCCAAAGGACGCTGTGCTCAGAAGGGCCTCATGCTTGGTCTGGTGTTCTGCTCTTAGATTTTTTTTTATTTTAAAGATAGTAAAATATAACAAAACAAGACAGGACAAAGCCAATCAAGACAATGCAGTGATGTCTTCTGCTCTTACTACATTATTTTTAATCTGCCCCCCTCCCCACCAACGGTGTAGAGGGATACTAGACTGAACCCAGGGCCTTCACACTGAGTTACACCTGAAGTCCTTTATAAAGCTTTTTCTTTATTTTGAGATAGTCTTGTTAATTGTTCAGGCTGTACTTGAACTTGTGATCCTCCTGCTTTAGCCTCTAAGAGTGCTGGGATTATAGGAATGTGCTACCATGCCTGGCTATAATTTATACTAATTTTTGAACAGGGGCTCCACCTCCTCATTTTGCATCAGGCACTGTAGATTATGTGGCTAGTTCTCCTTGGCACTGGGTCAGGTGGCAGGGACACAGGAGTATGCAGGAGAGGAGGCTAGGGATAGAAGTAAGCAGTATGCATGCTGATTTCACATAAGGGCAAGAGCTAGGAAACAAACAGAGCCAGAGGCCAAGATAAAGAAGGTTCAGGGTGCTGGGTGGTGCGGGTGACATGGTAGGCTATGACTGGAGGTGACAGAAGAGCTAGCAACAGAGGCAGCTGGGGCCAAACACAGGATCGTTCTGTTCCCCTCAAAGCTACAGTACACGGCACCTGGAAAGCTCTCAACTACTATTTTGAATGAATAGAACTTCTGTTTAAAAAGAAAAATCACCAAATACAGAAAAACAACTCATAATTTACTAGGAGCTGGGACTGATCGATAAGGAACACTCCAAGTTTACTTAAGGTCTCTTAGAGATGGCATGTTTTAGCAGTTGGAGGGGTACACCCTGTCCAGGAAAAACAGCCACATGGAAAAGTCCGTTACTCACACTCCCTTCCAGGCAGAAAAAGAGGGAAGTTCCTTGCTTCGGGTGGATTCTCTTGCTTTCTTAACCACAAAGGGAAAAACAGAAGTGAAAAGCATTTGGGAGAGAGGCGGGCATGGCGGGCTTTCCTTTTTGTCTGTCTTTCAGGGGAGGCCATGACTTCTGATTTAGCTTTACCATAGGTATGTGCAGTTTTCAGGTGATGGAAAGGAATTTAGGAAAATCCAAGCACTTCTATATATGTGAAACATAAATATAAAAGCCACTTAATTTCAATTTAGAAATCTATTTATTTTAAAGAGGCGAAAACAAAATACAAGAAAAACAAGAAACAAAAGGGATAAATAAATAACAATAATAAAAAAAACCCAAAACAATAACAACACAGACTTTCAAAACAAAGTGGTAGGAACTTAACAAAGGTTGTTATTCTGTATAGTTATCTTCAAGAGTTATTCCGATTACCAGATATAGACATGTAAAATTGATCTAATCCTGAGTGTTGACTGTTTTGTTCCAAGAATTAATTAGTAGTACAATCATATTAGTTATCTTAAGTGTATATACAAATTTATATCTTTTTTCTTTTCCTTTTCTTCTTTCTCTTTTTCCCTATCCAAGTTAGTTTTCCCCTTTGAGCAGTTTCTTACCCTTTCACAATATTTATTTAAGATTTTGTATCTTATTTATTCTTTCAGTTTCTTGCACTAGAGAGACACCACAGTATTTACACATGTGAGTTGATTTATTTCACTTATGAGTACAGTCTGATGTTGCATCCATTTACTTATAAAAGCCTCAATGTGATCTCTCTTTATAGCTGAGTAGTACTCCATTGTATAAAAATAGCTGTTTTTAAAAATCCATTCCTCAATTAATGGGTATTTGTGTTGTTTCCAAGATTTGGCTGTTACAAATTGTTCTGCTATAAACATAGGTACACATATAACACTCTGGTATGATGTTTTCAATTCTTATGGAAATATGCCCAGAAGCAGGATAGCTGGGTCAAGTGGGACCTCCAATCCCAGCTTTTTGCAGAATCTCTGCACTCGTTTCCACAATGGTTCCACCAGTCTACACTCCTACCAGCAGGGTAGAAGTGTTCCTTTTTCCCCACAGCCTCTCCAGCATTTGTTATTGATGGTTTTCTTGATCCTGGCCATTCTTTCTAGAGTGAGAAGGAATCCAATGTTGTTTTAATTTGCATTTCTCTAATGATCAGTGATACTAAACATTTTTCACATATTTATTTGCCACTTGTATTTCAACTGAGAAGTGTGTGTTCCTCTCATATTCCCATTTTTGGATTGAGTCTTTGAATTTTGGGCACCTGACTTTTTAAATTCTCTACACGTTCTAGATAGAAGTCCTTTGTCTGAGGGACAGTTGACTGAGATTTTTTTCCCAATTCATAGATTTTCTTTTCACTTAGTTGGAGATTTCTTTTGACATGTAAACACTTTTTTTAATAAGACAAGATCCCAGTTATTCATTCTGAAAGTATTTTCTGTGCATTTGATTTTTGTTCATGAACTCTTTGCCTACCCCTATGTCTTCAAGGTTTCTACTTATCTTGTCTTCCAGCAGATTTAGTGTTTCTGTTCTAATATTTAGATCTTTGATCCATTTTGACTTTAGTTTAGTGCATGGTGATGGGCATGGGTCTAGTTTAGTTTTTGACATATGGAAAGCCAGTTTTTCCAGAACCACTTATTAAAGATGCTCTCTTTCTTCCAGTGAACATGTTTGGTCCCTTTGTCAAAGATAAGGTGGCTGAATGTGTTTGTAGCTGTAGTTGTATCTTCTAATCTATTCTACTGATCTTCAGTCTGTTTTATCATGCTGATTTTATCACAATAGCTTTGTAGTATAACTTCAACTGAGGGATTGTGATGGCTCCTGCCTTGCCTTTGTTGCCCAAAATTGCCTTCGCTATTCTAGGTCTCTTCTGGTTTCAGATGAATTTTAGGAATGATTTCTCTAGACCTGTGAGATACGTAACTATATTTTGATTGGAATTGCATTAAATTTTGGGAGAATGGGCATTTTCACAATGTTTGTTCTTCCATGAACAAGGAATGTCTTTCCATTTTCTGAAATCTTTTTACAGAGTACTGTAATTTTCACTGTATAGATCTGTTACTTCCTTTGTTAGACTGATTCCTAAATATAGAAATATATTTTTATACATGAGAAATTGAACTCAGTACCAAAAGTACTCCACTGAAGACAGAATAGAACTTGAGTCCTGAATCCACATTTTTGAGTACAGCCTTCTCAGGTGGCTACTGTGGAGAATGTGAAACTCGGCCAGTGTTAATATTTGGACATTCTGATAGATTCCTTCCTATCTTTCTGCAGACTCTGGAGTGGTTTTTTCCCATTTTCCTTCTCTTTTTCCCTTTGCATTTTCCTTAGTTAATGTTTCTTTTGTTGCTGAAACAAAACACCCAATGCCCAAAGTTAAGGGAGGAAAGATTTATTTAGCTGAGTTGGTAGAAATTTCACTTCATAATCAGCTGGCTCCAGGGTGGCTTGGCAGAGGAGAACAGTGCATGGCAGGCAGAATGTAGCAAAGCAACGATGGACCTCAATAGCATCTTTCAGTCCCTTTTATGCTGTATACAACTGCTGGGACTAGAGTGGTGCCAAGACAATTAATGGGCTGATTTAGTAATCACACACCCTTAATCCCAGCATCACACACTGTAATCCAGCCACCTCTCAAAAATCCCCACCTATGACAACATGAGCTTTAGGGGGACATCTACACCCAAGCCATAGCAGCATTCCATTAAAAACAAAACTTTTATGTCTTAAAATTTTAATCACACAGAAAAAATAGCAGAGGTTTAACAACCAGCCATGTATTCACCCTGTTTCAAAGTTGTGTTTATGCAGCTAATCCCGTCTCATCTATTTTACAGCTTTCTGTCCTAAGACAAAAATTTTCACCTTTGTATTTTATCTACTATCTGTCTTGTGTCTATCCATTCATTTATCGACTATCCATTTTTATGGCACTGGGATTGAACCCAGGGCCTTTACACTGCAGTGTATCCTTAGCCCTTTTCTTTTTTCCTCTTTCTTTTCAAATTTTAAAACAGGGTATCCCTAAGTTGCTAAGTTGTCTGAGTGGGGCTCAAACTTGCAGTTCTCCATTTTCAGGCTCCCAGAATGCTGGGACAGCAGGCTCACCACCATACCCAGCTAAGTGCTCTTCTAAAACATAACCCCAAATAGCTAAGAGGGGGAAAATAATAATAATTTCTTAATATCCTCAGATATTAAGAGTTCAGATCTCCAATTATCTGATAAATGTCTTTCTTTCAAATGTGTTGAGACCAAGATCAAAAAAAAAAAAAAAAAAAAGAAAGAAAAAAAAGTTCACATATTGCAATTGGTTTGTATTTCTCTTAGGTTTCTGCTAATACATAAGCTCCCATCCATCCATCCATCCATCCATCCATCTCTTTTTTCTTCTTTTTCTTTCATTGCAAAATATTTTCTGAAGAAATCAAGATATTTATCCTGTAAATTCTGTAATAATCCCCCCCCATTGCATTCCCACAGTGCTATTTAACATGTTTCTCTGGCTGTTGCAGTTCCTATAGGCTTCATCAGATTATGGTTGAATCACGTTTTATCAAAACTGTCTTACTTGTGTCCTGTGTGTTCTTTCATGCCATGTCTTTTTTTGTGATGGCAGCAGCTACTGATGCTCAGCAGTGGATCGCTGAATCAGTCAGGGGTTAGTTACAACATGGTGACTTTCTAATGCTATCATCCAATATTTATTAGCTTGACTGCTTCTATTGAGAGAGTTCCCTCACTAACCAACTGGTGACCCAGTAGCATAATTCATTCAAGAAAAGCATAAACGTTGCTGCATTCTTTGCCTTTATTTACCAGTTTTCAAAATTGTGAGTTGGCGCTTCTAGTGCCAAATGGTTTTTAAGTTATTATGAACACTTACAAATGTAAGTGTTTTATGTTTCTTTGATTCATTGAAGGTATTGTCATTGCTGATGGACAATAGCAATGCTTCCTTTCTGCAGTGGGAATCTTTGCAAGCCAAACAAGACCCTGGCAGTTGTGACAGCATCCTTAGTACCAAGTATGAAAAGCAGCTCATCCAGCTGGGGGCATAGTTCAGCTGTGCAGTGCCTGCCTGGCAAACATGAGGAACTGAGTTCAGTTCCCGGTACCCTCTCAAAGATGCACATCGCGTACACTCACCACTACTCAAGACCAATGCAGCATCTGCTATTGCTTTTGTTTCACTGAGAAAAAACAAGTTATAATACACATAACAAAACATACAATCTCCATGCTATCCATACCTACCAAGATAAAGAATATTTCTAGAAAGTTACTTCTACCAATATTTTCTGGTCTCCCTAAAAGTAACCATTATTCAGATATCTACCACCACGATTAATTTTTCCTGTTGTAGAACTTCATATAAATTGAATTATGTGGTGTATATTCTTTTATGCATGGTTTCATTCGCAGAGTAAAATGTTTCTGATATTCAGTCATAGTGTGGCATTAGGAGCAGGTGATTCATTTTGTATTGCTGGGTGGTAATCCATTACATGGATTCACTCCACTTCCTCTCTGGTTAGTGGAAATCTGAGTTATCTCTGCATTGAGAGTCAGATGAACAAATATGTTATGAACATGTTTTACAAGGTTTATGTGAATGAACCTGAGTGTGTCCTTGAAGATATATATTTTCATTTCTCCTGAATAATTGTGCCAGAGTAGAATGCAGATCATAGTGTAGATAAATGTTTAATATTTTATGAAACTACCAAAAAGTTCCCCCAAAGGATGTACCACTTTACCCTTCCAGCAACAACCTGTGAGACATCTGGTTATCCCACATCTTCTCCAAAAGTTGGCACCATAGCTTGTCCTAATTTTAGTCATTTTTATAACCAAAGGGAAACACCTAAGTATAAGTGACTTGGTCATTAATATAGGTTTGGATGATAATTATAGATTAATAATAGTCAGCATTGATATAGTAATGTATACCAGCAATTGATACGATTCTTTACAAGTATAAACCTCCGAAGAGGGAGACAATTATCATTGTTTCCATGTTACAGACAAGAAAATTGACACACAAAGAGTTAACACAACTTCCACAAAGCAACTGGAAGCAGCAGATGCGGGTGTGAAGCTATGTAGTTTGCCTCCAGGTCCCCGCTATTGAGTTTCGCACACTGTTCATTAGAATCTTTTCCTGTCTCCAACGTTTTACTAAGAGGCCGGCAAATATTCCCAGTCCATATAACTATCATGTCTTTAAAACAGTATTGTAAGAATGTGAAGGGCATAGATGTTTTTAGTTTCTTCTACTTCTATCGATCTCCCTTGAACTTAAATGTTTTCCATCATCACCACGTCTCTAGCTTTTCTTCCATTCTTTCCTCATGAGATTCGTAGTCACCTATTTTTGCTGTTGTTGGACAATTTTCCTATAAGTACTGATCTTCCTGACCACTGAGATGTTGCATAAGAATGCTTTATTAACGGGAAATCATTTTAATAGTACAAGCCTATTATCTCAATACCTAGAGGCAGAGCATTTCTAATGTTAGTGAGGGCTACAGATTAGCAGTACACTCAGGATCCCCCATGTCTGACACATTTCTGTCAAGCTTACATTCTCTCCCAACCATCACAGCCTCATTGCAAAAAATGCACTACTTTTTTTCCTATGTTCTTTTTTTTTGCTTCATGAGTGAAACTGTTTGAATTCATAAGGGTGAACATCATATTACCTCCCTAACATAAAAAACTAAAGGTGTGCGTTAGATAAAAAATGTACAACACATATTGTGAAAGAATTTAAAAAGAGAAGGTGGCAACCATTGTTAATTTCCTATTATCTACATTCTTGTAAACAGTGGTAAGCTTTTTTAAGAACCTGCCTCCTCCTAGGCTAGAGATAAGTCACGTATTTACCTCAGTTCGTCACTGGCAAAAGAATAAGGTCACCATGACTAGCTCCAAGCGCAGCTTCACCCAATGTGTAGGGCAGCAGGAAACAGATGTCCTGGGTTATTGGTGCTTTAAGCCCTGAAGGCAACCAGAACACCTGCAGGGGTCACCTCTAGCACTGAGCAGCCTCATCCACTTATCCTGGTGCTGACAAATATCCCAGTCTGTGCATTCTAAGATATGAAGAAGAGTAGAAAATCCTTAGCTTACAGACCAGCCAGGATTTGCCCAAGAACTGTGAGCCATACTTATTGCTGAACCAAGCTGGGCTTCCACAGTGGGAGTTGAAGAGACGGCTGTTGGAAGCCAGCTTGGAAAAAAGTACAAAACAAGAGGATCTGGTAGGGGATAAACACAGCGGCATCGTGTGACACAACTGTCTTGTAGGTGTCCACCCACTGTAGCTGCTGGCCTTATGATTCTTCCTTCCAATGGCTTCTTCATGCTAGCCTCTGAGGCCAGCAGTTTGCAAGCAGGAGGCTGGAGAGGCTGTACCAGGCGGCAGAGATGATGAGTGGGCACCCAAGTCTGCTTAGCTACCATTTGCCTGGTCCTGCCTTCAGGCAGACTGAACCTTAACCAAGACTGATGTACTGGGCAGCCCACCTTGCCAAAAGCCCAGGAAGCTGAGGGACTTCCTATATGTAATTTCAATTTATCTCTGAGTTATTCTGCCTTTGATCAAAATATGTATGCAAACAATCCACCCTCAACCCATGAGTACTAACTGGAAAAACCTTGGGCATACAAGTCCAGAAACTTGCTCACCTTTCCAGGAATAAGTTCTGGTAGCTCCCTAAATGAGACCAATAACAATTCCACAGGTAGCTACACTGTGAAATATAGCAGCACAACTCAACAGCTAACTCTTAGAAATGGCCTAGAAGTCCACTGACAGATGAATGGATAAAGAAAATCTGGTATAGACAGTGGAGGACTACTCAGCCCTAAAGAAGGGTAATTTGAGTCACTTATAGGAAAATGGTTGTATTTTGACACCATAATTTATTCCATAAATGGTATAAATCAGACATAGAAAGTTAAAAGAGTCATAGTCTTTATTAATGAAAAATCCAAAGTAGAAATAATTTAAAGAGCAAAATAAAAGATATAGGATAGGAAACACAAAGGAGGATTTTACATAACTGGGGACGGGATCTATGGATGGAGAGAAGGGAGGAGAAAGGGAAGATTAGGGTGTGATACACAAATGTACCAACACTCCCCCCATGATGTATTCATTATATATTGCAAACATGTACCAATAATGAAATCTTGAGACAATTCTAGCCTGGCTAAAAAATTATGTTTAAAGCAATAGATATGGATTTAGAAGGTCAAATAATTTCAAAGGCCTCAGGCATCTAAGATGAAAAACAGAAAGCATAAGACACATTTTGGGGGGAGGGCTGGTGCTTTCTCCCAGGCAGGAAGGAAGGAAGGAAAGGAGGAAAGAAGGAAGAAAAGAAGAAAGAAAGGCAGGGTCTTTTCTGTTTATCCAAGTGAAGGTTAGAGCATCTACAGGACAGATGTAACAAAACTGCTGAAATCCACTAAATACTACATAGAGAAACTGCAGTATGACATGAAACAGTGTAACAACCGAAAGAAGAAATAACTATTCTCAGGGAAGATTTAGTGCAGGGCAGCGGGTTATGCATCACTGTGACACTTGGATCCTAACCAGCACTCTACATAAACTTATTTAACTATACAAGGAAATTCCATATCACTCTGACATGACAAACATTTTCTAAGAGACTAAAATTCGCTCTCAAGTCTGGCTCTGAAAACATATATAAACCAATTCATACCATGATAAAGTACAGAATATGCTTCCCCTGATGTTATCAGGCAAGAACAATTCCAATGCTCCAAGCATGATGGCACTTAAGAAAGTTATGGAAATTGGACAGCTTTCCTAATAAATGAAGTAAAATGGAAACAGATATGAAGCATACAGTTTTGGCTAGTGCAGTGGGATAAATCAAGTTCTTGGCTACTCCAATAAAAAAGGATTCTGGTTCACTCAATGTCAGTATAAATTGGTAGTCTTTTTGGAAAGCCAAAACCCTTCCAAATTCCAGCAATAGCACTTGAAGGTATTTATCTTATAGACATTCTCCCACACATGTTTTATGCATAAGGATGTTTATTGCAGTAATGTCTTGGTAAAAACTGGAAACATCTAGCTATCCAATAACAGCCCACTGACAAGATTAATTATGGTGCATCCATATTAGTGAGCATACAAGTCATAATGAGATAGATCAGTAAGTAAGCTTTATCAATAAGTAAACAAACACTTTCAGGAAATAATGTATAGGATGATCTTACCACTGTAAAAGTTTGTATTATAATAATGTAATATGTAGGTCACTGTTTAGAAAATATTTAGTTAATATATATTACTGCTAACAGCTATTGAAAGCTTTTTCTAAGTCATGCCTATCTATAACAATTAAATGCAGAGACACATGTCATTTTAATGACAACTCTATCATTCTCAAAGGAGTGTATATATTACCTTTGTTCAACTGCAATCACATCAATAATAATTACACACTAGGTAACAGTTGGAGTCACTACTTCACACTGGTGATACAAGCACACACGAGGGGAAATAGACAGATCTCTGCTCCAGTGGTTTGCACAATGCTCTAGATCAAATGTTCTGAGTGGGAAAGTTTACAAAATTACAAAAAATACAGAGAGTTTTGCTATAAAAAATTTAAACTTCAAATTATGAAAGTAAAAGGAAAAATCTCTTCCTGCACTCCCCAGGAGCAGTATTATTGGTTTGGTGTTTCCATTCCTAATTCCATTCACTCATCTACATGTATGCATATTTCTTGCATTTATCTGGATCTACTTATCTATGTCAACATATACATGCACATACACACAGATGTACGTGCACACATGCCTCCAATATATTGTCCTGTACTTCACTTTGCCTTCATCAAAAATGAATTACAGACAATTTTCTGGGTCAGGGCATATAACTACTTTATTCTTGCTAGTGATATCACAGAGTTCCACGATACAGAGAAATTATCATTTAATTCACCACATTAATTCTCATTGGTTTGCTACTTCACATAATGGTACAATGAAAATAGTTCCTGAAATGGAATAACTGGCTGAAGGGGCCACATGGCTTACATTTTGCTTGCATATAACCATACACTGTCCAACAAAAAGGTTGTAAGAATTTACCAGATAAACTTTTAAAATTAAAAATTTTTTGCTTCAAAATATCTCCTCTCATTTTTTTTTTCTGTTTTAAGATAGGATTTCACTATGGTTATTGTTGTCTTCTTTTCTTCCTCCTCCTCCTCCTCTTTCTCTTCCTCCTCTTCCACTTCTGGTAGGTTTTTAGGTAGGGTCTTGCTATACAGTTCAGGCTGGCCCTGAACTCATTACATGGCCCAGGCTGGCCTCAAACTCAAGGTGATCCCCGCCACAGCCTCGCAAATACTCAGATGGTAGACATGCACCACCATGCCTGGCCTTTCATTGTCATTATATGACAGAAGAAGAGAGAATCCCATGTTTAGAATGGTTTTCCTTTTGTCTGTGCCCATGATGGTGCTGGGGCCTTTGTCCTTACTGAAGTCTTGTCAAGTTCAAGGCATCTCTTTTGCTCATGTGTGTTCCCTCATTTAAGCCCAGGCACAGCATTCTGGGATGTTACACTACCGTCTGGTAGATGAGGAACCCAGGCTCCAGGGCAGTGCTGGGCGCTGCTCCAGGTCACGTAGGCAGTAAGGAAAGAGGCTGAGATATGGAACCTGGTGTAGCTGGCTCTAGCCTCCCAGCACATGGCTTAAGGGAACGGACAAAGCACTGGTCTCATTTGTGCATGTGAACAGGCAAATGCTCCCCACTCTCTGTAAACAGGAGTGAAGAAGCTTTGGCATGGGGAGGAGCAGGGCTTCCCCAGGGTGCTCCCTCCCTCCATTGCTGCCCTCTCAGGTCCCTTCCCCTTCCCAGCACCTTCACACCAAGCTTCATTCAGCTCTAGACCCTCCTTTTTTGTAAACTTTGAAACATGGTCTCATTAAATCACTAAGTTACTCAAGACCAGCAATTTGTGACCTTCCTGCCTCAGCCTCCCAGAATGCTGGGATTACACCATATCCAGCTCACTGCTACATTTTAAATGACTGGCTTTTTGGAATTCTACCTGATGTTCAGTCCCCCATGTGATGTGACCCATAGCTGATGGCTTTCCCCAAATTCACAGGTAAATGGGCCAGCCAAGCTAGGAGGAGGTCTTTCAAGCCTTACACCTTCCCGTTCTTCTGGTTTTCTATCTCCTTCTTTTTAACCAGTGGAAACAGATGAAATCATTCACAAGGTTTCATGGGAATTTCATTAAAACTGACAGCAATTTTCTAAATTAGGTACCTATTATGGAGTCTGATAAACTATTTCAAGAGTCATACAATGAATTTAGCAGTGATGTTGAAGGCAGAGAAAGAAAGCACAGCTATGTTTAGCAAATAGGTTGGGCTCATGGTTTCACTTACTGAAAAACTTCAGAGTCACACGCATATACACAGAAGCATATTGACATGTATTTCACATATACTTTCACTATACATATACATGACTTACTTATATACTTAGGTATGACTTATTCAGCTTACGGTAAAAAAAAAAGAAAAAAAAAAAAAAGGAAAATATCCGGAAGATAAAAGAGAGGACCAGACACAATTAAATACGATTTATTCAAAACACACAATATACAGATAGATGTATGATGAACTTTTGTTATATTTGTAACCTAATGTAAAATATATATACATATTTTTTATATATATATATGACTGAAAATATTAAACCAATGCAAGTGGGCAGAGAGACAGGGCACTGTTATATACTGGCCCTTGCATCCTAAAATATAAAAAAAGAATTTTGGAATCATAGTTGGATTCTGAAGTTTATTAAAGGAAAAACTCATTCACTTGAAAAATTCATTTCCAAAAAAGAATTTAAGGGCAAAATTGTACAAGTTCGGCTGGAATTCTATCTGGCATCAATACCTAGAAAGTTTAATCTATAAAAACTCGTAGGGAGAAAACAGCCCCATAAATGTAAACATGAGCTGAGAGTTAAGATACTTTATATCCTAGGCCACATTGTTTTCATGTACTTCAAAAGTGGGATTCGCCTGCTTATTAAAAGTAAATGTATTTTCTCTTCAGGAAATATTTGGGAAATGCCAAGTACCACATTTTGTTCCAGGGATTATGATTCTACCATTACCTGAGGTTGATAATTAAACACAATAATTTACAGGGTCAAATTCTCTTTATATTTTCTGTGCTTACAGAATTTTTAAAAACTTGAAGGAAGCCAAAGAACTGGGGAAAGCAAGCTTTTAATTAAACACTAATAGAGACCAGAAAAAGGTGTTTTTTTTTTTTGGTTTTTGCTCCTAAGAATCCAAGCAAATCAAATCGAAAAAGTCCTTCCACCCTTCAACTTTAAAGAATGGGAGTGACCTGAGACAGAGTCTGAATGATACCAGATACTCAAAAAATGCCAGAGGAAGAAAGCAAGTGGTCCGGAACTTCTGTCAGCACTGGTCAAGGAAAACAGGGCACCTTCCAGTGCCTAACCACAGGGCTGGGTGCAGGAAATAGCGATCCCTTGACATCTGGAGTTGTCAGAAACAACTGAATCTGTCAACCTCCCCACCCTGGGCGGGCACAGGCTAGTCCACGCAGCTGGCAGAAACACCAATGCTAGGTCCTTGAGTGAGTGTCTTTCCACAGACGGGGGCCGTGGTGCTGCTGCCCTGGTGGAACAGATGTAGGAGAAGCCTAGCACATGTGTTCCCGAGTACCTTGCCCTGACCTGGGGCTATTTTCAATAACAGAAAACAACAGACACACATGCAAACATATATTTTAAATGCATGGCCTTTTCCCCATATAAGGCTTCCACAACCTTTCAAAATTCAAACATTCTTTTTGGGCAGAGCTGTGCTCATGGAGCTTCTCCCTCCGAACACACCCTCAGCCGTCCTGTGCCACATCTGCCACTGCCCTCTCTGGAACCATGCACTCAGCCAGACATGGAAACCACAGCTCCTGTCTGCTGTGACGCCTCCCTTGCCACTCGCCCCAGACTGACCAGAGTCTGCTTCTGAAAATGGAAGCAGCCAACTCTCTGGCACATTCCAGGCCACAAAGATATCCAGAGCAGGTGTGTCCAACCCACACCGCACAGGACACTCATGGCCCTCGACAGCAACAGATGCAGCCCCACAAGATTGTAAACTTTAAACTTTCTGTGATTTTTTTCAGGACTTAATTGCAAAACGCTGAGCAGACTGCACAGGTGATACCAGATTTCCGTGTAAGGAGGAGCGCCATGCTAAATCCACCTGTTGCACACACCACAGTAAGTCAAACCCCCATCTGAGCGTCTCAAACATGATCTGAGCTCTGAGTAAAGTGCAGTGAGTCCTGGTAACAGTATTCACCTGACCTAGACATGTGGGTGGCTGCAAAGACAAGTGTTTATTGTCATTAAACAAACATGTACATTTTCTTAACTATTAAATGTGTTATTTGGTAAGATAACTTAATAAAGAATTTAAAAATAAGGAAGTTATGATATTCTATAAGCGACAGTTTCTCCCCACTCAATACAGCCCAGGCAGGCCAAGAGATTGTACACCCTGCTTGTCAAGAATGCACATAAGGACCAGATACTGTTCTGGTACTGAGGATGCTACTGTGAGGTCTGATCCTGCCTGGAGAAACAAGGATTACAGAGAAAGATAAGGCTGGCTCAGAGGAAGGCCTGGGGTTGCCCTCTGGTTAGTAAAATCTGAAGAAGGATCTGCAAGAAGTCGGGGGATGCACCTGGTGGCTTCCAGTTTCCAGGTGGCAGGACTGGAATGTGTGAGTGACAGTGAGGTCAGTGTCACTGGAAACGAGTGGGGAGCAGGGAGCTGGCACCAGAGGCTGAGGCTGTGTGCGGGACTCTGGTGGAGATGGCTGGCCGGCAGTGGAAATGCACAGCACAGTTATCCTCATCCATTATTTACTGAGCATTTTTTGTTTTTGAGTAATATTTATTATCTCTTAGGCACTCATATGATGCTTGGAATTCAACAACATAAACATGGGCAAGCCCTGCCCTCATGGGGCTCAAAGTCCACTAGACCCCAGGCAGGAAGGGGTGGGAGGTGACAAAGGGCTTGTTTCCAGGAAGTTCTGTTTTATTGTCATTTTGACTCAGGGTCTCACTATGTTACTCTTGGGCTCAAGCCATCCTCCCACCTCAGCAGCTGGGGTTACAGACATAGCATACACCACAGAGTTTGGCTCACTGCTAAGATTCTGACACTAAAGGGTGAGAAGAAACATGTGTGCTGATAGAAACAGCATCCCAAAGTGAGGTAACAGCATGCACAAAGGCACTGGGGTCAGAAAAGGGCCTGGCAAGTTGGAGGAATGGAGAGAAGAGCAGTGTCCAAAGTATAGCAAGGCACTGGGAGGGTCTCAAGTGTGGGTTGGGCAAAATGGTGGGGCCTGGATCACACAGTGCTCCAGTATTCTAGAGTTTGCTCCAGGTACAGCAGCAAGCCACTGCAGGTGTTTGAGTGTAGGCATAACTTATTCATTCATTCAACATGTACAGAGGGCCTATTATACTCTAGGTCTGGTCTAAGCAGGGGGTTAGTGATAAGCAAAAACAAAACAACCTGCCTCTTGAAACTCACCTTCTAGTTGGTTATTTGTCTATCCAGCCTGGTCCTTTATAACAAAATCCAGCCTTTATCTCTAGCTGCCTCCACTCATACTTGGACAAATGTGAACTCTCCATCTTCTCCTTCTTTTAATGGGAACACCATCTTTCCAGATGTCCAGATGAAAACCTAGGCTTTTCCTCATTTCTCGCACTTACCCCAGCATTAGGTATAATATTAATATTCACAATACATAAATATAAAAATGGGGTGCAGAGAGGGTGCACGACCCGCCCAGGTTTACACAGGAACGGGCAGCAAGGCTGAATCTAAATCCAGGCAGCGTGGCTCTAGCACCTGTGCATGGAGAGGCATGAGGATCTTCTTGTGAGCCAATGAACTCCTCTGGGATTCATCGTTAGGGATAGATAGGGTAGGAGGAGGGGAAAGGCCTGATGGTCATGTGTTTACATGTTTGCAATTAGATATCAACTTTTCCCCTAAGACCCTGCCTTCTTTAAAGCAAGATGGCGCCTTAAAGAAACAGAGTAGGCAGTCTCATAAAGCCATTTTTACTTTAGTCTAAATGAGTGTTTGAAATCCTGTTACGGCTACAAATTCTAACAGAGGGAGAGATTAGAGGCTGGAAGAGCTGTAGAAAGCGATCCATGAAGGCAAACATGAAAAAGGCTGACTGCAAACCAAGTTCACTCTGTTCATTGGCTCAAGTGAATGAGTTTTAGACTGAGCTCGCTCTCTGAGGTCCAATCTTGGTTCTTGGATAAGTAACCTTACAGTTGAAAAGAATTTCTGTGCATATCAAGTGGGTTTGATTGTATGTATTTCACACCCCGTTAAGAGAATTAAATAAAATGATAAATATAAAGTACTTAGCACTCTCTAACACATAGCACAATGTTCATTGTTTTTAAAAATCCAAAAAAACTATGGCTAACAAACGCTGATAAGGTGCCGGGCTTCCTCCTGAGATCTGCATTTACACAATCTAAACTGGAAGGACGGCGCCCCCATTTCATATGGGAATCCGAGCACAGAGAGGTCTAGTCATGAGCTCTTGTCACAGAGCTATTAAGCAGAAATGTCCAGGGTTAAAAACCGATCAGTTTATGCTCTAGCACCACCCAATTTTGTGTAAGAGGGCCCAAATTTTCAGGTTTGAAGAGTTATTATACTTCAATCAATGTTATTTTTAACCATTACACCAAACATAAAACTTAGATCTTATTTTACCTTTTTTTAAAAAAGTAAACAAAACAAAATAAGCTCAGAGTTAAGTAGATGGGCCGAGGGTCACACAGCTGGCTGGTGATAGGGACTTGATTTGAATCCTGCTGACTAGAACATTCTATCTTCCTATTTTATTGAGGACCTTTTCTGTCTTGGATAATAAGCATCTAATCATCTAATTGCATTTTAATGAGAGAAATTAATTTCCAAAGAAATATTTGTTGGCCACACTACCCAAGGGTAGTGTGGCCCTTGTAATGACTGGGTCTCCCTCACAGTTAAACATCTCAGGGTCAGGGCAGGGATAACACATACACACATACACACACACACACATACACACACACACGCACACGAAAGAGGGTATCAGCCAGGGTTTAGAGGCGCTGTGACCAGGAATCTGGGCAAGGGGCTCACAATCGTACAAAAGGGATTCAGGGTAGGGAAGAAGAAAGCTTAATTACTTCCTCTTGGAGAGACAGAATTAAATAGTTGTAAACATTTTTGATTTCATAGAATAAATTGAGAAAGCAGTAAAAAACCTATCACTAAGGTGTAGAGCTAAGTCAGATGTGGCAGGACACACCCATCATTCCAGCACCTTGGGAGGGTAAGGCAGGAAGATTCTGAGTTCAAGTCCAGCTGGGGTAGCTTAGGGACTTAGTGAGACTTTGTCTCAAAATAAAAAATAAAAATAAAAAGGCTGGGGAGTAGCTCTGTGAGAAGGTCCTGGGTTCAATCCTAGTGCCACACACACACATCACCTAATAAAAAGCTAAGCAATAAAAACTATGTGGGTCTGCTGTCTCCAAACGGTGGTCACTGGGCCCCTCTCCTGGTTGTCACCTACAATATAATTTTTGATCTGGGGTCACGAAAGGGAAACAGAAAGAGTCAGAGAGCCTGTGGATTCTAGAAGCTCTGAATGTTATTCATGTACATAAGAAATTGAGAACAAGGCATGTCTGAAGATAATTAATTGGCAGGCTTCCATCCATCCAACCATCCACCTATCATCTATCCAACTACCCTTCCATCCATTCTTTACCCATCAACTATTCATACATCCGCCCACACATCTAATACTGTTTTAATACTTTTAAATATCACTACACTTAATTTATATAATAATAGCTACTTTTTGAGGTAGGTACTATAATTGTCCACATTTTCCAGTTGAAAAAAAGTGGAGCTGGAGAAAATTCATGTGGCTAACAAAAGTCAAAGTGGGATTTGTACTCTTGGAAGTCTGAATTTACAAATTCATGTTTAAGTACAATGTGTTTCCCCCAATATGAGTTGAGTGAATGAATACCAGAAAAGCATATGACTTGATGTTTGTATGTTTTTGCTTTTTTATTTCTTTGTTTGGGGGGGGGGTTAACCAGGAATTAAAGTCTGGAATTCACACTTGCCAGGCAGGTGTTGTGCCACTGACCTAAGTCCCCAGTCCTTTGCCTTTTAAAAAAGTAAAACTCCAAGTTGGTGGCCAGAGCTGGGACAGCAGAGGGAGCTTGAACTTACCCCCATGCTAACACTGGGGTTTATTAGCTCACATATCCACAAAATCAATAAAAAGGGGTTCGTAATAGCATCTTGAACAGAACAAAAATAAGGCACAACATTTCATAAAGCAGCAAAATCCACCACTCATCCTTTCAATATATATCATAGAGAAATTCTTGTTTATACACAGAGAGATAAACACACAAAATTTTACTCTAGTACTTGGACGTGCTGAAAATTTGGAAAAAAACTTGACTATCCATCAAGGGAAGGTTGGTTTATTCTCACAGGGGTTGAAATGAGTTTACAGAGGAATCAAAAACTGATTGAGAGAAAAATAAAGCAGAATCACACACACACACACATTTCGGGACTGTGTGAAGTAGTATATATTGTTTACAGATATGAACCAGTGCAGCACAATAACAAAAAAGTCTGAGAAAGAAAAAAGAAAGGACTGCTTCCAGGAATAGGGAGGAGTAACAAAGGCAGTTTCAAATGATTCTATGCAATTATTTTATTGCAAAAGGTATCCAAAGCAAACATGGCAAATATTAGTAAGATACTTTAAAGCTGAGAGGTGGGAACATGCATTCTATCTATATTATCTTTTATATATTTGTTATATTGACATATAAACCCTGCAAGGTTTTTTTTTCTTAAAGTTAATAAAGCTAAGAAAAGTGCCAAATGGAAGGCCTCGAGTGTAACAGCTGCTTAAAAATTAATACCTATTAGTCATGTTCAGACCGAGATTCTCTAACAGTACAGGATAAAGGAAAAACAACTAGTTAAGCAAAAAGCTTTACTAAAACACAAAATTCAACAGAAGAAATGTGATTAGGATATTAGGAGAAAAAGAGTGCTCAATTTACCATTTTAGCCTCTTTCATAAAAATGTTTATTTCAAAGGCGACAATATGGTATGAATGTACATATATACACAATACATATGTAATTACATATGGATGTTAACTTGATTTTTTTTCCATCGGAGCTTAATTTTTGTCTCCTCTGCATGCTGTAAGTCATATGGTCTTGTTTACAAAATTTGGAACTACAGAACTTATTCTTCATTTTAGTCATTTAAACTTTCCTGCAACAACCAACCAGAACACCAAAACACAGCATTCAGAATAAACTTAAGTAAAGGGATGAGCAAGGAAATTATTTCCTGCTGCAACTCTACCTAGGAAAGATGGAATGAGAAAAACAAACACCCCTTTGGAATGGTAGGTGGGTCTGCTTGAACCTGATGTTTTTCAAGCTGTGCTATAAAGGTTCAAAAATGCTTTTCAAAGATCCCGAGACTAATCTTGTTGACCTTAAATGACACAGGTCTTTGAGAAATGCATTTATGTCAAGTGATGGGTTAAAAAATGAAATTGGTTTTCCTTTTCAGCAACTTAAGCTCCCTGCCATAGAATCCCAGTCCTTGGTTACAAAAAACAGTGGAAAATGAATTTTCTCAGTATGAAGTGGACTCTTACTTCACTTATCAGATAACTGCCCACTCTCTGTGTATGTGCTATGCACCACTCACAGCTGATTCCGTGCTGTCCTATCTTCAACAGAATGTAAGACTCAGTCAGGCAACCACTGGGCCTTGCATCATATTTTGCAGCTAAATTCCATGCCCTCCCATCAATGCCCTCCACTTCCTTCCCACTGGCCCTGATTTGGTTCCGGCTATGGCTCTGGCACCTGCTGGGGAGGCATTTGTTGGAGATGGTGTGACGTGCTGCCCAGGCTTCTCCCCCAGCTGTTAGGAGTTCCGTCAGCTCTCTGCCTCCTCTGGGGACTGCCCTTTCTTAAACACAGCCACCTACCTCAAGGTCACCCCCACTTTCAACAGCCCATCTCCAAAGATAGGTTGATGAGGCCAGGAGAAGCCCAGCCCTCTTGTTCCAACTTGGGACCACTGTTGGCTGCAGAGCTCCCTGTGACATCGGCGGTGACCTTTGTTGAGGATGAACTGCAGCCAGTGTCTTCCTGTGATGAAACACATCTTTCTATTTCCTTGCACAGGTGCTGACTCTCTGGAGGCCTCCTGCTTCTTCGTCTCCCCTCAGAACTGGTCTCCTAAGGAACCACATCTGCATCTGTTTTATGCTGTTGTATAGCAGGTACACTGCTTTTTTTGGTCTCCATGGATGGCGGGGTTGCGTGACCAGTTCTGATCGATGACCTGCGTGAAGTGACATATGGATCTAGCACTCCGCTAGCACCAGACGTGAAGAGATCCTGGCTTTCCATTACGGCAAATGGTAGTGTTTAGGAGCATTCTGTGAACCTAAATGACAGCAATGATCAACGACAGTGGAGTCCAGCTTGTGACCCCGCTGTGTTTACAAAGGGGGCATGAGCAAAACTCAGGTCTGTCCTGCAGTAAGGCCCAAGGCTCTAGAGGCTGCTCGTTGTCACAGCTAAAACTGGCCTGTCCTGATTCATACATGAAGTCACTGCCACAGCTGTCTCACTTCCCCTCCCTTCCACCCTCCCTTGGGTAACCCGCGGACACCCCAGTGCATTCAGTGCTGCCAGGGACGGTGCCACGTCCACTTTCCCCTCTCCCCAGAGGTCTGAAGGAAAGCATCAGCATTCCAAAGTACAAGATCAAAGTCAGGTGTCCTTCTCAACCAAAATCATTCTGTTAGTCTGTTTCTCTTTCTATTCATCAAGCTTTTTAAAAACCTTCTTACTAGGCACCCACAAAAGTCATGTTCCTGCCTGAAACAGCCTGTTTTTCTTCATCAACCTCATCCTACTTGTCCTAAAGAAATGCCTTCTCCAGGAAGCAGCCTCCACTTGCCTCTCCTGTTCATCGGAAGAATGGAACTCTGCTGGAGTTTGACTTCTGTAATGGTCTTCCCAACTTGATAACATGTTTGTTGAGAGCAGGGAAAAAATTATTTTGATTTTGTGTTCCTAATATCTAGGCATAGTAACTGGACATGCTGAGTGTTTGACATTTACTTTCTGTATGAATGAGTGAACACATTAACAAACCAACCAAGAATGCCAATCATTATGTTGTACATAAAGGACCAAGAAAAAGCAAACTGAACACTAATTTTGACTATCCTAACTTCCTAGTGACTAGATTTTAGATGAAATAATTCTTCCATATTTTTTTAAGTTTAGCTTGTCAGTGCCAGAACTGTGGGCCCTTCTTTCTCTAACATTCTCTGCTCCACACTGCTTTTCTTTTTTTGTAGTCCAGGGCTGCCAAACATTTTCTGCAGAGGGTTAGATTAGATAGTAACAAGCTCCAGTTTTATACCAATTCCTCTACGGTCAGCAGCCGAGTCACAGCTTTTCCATTCTGCTTTTGCCAAGGTAGTTTGTGATCAGTTATAGCCACGTAAATGAGTGTAAATTCCCATAAGACTTTATTTACAAAAACGAGCTAGGGAAGATTTTGCTGGTGGAGAGGGAGAGGTGGGAACAAGCCATGTGTATATCTTTGACAAATCACTGAATGTTCAGAGGGGTGCTGTCCCTTGGGGAATGTGGCCTTTATCAACCAAGGAGGTGGTGTACAGAGTCAAGTGACACCAGCATGTGGATCATGAGAGATTATCTTCTCAGAAACCCTAGTGCGAAATGACTGGGCTTTCCTAGATTTATAGATGGGCTTGATTAAAAGAGGGTCTGTATCTCCTGAGGGCAACACAATCCTAGTACCCGAGATGTACCCCACACTCTGTGTGGGAATCCCCACCTTCACTTCTAATGAGCGTCCACTATGTACAGGTGAAAACTGAGTTTCCTTGCAGAGTAGTCTTGCTGATAAAAGGAACAGTGATACCCTTAGCTACCTTTTGTCATGTGCCTTTTCTGAGTTCAGTGTTAGGGGCTCTGTATAATCAAGGGCTAACATTTACTGAGCATCAGTTTGTGAGTGCTAAATGTGACATTCATACATTATTATCTCATGAATTTCTCACCCTACCTCATAAGGCAGCTGCTACTGTTCTCCTTCTTATCCAGGAGGAAATGAAGCTCAGAAAGGGGAAGTAATCTGCTCAAGGTCAAGTTCCTTCAAGTTGAGCTTACAGACTCCCTGTGTCTTGCACTGTACACTGTGCCCTCGGCGCCAGCTGTCTGGTTACAGGAGCTGACCCAGCCTCTTCTAGTCACTTAAATATCCCCGATTCTGTTCGTGTTGCCTCCTCTTTGAGGCAATGATTCTATTCAGAGTTTGGAAGAAATTCTACCTTTGGGTCACTGGGGAGAAGCAGAAAATCTAACCCCAAGTAATAAACTGAGGGCTTTGTATGAACATGTCACACTTAATAAAAAGCAAAAGGTGTTGATCTTTTTCCAGCAGCTTTCTCCCAACATTTTCTATCTTCCTTGTTTGTTGAGCATAATTAACTGCTCTAGTACAACCCGCCCAGCAAAGATAGACGCAGGATAGGCATGGGGCTGACGAATCAGTTTTTAGAATTTAGCTTGAATGAAAGGTGAATTCTGATGTCTGCTGCTTGAACCAAATTCAAGCCTTCACTTCCAAAGTAAGGGTTTGATAAAGGCTGCCTAAATGAAGCCTCTGCCTGCTTTTTATCTGGTAGCATTACTACAGAATGCCTTTATAGCTAGCATCTTACTTACTCATGGTTTGTTGGCAAATTAAGTCACTTGCCGCTCTAATATCTAGATGTGGAGGAAATGTTCAATTCCAAAGAAATTATGCCTTCCTGGCTTTGCTAGCCAGGCAATACTGTCATTGCCAAATACCCTATGAATAGGTGGAAGATCTTATTTCACTTACAGTATATGAATAAACAGAACACCCCCAGGGGACTGCCAGGTATTTCATGTAATGGATCTCTCCCACCCCACCCTGATTCCTCTCTAGGATTATTGAGCTTTGGATTTCTTTACTAACAAGGCTGTTCAGATTACAAGTAAGAAAAATGACACTTTTACTTTTTTTTTTTTTTAATCAAGCAGATGATTTAAAAAACTGTGTTCAGTAAAATATGTTACTCTCTGGCATGTGCTTCTGTTTTATATGCCAGAAACCTGGGCTGCACAGTGAGACCGTCCTCTCTGTGGCTTAGAATTCAGGATTATTGAGGTAGTAGCCTCACTACACTACGGAGAAGCCCCACACGTTTAACTCAAATTACTGGGGTAAAATACAAAGTATTTATGGATTCATCTTTGTGCTTATCTTGGAAAATAACTATTTTTATTTGAGAGAGTACTAGATTTGAGATCTAATAGTGCAGTACACATTGCGTGTTGCATTTTAATCAAGAGTGTGTCCCTTCCCTAGTATTTGGCAGAAATATGGTTTGACTGGACCCGACTCCACTCCCAATTTCAGAAACAGATCTGCCCCATTAATCAATTAGTATAACTCAGTGTTTCTCAACCTTTTATTATTATTCTTGTATTTTAAGTATATATATATATAATTTTTTTTTTTTTTTGCCAGTTATGCCTCTGCCAAATTTTAATGCCACAGACATACTTTATTGGTGCTTAGGCACTGTATGTATATTTGTGCTTAGAAGGAGGAAGCCTGTTGGACTCCTCTCTCTTCAAACAATCTTTGCTACTTTTGGGCCCTATCATTCCATCCAGAATACCTGAATTATCTTAGCTCCTTTTCCAGTCAGTGTTTAGTATTGAGGTGGGCAGAGATCGCACATAGGACTCTCAGAGTTCACACTGATGCTTGTTTGGTGAATACAAGAAAATCTCTTTCAGATGTAAAACAAATAGGTGGGACTGATAATCATATTACGGAGCTTTTGTTCGGCCATAGAGCAGAATGGTTTGTAGGGTCACTTTTTTGAATGTCATTCTAAATACTTTAATTCTATAACCTGAACAGCCATTTCGAAAAAGACAATTTGTAACTTATCAACTGGCAATTTCTTACCTTTTGTTTGTCTGTAATTTAGTATTATTTCTACCCTTTTTTTCTTTAATCTCCATGTTTTTTTTTTTTCGTTTCCTTTTCTTTAAATAAATAAAAAAAAAAAAGAAAATCTCTTTCTTTCTGGGTCCACTGCTATGTGGATCTAAGGCCTAGTCTTCGGGGGTTATCTGCTATCATGAGGGAAGAAATCCAATGGAAAAAAAACAGGGCCAAAAGAATTACGGAGAATAAGTATAGTGCCCTGATCAAATCCTTCCTGAAGTTCATTCTACTGCAGAAGTTGAGTTGGGTTCCTATTTTAGCTTTTTAAAAATTCTAGTTGCTAGAATAGGTAACATTCATTGAATGTTTCCTAAGCGCCAGGTAGTGTGCTAAATATGCTACATGTCAATTTCTTCTCTTATCAGCCTCTGAGATGAGTACTATTATATTCCCTACTTTACAGATGATGAAGCTGAAGCATGGTAAGACTGACATTGTCACACACAGGCAAAGGCTAGATTCTCTTACTTGTGTATTTAACCCAGCCTTAAGGTATAAATCACTTTTTAAAAAAATTACCTTTCCATTCTATACCATTTAAGTCACTGCTTTTTTTTTTTTTACTCAATATTAGAAAAGCATTTTAAAATGATCTGTCTTTGTAAATGAGTATGCTTCACAATTAGAGATAGTATGGCTTTCCTTAAGCAGAAGATTTTTTAAAAATCTTATTTCTCCACAGACACAGGACACTTTAAAATTAGAGATCATTTTCCCTATTTATGACTCAATACTCTTACAAGCCATCAGTGTTCTAGATGTTCTCTCTGATCAGTCATCATTCATTTCACATAAGAGACGAAATATATTTTAACAGCATATTTAGTCACACCTTTAAATTGCTGCTCTACTTAAAAATAACTATTGATCAACCTTATAAAGAACTCAAAGAGGCCTGGGTTTCTGGAACCTTCATAATTTGAATTGGCCAGTAACAGCATTAGAGATTATCCACAAATCCCTTGAAGCTTCGGGGAGAGGGGCACAGAGCCTGTCTGATTGGCTACAGTATTCGTGTTCTCTTTTTGAAAGTTTCCCAGACATTCATAAGAAAAAGCAAAAGGGGCACTTAAACAGTAAACCAAACTGAGCAGGGATTCCCCAGGAGAGAAAAGTGCTGAAAGACAGACACACCTCTGGCTCCAAAACACCAGAAGGGCTGTCTCATGTGGCCAGATGGGATCTATCTACAGTTCCCTAATACCCTCAAACCCCACGTGCTGCCCCGGTTCTCAGTCTGGCTTTTGGATTCCATTTTAAAATGCATGACATCACAGGCATGTTATACAAAGCTGGACCCCAGGAAGCACAAGTTAAAATGTCCCTCACATTTTAACAAGGGTGATAAGGGGTCACTGAATTGTCAGACTTCTGTGGTTTAACCTTAGGTGCGCGCACATTTTCATCTTGCTGGGATGCTGGAAGACTGGCTTGTCAAAACCATGCATTTGATCACAAACAGGGCACAATATAATGATATATAAATCCAGCCACATTAGAATGGGGTCGGGAGGGAAGGAGATACGACACACAGAAACCCTATTCCACATCACAGGCAGATGTGAACCTATGTTCCCACAAACACAGGTATAATTTCCTAATTTAACAATGCAAATTTTTCTTAAACCTCAAAGATATTAACCAACCTTCAGGACTTATAAATCCATAAATTACTGTTTAAAAAAATACCCAGGCAAGCTGCAGACCCAGAGAGTATGAACGGTCTCCTAGCTTAACAAAGTTGCTGTGCCTGCAGGATGGGACACAGTGAAGAAATAAAGAGGCTGTGTTGTGTGACAGGGAGTAAGTAAGTATTCCATTGCTCAGCCAGGCCACGGTTTTTTTCTCCAGCCTGTCAGCCTCCTGCAAAGTATTCACAATTCACTGTCTTCCCTTCCAAAAGCCAGGAGACACAGAATCAGCTTTTTCTGGCTCTGTCTGCAAGTTGGGGCTGCCTGACGGAAAAAACTGAAATAAAATCAAAAGCAAGAAAAGCAAATCCACTAAGCAGTCCCTCTGACAATAAGAATGTGAAACGCAGCTTCTGAACCGGCCACCCCCATCCCAATGAAATAGAAGAGAAGGAATCATCTGAATGCCAAAGTCACTTCCTGTAGACCCTCTGCTGCAAAGCCCCAGCCAGTACAGACGTTTGCAAAAGCTGAGAGTCACTCCCAGGTGCCCCCATATCTGACTGCAAAAATTCACTTGTCAGGCGGCCGTTACCTAGAGCTGGTAAGCATTGCACCCAAGGGCCAAGCAATCCACTAGGAGTTTGAAAAGAAAAGCGTGGAGGAGAGAGGGAATATGAAATCATACAGGTGGAGTCGGCTTCCCGAGTGCCGGCATCGGTGCGGCCCGGTGCCCTGCTCGCTCACCTGGTACACGTCCCGCAGCCCGCACCACGTCCGCAGCACCTGGTGGCACGCCCGCAGCCTCTCTGTGTACCATCTCCGCAGCGTGGACACAGTCAGGTTCCACACGAAGCGGCTTCCGCTGAACAGCAAGTCTTCCACCCCGCACGTGAACACCGAGGCCATGCCTCCCCCTGCCCGCCGAGCGCGGGGTCTCTGCTCCCGCAGCTGCAGCCCCGACCCCCGCAGCCCGTCCGCCCGGCTCCCCGCGCCGGTTTCTACTGGGACAGCCGGAGGTCAAGTCTGCCACAAAACTCGGCTCTCACCGTGCGTCCCGGCCAAGCTCGGGCGGCATGCCCCGGGGTTGGGCGCCAGCCAGCCCACGGCTGCGGCTGGCACACAGAAGCCCAGTGTCTACCCCGCCCGCCCGCCCGCCGAGCGAGCTGCGCTAAGCTCCACCAGGCGAGCCCTGGGCGCCCCCGGGCGCGGGAAGCCCTGGCCGGTGAGGACTCCCTCTGGCGCTCCCCCAGGGCGCGGGCAGGGAAGGGAAGCCGCGCAACTCTTTGCAGGCAAAGAGGGGAGCTGCATTTCAGCGCACTTGGCTAGCACGTCCTGCGCGCGCGCACACACTCGCGAGCACACACACGCGCGCGCGTGCACACACACACACCATACACGCCACACACACACACACACACACACACGCCAAACACGCCACGCCACACCACACACACACACACACACACACACACACACACACACACACACACACGACCAGCTCTTTAACTGCCTGGGGAGCGCCTTACTCTCCATGACTGTGTCTTCCAGGGCTTTTGGCATCTTGCTCTATCCACACTTTAAAAACCCCTCTAAGGAAGCCAGACGTGCAGAAGGAAAACAATAATCCGCCAAAGCATCTCTTCGGACTTTGCTCCTGGGGGATGGCCCTGCATGTTTCCTTGGTTCTGCTGGAGTCAGGAGATGAAGCGATTAGCCTCTAAGGGACAGCGCGTGTGCCCTCCAGAACCCTCTGCTCCTGACGCCAGGGTCTCCCTGAACATGACAACCTGCTGCTGTTGCTACGAGGACCTTTTTTTGCACTTGCATGCTGCTGATTCCAGTGCAGCTGTCAGTGCAGGAGGAAAACAGGAGTTTTTGATCCCTAGCAAACAATTTTCTGCTATTTGCTGCAAAATAGCCCATGTGAGAATCCTTGATTTGTTTCTAGAAAATTCAGCCTCTGGACATGTCTAGCCTCAGCTGCTAGCTCAGCTTACATGGATAGGTTTTTCTCCTCTCAAAACCAACCAACACCAAACAACAGCAACAACAACAACAACAAAAATGCTTTTTAAAGGTTCTCTTTCAGGAATTGATATTGTTTAAGGAATTTGGAAAAGGGACCCAGAAGGTTACCACATGCCACCCAACTCTAACTTCCTGTCAAAGAGTTGTAAAATTCAGTCCCATATCATCTCGAACACTTCTCATAGCAAAAATACTCCAGCAAATTTGGGGGAAGGGTGCCTTTTTTTTTTTTTCCTGCATCCATCTACAAGACAGCAGTTTGGATTTTATGGGTGGTTTCACACCTGGGTTTGTTATCTTTACTATTAAGTGGCATACAAGTAAGACGCCAGTGCCTTTCTCCCCAACTAGCTCAAGAGGTTTCAGAACAGATTATCAACAAGTAAATCAGCTTTATTTCAGGTTTCAAATGTGCCTTTAGAATACTTATTCAGGTGAACTCAGTCAGTCAAAAGAAGAAGAACATAAAATCTGTCCTCAAAGTGCCTGTTGTTTTCCAAGTGACAGTAATCAGAAATCTTGAGGGACTTTTCTTTTACAAATAAAAAAGTCACATAAGAGGTTTTGTTGGATTAGTTATTAAGACCAAAGACTGTATCCAAAATTTGCCATTCTTTGCAGTAAATATATTGTATATGCACATTAATATTAACGTTCTGACAGTATTTTCCATCACAATGTTTACACAGACACTGAGTATATAAACTTTTACTAAAAGAAATAGAATGAAGTAAATGTAGTTTGAAAAAGAAATGTCATCACGCTGATTGAAAACAAGTGACTTTCAAACATGGTCTATTCATGCGGTAAGAGTCAATGGTGGTGATACACTTTTTCTAATGTACTTTTCTAATGAAGTTTGAATGTGTTCTCGGAAATGTCAGATAGCCAAGGGAATACCACAATAACACCTCTAGCAGATCAATTACTTCTGTCCCATGACACTGTCCTCTGAGACAAGACGCAGATAGAAACACCTTGGTAGGAAGCAATCTTTACATAGGTCTGCTCTCAGTGGTCAGTTTCAACTTGGTCATTTTCACTGAAGGTTTCCAAAGTCAGTGCTTGTACTGTTTTTCAGAAAACAGGAACTGGTGTAAGAAGAATTCCCAGATGTAGTTATTGGGCCAGTAGGCAGACATCATCTGGGAAAACTGTGAGAGAAACAAGTTTTCAGGCCACCCAGGAGAAAGAAACTATGGGAATAAGACCAGAGATTTGAGTTTTACTCAAATTTATGCTCAAACTGGAGAGCCATGGAAGCAGAGGACAGTGTTCAGGAGTTAACTCTCCAAGACAGACACATCTAGTTTCTTTTTCTTTTTTGTTTCTAGGACTTGGGATTGATCCCCCATCTTAGGCCCTCAGCTACATCCTGACTCCTTGTTGAGATGAGGTCTTGCCAAGTTGCCCAAGCTGGGCTCAAATTTGCAATCCTCCTGCCTTCACAGGGATTATAGGTGAGCACCACTCCAGCTGGCTGACACACCTGGTTTCAAATCCCTTCTCCACACGACCCACAGGACCTTAAATATGTCTCAATGTCCTCAAGTGTACAATGGAGATGACATTAGAATCCACAATTTAGAGTTTGGGGAGGATTAGGTAAACGATTCTTCATGAATTGTTTAAATGGTGGCTGACAAAGGGAGACAGCCAAGGAAAACCAACCACCATCTCCACCAAAGTTAGGATTTGTTCCAGCTATTATATTCAGATAAAACAGCTTTAATTCAACTGATTGTCTAGCTCGGTTTTCCTGACCCTTTCTGCTTGCTGGGGAAGAAAGCTGCACTGATTTGTTTGGGGAAGGGGATACAGTTTTGTTGCTATTATTTAAATTCCCAAATTCCCAAAAAGCTTTCTGCAACTTGATCTTCCCCACAAATACCAACCCTGACTGTGGACTCCAGGAAGTTGAGTGAGCTCAAAACTAGCTGTTAGACAGGAGAAGAAATATCCTTCTGCCAATATATATGCAGATGCTGTTTCTTTAATCAAATGGCTTGCTTCTCCAGTGGAAGCCAGTTTGAAGTTTGAGGAAAAGGAGGGCTTTAGAGGGAAGGAAGTAAATTCCTCCATTCCAGGGTTTGACAGTGAATGGCAGTGAACTCAGATGTGTCTCGGTAGATAAAAGAGCGACTGAGGTGGTGCATGAGTCTTAAAATGGACCGGCCACAAGAGACACTATGGCTTGTGGACACACACTTTGAGGATGAGCTAAAGTCTTCCATGGAAAGAGAGCTAAATTGAGCACATTTCAAAATTATCTTGCTTTTTTCTTTTTTTCTTTTTTTTTTAAGGGAGGCTTCCTTCTTCTCCAGCTTCTGTATTCCCTGCAATACACTGTAATTTCCTGCAGCTCTCTCTTGTGGCTTAGGGGAATGTTTCAGGTGACAGCATTACTCATACACCTGGGAGTTCAGTTGTGAACCTCAAAGAGAAATTGTCACGATCCCCAAGGCTCCTACAGGTTCTCTTTTGAGCAATCAGTTGGAAGAAGAGAATCCAGTTCCAGGAAGACAGCATAAAGAGCTGACCTTATCTGAAACAGACAGAAAACCAGGAAACTTGCAGGTTCCTACAGATCTCTCTGCTCATCAAAAAAGAGTCCATCTGGGGGCTGGGGATTTAGCTCAGCTGCATAAGTGCCTGCCTTGCAAGCAGGCAGTCATGAGTTCGATTCCCGGTACCGATAAAAAAGAAAAAGACAAAAAAAAAAAAAAAAAAGAGTCCACCTGATGTCTGTAGAAATCCCTGTCTCCACCTGAAAAGCCTGTATGGCTAAATGTTGATGGACCAGGAATGTCTGACCCAGGACTAGAGGTTCCTGAACACAAAGTCTAGTTCAACGAATATCAACCAGAAGCAATTCTGAACCCCTCCAAGCCACCCTGGGACATCTGGCAATATCTAGAGACATTTGCAGTTGTCACAACTGAGGGGTGCTACCGGCATCCATTGGGCAGAAGTGTGGGTTCTGCTGAACCACCTAAAATGCACAGGAGTGTCCACATAGAGGCTGAGAGGGAGTCAGGGGAACCCCACTGTACTTAAACACTACAGCCACCCTACTCTCCCTCATGTGATTCTTACTGTCCGAAAACATGCCCCTCTCTTGATATTTTCTCCCCCAAGTCAGAGTGGGAACAAAATGAAACAATCACTCTGTCACAATTTTTACACAAAGAAGTATGTGGTGGGATTACAAAATAGAGTGAATGACTACAATTTTTAAATAATTATAGTAAAAGAC
Organism: Cavia porcellus; assembly: GCF_034190915.1. Lineage (NCBI taxonomy): Eukaryota > Metazoa > Chordata > Mammalia > Rodentia > Caviidae > Cavia > Cavia porcellus. The sequence goes on from NW_026947496.1 coordinate 52,345,299, forward strand.
ACATTGCTATGACTTTCCCTCAAAATATTCTCTCTTGCTTTGAATACAGTTGTCACACCTTTCTCACTGCCTTTTGAAGCACTGCTGGAAGCCCTCTTTCATGAGGGTCTGTAGCTGAATTGTCATGGCTGCCTGGACACAAAATGTTTATGCTATACAGTCTTTTGACTCTGGGAGAGATCCAGAAGTTGCAAGATGTCAGATCCAGTGAATAAGGCCGATGAAGAGAGACCGTGATGTTTTTACGAGCTTGCTTTTCTGTTGAATGGCACTGGGAGCCGCATTCACTGTACTTAGAATCACACTCCTTAAAGCCACTCATGAAGAGACTTCAGAACTGCTTCAGCAAGTGGCAAGTATGATGAGGTAAGTATGTTACAAATTAGGGGAGGTTTGGAGATGGATTAATGGCAATGTGCCTTTTACTATAATAAATTTTTTAAAATGTAAACATTTGTCTTGTAGTTTGATCACCCTTGCCTAATGAACTCAAAGTTTTTTGAGAAATAACTGGAATAAATTTTCCCATTATTTTCTTGTAGTTTAAAAAACATTTGCCATAAAGAGGAGTAATGATTTTCAACATAAGCTGTTTATATTTTCACACTTTATTTTAATTTACATTAGAAGCTCCTTAGGAGGGGCAAAGCCCTTCTTTTGTATGTCTAAGAAAATACCCCCAGCACAGACCCCAGTATCAAAGGTTATCCCCTTTCCTGGACCATGCGTGGCTACAAGTGTCTTGCAGTACACAGGACCAGGCACTGGCCACCCCCCCCACCCCCCTCGCTTTTCTCTCCTGCATTATGAGGGACTCACAGTGGAGATGGGGCTGGCTAGGATGGCTTTCCTGGGGGGAAGTATCACATGCACCGAGAGGGGTTTAGTGACCTGAATGCCAGTCGTGCCCCTGATCATCATGACAGCGGCAACAAAGAGTGCCTCTGCAGATTTCCAAACACTGCTAGGCAGGGTGGCAATGAGCCCTATTCAGAAGTCACGGTCACGGGTGAAAGCTAGGGAAAGGTTTTACTCATATCTATTTCCTAGGGGCTGGCATACAACAGACAATCAGTAAACATTTATTGAACTGAACAACGAATATTTATCTCAGTAGTGAATGTAGGAAGGAGTTTGTCTATTCGTAAAATATATACTCTCACTAAAAATTATGTGTTGTGGAGCTGGTCTGTAGCTCTGTGGCAGAGTGCTTGCCTAGCATATACAAGGCCCTGGGATTGATTCCCAGCACCCCAAAAAAGAAGAATATGTATTACTGCACTTGCATTATGCATGAGGCAGGGAACTAAATACTTAGAACGTACTGTAACAAAATGGAGATGATTGCTGACAGAGGGGGGTCTCAGAGGAATAGGGAGGGGTGTGTCAGACATTTAAACAAGTGACATCAAAGCACTACCACAGAGGGTTATAACGGGGGACCTGGAATATACAATGGGGTCAGGATCACCTTTTTGAGGACATGACATTTAGGGTGAGACCTGAAGGCTGAGTCGAAGAAATCTAGTGACAGAAGGAAGACATAAAAACAGTCATGGTATATGACAAGTAAAGCCCAGGAGCAAGAAGGGCCTGACACTTATAGAACCGAAGGGCAAAGGGCCAAAGCGGGTGGCAGAGTGGTGGAAGACCAGGGAACCCTGGCGGGGTCAGGTGCGAAATTCCACAGGTGTGGAGGGAGAGCTTGTGCAGGTCAGGGACATGTCCAGATAACGAGGTTAAGAAAGTCCATCTGCTTCAATCATGGGGTTCTCTGGCCTGAGCAGTATAAAGAGCTTGGTGGGCAAAGGTGCCACTCCTCCGAGCTGGGCATCAGTGGATGCTCATTTAGGGGTTGCTTGCTCTTTTTACTTGACCTTACCAAGAAGGAGGCAGGAGGGCTTGGGAGAGCACAAATGCCACTTCATTCCCCCTGGAGGGGGCCTAGGTAGTCTGTGTCATCTCCCGTCTCCTGCCTCTTCTCTTCCCTGTGGAGCACCCTCCAGTCATGGACTCAAGCAGGAGGAAAGGGAAGGAAGCCTGGGGACTCAGTAGGAACCCCATGTGGCTCCCCTTCCCAGCTGCCTTCAGGACTGTGAATGGATTTTTGGCATTGCAAAGGAATAAAACCACTAGCAAAGAAATCATATCCAGCTCTAAGGCATCTATTCAGCTTCTGATCTTTGGCAAACTTATTTACTCCTAGAGGAATGGAAAAGAAAATGGAGCAAAACTGTCTCATTTTCCTAAAAACTTCATCCATTTACTAAATTTAGTTTACTAAATGGAACTTTACTAAATTCCTGCTCAAAAGAAAAAGGAAGCATGCTACCTTTTTTTTTTTTTTTTTGTATTAACAACTACAAAAAAGTAGTGTGGATAAGACTTTACATTATGCCCAATTTTACTTTTAGTCCACTGAACAGACATTGGTCAGTTTTTTGAAGTCACTGGTATAGAAGCTCTTGACGGTGATCATAGTTCCAAGGAAGCCTGTGTAGCTCAGCAGCGGCAGGCTGGACTTTGAGAAAGAAACGCGATCAATCTTGTGACTGACCTCCCACCCCTGTAATTTGTCGCCTTATATTTATACCTAATTTATATGCATATCAACAAAGACAAAAATAAAACTGTAATTCATTGGCTTATAATCACCTCTTTTTTTCTAAGTAAATGAAGGCAGCTTCATTTATATCATCAGTTGATTTTCACAGTATTTTCCCAAGGTAAAGTGGAGAGAGTTATTTTGGTCCTATCATGGATGAAGAAACTGGAAGGATTTATAAAGGCTTTTTTACATGGTCTTGCTGCAAAACTTTCAGTCCTACTTTGAGAGAGAAAAGAACAAATTTCTTTTGTATTTAGAAGTTATAATTAACTTTGGCCTCATACGAAAGTTTATGTTTTACTCGGTTCCAGCTGCTGTAACAGAAGTCTTGTAGACTGCGTGGCTTAGACAATAGAAGTTGATTTCTCACAGTTCTGGAGGCTTGAGAGTCCAAGATGAAGGTGCTGCCAATTTGGTCACAAGCTCTACCATGAGGGTCTCATCCCTATGACCCCATCCAAATCTAACTGCCCCCAAAGCCCCACCTCCACATGCCATCATACTGGGGATTAGGACTTCAATTTGTAGCAAGCACTCAGCTCATAGCATAGCTACTCATGGCTCTAAGATATATTTTATTACTCACGTTCACTTTGTGAATGTAACACAAAGTCTACCCTTGCGGGTTTATCCAATTTGTCTTAAAGAAAAAGAACAGTTAATGATAAAAAGCAACAGAATATTTTTATGGAAGTTAAGAGAGCCATTACTGAAAACTCAGTGACTTTTCATTCCTGTACAACAAATGGTAAAAGAAAAAGAAACACATATATGCAAAATCTTGATCCCTTGAAGACCAACCACACTACTAAGGGGGACAGACAACTACAAGAAAATGAAAAACAGAAAACATCGTCAAGGCCAGGTACATCCTGACCACCAGACAAGTTTGGACAACAGGTTATAAAAATAGGGCACTTCCCCATTATTACTAAAAAACAGAGAATAATCTGGTAAGATTATTGCTAGGAATTTCAAATATTTGGCTAGTAGCAGAAAGAACAAAGGGAAAGCAAAGTCTAAAAGAGGGGCGGAAAAGTATTTCTTCCATCTTGTTATCCTAAAATTAACTTCAGAGTTGAAAGTAGTGACATACTGTTCTTAACTACTAATTGGATGGTCCACAAGGAGGAAAAGCAGCCAAACCAGTATGCCACAGCTTTGAGGGCCAGGGAAGTTGCAAAAACTGCTGTGAATCCTCCAGACCAAGCCTTCAGCGCATGGTGGACAGTCTGTGAGAGAGAAGACCACGACCTGCTCTTAAGCAACAGTAGAGAAAGAAGGGGTATTTCAGTCCTAAAAGAGGTAGCATCATAGAAATTTAAAGTAGGCTTCCTCATCCTAAAAAGGTGTCATTATCATCTCTGACTACTGGGCTTACAGATGATTTTGGGTTATTACTTGTTTATGTATTTTGGTGGACAATGGTGATTGTCTATACACCACCTATTTCCCCCTTTTCCAGAGTATTTGGTGTTTGTGGGTGGCCATTTTCTCTGCTGCTGGGATGAATCGCTGTTGATCCAGTGTGGGCTCCACTCTGATAAGAGGAAACAAAGGGAAGCATTCTAAAGAGTTTCAGAAAAGATGCGCTTTCTGAAGAGATGGAACAACACCAAATTGTAGCACCTCAAAATAAAATCAGTATCACTAGTTACTGAGTAAATGTAAATCAAAACCACAGTGTTATTCACTACAATAAAAAGATGGGTAATAACAATTGTTGGTGAAGTCTAAGATAAATCTGAACTCTCCTCCATTGCTGGCAGGAATGTAAAGTAGGGCAGCCTTTATGGATAAGAACAGGATTCCTCAATAAATTTCTCAGATATACAATCCATAGAAGTGAAAACAGATCTGTAAAAACTACACACAGAACTCATGGCATTATTACATGTTATAGCCAAATTTCAGAAACAATACACATCTTTCAACTGATCAATAGATTTTGAAAATTTGATACATACAATGGAATATTTAGTAGTAAAAGGCTTGTGGTATACACGAGAGTTTAAAACATATGCTTGCACAAAAATTTGAACAAACATATTCTTAGCAGCATTATTATGATAGCCAAAAAGTGAAAAACTCAACTTTCCATCACTAAATGAATAGACACACAGAATATGATACTCTACACAATGGAAGGTTTATTCAGCTATAAAATGAAGTATGAATATATGCTGCAACTTTTATGAATCTTGAAAATATTATGCTAAGTAAAAGGAGCCAGATGAAATTTTGACCTGGTGTCAAAAATCACCAGAAAGTAAATTTTATGGCATGTGACTAAAAACCAGTTAACCAATAAAACCTAAATAGGGAATTAACAAAAATAAATCACAAAAAGGGAATGAAATCTATACTATGACATGGATGAATTTTATAAACACCATGTCAGTTACAGTTGTGGAAGTATAACTCCAAAATATAGGGAAAGCCATTGAATTTCACATTAAAAACAGGTGAACTTTATGACATGCGTTATATATCTCAATAAAACTGGTACCACCACAACAAAAGGTAAACAGGTAGAACATATCTTAATTTGCTTGCAATTCGGTTGCAACCAGAATCTTGGGATGAATTCTGTGGCCAGAATTGTGGAACGAATTAAGGTACCACTGTATTTTTGCAAGTATTCTACTATGAGCATGTGAAACTTACATCTGCGGGGGAAAAAATGGTATTCAAATTTCTCTTGATTTAAAAAAATGCCAATTATATAAAAATAAAAGGAAAAAATTGTAAACTGGAGGAAAATATAGAAAATCATTAACAGAAATGATGTCTGAGTTGATGCAATCACAGAAAGATTTTTATTTATTTTGGTGGAGGTGCCTTTCCTGCTGGTTTTCTGTATCAACAACATTACTCTTTTATTTCTAATTTTGAAATGCATGTGCAATCATACAAAAGGTGAGTCAGTGAATACACACAGCCTCTCTCACATCTGCATTTCCACAGTTGCCATGTAAGACAGCCCAAGTTGTTCACTGCTCCGAGGCCCCCGTGAGAGCATTAGTGAGAGGTGTTATCTAGCTAGTGCTCTGCTAAACCATAACTCATGACTCTGAGAGAAGATTCCTGCTCATCTAAACCACCCAAAGCTTGATGTGACTATATGCAGCCCTGCACATTTCCCCTCCCCCAATTTACCTCTTCCTAGTTTCTTGAGCATCCCTCCTGACATCTTTACTCTTATCCAGATGTATAACTTGTACTGTCCATATGGAAAAGTTATTTTAAATGAGCAAGCAAATGGCAATATGGTGGCAGCAAAAGGCGATATAACCAGAATTCAAGCATTTCTAGAGAAATCATTAATGTCAGCACAAACTGAATTTAAAAGGAAAAAAAAAACTATATGGAACAAATAAGTTTTAAGGAAGGGACCCTAAAAGTTATATTGTTGGATTGTTTCTACCTTATCAGTCCCCAGTTCACACACGTTGTTTAAGCAGCAGATGGAACTGGTCGTCTCCATTTCCAAGTGAGCTGATGTCTGGAACTGGGTTGCCCACATTCCCCACGGCTCAGCAGAGAGTGGTGCGGGCTCAGTTCAGCTTTCCCTGAGCAGAGCTTTAGGGTTTTAATCTGCTGAGAGACTTTCTGATGAGTGTCCCCACAGAAAGCCTGGAGCTTTCATGTTCTCCAGTGTCCTTCAATGCAAGAAGAATTGCTCCAATGGCACTCCCAGAGCACTCTACTCTCATACTTCTGTATGTGTTCAGTCTGGGCTGAAGTTTGCACTCGTTCGAGCAAAATGATGGGTTAAATCAGTAAATAAGTCAGATTAAGGGATCTGATTTCAAGGATTACTCTGTCACTGTGAACACTGTAAGCTCACTGAGTCTATTTCATGTTTCTTTTTGTTGTTGTTTTATGGTACTGCAGTCCACAGCTACACCCCCAGTCCAATGTTTTATTTTGAGACAATTTTTCACCAAGTCACTAACTTATCTAGACTGGGCTCCAACCTGCAGTCTTCCTGCCTCAGTGTCCCATCTAGCCGGGATCACAGGTATATAGCAACATGCCCATGTCTGTTTGATGCTTTGTCTCATTACAGAAGGCCACACTGCTCTTTTTTTTGAGTTTTAACCCTTTTGCCTCAGCCTCTCAGTATTTTCTATTCCTTCAGTCTTGAATATTCTTCTCCATCAGGTGGTTCCATACGATGAACTCCCATCCTTTACCTTTCAAACTTCAGCTTTAACATTGGATCCTCCAAGGCAGGTTAGCATCTCATCTCAACAGCTTGAACTTCCTCTTTCATAGCACCATCGCATTTAAAATTATCTGCTTAGTGCCTGCTTTTGACATCAGACTATAAGTCTCCTGAGCAAAGGACTCATGCTTGCCTTGTTATTACTGTACTGTTACTGCTTAGCATAGTGTCTGACTTCTGGCAAGTGCTCAATAAATTTCCAATGAGCAGAAGGAAGTATAAAAGCTATACATGGACACAAGGAGAATTTATCCTCATTTTTAAAAGTTGGGTACAGCTTAAGAGAGAGCTTAGAATTGATCAAGAATTAAGAATAATAAAGTTTGGAACCTACTGCTTAGGTCTAGAGGAAGGGAGAAGGAAGAAGGATGGGAGAAAAAAAGTGAGAAAAAGAAAACGACCCTGGGATAAAGCAGGGAGATCTAGAAAAGTGATCAGAGATGCTTCAGTGTGAAATATTCCTAAAAGATGGGAACAATGGCTGCTAAGAAAGAAGATGGTGGTCAACATCTCTGGTCCAAACCACTTTAATCCTATGACCTGATTCCGATTGGTCTCAACAGCAGTGGCAAGGATTATCTGACACACATTTGCCCCCTTCTAAGTGGCTTAGAGTTCAAAAGCTCTTTCCAAGTTATGCTAGAAGCAGGATAAGACGATGTGAACTTATTTGCCTTGTGGATCTGTTCTTTGTTTCTATTTTTAAAGCAGAATACTTGAGTCTGCTAACTGATTTAGTACAGGGTGCAGGGAATCTCAACTCTTACTGGCAAGTTTCATTCCCATTTTGAATGGCACTTTCCATGTACACTACTATGTGGTTATAGAGAGGATAAGTAATTTAAATAAGTAAGATACACAGCATGAAAAATAAAATGCAAACATTGTATTTACATGATAGAGCACAACTATACAAACATCAGATCACAACTAGGCTGGGGAAGAATCTCCAAAAGCCCACAACCACTAAAATATAGTTGTGTGGCCTGTAAAGCATTCAGATTAACCTCATTTCTTTTTATAGCAATCAAGATTTATGGAGATATGGTCTATTTAACTATTCTACCCAAGAAAGTACACAACAAAGGAGAGAACTGTGTACCTCAAGAGCCAGGTAGATGTCCCAATGCTCCAGAATTTAGTCACCTATTTTACCTTAATGAGTCCTATAGATTTTTTATTCTTTATATTTTGGAGATTTTTTTCCTAAATATACATTATTAAAACTATTGCTTGAGGAAGACAAGCCATGTTTATGTCTGTTTTATCATAATCTCTCGGGCTCTCAATGCCTCCATATAAAAAGAGTATATGTCTGAGTGAAAGAGGCATTGTGGCAGGAGATCTGATCACAGAGTCTACACAGGGAATCCAATTTCATAGAATTTACACAGGGATCTGAACACACAGAGTCTACACAGGAGATCCAACCACATAGAATCCACGCGAGGCATCCAGTCACATAGTCTACACAGGGGATCTCAGCACATTACACATCACAGTGATTCTTTCATTTCCCCTGTCTGGTGTGGACATCAGTGATCACCCAGCATCCACTGTACCCAAAAAAGATGAATTTAGACTCATTATGATAATCACATTCTTCCACCAGTGGCTGGTTTAGGGACATGCAGGGGACCCATTCTTGGCCAAAAGGGGAATGTACTTAGGGGACTTCTGGGAAACCTCACTTGAATTTTGGAGGCATCCTGAAGTCAACATAAAGAGTTTATTTAAACAAGGCAGTCATCAAGAAGAAAAGTCAGAGCCTGCAAGAATTGCACATGAGCTGTTCTGTCTTAGGATATCCTGAAATAATACATTCCTTATGAAATATGACATAATGTATCTGCTTATCAACTGAGCCAGTTAATGTGTGGGTTCTTTGCTGCACACATCACATTAGACTAAAAGCCTGTCATTTACCTTTGTTCCTCATAGCCTAACACAAAATCTTACATGTATCAGGTGCCTAATTCACACGTGCAGGGGTAAATTGAAACAAATACCCAACTTAAGATGTACAACATGAGTTTCCCAGTCGACTCTAGTGCTCCTGGTTACCTGATATGTAACTAAGCAACCCAGGTCATGAACACAGTGGCACAGAGGCAGGTGAGGATTATGGTGTCAGGAGATGGCACAACTGCTGATCCTGATGTTGTGTATAACTGGAGGAATTGAAAGCAAAGACAACAATGAGACGGAAGCATAGGTATCACTGACTGAAGGGTGACTGAAAAGGATTAAGGTGATAATTTAGTCTAAATAAAATGCAGTCTTGACATTTTTGGGTTATGAAAATAAGCACGCACAGACAAAATCAGGGAGGAGCTTGTGTGTGCGTAGAACACCTGGGGATATGCCAGAGTAGCTAAATGTGTGGATGATATGATGATGCTTGTGTGCACCCACACAACGCAATGCAAAGGCTACACAGCGGCCCCAGCACTTCACTGATAAGAGCTCCTTAGACCAGTGGGCACCCTGATAGTCCTTAGAAAAGGGAGCTTTATTCCTTCTTGATAGTCCTTAAAAACAAACCTTGTCAGTTATTCACATCGGGGTTTCACAGCCCATCTTCCTGTCCTCAACAACTTAAAAATTTTATCACCCCTCGGTGGGTGGCTAGGAGTTGGACCCGAGGCTCTTGCACTGAGCTACATTCCCAGCATCTTCCTTTTCTGTTTTTCAATTTTAAGACAGTCTCACTAAAATGCTAATTTACACTTCTGGGCTCTAACTTGTGGTCCTCCTTCCTCACCCTTCCAAAATGCTAAGATTACAGGCAGGTGCCATCATGCTTGGCTACCTCCTCATTTTAAAACTATCCTAATTGGGCAATTACTACCATTAGTCAAGGAATTCAATGAATGGCAAATACACGGAAGGTTAAGGAACATGGCTTCTAACAGGGGTCTTTTGCTGGCAAAGTGAAAGTGTTCAATGTTAGAGACGTTTCAATAAAGAACCTTTGCCAATCAGATAAGTGAAAAGCAGACCCCTTCCTGCCATTGCTGCTTACTCCAGAGACTGAAAGCCTGGGCACTATTCAAACACAGTCACAGGAACCTTCCCAGAGAGGAGAAACAGGCTAGACAGGTTTGCACCCAATACAACAGCATGAAGATAAAAGTGGCTTAAGGACATTTGAAACGTACAAGCTCAAGTGCACCCCACATGCATCCCATGTGTGAAACACAGAAGAACATTCTCGCTCTCCTCCAAGCACGTGTGCAAGAATATACATATAGATACACACATGTATGCACACATATGCAGACACACACACACACACACACACACACACACACACACACAAATTTCTCTTTGCACAGTTTATTCTAACCAGGATTGGAGGTAAGTCAATCCCTAAGAATGTTTTCTTTAAGAAAAGTCCAAATAAGAGAAATCCAGAACAATTTTTTTTAAAAAAATGAGATTTAGTCCTTTAATAGAATTCTGAAACAAGTTTTAAAAAGGTACATATTTTTCTGATCTAGAAATTCCTCTTCACAGCACTATTTTCTGTAATATTAGGGTGTGAACCAGACCTCTACCACCTGAGACCTGATTATTAGGGTTAGAAACACTGGACAATAACTTTAGTTGAGTATATGTTGATTTGCTTTTATGAAGCAGCCCTTAGTCACTCAGTCATCAACATCATCTATGAAATGGCTGTTACTATACTTACTGTTGCCTCTACTTTGTAGATGTAAAACCAGGTTTATCAAAGAACTTACGGGAATGGTGATTAGACCGGCCATTGGAGAGACCAGACACGGGGATCCTTGGAGGCTAACAATTTAAGCAGAGTGGACAGTTTATTGCTTCGTACTGGGTGAAGTTTGGGTACAAATAGGCCAGGACTGGAAAAATTGAAAGTCAAGTTTATATAAGCAGTTGGGGATAAGCACACCAACAAAAGGAGAAGACTGAGAAAAGGTGAGCCAGCCAGTTCAGAATCCAAAACTCCAAAGGATCAGAGAATAGAAGAGGTCAGCTATCCTCAGAAGTGTTTACTAAGAGAACAGGGACCACGACCAGAGACCTTGGCTGTGTTCTTCACAGTCATATCCTTAGGGCTTATCACAGGGTCTGGACATAAAAACACTCCACAAAAGCTTGCTGAAGCAGGTAGCACAGGGGCTAGAATATGGTTCAGCAGCCTGGGAGGAAAATGTGGGTGCCAGTTACCAAACACTGCCATGTCGTAGACAGGGGGCTTGGACTACAGCTGATGGAAACACACCACTTACTAATTTAGGTAAACTGGAATTCATGGCTGTCTGACTAAAAAGGGAACAGGCAGAGTCCAGCGGGCCTTGTGATGCTGAGCATGATTTTGCTCATCTTGCTTTGCTACTTCTGTTTAAAACTGGCTCATTCATGCTGAGCCTGGTCCCTTGCACATTTCAATCTTTCAGTTGGGTGTGCATCCAACAGGGTACAAACTGCAAGTAAAGTACCGTCAAGTGCAGGTCGTTATAGCCTCACAATCAGAGAGGAGAGAGAGCTCCTCCCTGTCAGTTCTGGCAGCCACATCAAGGGGAAGAATGCAGACTGACTCATGAGCACTGTGGCCAGGGTGAAGGAGATGGGCTCCTGAAGAAGGCACCAACCTGGGCCCAGGAGAGCAGAGTGCCAGCTTCCTCCAGAACAACTGTGGAATAAAGGAGTTCCTGCCTTCAGATGACAGGGGTAAAAGGAAGTGGGCAAGCAGGAACAGTTAACAGAATCTTGAAAAGGGCTCGTGCTTTCTAAAACAAATGGTTTTTAAAGAAGGGGTCTTGCTATGCAGTCCAGGCTGGCCCTGAAGTCAGTATCTAGTGCAAGCCTCTACCTCACAATTCTCCTGCCTCATTCTCCAGTTACAGGCATGTACCCCCACACTGGTTTGAGCTCTTGTTTTTGAAGCAAATCCATATCCAAGCTATGGTAGGACCCACTGCCCAGCTGTGACATCCCTGTTCTGGGACACACTGTCTAGCTGCCTCTGATATCATATTTCCCATTCTTTTTTCATTTGTATCAGAAATATAATAAACCATTGTGATTTGCTTTCTAGCCTGCAGAAAAGGCCTTTTAGTTCCTTGTCAGCCCATTCACATGGAATTTAATTTAGCCTGATGTTACTTAGTGAAATAGTAGCACAGATAGGAACTATATTAACAGGAATTGCCTTTTATTAATATGAATTCAAATTATATGTATATATATGTACATATATATATTCTTGCATTTAATTGACTTGGTTACAAGGCACCTTGGGAATAATACCTAAGTTCTCCCAGCTGTTTCAAAGCAAAGGGACATATTCCTCTTGTATATTCATCCAAGAATATCAGTAATAACACATTATCAATTTTATTTGGATCCCATGAGTCCAAAAGTTTAAAACATTATTAAAAGGACCCTCACTCTTGCCATCTGGGAGGTCACTTGTCATTCTCTTTTCCATATACCCAAACAAAAAGACAAAGCATCAACAGGCAAAGCCCTTTGCCACAGACACCTCCAGGCTTTTAAATGGCCAAAAGTACCTCGTACTCTCACCAGCCCAACTCAACTTCTAGAGCTGTAGACTCCAAGAACGATGGCTCTGGAGAACCCTGCGCTGGACTGCAGCTTGACACTCACTGCTTAAATCTTTGCTGTCAGGATGCCACGGCCTAAGGTCCCATGCAGGGCTCCACAGAGCAGCCAGCTCCTCTCAGTCAAGAGTCACCACCACCCTTACAGGCTCAGAGCTCCAACCAGAATCTCTCCCCTCACTTTGCATACTGTTGCACATTTTCTTCGTGAAATGCTCACTTCTAGAGGAAAAAAGCAGCAAGGAATGACTAAAGTAATGCCGCCCCCTCCTTTACAGTTTCCCTAGCGCCTCCTCTTCTCCCTCCTCCTCCAAGGAAGCTCAACTGGCAGCTTTGCTGCAGAGGTGTGGCCCTCGGGACAGGTCTTCACAGCTGTCAACAATGCCCTGATTAGCAGTGCTTACCTATTACCAATAATAACATCTGCATGTGAAAAGAGTGTCTTCCAGGGTCTCCCTGAAATGGGCATAAATCAGAAAAGGGTGGATGTGGCTGCTTTAAGGAAGATAGGGTAATGTAGGGACCCTTCCCCTACAACATCCTCCTGGTGTTACCCAATACAAATCAGGCAACAGGAGATAGGCTGTGACACAGAGTAGGGGCTAGCCATGGGAGAGAAAGAAAACAGGACAACACTGTCAACAACTCCCTTCAAAGGGTGAGCAGCCGTGGGCTCTGGGCTTAGTTCCCGGGGTCTTTAATAGTGTGAGCACTGTAGAGTGGAATGGAGCTACTATTCACAGGGAGGCATTTCTCACTCAGCATTGTCCCTAATGGCAAGCAGAGACTTTATGCAATGCTTAATCAAAGAAACAGAAACAATGAATTATGTTTCATTGAGTCTGGGCCTCATAAGAAATGCTCTGTCTGCCGCAGAGAGGACAATCCATGAATGTTCACAGGTGACAGGACTGTTGCTTTGTGAGACATTCTGATGTGATGGTATCTACTGAGTCTGGGAGGGAAAGTAGTTTTCCACTTGAGTGCCTAGGCCACCACAGAACATGCCTGTAGTCCCAGCACTTTGGGAGGCTAAGGCAAGAGGATTACAAGTTTGAGCCCAGCTTGGGCAACATGATGAGACCTTTCTCAAAATTCCAATAACATGGAGGAGGGCATGGGGATGCAGTTGAGTGTGAAGGCCCTGGGTTCAATTCTTAGTACCTCAAAAGGGGTGGGGGTGACTGATGCTGACTGATCAGGGATGTGGGCCAGAGTCCCAGGGTGGCTGCTGCAGTCAGTTGTTGATGTTCCTTTAAGTGAAAGGAGAGTGGATGCTGCTCCACTTCTACAAACATTCAGAATTTGATTTTATTTTTTCCTGCTGAAGACCAGGCGCTGAGGTTTTTACTCCTGTCTACATTGAGGAAAAGGATCTCCTGTGGCTTGTGGAGGAGAATCCACAGTGCATGGGCTTAGATCAAGGTTAGCCTATGTTTTCTTTAACTATTTTAGACTTTGCAGGCCAGTGGGCTCAGGTGTGATGACTCAACTCCGCTGCTGTGGTAGGAAAGTAGCCAGAGACAACAGACACACAAATAGGGTAGGCTGCATGTCAATAAAACTTTATTGACAAAAACAGGCTAAATCCAGTCCTTTGCCATTTGGATTATGAGAAATATGTCCAGGTTGTAATGCATGAATGGAAAGGGATTGTGAAGCCAGGAGAAAATTTCTGTTTGGGAAGGAATTTAGATGCAAGCCTGGAAAGTGCCTTTTGAAGTGATGGAGAATCCTGTAGTTCTGAGACCTGAAATATGCAGTGTGATTTTTAAAACATGCAGTGCATGTTTAAGTAAAAATTAAAATTTATTAGAGTAAAAGACATATTTCATTAATTCTCTTCAAAATACTACCCCTCACTTGGGACACAATTTTTAAAAAGCATTTTAAATATTTTATTAGTACACGTTTGCAGGGCATGATGATTACACTCATTGTGGGGAGCTGGAACCTGAATATAACACATCTTAATTCATTTGCCTTCCCCTTCCCCTTTTCTCCCTTCCTCCTCTGTCAACTTCCAACACAGTTATCTCATCATTCTTGCCACTTTCTGAGCCGTTCTGGAAATCCTCTTTGGTGAGTGGCTTTTCCTGGCTGCCTCAATGTCCTGAATTGATTCAAACTGTTTACAGATATTTCTGTCAAATAAAGACACGGTGGTGTCCTTGTTACACCTTATTCACTGGCCTTTTGCAGATTTTGGCTCTTCCCCAAAGTTAAAGTGATGTGAGAGGTAAATCGTTGACTTAGTTCAGGACACTGAGGTAACCACAACACTGTGACTACAGACATGAGAAAGGACTTTAAGAGTGGCTTCAAAAAGTGGCAGGAACGATGAGATGTGTCCAGAGTGACAGAGCATATTCTGAGGGGCATTAATGGCAATGTGTCTTTTACTGTAATACATTTTTAAAATTTAAATATTCATCATATTTTTGATCCTGTCACATATTCCTTCTGACTACCAATCAATAGTGCAATTCTGGACTCCTCCATGAGCTCTCTCTAGGTTTGTTGAAAAGTAAACCATGGAACCCCTGTAATACAAAACTCCACTGGCACTTGGGGAACAGAACAAAGTGCTGAGCCATGATGCTGAGCTATGATGAAACAAAACATAGCACATGGGCATTTTCAGTGAAGAATAAAATGAGAAAACAAAGTCACACATGTGTCAGGTGCATTGCAGGAGCTGGACAGGTGGGTCTGGGTGGGGCCAGACAGAGGCAGCTGTCCTGAGAAGGGCCAGCAGCATTTGGAGACAGCTGCAGATTTCTGGCAGGACAGAGCCACTCTTACAGCGAGGATGGCTCCAAATGGGAAAAATTTCAAGTAGAGAAGGCAGAAGTCTGGAAGTCCACCCAGGTCCACAGGAAGACTATGGCTTGGCATGACTTTTTACAGTGGCCACGTGAAGCATAGCTTTGCAGACAGATTCCACCCAACCTATGTAGCACCCGCCTCTGCCCTGGCCTGCCTTATGACCATGGAGAGCTTTTACCCCTTTTAAGGCTCTGGCTTGTTCTTTGTAAAAACTGAGAAGAAAAACACCTTTACCCTCAGGTTCCTCATGAAAAACACGCGTGTTGCATCTAAAGGGACAACTCAAGGCAGAGTGGTTTTTCTGTAAACGGTGCTTGTGATCATTCCGCCATTATCCCTGTCTCAGCAGGAAGTAGCCTCTCGCTTGGTTCAGCACTTCTTTGTGAGGCAGAGGCCACAAAAAGAAGAAGTAATAGATTGCTAACAAATTCTGGCTTGATCTTTACCTTGGAGCTCAATGTAATTTCTCACTTGCACAGTAGAGAAACGTTAAACAAGAATTCATAAACATACGCCCGCGCCCGCCAGAGCTTGTTCTCGTCGACTGACCAGAGTCCGCGAATTCTCCGCTGCGAGCCCCTCCAGACCGCCCAGACCTCAAGTAAAGAGCAGCATTGCTTTCTATCCTTTGAAAACACTAAGAATATGTCCCTGCATCAGTTTTTACTAGAGCCAATCACCTGTCATGCCTGGAACAGAGACCGTACCCAAATTGCCCTTAGCCCCAATAATCACGAAGTTCACATCTATAAGAAGAATGGGAGCCAGTGGGTGAAAGCTCATGAACTCAAGGAGCACAACGGACACATCACAGGAATTGACTGGGCTCCCAAGAGCGATCGCATTGTCACTTGTGAAGCCGACCGCAATGCCTATGTCTGGAGTCAGAAAGATGGTGTCTGGAAGCCAACCTTGGTGATCCTGAGGATTAACCGCGCAGCCACTTTTGTGAAGTGGTCCCCTCTAGAGAACAAATTTGCTGTGGGAAGTGGAGCACGACTCATTTCTGTTTGTTACTTTGAATCTGAAAATGACTGGTGGGTAAGCAAGCACATTAAAAAGCCGATTCGCTCTACAGTCCTCAGCTTGGATTGGCATCCCAACAATGTTTTACTTGCAGCAGGATCCTGTGATTTCAAGTGCAGAGTGTTTTCTGCCTACATTAAAGAAGTGGATGAAAAGCCAGCCAGTACACCCTGGGGCAGCAAGATGCCTTTTGGCCAACTGATGTCAGAGTTTGGTGGCAGTGGCACTGGTGGCTGGGTCCATGGAGTCAGCTTCTCTGCCAGTGGGAGTCGTCTGGCTTGGGTCAGCCATGACAGTACGGTGTCTGTTGCTGATGCCTCAAAAAGTGTACAGGTCTCCACTCTGAAAACCGAGTTCCTGCCACTCCTGAGTGTGTCATTTGTCTCTGAGAACAGTGTTGTGGCTGCTGGCCATGACTGTTGTCCGATGCTCTTTAACTATGATGACCGCGGCTGCTTGACCTTTGTCTCCAAGCTTGACATTCCAAAACAGAGCATCCAGCGCAACATGTCTGCCATGGAACGCTTCCGCAACATGGACAAAAGGGCGACGACTGAGGACCGTAATACCGCTTTGGAGACACTGCACCAGAATAGCATCACTCAAGTGTCTATTTATGAGGTGGACAAGCAAGATTGTCGCAAATTTTGCACTACTGGCATCGATGGAGCCATGACAATTTGGGACTTTAAGACCTTAGAGTCTTCAATCCAAGGCCTCCGAATAATGTGAAGCTGAGCGACCCTGTCATCCAGCATGAGAACGGCGGCTGAGCCCAGCCCTGCCATTCGCATGATGGTGAGGAAAGCCAGCCCAAGGAAACACTGTAACACATACCGTGCAAATATTGTGTGTTTTTGTTTGAATATAATTGGTGAAAGTGTTGGTTTTTTAAAAAGCAGCAATGGTTTGGTTTTGTTTTCGCCATTTCATTCCATTCTTGACCAAAGTTTCTCTTTAAATAGTTTATTATGGAATTGTCACACTAACTTAAAGGAAAGGTTGAAGAAGGTATGTAAATTGTCTGCTAGAAAATTAAATAAAAATCCTGAATGTTAAAAAAAAAAAACAAAACATAAAAACCAAGACAAACACAGAGATGGCTCGACACAGCTCACTTCTCTGTGTGCCTCAGAAAGCAGGGCCATTACCATGCCATTGCTCTTTAGATAGTCAAGGGGCTGACCAAGTGGCACAGTGGCCACCACCATCCAGTCACCTTTACATCCAGATGTTTACACATTATCTACCCTTGCCCTTCACAATCAGGTTGTGACCTCACTCTCCACTTTGGGAGGAAGCCTCATTGGTATAAAAAAAGCCAGTTAGGGTGTGAGCTGATATGGGGCATAAACCAGCCCACTGGGAAGAATCTCAGGTCTATCCACTTGGAATTCAGGGTAAGCTTCTTCTCTCCATATGTAAAGTACAGAAGTAGGGACTAATAGACCACATCTAGTCTTGATATTATAAGGAAGACAGTTTGACAACAAAGTCTACGTGTGGGAGCCTGGAGTGGAGACAGGGTCAGCCTCTTGATCACACCTCACCTAAAGCCCAAACTCTTTGGATTTCTCAATTACACAAGCCAATAATACTCTCTACTGCTTAAACAGTTTTAATTGGGGTTTCTATAGTTCATATGGGTTCTTCTACTTTCAGAATGCCCCATGCCAACAAGAACCCCACCCTTTCCTCTAAAGGATCGTATTTCCTGACAGCAATGCAATTTCCTAGTACACAGTGGCGGTCCTGGCCCGAGGCCCACCGGCTGCACAGCAAAAGGACAAAGGGGAAAAGCCCAACTTGGGCAGCTTCCCACCTCTGTCCCTCTGCCACATCTTGCCCCTGACCATTCCTCTCTATCCTGACACTCCTTTGGGAATGCTTTCCATCACCTGATTAACTTCAAATTTCCAAAAGTAGGGCTGATTCCAGCTCTGAAATTCTGGTAATTCCTGTGCCAGGGTCTTGGCATCCTGTGTCAGAAAGTATACGTGCATGAGTGTGTAAAAGATGTGTGCATGAGACAGTGCATGAGCAGATGAACAAGCATCAGTGTGAGTGTATGTGGGAATGTGTGTGACTATAGACAAGGTGCAAACCAGCTGTTGTGGAAAAGTGTGCCACCAGGGGCAGGCTGTCAACTGACACCTTCTGAAGACAGGAAGTAGGACGGACCTAGAAATTGCCACAAAGAAGGAAAACAGCATGCATTTTATGTTTAAGTCACAATGTCCCCTTTAATAATAGTAGAGCCTGGGAAGTTGTGGGAAAACAGAAGAAAGAAATCACTTTTTTATTATAATGGAAAACTACTTTAGACAAATGGTTGAAAAATCTATACGTGGTCTACAGAAAAAGAAACCCAAGGAGCAGGTAGAATTCCCAAGGCTCAGGAACTGTCTTCTGAGATAAGTGAAAGAGCAGACCTGGTCGAGAGGGGAGCACTTATTCAGCTCTGCGAGCAGCCAAGCCAACAAAATGGCCCCGTGTAGCCAGAACTCTGATTTTAAAGCCAACTCCATCAGGACAAGCCATCCCAATTAGAAATGATTCCAATTTTCTGCACAGCAATACTAACTCACATGCTGCCTGAACAGTAACTCAACAAGATATTACCGATGCTATAAATTCTCTATTGCTTCTTTTGCTTGGAGAAAGTTTAAGTTAGGACTTTAAGTTCTTGTTCTTACAGATATGACTCAACTCAGGAAAACTACCATTGCCTACCTGCAGCTCTGCGTGCGCCCAGGTACGCCTGGGTAATATGAATGCATTGAGTAACACTGTTTGTACCTGAGATGGAGAAGGATGCGCTGACAGCAGTGGCTTTCTGAACTGTATTTTTCTTCCCACAGGATATGAATCATTCCAAGCCTAATCCCTCAGCAGAGTAAATCTCTTTGTCAGAAGCATGAGGAATCCAAAATGCTCTGTCTCGTGACTTCATAAAAATATTTGACTACTGAGTAAAGTCTCCAGTTCCAAGGCAGATTCTGCCAGACTCTTGCTAGAGGGAACTTTTAACAGTCCGCTCAATAAAGGAGGGAGCAATTCACATACTGTGGATAACTGTCTAGGGATGTGATTATAATATAATTCACACTGAAATTCCTGTAATGATAAACTTACATCAAATAGAGTTCCAGGATACATTTCTTACAATGTAAGATATGCAAGGCCTAGGCATTTGAACTGTTATCTACATCAAATCAGAACAAACCCCTGGATGAATAAGATAGTCCTTTGTTCAAAGATATTCCCTCTAGAGGTCAAAGAGAAATTCATTTGATTTTCTGTTTAAGCTACAAATGGCTACAAGCTCACCAGGAATTCATATATTCTAGGCAACAAATTACTCAGGTTGTCTGAGATTCAGACCTTAAAATTAGTCCCCCTAATAATTTAGGTTTCACTAGGAAGGGGTGAACTCGGATGAATGCTGAAGTTGGGGCCCAGGGCTGGAAGAAGAGGCAATCAGAGGATCTCTGAGAGTAACGATGATGGAGAATGCTGGTGACAAGCTCCTCAACTGTGCCAGATCCTCCAGGTTCAGCAGGCCTGCAGATACCACAGCCTTGTCTGAGGTTACCTTACCAGTGGTGAGTCTCAGAGTGATCATGGGTCCTCTGGTCCCATACAGTAGTTTAGTTATACCTCTATTACAGCAATGCCCGTGGTCTGTGAAAATGGTTCACTCCCATATTCTTGATACCTTATCTACTGCCTAGAATATACAGGAATATACTGAGATGGAGAAGTGATTCATTTCTTTTCTCTAATAGCTTTTAATACTCTGCTCTTGTGCTGAATTTCTTAAATCTTAATTATTATATGCTTTGGTGTACATTTATACTGGTCATGGCTAATTGGAGTTCTATACGCCTCACTTATTTGTCAATGTCTTTTTCCATGTTTAGGAAGTTTTCTGCCATTACTTCTGTCTTCTGTGACCATGACTTTTATGATGTTTACTGTCTCTTGCTTTCTCACTGATTCTGATCAATCTTATTTGGTTTCTCTTTGTACCATCTAGCAGCTATTGGATTGATTTTTCATGGCCCTTAGCTATATAAAAATAATTTTTTTTTTTTTTTGGTAACAGGAATTGAACTCAGGACCTCATGCTTTTTGGCAGGTGCCGTGCAGCTGAGCTATATCCCCAGTGGCTTCTTGCTATTTTTAACAAATATTTCTTTTCATGGTCACTAACCACTACCCTGTCTTTTAGGTCTGATGTTCTGTCCTTAACTTGGTTTAATCAGCTGCATATACTTTCAAGAATTTTTAATTTCCTGGATATCTGTTTGCATCTGTTTCACAGATTTTCTTTCTTTCCTATGTTGGGCATTTATGGTTTCCATTTTTTCCACTAAACTCTTCTATTTTTTAAATCTGTGTCTATCCTTCATTTTGATCAGCATAACTTTCTCTCTTTTTCTTTTCTTTTTTTATTTTTTCTTTGTTTTTTTCAGACAGGGTCTCATGCATTCAACATGAACTAACTAGTTCAGGCTGGTCTCAAACTAGTTCAGGCTGGCTGAACTAACTAGTTCAGGCTGGTCTCAAACTCACAATGCTCCTCCTGCTTCAGCCTCCCAAGTGCTGGGATTATAGCCATGTGCCACCATGCCTGGCTCTTTTTTTTTTTTTTTTTTTTGTCTTTTTAAGACAGGGTGTCATTGTGCAGTTCAGGCTGGCCTTGAACTCACTTTGTAGCCAAGGCTGGTCTCAAATTCGTGATGTTTCTCCTGCCTCAGTGACCTAAGTGCTGGCATTACAAGGGTGTGCCACCAGCCCAGCAACATCATCCTTTTTTTCACCTGAGAGATTTTTTTTTCTAATTTCATTTTCTCTATGTCCCCATTAATATGAGTGTTTCTTTCTCCTTTCTTTCTTTCTTTCTTTCTTTCTTTCTTTCTTTCTTTCTTTCTTTTTTTTTCTTTCTTTCTTTCTTTCTCTCTGCTGCTATCAATGCAGAAAGTTTAAACAGATGACTTCTGATTTCTTCTATTTCATTTCCTTCTGGACTTGTCCTGGGTGTGCTGGTCTGGGTTGCATTTTGCTTGTGTGTCTTGTCATTTTCTATTTTTTATTTTAATTTGTTTTCTGTGTTGATGCCTATAAATTGCCTCTTGTAGATAGCTTTGTCACTGGTATTGAGGCTCCCTAGGAAATTCCAGTCCCCAGACATGTCTTCTATGTGTAGCTGGCTCTTTGTCTTTGTGTCTGTTCCCAAATCCTACCTTCCCAATTTATTAGGGATGAGTAGTTGCTGTCTATTTGGCTCACTACCCAGTGCTTTGGTACTGGACTATGGTGATGGGCATAGACAATCATAGTGTTGCCACATAAAGGAGAAAAACTGATTTACAACGGTACAACACCCTGGCTAAAGTAGTACAATTAGCAACCACAATCGCATCAAGTACAGCTAAAAACTGACAAACTGACAAAGATTAATTTGATACCTTAAACCATAGAAACAAGATCTCCTCTCCAACAGAGGGAGTGCTCACCTCCACTCATTGCTCCTCCGCGCCCAAGGCTGCTTAAATTCCACATGTGGGCATCCCACTCTCACACCACTGGTCACAGGGCAGGAGAGGTCATGCTGGCCCACCTTTACCACCACCACTCTGTTCCCTAACCTTGCTGCCCCTAGAGTTTCCAGTTAGCCTCTCCAGTGAACAACAAAAACAAAAACACCAAACACTTCCCCTTGCCAGAAGAAAATAACCTGTTGGCCCACTGAGAGGGAGCAGTTCCCTGGTCACTTGCCCTTGTGTGTGCTGGTGAAATCTGCTGCCAGGCTGCAGTGTCCTCTGCTTGGCAGAAGGCAAAAGAGTCACGGGGCCTTATATCCCAAACCTATACTGTGTGGCTTGAGTTAGCGGCACTATTTCTGTCCATCCATTTTTTTTTTCAAACTTCCCAGTGTGGTGGTCCTGCTCTGCCTGCAGCCCTGTGGGCTGGATCACCACTTTATTAAGTCTTGTGTCTATGTTTTGTTTTACCTACAAGTGTCTTATTTCAGACTCACTTTGGCATCCAGATGTAGGTCTTTTCCTTAGTGTGTTTTTAGTTGATTTTCTGAGTCACCCAACACAGCCTTTGCCTCTATTCAGCCATGTTGAATCAAGGGCAATTTTTTTGAATGAGTGGATTAAAGACACTAAACTAGATCAACACATGAAACTATGAAGCCAGTCAGTAATATTGATAAAAGTAATCATTAATATTCACTGAGCACTAATGACCTAAATGCTTATACGTTTTATCATCTCATGTACTCTCCTAATGACTATAATGTAGACATTATTATCTCTCTTCATTTTACAGTTAAGGAAACTGAGGCACACAGATGTGAAATAACTTCCTTAAAATTACTTAGCCTGGTCTTGATGCCTGGCAATCTGATGTTAGAGTTAGGTAAAATCTTGCACTGTATTTCTCTTTATCTTATCCTGAAGAGCAATCATGCTTGGGTTCTCATCAAATCTCAAATCCTTTTCCACCACACTGCTTTTCTCAAAACTGTTTCTATATGGCTACAAGTCACTATAACCCCACTTCATAACAAAGCTTTATAACAAAGCTTCACCAAATGTCATCAAATCTCAGAAGTGCTTTTGTGAGGTACAGAGAGCCCTGCCTGGTGCCCATTTTGGTCTAGGAAGTTTATATTTGCAATCCCATGGAAAAGTTACTGGAATTCCAGTAAGTTAATTCCAATCTATCACTTTCAGTGCAACCCATGTTGAGAATAAAGACGCTAAGACATATTTATAGTTATGCGGAGTCAAAGGCATTCTAAGTCCAGCCAAGATTGTGGTTCACTGGAACAATGGTCTCAACGCAGGGCCAACCCCCGGCTTTATTACTTCTTGACAAGGGGAGTGGCTTGATGAGTGGGTAGAAGAGTGGCGTGAAGTACCTGAGTACCATGAGCTGGGCTAGTAGCTGGCCTGGAATTCTGGCCTGGAATTACATCTGCAAAATGCAGAAAGAAGGATACGCAGAAGGAATAATCTGCATAACACAATTTTGAGGTAGTATCTAATGTTTTGGGGCTGGTGCATCAGCTCTGATGTGCAATCTTTTAGGCCCTGTTAAGTCACAGCCTCTTTCTCACACGTTTTTTGGGAATTGTGGGGCAGAGAAACAGCGACAGTCACCTTGCTTCAAAGCCTACACATCAGCACCTTGGCCAGACAGATTTACATTGCTTAAAGCCAATTGACAGGCTAAGGAAATGGCCTGACCAGCTCTGTACATATCAACTCATGGACATAGGGTCCAGTTTAGCCAAAATGGAGATAATTGCTATTTTTTCAAGGACAGCTATTCAGGTGGTCCTCCATAAAGAGTGAACAAATATACAGCATACATGAAATAACAAACGTTCCTATCTTCATCCTTTAAGGTTTAGAACTTGTCTTGATTGCTTTAATAATCTCAAGGGAATGTGAAAATTCACCACATATCAAAAAGATATGCAGCATTCCACGAAGTCACAAAATTAAGACAATAAAACCCTGCATCTCACACGCTTACAGCTCCAGAGGAAAAGAAAATTATGCAAAAGGCTTGAAAAAGAAGGGGAGAGAATTTTCTATTTGTTTAATTTTTTCTGTGTACACTAATGCCATTCTATTCCCTCAGGGATTTGAAACCTGCTGGAATTTCTGGATTCTGGGCTTTGTTGGGATTTCCATTACACTGAATGTGATTTATTTTAATAAGCGTGACGTTAGCCTGGAGAAGAAATATACACGTGGAATGATTTCAACTATATTTCTCAAGACACATGCTTCATTTCCAGAGGCAGAGTGGAAAACACAGTTGTATTTCATTCATACACACAAAGAGCGCGCTTCCAGAAAAAGGTGGTTACAGGTAACAGATGCTTATCAAGAAAGAACCATAAAATCCTGTATAAAACACACAATATCCTCCTCAGATACCACATGCAAGAGGAAATAATACACTGCTTTAACAACAGGAAAGCACAGACAAAACATGACTGTCCATCAAGTAGACAATAACACAAACCAGACTTGGGGAAAAAGCACCAAACAGTTCTGTGCAGAAAGTATGCTCCCTTTCTCCTTTAATGAATTTATTTTATGTGGCCGAGAGCCACATTTCTCAGAAAATAGATGGTTCTTCCTTTCAGCAAAGGAAAATAATGCTTCCTTTTAATTAGAAGGTGTTCCTTCAATGCGAGTCCCGTAGTGCAATGGCCAAGGAAGTCAATGGTAATCATAGATCTCCTACTAGGTGGAATCGATAGATGCTATTCATTGCTGCAGGTGAGTGGTACATTAAGTTGAGGTGATATGTAGCACATTTCAAGGGACTGCATTTTAACACCATCACAGCCACTGCCTGGGGGAGGGCCTATGTTCAGGGACTGGACTCAGCCAGTCTTTTGGGAAGCAGATGAGTCCTCTTCGAGGGTCATCCATGGTGGAGGTCTTTCTAACTTTGACTTCTACATAGAGTGCGACCCACAACTCACAAGCGTTTTAAGGCACTTACCACTGTTCAGTGGGAAAAAGGATTATTCAGATCTGTACCTTGCAAACAGGTAGCTATGAGTCAACCATTCAAATGGAGGTAGAAAATCTCCAGGACAGCTATTCGAGGTTGGTCAATTGCCTACAAAGGGAGCCTGGTCAACTGGCAAACAGATCTACATCCCTACTTGTTATATCATTTCAAGCCTTATATACCTGGCCTTCAAGTGTCTTCTGTGTCCACGGTCAGTTCCCAAACACCTCTTCAGTATCCCTTTGCCTGGCTCCCCACTTCCCTCCAGTCCTCCAGTGCACAAGATCACATGGTCCCACAGCCTCTGCACAGGCTTGCACTTCCAAGTGGGACCCTTAACTTTTTGCCCCTTCTGGTTGAGTCCTACTCAATTGTTAACTCTTATGCTCAGCAGGAAGCTGTTTTTGACCAACCAAGGCCAACTTCACTTGCTAAATAACCTCCTAGAATTGCACTTTTCCTCCAGATTCATCTTAGTTTGCAATTACACAATCATTCACAAGACTGCTGAGTTTTTTGTCTTTTTCGTGGAGCTATGGGTTTTTAGAGAGTAGGGACTACTTTCTGATTTTGTTCTCTATTGTATCTCCATCCCTCATGACTTCTTTGCAGGATCAAGACATATTTGTGAAGACATACTCAAAGCATTTGTTTGATTTAGTAAGAAACAGATTTTTAAAAAAAATAGTAGTGCGTGGACTGAGAGTGTATTCAATGCAGTGCACCTGGTTAGAATGGGTGAGGCCCTGGGTTCTTTTCCTGGCCCAGAAAAGGAAAGGGGAGAGGAAAAGGGTGAAGAAGAAGGGAGGGGGAGGGAGAGGGACAAAGAAAGGCTAGCAACTCATCTTGTATAATCACTTATACAAAAGTAAAGTAGCTCAGTACAGCACTCCATCCCTCCAATGAGAAACATTAAATTTGGAGTTCTATATGGGGAGAGCACTTTTGGCTTTGACCATCATTTGATGCTAAGCAACACAAGACCAAATTTTCTGCCTACTTTTAAATAAGGGCATCGTTTTACAGCTGGCTTTGTGGAGTGAATTTCTATACAAGCGTTCTGAATGATGCAAAGCACACGCTCCAAATCTTATCGGAAGAAATATTGTTTTGTAAATTAAGTTGAAATGTGTTGGAATTTAGTCAATCAGGTTGTCTTCAGGATCAAAAATCTCAAATGGAACACTGATTCTAAGTCAGATCTGGCCATGGCATTAGTTTCTTACGACTACTGCAACAAAGTACTATAAAATGAGTGGCTTGAAAAGCAGAAAATCATTCTCTCATAGTTCTGACAGTGAAAAGCCCAAGATGAGCTTGGCTGGGCTGAAATCAAGGCCATTCTCCTTCCCAGGCTCCAGGAAGAATCAAGTCCTTGCATCTTCCAGCTTCCGGTAGCTGCTAGCAGGCCCTGACTTGTGGTCACATCACCCCAATCTCTGCCTCTGTCTTCACATCGCCTTCTGTGTGCTTCTCTAACTCTCTCTTATAGGACACTTGTGATGGCGTGTAGGGCCCATTCAGATAATTTAGGGTAATCTCCCCATCGCAAGAACTGTAACTTAAGTCCCATCTACCAGGCCTTTGGTATGTACAGCAACATGCACTGGTACCAAGAATTAGGATCTGATATCTCTGGGACCGCTCTTCCAACTACTACCTCCATCTTTTTCAACCATAAACATATACTATAAATACATTACCCACTACAGTGGTAGGCAGATTTCTAGCACGGGCCCTAGATATCCATACCAGTGTAAACCATGCAGTTAGAGTTTGTGACTTGCTTCTAGCCAAAAGAAGGTGACAAAGATGAAGGAATGCCACTAAGCCTGGTGAGACCCTAAGCAGAGGACTCAGTTAAGCTGTGTCCAGGCTCCTGACTCACAGCAACTGTGAGATAATAACGGTGTGTTGTTTATGCCTTTAAATTTGTGGTAGTTTGGTATGTGGTTTGCAAAGTGTTTATTACCAGATGAGCAGCAGGGAAGGGTAAGCACCAAGTAAAGAGTCAACTGCATCAAATGCCCACACAGCAAAGTACTTAGGAAGAAACATGTGTTGCATAAGTGAGATGACTGAGAGCCAGAAAATGGATTTACATTAACTGGAAAATATACTGGGGGATGGATGTGAGGAAAATTTAGAAATGGAAAAGAGAGTTTCAGCCAGCTCTTTTCAGTTAGGGCTAGAAATCCAATGGAACGGGCCAACACAAGCATTAATAAATAAGTCCAAAAAACAGGAATGTGGAAAGTTTGTTGGCTGGCTTAACTGCAAAGTTGAGGTACCTGGCTTTAGGCACTGGTACTTCTCCATCTTTCCTTGTCTCTCAGTTCTTTTTCTTTGGTGTTGACCCCACTCTCCCCAGAGCATTCCAATGGAGCCAGTGGTCAGTCACTTGTAGGTGCAGCTGACTGCAAGTTCTTCTGTTATCTGCTACTGGCTCTGCCTGGCCATATCTGAGACACATGTCCACCTCTGACACAAGGAACCAAGGGAATAGCACTACTTAAATCAAAAGGAAGGGTGAGGTTCTCTACCTAGATGCTGGGCTGGCAAATTCACAGGTGACCACAGCCTACCATGCAGCACGGCCGAATTTCCTGGTTGCTAGCTCTATGTTTGGAAAAAGGCTGAGAGAAGCTGTTTCAAACCAACAACCCAAGAGTTAAGAGGTAAGTGGAGGCTCCTACACATAATGTGCCTAGTAAAGCTTGCAGATGGAAATGTAGGAAGTGATATGGCGGATAAAAGTGGGTTCAGGGAGTTGGCCTGCTGGAGCTTACAAGGTGGCCACTGGGAAGGCTTCTAGAAGGGAAGCCTCAAACAAACAGAGTTAAAAAAGCAGAACCCCTTTCTAGCAAAAGCCTTTAAGATTTATGAAAAGGGATGCCCTCAAAAAGCGCTGTATCTTTCACATCTATAAACAATTGCTATTTTATTTTACATTCAGTGTCATATTTATTTCTACAAACAATAGTAGGCATTTGGACATTTGAGGAAATTCAGGCTCAGGAGGTTAAGTGACTTTCCTGAGGTCACCTGACCAAGCAATTGGCAGAGTGAGGTCCAGTCCAGGTGACTGTGTCTCCAGAGCCACCAAGCTGAGCATTCTCCTTCTGAATCAGGCTGACCTGATCAGGTCATGAGAATGGAGAAACACCCAACAACAATGAACTCCCCAGCTGTGAAAGACTATTTGAAAGCTGCCTTTGGGGATTAAAGTTGCTACTTTTATATCAGGCTAAGATTCAGTTGACCAGAACTCTGGAAGAAAGTCAGAAGTTCTTCAGAAAAAGCAAGCTGCACCCCAAGAAGCAGAGGAACTGTGTAAAGCAGGAACCCTAGAGAATGCAGCTGGCAGCTATTCTGTGGTGGGGACCTATGGAAACGTCAGAGGAAACCATGGAGGGGAAGTCAGGGTGGAAACAGCCAGGGAAATTCAGGACTCCCTCCCTCCCACGCCCTCACTCCATTGTGGCTTCCACTGGGTCAGCACAGAGGGGAAGAACACAGAAACCTCACCCGCCCCATGGCCAGCCAGCTCACGGCCAGGAAATAGGGAGACTAAGAAGCAAGACCACACTGATGCACAGCCAGGTGTAGCATCCCCCATCCTCTCCATATGGCCAGATACCATGTCCACACCTCCACACACCCAAGCAGAGTGTGGTACTCCTGCCCCAGCCCAGCACACCAGAGATTTCTATCAGCGCCCCATGGAGAGAGGGTGGTAACACAGACCAGGATTCTGGTACCAGCATAACTGTTCATCACATGATGACCTCAGTTTCCCAGGGGAGAAGCTGAAGTTGCATCAGAGTAGGAGTCCCTGATGGTTGATACATTGTGTCAACTTGAAAGGATCAGAAGTTTAAGCAACTAAGTGACTCAGCAGGGAGCCAATGTCCTTACTTTGTAAACACCCTCAGCAGTGTGCAAGAGGAGGGGCAGAGAAGGCCTGGCTTGAGTGCCTGCTTAGGGTATAAGGGAGGAGAACAGGCTTCTTCTCTGCTCCTGTTTTCTGCCACCTTCAACTCTTGCCCCTGTGCCATGCCACCCTGCCTTGGAACCAGCTGATTATGGACTTAAATCTCCTCAAACTGTGAGCTAAATACACCTTTCAGTAAAAGAAAAGTAACTGAGACAAGAGTCCACATGCAAATGTCCACAGAAGCCAGGCAGCCAGACTGAGGAGCACAATGGAGGGAGTCATGGAGACCAAAGACCACATTCCTTTTTCAGCCAGGACATCCTTGGTGCTTCCAAATGTTCTGATTTTCTACGATAGGCCAGAGTTCCAACCTTTATATAACTTTCCCCAATCTCTATATGTTGGCAAGAAATCAGGCCTTTGGGCCAGTTTGCAAGAGTGAATCTAAAGGGAATTGTTTCACAGCCACTAGTCACATAATTATATCTACTTAATTAAAACTGAACAAAAATAAAAACTCTAGCCCCTCCGTTACACCAGCGCGCCCAACTGTTATCAGCCACAGGCGTTCATGGCTGCCATATTGAATGACACAGGTGTGGCCCGCATCCATCTTCACAGAACATTCTCAGATAGCGTAGGTCTAAATGATCACTAAGATAACTTTCAGCTACTGAGACTCAAAGACAGAATGGACCAAGCTTTAATGTTTCCATCAATATAAAATCAAGCTGCTGGGGTTTCACTGCATAATCCCAGTGCAGAGCAGACTGGGCCCCAGATTTATCCTCACCCTGATGGGCGTTTCAGTTAGTGCCTACAGATTTTCTAACAGAAACGGCCTCAAGCTTTCTTGTCTATTCCAGCATAGGAAGGATATAGGGTTTTGTAACTTGCAGGAGTCTGGAATTTAAATTTATATTAAGAGGAAGAGGTGGGGTATGGAGAAGGCAGAAGCCCTGTTTTATGCTCTTAGCACTTATCCATCCTCTGCCAGGTGAGACCTCATTTCCAGATAGAGCTTGTAACTCCTGCAAGAACACCCTTCAATGTGACAAATACCACTCTTAGATCCATGGGCATCAAACCAGCTAATTTTTCTTTTTTTCCCCCCGTGGTACTAGGGGCTGAAGTGGGACCTTTGCACTGAGTTACATCTCCAGGCTCTTTTATTTTTTGTTTTTGAGGCAGGGGCTTATTAAGTTATTAAGTTGCCCAAGTTGGGCTCAAACTTGCCATCCTCATGCCTTAACTTCCCATAGGCTGTATCAGACTTTGCTATAAAGAACTAGATAGCAGTTATTTTCAGCTTTGTGAGTAATGAGGTCTCTTAAGGCAACTGCTATACATGTCCTAGGTCTGAAAGCAGCCAGAGACAATATGTAAACAAATGGGTGCGGCTGTGTTCCAATAAACCTCTATTGTAGAACTACAGTGTAAATTTCATGTAATTTTCATCTGTCAAATGAATAGTCATTTGATCCTCAACACTACCATTTAAAAATGAAAGCACAATTGTCAGCTGAGGATGGTACCAAAGCAGGAAGTGTGCAGGGCCTGGCCCACCAGCAGTAGCTGCAGAGCCCTGACTGCAGCCTGTGAGCTCTGTCCTGGAGAGCTGCGGCCGCGGCAAGGCAGGGAAGCTGAGTGCTGCCACATGCATGCGATCCTACAGACACCTGACCAGTGTAGATTCAGACTGAGCCGATGCTGCTCAGGAGTGGGGAAAAGCACCGCACAGGCCCTTTTCCGTCACATGATTTTACTGACATAGTCAATCCACGTTTTTCATGGATTGTATATCTGCCTGCTTTCTAAAATTCATTTGTGCCACCTAATCAAAACCTGAGGTCCTTCTGTGGTCACTTTCTGACTTGTGCTACAGCAGCAAAACCTCTGAGCTCTCACTTCCAACTGAGGCCTAACTAGAGTATGCCCTGCCTTCTCGTTTTCGTGTTCATGTTACGCATGTGTTCTTTTCTGGGTCTATTTAATGCATGTTTTCCATACTTTTGAGCTTCTTCTTGCTAATTTTGACATTTAAAATGGCCTGCAAGCATATTGCTCAGCTGCTGAATTAGCTCGGAGCAGAATACGTACGTCCCCCTAAAAAATTCATATATTGAAGCCTAATCGCCACCTAGGTCCTGAGGACAGAGGTCTCATGAATGCGATTTCTGCCCTTATAAAAGAGGCCTCGCCTCCTCCGCCAAGTGAGGGCACAACCAGAAGGCAGCGTGTGTGAATGCAAGCCCTCACCCCACATCGCATCAGCGGTGTCTTGGGTTTGATCTTCCCTATCTCTGTGCTGTTTATAAGACATCCAGTATATGGCATTTTGTTTTAGCAGCCTAAACATACCAAGTCAATTTTTAAATAAAAGGCCATAGAGTGCTTGCAACAAAACCCAAAACCAACAAAACAATTCAAACTCAATAAGTTTCATTCAGGAATGAGTTGTAGAGCTGCTGGCCAATGAGTTCAAAGCCCTTTAAGTTAACAATGTATATTTAACAAAGCGTTTTTAACAGAAACACATTCAAAGCAAGGTTATGTACTGATTGGCTAAAGAGAATGTTGTAGTTCCCCCAGGACTGATGTTTCAGTATTGGCTAATTCAGTGGTTGTGGTGACTTTATAGAATATAGCTTCCTCAAATAATGAAAATTATACATATTTTTAATGACATAATGAGAAGTTACTGTGATATTCTGTCTTTTCCCCTCCTCGATCTTGTAAATTATATTTAAGGTTTAGCAAAAACAGTTGAAGCTATTTTAAATGAGGGTTTGGGTTTTTTCATAATGTTAGGCTTCCACAATTCCCTGGATCTGGTTTCCCACTTAAATGAAATTATCTGATAGATGACATAGGAAACAATTTTCAAAATATTCTGTGCTTATAGGTAATTTATTTGCCAGCTCACAAACTATGTTCCAAATAGTGAGATATTTCATGCAGCACGCCAGAACTTGGCTGATGACCATTTTGCCCTGTTATAAATACTCAATGTAGTTTCACAGTCTGTGTGAATGGCACGACACATCAGTCATAGGAAGCATTCACTGCATGTAGCAACCAGGGTCTTACAGGAGACCTGTCACCTTTATTATTGGCTCTGGATGTAATTTTCATCTGCAAACACAGCATCAGATGCACTGGCATTGTCATTTGAGAATGCATCACATGGGTGGCCCAGCAGGGGAAGTTATTTGGAAAACAGAATGTTGGGGAGCTGATTCTTGTGAGAGCTGAGATTCAGGTAGAGCCACAAGGAAGTTTCACATGCATTTAGGCAAATAATTAGGAAGTATGCTGACGTGCCTCTGGGACACACACACCTGCCCTCCCCCTGTGTGGACGGCACTAGCTTTACTATCTTTCTGTACTGCAGATGTGATCACCGGTGTTAAGCTCTTCATCGTGGCCTTGCCTTCTTCCCCAAGCATTTCTGAATATAGCATGACATTATAGCATTACTTTTTATCAGCTCTCACATGACAGATTTTTACAGTGGCTGCTTCGGGTAAGCAGAAATATTCAACACATTCTCCTTTATTTTATTCTCCCTCCCTTCCTTTCTTTCTTTACCTCTTTTATTACTGTCAAATTTACATACCCCCAAACACATCCTTTTGGCACACAGTCTGTAGGCTTTTGACAAATGGGATAAACTCATGTTACCATCACCATAATTAAGACTGCAGGGTTACAGCACCTCAAAGACTTCCTTCATGTCTCTTTGTTCCCTACCCCAATCCAGAGACCACAGGACTTTAGTAATGCATTCATGACTCCCAAAGGATCCTTGAATGGAATCCAAGAACAAAATCTGGGTTATAGGAGGAAATTACATTTATAAAAAATCACTAATCTCTAACTGAAATTTAGCACTCTTTCAATTATGAATGTAGGTACCAGACTACAGATATATTGGTGGTACCTATCACTCTGACAGCTCTGAAATGAGGACAGGTATAGGCCCATCCCTAAAACTTTTCTTTTTTTATTGCAATAAATATCTTTGTTTTTATATCACAAATGTGCTTAACATTTTAATAACTGTATTTCAATGTAATTTATGTAAATTTAAATTTAAAACAGTTGTGTCTCCTTAAGAAGGAATCCCTAAGTTTTGCCAGCGTAATAAAGGTGTCAGCTCTCCAGTCCATGGCCCTGAGAGAAATCATCAGTAGGCAAAGTCCGTCACTGGGAATAGACTCCATCATCCTAGTCAGAAAAAACAAAACATGCAAACACCACTTGCAATTCATCAAGCGAACACTTCTGCTGAGTGCAGGACACAGAAATGAGTAAGATTCCGTTGTTACCCAGCCTGATGGAGGAATTACAGATGTTTTTTTAAAAATTGATTGGAAGTTGAACTGTGCTTCTCTGCAGTCGGACTGCTCAACAGCGCCATCTGGCTCCTCTAGAGGAATGTGCATGGACTACAAAGAAGGCTGCCTGAGCCCTTAGCATCCGCCCCCAGGCTGCCAAGGACCTCAAAAAGGGGAACCAGGTATCTGAGCTCCAGACTGATTCCAAGGGGAGTGAGATATCCAGACTGGTTTACCAACCACACAGCCAACTGTAAAGACAGACAGAAGTCCTCCAGGAGGCTGACTCAGGAAGACTGAGTCCCACCTGGGCAATTCAGCAAGATCCTGTCTCAAAAATAAAGTGGTTTGGGCATGTAGCTCAGTGTGAAGACCCTGTGTACCACAAAAAAGGAAAAAAAAAAAAGATTGAACAGAAGCTGAGCATTCATATTCCCCAGTTATTTGAACTATAGACTGAACTTATTAATGTGAAAATATGAAAACCAAAATGCTCCCAAATCAGAAACTTTTGGAGCACTATCATGAAGCTACAAGCGGAGAGTGCCACACCATAAAATTTGGTTTCACATACAAAATTATTAAAGGAAGTGTATAAAATCACCCATAGGTTTTGGGTATAAGATATTCAAAAGGTAAACGAATTTTGTGTTGAGGCTTGTGCCTGATCCCTCAGATATCTGCTTATATACATGCAAATATTCCAAAATCTGAAATCCAAAAATCTTTGGCCCCAAGCATTTTGGACAAAAGATGCTGAACTTGTATTTTCTGGTCAGGATTGTACTACTGAAGTCCTTCCCTCTGTCACTTCCAAATTAACTTTTTCATTCTCAGCTTATTAGAGAGATGGAAATAAGCATTTTTCATCAGAAATACAAATGGTCAAAAGTATGTGAAAAAGTCCTAATAATGACAATTATAAAAAAGAATACTAACCCAATGGTAAATTTTTCTCTT
The DNA here is from genome assembly GCF_034190915.1 of Cavia porcellus. Lineage (NCBI taxonomy): Eukaryota > Metazoa > Chordata > Mammalia > Rodentia > Caviidae > Cavia > Cavia porcellus. Next base: position 52,379,386 of record NW_026947496.1, read on the forward strand.
ATCAGATTGCCAGAGATTATTTCTAGAAGATGAAAATGACTATCATGCATAAGTTTGCTACTGTAAATACTAATATGGAAGTTCATAGCTATTGAAATAAAACTTTTTAAATAAAGAAATGCATTTAAAGTATAAGGTTAATTTCTGAAGTTACTTTCAAGAGGCAAAGCTAAAAGAATGAAAGATTCTAAATCAAAGACTCCACAGAAGCAACACAAGAATTATAGATGCCAGGCTGGGGGTGTTCCTTGCCTAGCATGCATAAAGCCTTGGATTTCACACCAGAACCATCAACAATAAAATTAAATCACACATGCCACGACTGACTTTACTTTTTGGTAATCAGGAGCTGGATAGCCTTTTTTCCTCCTACCTCAATTTTAGCCAGATGGTAATGTGAGCAAACAGGAAGGTGGGAGACATGCTACTGCTTTAAAAAGCTTTCATCATCTTTCACAGCTTTTTGCAATGATGTTACTTTTTATCAGTATTTAATCTCTCACATTATTTCCATAATGCTTTTTTCACAGCATCCAATGTATCAATGGCTTTCATTGTAAATTCTGCAGGCACATCATTTTCATTTCAAAGCGTATTGGAGAGGACATTTAATAAATGTTAAGCAATTCTGCTGCCATAAGACTTTAGATTAAGCCTGGTATAGAAACACACACCTGTCATCCCAGCACTCTGAGAGGCCGAGGCAGGAGGATCACAAATTCAGCCCAGTCTAATGACTACTCAGTGAGACCCTGACTAAAAAAACACTTTTTTAATTTAAAAAGGGGTGGGGATTGTAGCTCAGCGCAAAAGCCCTGGGTTCAGTACCCACCACTGCAAAAAAGAAATGTGGATGGAATACAATGTCACAGGAAGTAGGATCTAGACAATCAGCAGCAAAGCTGGAATTGCTGCCCTTTACTTCAAACTCCCGAGGTGTAGAGATAGTGTCACTGAAGCCGGCATTGGAAGTGTTCTGTTCACACAGCACCCTCCACTGGCCATTTGGGAAAGTTCACCTCCAATGCACAATTTAAAAATTAAATCTTGACCCTAGGGCCTGCCTGCTAAATCTCATCTCTAATGGATCTGGAGTTGAAAAACACATGTCTTTCCTTTGCTCCTACCGCTCATGAAGATGGCTAGCTTCAGATAAAATATCGGAGTATTAAAGGACTGATAATTATAATACCATTTTGGTGTCTGGTGAATTTGATGCCAGATTCCATTCAATCATCATGAAGTCTTTTATTACTTTACCCAACCTGGCTGCCCTACATTTACTATGCAAATGACACACAATGAGACATACACTGTTATTACATATATTTTCAGAAGGCTCAGAGGGATTAAGAAGTAACTTACTAAGGACCCCAAAGCAAGAAAGTGGGGAAGTCAAGAGTTGAACCCCATCTAACTCCAGAGGGACGCTTAATGACTACACTACACGGCCTCCTCTAAGTAGCTTAAAATACTTTTCATCCCAATACATTTAAAAATAGACATTAAAAAGATGCAAGTGTGCCAGATGACAGTTAGCTTCTAAGTCCACCAGCACAGGTCAGGCTCTGCATACCTGATGCTACTTTTGCTGGAATCTCACAAACACAGAATGTTTCTAGAGATCCTCCAAAGCTCCGCTAATTAAATCGGGGTGCACACTCTGACATCACCAGGCACCAGAATTTAAGCAGCAGAATGGCCTGGACTCCTGGCACATGCTAGGGTACAACAGATCCCTTCTTCCAATTAAGTATAGCACCCGTAAGGTATGTGTTATGGATAAGACAGACCTCTGGGGGGTTTTCATGGAGAGACTGTCAGTGTTGGGAGTCTGAAACAGACTTTTAAATAGAGACAGTGCATGTGTGTGTGTGTGTGTGTGTGTGTGATCAGAGCAATAACATCCACTTAAGATAGTCATCAATCAAGGCTCCAGAAGTGGAAGGGATTTGCATCTTAGACTCAGAGGACAGTTTTACCACTAAGATGAACACTACAGTTAACCCCATACCTGATCCTGTGTCAGGAGAGTGAAGGAGGCGCAGAGTCTGGTGAAGGTATGCTGTGCTGACTGATGGTGCCGGTCCCAGCCAGGAGCACAAGGGCAGCGTATTGACTGCATATTTGCAGTGGTCATGACTGGAACATTCATGGGGAGACACAGGAGGACCTCAAAGCTGTCAGCTAAGACTAAGAGGAAAGAGGCCAGCACAGACCCATGAAACGGAAGTCAGCAAAGAATCCAACACGTGAAGGCACAGGGTCTGTGGGGCTCATCCTTAGTTGCAGTGAGATAAGTCCCCAGGCACTGTGGGTCTTGAGGTGACAGAAAGGCCACCTGGCAGGGGCAGGACAGGAGAGGCAGCGATATGACTGGGGGCTTGGGTCTCAAGACTCCAGCCTCGGGGATCTTGAAAATGCGACTATTTATAGGGTTCTTTATTATCTCTTTCACTCATCCTTTGAAAGATGTTAGCAAAGCCTCCTTGAAAATGTCAGTCTGTCTCAGGGGTGCTCCTGGAAGACAAAGAATGTTTTGGCAACTGTTTAGTGAGAATATAAAAAGGGCAGGGATAAACTCCCCTCCGGAGGCAGGTAGACTGAAAAATCCCCAGTGCAACGGTCCCTAAAAATTGTTGCAGAAAATAAATAATTCTGGGAAACAATGCCATGTTATATAATATATATTACTATGTACTATAGAAATCATTATACATATTATATCACTTTCTTGGCAATTCACAATGTTATTTAAGTTTCTAGGAATTACTGCAACAAAGAAACTTTAACTTCCTTTAATTCAGCATTTCCTAAATTTTTTGAACATAGACATAAAATCTTTTTTTTTTTTCATGATTAACCTAACATTTTGGGAGATATGAATCTTAGGAAGAAGTGAAGAATATGAGGTTTTCTCAGAGTAGATATTTTCTCAGAGCTCTTCCCTGCTAAAAACCTTTGAAGAATTTAATTGTGATACCCAGCATGCCTTGGTTTCTTTTTGATAGTATTTAGTAAAAACTGGGAGTATGTTACTGAATATTTTAATAGCTATAAACAAATCATTTGTATACGCAAGTCACAAGCTTCTTCTGAAGCAAGCTAATTACTTTATCAAGGCAGGCAATGTTTTAGTGTTGACTATGCAATACAAAGCTAGAAATGCAGGCAGGCATGGTGGTCACATCGGTGATCCCAGCACTTGGGAGGCTAAGGCAACAGAACTGCAAATTTGAGCTTGGCCTGAACCACTTAGTGAGATCCTGTCTCAAATTAAAAAACCAAAGAGCTCTGGCAATGTAGCTCAGTGCCAAGGTTCTGAGTTTAATTCCCGGTACTGCCAAAAAGTCTAAAAAAATTTAGAAATGCCCACATAATTAGCAGACAGCTTTCTTCACTTTAAAGTTCTTCAGAACAGCGGTGGGTAAAACAGATACTGTGGCTCTGAGCCATTCTTCCACTGTCTGTTGATGACCAGCTCTGCCTCCTGCTCTGTGACCTTGGGCAGGTTACACAGCCTCTCTGTTCTCATCATCCTCATCTGAGAAAAAAATAATATCTCCTCGTTCTCATAAGGACTAATTGGGTTAATGCTTATAAAGTTCTTAGCAGAGTGGCTGGCAGCTGGCTAGTAATTTGTTGCTTCTCACGTTGTGCTTCTAAAGTTATGAGTATGAAGCATCATTTAAGAAACAACACATTTTTTTTTCTCTTTGAAAATTTCTATACTTTTGTTTTAGGTCCTGAGATCACTAAGTGGCGTGGGCTCTCACTAAAATATATTGGGCTATTATTTTAAATATTAATATGTCTTCTTTGGGAAAACTAAGGTATTTTTTCCTCTTTCAACTATTTAAAAGATTGTGATAGAATATATAACTAATAAAAGAACCACTTCTCACTGCCTCTTTCACTCAGCATGACGTCATCAAGCTGCATCCACATTGTGCAGGGGTTAGAATTTTAATCCTTTTAAAGACTGACTACTACACCATTGGATGGACAAGTCACATTCTGTTTACTCGTGCTTCCGCTGAGGGACCTCTGGATGCTCACCACATTTGGTTACTGGTAACAAGAATTCTATGAGCAATTGTAGCACCCATGTCTCTCCCTGCCTTCAGTGCTTCTGGGTTTATGGTGGCAGGATTACTGCATCATACGGTAATTCTATGTTAAATATTTTGAGAAACTGCAATATTATGTTCCAGAGTAGCTACATCATTTTACCTCGCCACCAATAGTGTACAGGGATTCTAGTTTCTCCACGTCCTCATCAACACTTGATGTTTTCCATTGTTCTGATTTTGATATGAAGTGCTATCTCAGTTTGGTTTAATTTGTATTTCCCTAATGATGCATTAATAAATGCATTAGTGGAGCACTGAACATATTTTAATGTCTTTCAAGCAGACTTCCATAAGCAGAGCATGAAATATTAGCGGAGGCCCTCTTTTGACATTCTGGCTTTCCAGTATGCATTTTCATCTTTGATGACTTCAAAGTTATCTCTTTCTTTGGAGGGAAAAAATGCATATGTCTGTTGCCTATTATCATAATTAGGGAAACACGTTTCACAGAAAAAATCAAGGCACGGACGATAAGAGCTTTTAATTTTCCATAGCACAAAACACTTCTACTGCCTGAAAGTTTTTACAAAATCCCGTATTAGTTTTGAAATAAAATAGAACTTCTCTTAAGAAAATTTAAAAAATAAGAACCATCTTTTGGATGGGTGAAAATGTATCACTGCACACTTTATAAATGTGCCCTTTATTAAAGGTCATTTATTTCTCAAAAGCTGTCAAGAAAAGCAGTCAAAAAATTTAATAATTTAATAATACACAGAATATAAAGAATAATCGCCTTTCATTTGATGCTGTCTAGCAAGTAATGTTCTCAGTCATCAACAGGACCACCCTGGTTGTGCACCCCAGCACAATTTCTTTTCACTTTACAAATTTACGATCACATTATATGGCTTAAATTTTTACAAAAAGTTCTCTTGCAACTTTATGAGGGTTTTTAAAAAGGTATTTTATTATGCATAAAAACTTCAAGGTGTTCTGATATTGTGCCTAGCTTTTTATTTTCAATAACCAACATGCCTTAAATACTTCACCAAATAAGAAGCTGTAAAACTACAAATAGAAGTAACTTACTATGTAGTAAATTACTCGAGAGGTCAGGGGAGGAGAAGTCTCTGGATTGAGAATCTGTTTTCCACAAAATTAATGTAGAATGGGGAGAACTATTTTCTGTATTAAACTACAATGAAATTTTCACATTCAGCTAAACTTTGCACAGCAAACTCAGCTGTGAACAGATTTTTCAAGACTGTTTGGTTGTAGAAACTAGAAAAATACATCAACTCTTAAGTCTTACTGTAAGTCACGCTGACTTAAAAATTCATCAGTTTTAAAATGTTGAAAGTATATGTTCATTGGGAAAAAAGAAAACAAAAGTACACAAGCATTGGCACAAGCATTTGCTTCTTTGCTACGCCTCCCCAGTTCTGTCTGTTAGACATAAGCACCACCAACAATCTGAGGATCGCGCCAGACCATGTGATGTGAATGTGTGTGCGTATCTGTTCTCCCAGTGTTTTGCTTTGTAGTACCAGGGACTGATCCTGGGGCTGCCTCTCTGAGCGCATCTCCAGCCAGTTGTTACATTTCATTTGAGACTCGGTCTTGCTAAATTGCCATGTTGCCCAGGATGTGCTTGAACTTGCAATTTTCCTTGCTCTGCCTCCCAGAGCGCCGGGATTATAGGTGTGCACTGGCACCCACAGTTCCTGCTTCTACTTTTGATGAGTTCATGTGCTTTTTCTGTTTGTCATATATTTAATTTATTACGTTAACAATTTCAACAATTATGGTAAAATATATAAGACATCAAATTCAGCACTTTAACCATTTTGAAGTGTTCTATTAATACATGACAAAATGACTTTCGTAATGTTGTAAGACCATCCCCACTATTTCCAAACAGAAACTCTATATCCATTTAACAATACCTCCCCATTCCTCCCTGTGGTAACCGCTGGTAATTTCTAGTCTACTTTCTGTCTCTGAATTTGCCTGGACATTTCATGTAAGTAGAGTCATAGGGCATCTGTCCTTTCATGTCACTCAGCACAATGCTTTAGTGGACATTCATCTTAAAGCACATATCAGAACTTCTCTTTCTGTGGCTGAAAAGCACTCTCATGTTGTTTGTGTATTTATCTGCTACAGGACACTCCAGCTAGGTTCATTCACTTTTAACAAACATGACCATACAGTTTTGTCAGCTTTCTCCTTTTCAATTAATACATTTTAGAAATCTACCCTAACACTTTTTAAAGGCCTCATAATGTGTTGCTGGACAGAAATACCATTTATTTACTACTCTCCCATTAATAGACAGATAAGTGGCTGCTATGTTTTTGCTATTAAAACAGTGCTAGATTGGACATAATTAGGTATATATTGTTTTGTATTTGAACCAGTTTATTCAAGAAATAAATTCCTAAATAATTTATTAGAACACACAGAATTTTGATAAATGCTACCAAGTTAGCTTCCAAACATATTGTTTCCATGGACATTTTCATCAGCAGTGAATATGAGAGTCTTTCTTCTCTGTGTTCTTCCAAAAAGCAATAGTTACAATACTTTCTTTGTCCTTTCCGCTTTCACAGGTGATGGGTTTGGCTGTTTAATGTAGGTGTGTAAGGGAGAACTCACAGGTTTACAATGAGGGGAAGCAAATCAGGGATGAGTTCTGAGGGTGTCAGAGTTCCCCTCCAATCTGGGCTGGGTAACTTTGGTTGTGAATCTGAGTCAGAGACTAGGATTCCCATACAAACGGTACCAGACACATTCTGCATGGTATTATGGTCAGAGCTGAGATTCAGTAGGGAAGAATGAGTAAGTCATGATAGAATTTTGACAATTTCTCCAGAGTGGTTGAGACTGGCCAGTTCTCTGAGTCTCAGTCTCAAGTCCCACCCCACCACCCTACAATCCAGCACCTCACTGGTAGCCCCTACTCAAAAAACCACTTCTCAGCCCTGCTCAGTACTATGGCCAGTGACTATTCAGGTTGGTACTTATTTGTGCTGATTTGTTGCAAATACTTTGAACCTCACTACTGCTTACATGGGTTTAATTTTTTGTGTGCATGTGAGACCTACTGATTCCTTTCTCCTATTCTGAACCTGTCTAGCCCCATATAACAATCATTTCAATCAAGAGATCTTGTGGAGGGACTCTGTCTCATTCATCCATCCACTCCCAACATATTTCTGAGCACTTTGTATATAGAAGTGTCCAGACCAGGATCTCATGTCCTGGGTCTCATGGAACTTATGGACCACAGGGCAAGCAGGTGAAAAACACCTGAAGAGTCAAATACAGAAATAATTCCCAGTAGTAGCTAGGCTCTTGAGGTGAATCCATGAGCGGGTCAGCTCCTGTCCTCCTTACATGTCTACAAGGCCACCTTTTTGCTTCTTTAAGTAATCAAGATCAACATCTGTAAAATGTAAAGACAAAACCCTGTTTGAACACTCCGGGTTACACAAGTATGAAAAACTCCAACCAGATCTCATAGATGCTGGTGATGAGAATACCAGTATGAGTAACAGTTTTGGAAGCCAATTTCCTGGAGCTTTAGAAGAAGCCCCAATATAAGAACTGAAGGAAAAGTTGCTATTATGGTTTAGATCTAGAATGTCTCACGTGTTCAGAGGATGGCCTTTTGGAAGGCAACTGAATCATGGAGGTGCTGCACTCCGCAGATCCACTGATGAATTCATAGCTGAATGTGCCATTATATGGTGGGGCCTAAGTGGGAGAAGTGTGTCACTGGGGGTGTGCCTTTAGCAAGTATATCTCCTCCACCACCCTGCTCTTTCCTGGCTGCCATGCTGCTCTTTAGAACCAGCTGACTATGCATCAGACCCCTCCACTGTGAGCCAAAGTAAGCGTCTCTTCCTTTAAGTTGTGGGTTCTGGGTGCTTTGTTTCAGCAATCAGAAGATGACAACAGAGCAGAGGGGCAGGGTGAGGAAGGGGGAGAATCCAGCTACACTGTCATTGTGCACGGAGGCTCACAGTGGACAAGAGCTCATAAGTCAGAGGGACCTGCGGTAGGGAATGAAGATTTAGCCAAGTGTTTGAGGTTGTTTGACTCGTAATCTAAGAGATCTTGTATGATTTAAGACAGTGTCTCCAATAGTCCTCAAAGAACTTGAATCAAGGAGATAATCAGCAAGAGTTTGAGAAATGCACTGACCCACCTGTAGTCTCCTGTCACTTCCTAGGGCCCCTCTGTCCCTGAGATAGCCAAATGAACAGTGCCAATATGTGTGGAGTAGAAATACCATCTTCTGTTCCTTCCACATTGTTTATACTGTTCTACATTTTTATCTCCCTTATAACAAACAACACATTTCTACCCCTGAAGTACACTTTATTTAATGATAAAATCATTAATAATCATTGAGCACTTTTTACACGCTTAGCATTCTCCCAAGGATGGCCTAAATCAACTTATTTTTTCTACTCAACAACCCTATGCAGTTGGTACTAATATTGCCACATTTCCCAGCAAATGGACGCAATGGCAGATTAACCATTTGGACCACGGTAAAACAATGGTGACAAATGGTGATGCGGATTCTGGAGCAGAAGTCTCCAGAATCCGCATCTGTAACTACTGTGAGCACATCTCCCAAGCAGGTGCTAATGTCTAGAACTGCAATCCTTCTGTTGGTTTTGCTCAAGAAAGCATTTTAAGAAGAATTTTGTCAATGCTGTCCTTAACCGTTGTGCACTTTAGTTATGTGCAATGCACACGGCTGCACATTTCACATCCACACCCTTCAAATCACCTTCATCAAATACAAACTTCTGAGATCAGCTCATGAAGAAACATCTTGCAGTGCCATATTGTAGGGCTCCGCACATGCCTGATGGTTAAGGTTCTAAAAGATTTTCGTAACAATGCTCCACCATTCCAATATTTCATTTCCTTTTTATTATATTCCCCAAAACAATGTTTTCCCAAAACACTGGAAAATGGGGTGGGGGGCAAGTACTTATGACACTAAAGGTAGAAAGCACACCTTATTACAGTTAAGTTAAGGATGAAAATTACTGTACTCATAAAGATAATTAACCAATAGCTTTATGCACAGTCTCATGGACTTATGCTGGTTTAAGTGTTTGACTATGAATAAAAGGGAAGAAATTTCACAAGTGTGAATATAAAATATTAAACATGCATTTCAGGAAATTTGTCTAAGGCACAGCGTGATTTGCACATCGTTTATTTGTGTTTTGTTCATTTACTTTTCTCTCTGGGAAGAAAGCCTCTACAAAATGGATGTCTACTTTTGGGTGTTTAGCTTTTAGTTGAACAGGGGAGCACTGTAGTGCTGATTTCTTTCTTCTTTGCTACTACACCACCAGTCAGTGTGCACCCACACACAAACATACACGAACTCACTTTCACGCTTTAACTCCTCATTTGTATAACTATGCACTTACCTTTAACTAATAAGTGTTCTCTTGCTTTCTTTTGTTTTCACTGTAAAAATCTTCAGATTCTGCTTGGTTTGCACAGATGTCATCTTTTTCTGTCACTCATTCTCTCCTCTGAATTCCTCATCAAAGCCTGTAACACAGAAAGAGGCTCTTTCATTTTTAGGAGGCACATGGGAAGGACTATAAATCTCAAGTCAGTGACACTTTCAATTTATTTCCAATTTGCCCCTGGATGGCTACAGTTTAATCACAGTTTTAGAAATGCACATAATTAGGTAAGATTTAGAATAGAGCTCTCTCAAAATCCAGATGAAACAGAGGTTGGTCTCCTTAACAACTGAAGATGTGACACCAACTCGCCTCTCAAGAGACACATAACACTGAACACATCGTGTTCTCTGCATCTGTTGAAAGAGATGCTGATGTGCTCCAAGTTACCTGAAATCAGCAACAAGATCAAGGCTATCAGGGTGCAAGAGAGGGCTGAGGGTTTAGCTCAGCGGCACACTGTCTGCCTGGCATGCGTAAGGTTGTGAGTTCAGTTCCCAGTAAAACAAACAAACAGAGTAGAAAAGAGAACTCAGGGAAACATCACCTCAGACTCCATATTTTAGTTTTATGGAGACCAGCATTGTGTGCTCAAATCTGGTTTTTAACAGATATCAGTTATGGCAGGAATTAAACATGTCATGAATACTAATGAAATTTAGTGTGTGTACTGTGCTACAGGACATCCTTATTTATATGTATTTATCACTCTCTCTGTAGAAGAGAAGAAAACAGCTTTTCCTTGGAAGCTCTGCTTCAGTCAGGATACCTGCTCCTCCCTCCTCAACTGCAAGGCCAAAATGCTCCACATGCATCAGGGTGGAAAAACCAACAATGAACGTTACAACAGCAGACGTGGTCTTTATTCTTCCACCATGGTTAAATGAAACTCCTGTCACACATCTCCTGGCACCGTCCCACCCCACTTGGCCCACTGCAGCGTCCCCGGATGTGGATGCAAACTTGAGATGCAAGATGGCGCCGGAGGCGAAAGGAACCCAAGCGATTCCTCCACAAGCATATTTGCCTCGCTCTCTCACTGATGCCTTGTGACAAGCTCCTCTGTTCTAACAGGAACTCAGTATTCCAGGGCCTCGGCCACAATGAAGTGTGGTAAAGGCTGGGAGCTCATTGCAGAAAACATCTTTTCAGTATTCTTTCAAAGGAAAACAGAGACTGCCTTAGGAAAAAAAAAACATAGAAAAAGAAAAGAAAGAAAAAATAGCTCATTTATCTCAATCTCTCAAAGCTAATGAGGCAAATTTTATACTAGGATTTTTTAATTAAACATCAAAATTCCAACAAAATTAGATTTAAATAGTGAGAATTGATGTTCATAGAGGGTAGTCATGGGGAGGGAGTAATAGCTTGGTTGGTTGCAAAAGGTTCCATAGGGCAGAGGTGGCCCTGGAATGATCCAGTTCATTTCTCAGTTTTATCATGTAGGATCTCCATTTCTTTCTGTATCTACCAGGAAACAAAGGCATGACGAGGGGTTAAACCCTGTACACATAGATACGCCAAGAAGTATCTAGTATTACATACAAGTATAAGGATCTAGTTGAATCCCTTACTTTTCTAACAGAGACTACACAGCAACTCTGAGTTATGCCAACTCAGATCTCAAGGCTAGAAAAAAGAAGAATCAACAGATACTTCCTGATGACTAGAATAGCTATCATTCATTGAATGCCAGCCATAAGCCATATTGTATGCCAGCACTTACACTGCCACTAATGCTTCCAAGAACTCCAAAAATAGATAGAGGTTTTATTATACTATGAAGATGAGGAAATTGAGTCAGGGAAATCAGATACATTGTCTGACGTGACACAAGCTAGTAGGCTCTCTGATCCCGTGGTCCCGTGGACATCAATGTTTTGTTTTCAATAAGCAATACAGTAAGCCAAAGAAACATGCATTTATCTGAAAACCCCAGGGCCAGGAATAGAGATAAAGAGGGCAGTATTTGGAAGGAAACTGAAGAGAAGAGGAGAAGAGAACTAAACTGAGAGCATTCTGGAAACGTACTCTATGATTAAACATGAATGAAGAGTATGTTTTAAACTCTCTTACAGCAAATGGAATTAGAGCACATAGTTTCATCTATAAAATGCAGTAAAAGATACTTGTGAGGGGCTGGGGATTTAGCTCAGCGGCATAAGCGCCTGCCTTGCAAGCAGGCAGTCGTGAGTTGGATCCCCGGTACCGATAAAAAGGAAAAAGATTCCCTCCCCCCAAAAAAGATACTTGTGATACTAGGTACTGAAGATGGACATAGAAGTTCAAGGTCTTGATGAATTAGGGTCCGTGATTTTGCATCCTCCACCATATTAGTTTGGTAGGGATGCCAAAACAATTTATCACAGACTAAGTGACTTAAACAACATGATTCTGGAGGCTGAACGTTCAAGATCAAAGGGGTGGCAGGGGTGCCGTTCTCTGCAGTCTCTCTTCTTGATTCGCAGATCACTGTCCTCTCACTGTCTCCTCACACAATCTTCCTTCCATACACACAGCCCTAGTGTCTCTTTTGGTGTCTACATTTTCTCTTTTTGCAAGGACATGAGTCAGACTGTATCAGAGCTTGACCTAACAGTCTCATTTTGTCTAATCACCATGTTAAAGGTTCTATATTCAAACCCAGTTACTGAGGTACTACAGATTAGGAATTCAAATATGAATTTTGAGAGAAAAATGCAGCTAACAATATTCACTAGTCAGCAATGAAAATCCAGGGACCAGAAAAGTGACGACCTGTTATACATCATGAACTCATAGCATCATTCATAAAATATTGATGGACTCTAATATTTGAATTCTAAGCCAGGAATTCACTATAGGTTTTAGGTTAAAAAACAAAAAAGAAGAAGGAAGCAGGAGGCATCACAAGCCCAGATTTCATTATATTACAAAGCAACAGTGATAAAATAGCACAGTTACTGGCACAAAAACAGACATGAGGATCAATGGAACAGAACAGAGGAGGTAGAAACAACCTCCAGAACATTTATCTATCTGATGCCTGACAAGGAGTCAAAAACATGCATTGGAGGAAAGATAGCCACTTCAATAAGTGAGGCTGAGAAAACTGGTTATGCACATGTAGAAATTAAATCTAGATCAACATGTCTCATGATGTACTAAAATATAATAAAACTGAAATGGATCAAAGACTTAATATTAAAACAAACATGGACTGGGGATTTAGCTCAGCAGTAAAGTGCCTGCCTGGCAAGCACAAGGTTGTAAATTCAATCCCAGGTATATATAAACAAACAAACAAACAAATAAAAAACAAAAAAATATTAAAACAAACAATCTTCTGAAAGATAAAGTAGGTAAAACTCTTGAAAATATAGGCATAAGCAAGGATTTTCTGAACAGAATCCAATTGCACAAGAAATAACAATAATCAACAAAGAGATTATATCATATTAAAACTTTTGTAAGCAAAGGAAACAACCAATGCAGTGAAAAGACAAATCACAGAATGGGAAAAAATTTTTTTGCCAACTATTCTCATAGAGACTAATATCTAGAATATGTGAAGACCTAAAAAAGTTAGACCCCCTCCCCAAGAACAAAAGACCCAGTCAAAAAATGAGCATGAAATGAATAGTCACTTCTCAGAAGAAGTAAAAGTGATCAATAAATACATGAAAAAATGCCCAACATCTCTGCCCATTAGAGAAATCCAAATTAAAATAACACTAAGATTCCACCTTACTCCAAAAAGAATGGCTATCATTGAGAAATCAAATAATAACAAATGCTGGTGAGGTTGTGGGGAAAAAGGAACCCTTCTACATAGATAGTAGGAAAGCAAAAAATACAACCACTACGGAAATCTGTATACACATTCTTAAGAAAACTAACAATAGAAATTCTATTCAGTCCAGCTATTCTTCTTCTAGGTACCTTGTGGGAAAAGTTAAAGACACCAAATTACAGTGATTCATACATAATCATGTTTCGAGCAGCACAATTCACAATAGCTAAATCTTAGAAGCAGCCTGTGTGTCCCTCAGTAAATGAATGGGTAAAAAAAAAAAATGTAGTATTTACACACAATGAAGTACTACTCTGCCATAAAGAGGAACATTTTGAGTCATTTATAGGAAAATGATGCTCCTTGAGACCACGATGGTAAGTGAAATAAGTCAGATACACAATCTTAAATAGTGCATAGTTTCTCTTATATGAAAAACACAAAACACAAATAGCAAAATTGAGGGTGGATAGTAGGAAACAGGACAGATTTTTTGCAAATGGAGAAGGGATTTTGAGATGGAAAGGAAGGGAAGAAGAAGGAAAGTACAAAGACTTAAAATGTGCTCTGTACATATACTGAACTCCTCATGATGAAAATAATCATTATGTACCACAATCATACTAAAATATAAAATCCCAAAAGTCCCAAGAAAATTTTAGTGATTTAGCACTTTCTTATCTACAGAAATCATAACTCACCCACCTGTTTATAATTCACAAACTGCTCGGTCACTGGGTATCTTCAAAACCTATACAGTGTTCTGGCAGTGGACCAGAACAAACTATAAAGCACACTGGCTGAATTTAGAGGCTCTGAAGCCGCCGACAGGCTGCTGACTGACCCTCTGTCATCGTCGTGCAGAGCTGCAGCCTCAGGGTGGACCAGCTCCCCCGGACACACTGGAGTAGTGCCTCGCAAGGGAGAGCCTGTGAGGAGCTCTCCTGGGCGAGACACCGCAGGCGTCACCAGCATCATCTGACACTGGCCCCTGTACAAGGCTGTCTGCAACTGTCTGCCCTCGGTGGCATCTGCAGTCTCATCACTGCTTCTTTGTTCTTGCATTCAATCTAGTCCACTAATTCTTAGCTGAGCAAATCTTGCTGTGCTTTTTATGAAGCAGGTTTTCCAACATCAGCCATACTTTTCCATTCTGACCAAGGAAAGGACATCTCCACAACTTGCCAGAATTTTCCTCTCTCCTCAGGGTGACAGTAAATGAGGCAACATCTGGAAAGTGATGGGTTTGAAGGCAGGCAACTTACACTTGCCCTGCGGTCATCACATGATTTTCAGTTATCTTTATTTTGTCAGGTTTAGACTTGATATTAATTTGTTTAATAAATCTTTTTAAGTTTGTTTTAAAAAAGAAAAGGGAGGTCATGAGTCAAAAACGTAGGTCACTAACTAGTGATCAAAATACTTCTGCCCCTTGGTCACACCCAGCCTGCTGCTTCTCTTTGTAAATAAAGTTTTATTAGCACACAGTCTAACCCACTAATTAACGTAATGCCTAAGGGTGTTATAGAATTACCACTGCAGGGCTGGACAGCTGACCTATCAGGCTCAAAGCATCCGCTATCTGATCCAAATTCCTGCTATAAACTGGCTTTAGTGTAAGACTCCTCAGGGTTACCATGCCATAAAGGGAGGACAGAAAACAAAATTGCATCTTAAGAGGGAGCAAGCTTCTAAAGCCAGTTGAAAGTGAAAACTATGCATAGTTAAAATTAACACTGAAAAATCCTTTGAGGAGAGTGCCAGAATAAAGCCGACCATACTATAACATCTATAGGGCAATTTTGCTTCCAAAATTATAAAATATAAAATTTTCTTTAAGCACCATGTGAAAAAGTTGGCTTTATAAATGGATCATCTGTATAAAAGTGAGGTGTTATCTTCAGAGAACAGAATCACTTTCAACATAAACCACTTGGAGGAACCGAGAGGAACCAAGGCAGAGGAGACTCAGCCCGCTGTCTCCTACTTCCCTCCTGAATTTGCAGAAGTTATACATGCACGCGAAAAGACTCCATTGAAGCTGGCTTCAGAGCCACAGTCTCCTTCCCCGACTTCTGTCACCACTGAAACCTCTATTAGGATCTGTAGTACCTAGGACACACTTTGAGAAATGCTGAAATCATTTCTCTATGGGTGTTACAGATCAAACCAATCAGTGAAAAACAAATACAGTGTTTCTAAACACAAAAAGCAGATTTCAAAAATTGAGAGTAAACCACAGTTAAGTATCACTCTACCTTCACTAGAATGGCTGCTTGAGAATGAAAACCTGAAGCCAGTATGTGTTGCTGATGTGAACGTAAAATTGTGCAGTTGCTATAAAAATGTTTTGAGTCCTCTAAA
Source organism: Cavia porcellus (assembly GCF_034190915.1). Lineage (NCBI taxonomy): Eukaryota > Metazoa > Chordata > Mammalia > Rodentia > Caviidae > Cavia > Cavia porcellus. The sequence continues at coordinate 52,395,108 of NW_026947496.1, forward strand.
GTGTTAAAAATTAAATCATACATGATCTAGAAGTTCCACCGGTGGGAAGATGCCTCAAACAACTGTAAGAAAGAATTTGAACAAATATGTATCCACCATAGCAGCATTACTCACAACATAGAGACAAACCATGAGTCCTTTGACAAATAAATAGATAATCAAAAATGAGGTATATCTACTCAGTGGAAAATTATCTAAGCCTCAAAAGAATGAAATTGTGACATATAGCAAAAAACAACATGAGTGAAACTTGAAAACACAATGCAAATTGAATCAGACAAAAAAGGCAAATATTGTGTAATTCTACCTATGAGAGATCTCAGAGACACAGAGAATAGAGAGGTTACCAGGAGGTAATGGACTGAGGAATGGGTACTAAGTTTCAGTTTGGGAGGACCAAAAATATCTGGAGGTGGATATAGGTGATGTTTGCACATTTGTGAATTTACTTAATAGGACCAAATTGTGCATTTTTAAATGGTTAAAGTGGAACTTTAAAATGTATATTTTACCATAACAAGAATGCTTCTTTATTTTAATGAGAAAAAAACATAAAAATAACAATAAAACAGTATTTCAAAACAGGCTAGTAGGAGAGTAATAATAATTAATACATTGCATATGTGTTATCTTCACAATAGTTATTCAGAGTACAAGATATAGGCATGGAATCCTGTCCAAAAATATTAGCACAAACCTTTCTTTTCAATGATCTAAGAGAAACTAGCTATATAGCTATCTTAACTACCTTGTATATAAATATACATTTTTTTTCCCTTTGAGAAGAAACCGAAAGGAAAGACAAACTGTGATGAAGGAAGGGGGAAGGGAAAAAGAACACTTTAAAAAAGCACAGGAGCAAAACTGCAGGGCTAGGGATGAAGCAGACTTAAACTCTCATAGAGTCAGTTGAATGTACTATTTTGCTTGGGGGAGAGGTGAAATTAACAGCAGGCGTGGTGGCACATGCCTGTAATTCTAGCACTTGGGAGGCTGAGGCAGGAAGATTGTTATGTTTGAGGCCAGCCTGGGCTACAAAGTAGTTCAAGGCCAACCTGAACTGCACAAGAAACCCTGTCCAAAAAATAAAGATGCAAAAAAAAACCTAGCAGTTGGCAAATTCTTGGCTTGCTTAGGTAACAATTTCATAGCTTGGGGGAAATAGCAACGGTAAGTGTCATTCTATGTAGACAAATGAGGTAAAAAAAAAGTGGCCCAAGGTTTTAGAGCCCATGCCTGGTTCCCTGCAGCTGCCAGCCCCGCCTCCTTCTCCTTGCTGTACAGCCTCTGTGGGGTAATCATTGTGTCCTGTAAAAATGTAATAACAAAACAAAGATACAGCAACATATAAAATATAACAAGATGAACTGCTATCCATGCCACCACTAAGAATGATCCCCAGTTGTGCTTTTCCCTATTGATTTCATATCCTGTCCTTACTATTTTAAAAGACAGAATTAAATAGAATTTTAATTCCTTCAGTGACTTTCTCCAGCTCAATTCTTCCTAGGCCTTTGGAAGCAACCACTGCTACATATTTATTAGGTGTGTGTGTGTGTGTGTGTGTATGTCCCCAAAATAATGAATCCTATGATCTTGTCATTCATACACCTTTTTTTGAGTCAGGAATCAAACTCAAGACCTCCCACTTGCCAGGCAGGAGCCGTGCTGCTGAGATATAACCTTGGCCCCAAACTTTTTGTAAAATGCATCATACCGTATGCTACATTTTCCTCAACATTATATTTTCATTTTGCTCCATACAGGCCTCACCAGAGCTTTGACTGTTGCTTGGCACTCTGACATATGACTACGTCAGCCTTGAATTCTCCATTTCTGAACTGATGACTAGTAAGGCAGTGTCCACTGTTTAGTCACAACACTGGGCAGCACAGGGAACATCCTTCATGGTGCTGCTGTGCACAGGTCCTCTGGGCAGCTGCAGAGGCCACATGCAGTATAGCGCATGTTGGGCGACATACAGCACTGGGCAGACAGGAGCAGGAATTTCTCCTGGTGGACTTTGGGGGCAGGTTAACTCTCCTAGGTATTTAGAAATGTGGGAGAATTTCTGGAGAGATGAGTATGGGGTAGGACAAGGATGTTAAATCTTGTCCAGAGTCCTAACTAACAAACCACCAAGCCCGTCTTCGAGAAAGGCTGCCAATGGGAAGTGGAATCCCTGTGTTGGAGGTCACATGCACATATATCTAGAGAGGGAATGAGACTGCGCTCTCCAAGCCGCCCTCCGCCACAGCTGAGTGTGTGCTTACTTAATTCCTTGCCAAGCCTCACAGTCAGCCCTGTGAATTGCAGCAGCTCTGGTGGGTATAAATGCTATCGTGTTGTGGTTTCTCCTTTTAGGAGTGATATGGAAAATATTTCCATATTTTTATTGCTCATTCCTGTCTCTCCCTTTTGGAAGTACATGTTGATATAGTCTTTTTCTTTCTTTCTTTTTTTTTTTTTTCTTCCGGTTGGGTAGTTTAAATTTTGTGTTTGATTTGTAGCAGTTAGGCAGAGATTTTGCTAGTCATTTGGGGTTGCAAATGTTTTCTCACAGTTTGTATTTGCTTTTAATTTTATGCATAGTTCACTGTGCTTCACACACTTTATTGTGATATCTATCCAATCTCGAGTGATTTTTGTGTCTCTAGTTTATAAATCTATTCTAATATCGTAAAATAACCTCCTCCTCCTCCCATTTAACGTTTAATATTTTTATTTGTTATACTTGGGTCTTTAATTCACCTCCCACAATTTATTTTTGTACAAAGTGTGAATTAAGAATTTGAGAGTTTTCTTCTTGTGCAAAATAAGTTGTAACAATAACACTTACTTCTAATGTAAAGTGTGCTTTCCATTTTGACTTCCAGGGTGTCCTGTAAATACAAAAAGGTCCATATTTCTTTCATCTATTGCTAGACTGTTCTGATAGACTTGATGTATTTTTTTTCCATTTCCTTTCACCAATAAGACAGTGTCTTAATTACTATGGTTTTATAATAAGTTTTGATAGCATACTTTACTTTGCTAAACTCTAGTTAAAATTATTGTTATTTAGAATATTATTGGTATTTTGCTTAGATCTGTAATTTACAAATACTTATAAATCCACAACATTTATGTCATGATTTCTTTCCATTTATGCTATATTTTGTCTTAATTTAGTTCTTTTGTGATTTTCAACAATCTTATACATCTTTTGAAAATGTACTCTAAATTTCCATACAGTGTTGAGTGCCGATGTGATTTTTTTTTATTTTAAAGAGGGTAAAATTAAACACAACAAAACTGATCATAAGAAAACAATTTAAGAAACACAGATTTCAAAGTAAGGCTACCAGAGATCTTCACTGTCTATCATATTATCCCTTGTTTTCTTCCAAAGAGTTGTCCACATCTTCACACACAATGAATACATACTGAACAATATAGTACTAAACTAATCAAAACAGGATGATGAAGGTATTTTAGATCTTCAAGACCAGACAATAGGGGAGTCAACAATGGCTGCCATAATGTCTCTTGTTCTCTTCAAAATGGCGGTCCATACCTTTACATATGTTGAAATTAAACAAAACAAAACAGACTAACATAATTCTGAACAAAGAATAATAGTATTACTAGATTTTATATCATGATGCTACAGAATTAGCACTGGATACCTCAGTGTCTCTTTTTCTTCAAAGTATCTGTTCATTATATTGTGCATGATATAATCAATTCTTGTAAACTATTTAGAAGTTTTACACATGCATGAGTCTCTACATGTATACCTCTCCTTTCTGTATTAGAGGGAAAAACAAATCAAAACAAGATAACAAAACAAATTCTTAGAAAAACATGGAACAAAAAAGACATAAAACTACAATAGTAGGTGATCTACAGTAGTTACTATGTTGTCTCTTGTTATTTTCAATAGAATTGTCTACATTATCAGGCATAGTGTAATTGAACATAGCAGTACATAGCAATATTAATAAAAACAAAATTGGCATTATAGGACTTCAAAAGCAGTTAATAATCAAACCAGAATGGTTATCGTATTGCATCTTGTCATCTTCAGAGTATACTCTCAGACTTGACACTATCAAGCATAGCTGGTGTGACTTTTTAAAAACCTGAGTTTAAAGGTATCACCTTATTCCTCCCCAAATGTAGCCCTCCTCAGACTTTCTGTTGAACTCAAAATGAAATTCAAACTTACTTAGAATGATTATAGTACATATTTTGGCCCTTGTCTTCCTTTTGGACTTTATCTTCTGTGTTCTTTTAGTTATTAAACTTTAGCCACACTAGTTTTCTTTATGTATTCCAGACTCCCTGAGGTAATTTCACCTTGGGACCCTTGTCCTTAAGTTCCTTTTCCCAGAGTCTTGTTCCCCAGATATGCACAGGGCTGGCTTTTTGCTGCTGTTTGGACTCCAGCGGAGACATGCTCATCCTCTGTCACAGAAACCATCCGTGCCCACTGGAGAACAGCACCACAGTCATCCACAGTGACACAGCTCCTTTATGTCGTCACTGTGCTTGGCATTTAATGATCTTTTTAAGCTTTTTATTGGTATTGACCATGACAAGGCATAAGTTTCACAGGATTGAGAACCATCATGTGTTGGTGTTTCATTCCTCCCTTTCTTTCTCTCATTATTTCTCTCTGCTAGGCCTCAAACCAAGGGTCTTGTGTACACTAAGCAAGAGCTGTACCCCAGAGCTGCATTTATTCTTTCCTGTGTCCTCAGCACCCAACAGTGCCTGATACACAGTAGGTGTTCAACAAACATTTGTCAAAGAGATAAATGAGTAAAAGAGTGAACTGCTTGCCCCCACATCCTCCTATTTTCCCTCCTGTGTTCTCTGGTATTAGCAAAGAGTCATTTCCTTTCTCTGGCCACACACACATTAACAAATAAACATTATGTAGACACTTGTAGTCTCTCAAAGGAATAGCTGAACTGCAGAAGTACTAATAAAAGGGACTCTAAAACATTATGTTCTGTGCATCCACATTTCTAAATGGCTCAGAACAGTGAGAGTCTCACTCCCTAGTCACCCCATTTCTCCTCTAAGAGATGGCCATTAAGAGTTTCTTTTCACTGAGCCAGGAACTTTTTACCCACTTACAAACATCTATGTAGCCATCTACCATCTGTCTGCCTGCCTATGTATCTACCTGCTTATTACAGATTAGACAATTTGAATGCTTCCACGTAAGAACTTTTATTTTTATTAATAAAGAAAATTATCCATCCAGCCCTACATGTTCTGATTCCACAGAACTGGAATGAGGCCTATGAGTCTTTGTTTTTCAGTAAGTGGTCTAAGAGGGTGGCGGCACACATATGTAATATCAGTACTCTGGGAGACAGAGGTAGGAGGATCTCAAGTTCAAGCTAGCCTGGAAAAATCAGAGACTTGGTGACAACTTGTCTTCAAATAAAATGTAAAAGGATCAGAGAAATATCTCAGTGCAAAGGCCCTGGGTTCAATCCCCAGTATCACACCTACACACAAAAAATGTTCTAGATCATTCTAACACAAGCAATCCAAAAACCATTCTTTGAAAAATACTCCCCTAAATTAAAGCAATTTTATGCCATCCTTATTTAAGTCCATGTAGCTTCTCAGACACCAAGGTGCAGATGGCCTGAGAAGCAGAGGAGCCTATGAAGCCACACAGACAATTCAAAAATGGTTCAACATTGATAAGAAGGAGACCTGGGTTCTAGGCTCTGCTGCTCTGAGCCTCAGACATGTGATGAGAAGCTGGGCTATTGTGATGTTGTGACAAGAATCCAATTAGAAACCTGTATTTGGTCTTCTTCCTGAATTTCTGGTACAGACTTCTAAAAGTCTTACCAATTGCAGAGTGATAGGGTAACAAGAATGTGTTTTATTGTTCATAATAACCCCCCTTAAACAGTTCTGAGTTTATGTTCATTATTGGCCCCCAGATAGCTTCAGGATTGGCTGGGAGTAGGGACTGGTGGCCAAAGAACTGAACCATGTGATTAAAGGATTAGAATTTTTAGAACTAGTCCCTGATCTGGGGGGAATGCGGTGCGGAAGGCAGGTGACAGCTAATGATTTATTTAATCATGCCTGCATAATGGGACCTCCATGAACCCCTAGACAATGGGGTTTGGACAGCATCTGGTTTGGTGAAGGTATCCATTTGCCAGGAGGATGGTACCCCAAATTCCATTGCAATGGAAGCTCCTGCTCTGGAGACCCCTCGACCTTGTGTGAGGATCTCTAGTCTAGAACCAGCTATTCACGTGCAAACTTTATAATAAACTAGAAATAGAAAATGAAATGTTTTCCTGAGTTCCCTAAGCCTGATAGCAAGTTATCAAAGCTGATGAGCACAAAAGAATCCCTAATTTGTAGTTAAGTTGGTCATAAATTCCAGAAGCCTGGGACTTACACATGGTGTATAGAATATAGGGAGTGTAATGGGACTGAGTTCTTAATCTGTGGACTCTGAGGTGAGCTCCAGGTAGACAGAGTCAGAATGGAACAGAATGGACACTCACTCAACTGGTGTCTGGAGAGTTAGAGAATTGATCACATGGTGTGGAAAACCTGTGCATTTAGAGTTAAAGTATTATACTGAAGAAGATAATTGTAAAAGTCTACTCCAGCTCAAAGATTGTATGGGAAAATACATCTCACGATTTTCTTTGTGATAGTAATGGCTGTATTTTCTTCTACACTTTCCAAATTTTCAAAGATTAGCTTATGTTATTTTTATAATGAAAAAGAAAATAACAAAATGTTTGTCCTTGCTACTGATAAGAGAAAAATGCTGAAATGTCCTAAATTTAACTACTAAGGCTGGAGGATGGAGTAAGGGGGTTAACCAATAAGCGCTTGGGGCCAGACCAGAAGAGTGCTCCATCTGACTGCATGTATATTAAACCTCTACTCAACAGACACCTACTGCATGGGGGTCTCCACCCCAAGCAATCCAGAAGTAACAGTGCTTCTTTTGAGCTGTCTACCCACCCCACTGCTGCTTTACATTATTCTGTCTTTCCTGCCTATAGTCAACGAAGGTTCAACGCAGAAAATTCATGCTTTCCTTTCCACTAATTTTCATTATAAAAATGCTCATTAGTTCTAGCATACATATTTCCAACTGATATCTAGCCCTGCCACTAATATCTGTGGGATTTATCCCTAATTCTGGCCCACTTCTGGCTAGCATTTGTCACCATTGTATTTCAGAGATCTCTCACTCTCAGATGTGTGGGTTTAAGCCAAGCATGGTGGCACCCATAATCTGAACATTCTGAGAGGCTGAAGTAGCACGATTCAAAGTTTGAAATCAGCCTGAGTGATCCTTGGTGAGACACTATGTCAAAAATAAAAATAAAAATAAAAATAAAAATAAACACCTACAGGGATGCAGCTCAGTGCAATTTCCTTGAGTTGAATCTCCAGTAACAGAACACACACACACACACACACACACACACACACACACACACACACACACTTTGGTTTAATATTACTCAAAGAGGATTTTCATAAGCTAAGATGATTGTTTCGGTTATAGTACTGAATTCAGTACATGAACAGGCAGAAATAGAAATGGTAAAATCTCTGTACACCCTTATCTAGTACAATTTTTAAAACCATACTAAAATTCATTTTCACACGCAAAAGTGGATCTGTGACTCTGAACACAATGAGAAACTGCTCAAGGAACCCATTTTCAGCTGAAATCTCATATCATGTAGAGAAATTAAGCATTTTTAAATATTTAATAATATCCTGCAATATTTGAGACTCTTGGGCTCCAAAATTATTGACAAAGTGATTCCTAAACCATAATGAACAAAAACAGGCAACCTTCCAATAAGTCTCTCAGAGCAAAAAGTAATTTCTTCAGGGCACTAACCAAATACAAATGTCATCAACCATAAAAAACAGAAGCAGGAGCGGGTTTACAGCCTGCCCTGACCTGGTGTCTGCTGAAAATGTCTGTTCCCAAGGAAAGCTGTGATTAGAAGATCACAACATTTCCAGCACCCACTTATTAGTGTGTCTGGAGAATCACAGAAGGGAATGATGAGGTCTTTACAAGTAGAGTTTCCTTCACAGGATACTTACAAACACTGCTATTTCACTTTTTGAAGTTATTCAGTCACTGCTGTAAGGGCTCACAAAGATGCAGACCCCCTACCCAGTCACACCAGGTCATCCACCCACTCCATCAGGCCACCAACTTACGCGTTCTTTCCCTGCATCATCCTGTCACTCATTCATCAAACCCCAACACCTTTTCCTGCAAAACACACCCCTCTATTTCTTCCTGTCTCCTTATTGCCAATGCCCTCATCACAGAGCAACCTATGGGCATCATTCCCTAGACTACTTTGGCAGCTTTCTTACAAATTTCCTCACGTGACCCGAGATTGTCTTTTCTCCTGATGGCTCTGTTGACATTGGATTTACTTCTCTCTCCCACTTAAAGCTCTACTGTGTCTTCTTTCATACAGACTAAAACTATACACAGACTAAACTCCATCCTCTACAAGGGTTTCGTCTCACTCTAGTCTTCCCCTTGCTCTAGATCCCCCCCACATTCCCTTCTGGTTTTTCTTTCCTACCTTCCTTTCCAAGCTGTAGAGCCTTTGCACTCAAAGGTCACAATGCTTTGGTCATTATATCTCCAGATCATCTCATAGTTGGCTCCATCCATTGTCACATCTCAATTCACATGACCTTCCCTGACCTCTGGATCCTTAATCTTATCAGCCTCCATTTGTACTGTCCTGCATTCCTGTTTGTTTTCTGTGTGGTCCCAAAACCACACTGTTTACCTACTTGCTAGTTTCCTCCCTCCTCTAGAATGCCAGCTCTGCAAGGAGGGAATGCTGTTCTGTTCTAATCTCTGCTACATTTCCATAGCCTGGGATACGCACATAACAGATATGCAGTGACTATTTGTCAAGTTGAATGTACGTGCTACCTTAGATTAAGTCAGAATCCAATTCTTCAGTGTTCTTCCATTCAAAGTCAAAACTCCACTTCTTGCCTGGAAGTTAATTTGTTAATCTGCAAAATAACCCCATGTTGCTCTGTGAATATTCTCACTGTCACCCCAAGACTAGGTTAGAATCTCGAATGTGGAGCTCATTCCTCCAAAAACATCCTTTGGAGACATCGGTCAAATGAAATTTAAACATCATTGACAAGCTGGGATGACTTTCAGTGATGCTTCACTTGAAGGAACAATTGTGTAGGTTGCTCTGCTGGAAGAGAAGGGCTTCATATCTGAGCAGGTTGATTTGCATGGCACAGAAACTAATGCCAGTTTATATTTGTAAAGAGCTAAGGAAATCTGTTAGCAGGGAATAACACATATGTGATGAAATTGTCCCATTTTAAATATATAATTCAACAACAAACCATGACAAATATGTATGTATGCTCCTGTATCTATTACTACCACTAATCCAGAAAAAGAACATTCCATCCCCTGAAAAGTTTCTCCATGTTTCTTTGCACTCCGTTCTCCCTCTCACCTCCTACCCCTGTCCCAGCCAATCTACGAGCTGATTTCTGTTGCTATCTATGAAGTGCTTGTTCTAGAACTTCACACGAATGGAATCACAGGGTCTGATTTGTGTGTATGTGTCCCTTTGCTTAGCACAATATTTTAAAAACATTATTAATTTTAATTGACATATAATAGCTATTTTTAGGATATAGTATGCTAAATTAATGTATAAAATGTGAAATGATCAAGTCAGCATTTCAGTCTTGTATAGTATTATCATTTCTATGTGCTGAGAACTTAAAATTCCTGTCTGTAATTATTCTGAAATATTAGTAGCCACTCAACTGTTTAGCACAATGTTTCTGAGACTCTTCCATGTAAGATATATATTGGAGTTTTCTTTTCTTTCCCTCTTCTTACTCCTCCTCCTGTGCCCCTTCTCTTTCCCTTTCCCCTTTGTCTCCCCACTCCTCTTTCTTCTTCATTTTGATAATGCTGAGCATCAAAGACCCAGGACCTCGCATAAATTAGGCAAGTACTCATCACTGAGCTACTCTCCCTTCTTGCTGTTCTTTGATAGTTTTCTATTGGAGGACTTGAATATAATTTGTATTCCATTCACTTTTGATGGACATTTGGATTGGTGCAGTTTGTGGTTAACATGAATGTAGCTGTGTGAACTTTCCAATACAAATATTTACATGGCTATATATATTCATTGCCCTTCAGTAAGTGCCTTTTAGTGGAATTGCTAGGTCTTATATGATCAAGGCTTTCCATTTTATAAACACTGAAAATTGTGTTCCATAGTGGAGTTCTGATTTTATATTTCTATCAGCAGTGTATATGAGTTCCAGGTGCTTCACATCCTCACTGAATTCAGTATTTTCAGTGTTTAAATTTAGCCATTTTAACAGGTATGGCGTGGTATGTCACTGAGATTCAAATTTGCATTTCCTTCATGAATAATAACACTGAGAATCATTTTATCTGCTTTTTGCCCATTTGAGTAACTTCTGCAAAGGGTAATTTAAGAGGCAAAAAATATAAATAATTTTATGTCTCATGTGTAAGAATTTGTTTTATTTTAGAGAAAACTTAAAAATGTATCCAAGAAAATGATTTATAAAATATGAAGACTAAATGTATCAAATACATTTAGCAGCTAAATTCAGAACAATAGGGCAGAAAATATCCACATTTTACTTTTTCTTTCTCATACATCTTTGTACTCTTTAGTGTGGTCAGATTTTACATCCATGGATTTAACCAATCCATGGCAAAAAAAAAAAAAAAAAGTTTTTAAACTGCATTTGTTCTCAAAATGTACAAGTTTTTTTTCTTGTCACTATAGTCATTTACATTACACTTACACATTATTAGCCACAGTAACTAATCCAGAGATGACATAAAATATCAGGGAGGAAGTGCAAGCATTTTGCCATTTTATATAAGGGATGTGAGCATCTTCAGGTTCTGGTAACGATCCGAAGTCTGGACCAAGGGATGACTGTGTACATTTATGTAATGTTCTAGGACATTAGAAGGGATGAATTAGCAGGCAGGGAGTCAGGCGGACTTTGATCTCAGCAAAGAAGGAAAAGGTTTTGCTCATTTCGGTTCCAATTATACCCTCTTCCCTAGGCTTCATTTTATAGATCTTGGGATCAATTATTCACAGCATCTTTTTATATCCAGTCTCATAAAACTGTGAGGTGAATCATTACAAAATTAATATTCAACAGGCTTTATATAATTCTACTTAATGCAATGCATAACTCAGACTTTTATCACCTCAAGGCCTCTCAATATCTATTAATGTAACCAATTTAATAAGATACCATATATTTTAACTCCAAGAACTACCTCCATGATCTCTACACAACAAAAACACTAAATTTAGACCAGACAACCCCACAGACAGTGATGACAGAAATGGGCTGTGCATAAGAGGCCAGATTCTGCACAGAGATTCACATGATGAAACCACGGCTGTGTCCTAATGTGTTTATTTTGAGAAACTCATGTTTCTAATAAAAAGCAGCTTATTTTGCTTCCAGAGTACTCACATAAGAACCACTACAAATTTTTATACTCTTTAAGTTATCATCACTTCCCACGACGAAAAAGCTGATGAATTCATTTAGATATAGTCTCCTGTCCCCACTGAAACAATTTCCCACTACAAGGAGTTTCGTAAATCCTTCAGTCCTATGATCATATTTTGTAGAAGAGAAACAAAAGCCCAGAAAAACAGATTGCCAGCCTAAGATCTGACAGTGAAAAGGAGCTAGCCACTAAATGTAAGCCTTCTGTTTAAGACTGAGTAGTGATTCTCTTTAAGATTTTTTTGTTTTCATTAATCATACAGGTTTGATTTAAATAATTTTTTAAAAACTTCAGACCAGTGTGAAGAAAAAAAATTTGAGTCACTTTCTAAACCTAACTCTGAAATAACAACTCTCAAGCTTCCAGGAGGGCAGAGTGATGAAAAATCAAAGAAAGCTCGTAGAGTCACGCCCTGATTTCTTTGGGTTGGCAGGCAGGTGATTAAACATATCCTAATAATGATACTCAACCTCCCCTGGCCTCAGTTCCCTCATGAGTATAATGTGGAGGATGAGACCACTTTGCTACAGTTGTTATGAAAACAAATTAGGGTAAAACCTTTAAGCAATTTCACACAGAACCTGACACATAGCAGACATTAGTGACATTAGCCATCATGCTTGTACCCTTCCAGAGATTCATTTGTATCTACACACTTTTATTCTTTAAAACCAGGGGTCTCAGTATGACTTAGTGGTAGGGTGCTTCACTAGCATGCAAACAGCTCTGGTGTCATCCCCAGCACAGAAGACAAGAAGGAGATAAAAGAAAAAACAAGTTCTGTGGACTTTTTTCACCTAATAGCACATCTGCCTTGTCCTATTACATGAAAAAAAAAATACTGTAACATGCCGTAAAAAGCTATTCTCCAGTAGCCATTTCTATTAGGTGAAAAATGCCCACATTTTTCAGTGGCCTTTCCACTGAACCAAACTAGCTCAGAGCAGTTCAAATATAAACAGTAACCCGGAGAGTCACATACCGGGGTTCTGATTATTAAGAAGAAATCTTTGCAAGTCAACAAATATCTCAGAGTTTCAGGTTACATCTCAAAAAACAAGGCTAATGCTTCTTCCCAGTCATATCCTAATAATGATGCCTCCGCAGAGATACACAAAGTCCATTCAGTGTCTGCCACCTCAGGGCTGACAGTGACCAGAGAAGCTCCATGATATACCCTCTCCAGTGTCATCTTACAGGATGCTTTGTGATATCAGCATGGCCAGAGTGGTGATTTCCAGGTGAATCAGGGGAGGGTTTTGAAAATAGAAGTTTTTTACTCCAATCTCTTTTCTTGCTACCCTGCATCAAACAAATAAAAACAAACAAACAATACTCACCCATACTTATATTTGTAAGACTCCAGAAAGAAATACTGGTCTTGGGATAACCAGTGACTGGTGGGTGAAAGTTGTAGGGGTGACTGAGATGAAGTCTATGAAGCTGCACCCTGGATCAGTGGGGAAGCACGCTGTGGGTGATTAGCAATGTCTGCAAAGGAAGTCAGCAACAGCAGGGTGGTACACATGCATGTTTTTATCCTTCATCTATTTAAATGCCCTCTCTTTATAGACAGAAAACTATGGTTGATGGAAAATAAAGAATCAGGGCTCATCCAAGATGCAGAAAAAGAATATGGAAAAACTAAGATTAGTGACTAATCTTCATGGTCTGCTGCTTAGCATTTTTCTCTCCATGCTTGGTTGCCTTTCATCTCTGGGAGTTGGATGGTTTTCTGTCTCATAATCATTAGGTGGTCCTAGCATGTTCAACCCATTCAGATCACTTCTGGAATGAATAGATTATGCCAAGATCATTTTTTTAAAAACCCGCTGTTCCCAGGTTTGCCTAAAGAATATGGCAATAGACAGCATACAGTTGTTGTGAAGATGCATATTCTCATAAAAGACAGGGAGCCAGTTTTGTCATTTTGGTCAGAGATACCATAATATGCAGAAGTCAGACAATCAAGGAACGAGAGATTTCTTCCCTAGACTCACATAAATAGGTTTCTTCTTTGAATGATGGAGTTTTAAATAAATAAAATGTAAAATGAATGTTTATAGCAGTTGTGAAGAAATGGCTGTAGAGTTTTTTTTTTCTAATTTATTCTAACTCTCTGCAGGAAAATAGAATTTAACATGAACCTTTATAACAGTGGGAATAGAAAAGCATCATCATATGTTCATTATTTACTAAACACCAGGCACATGTAGGGCTCCAAGGACACACAAAGCTATTGGTAATGTAGATTGGATTAAGCATTGTAATAAATGCGTACACACCAACGCTGAGTAAAAGACACAGTGTGTATTTAAATTTAAAAAGTTGAAGTAGAAAACACCTGGTCACTAATCCCACTCAGAATCCCACACACACACCAAACACACTTATCCCACCATTCTTGCCATTTCTGAAGCATTTCTGGAAGTCCTAAGTGTTTTTACAGGGAGAGATTAAAAACCGTGGTGAGTGCTGATCTGAATGGTGTCCAATGGAAAAGCAGGCTTTACAATGCATCCTCGTTAACTTTCTTCACTGGATCTGGCACTGTGCAACTCCAGGGTCTTCCCCAAAACTAAAATGACCATGAAAGGTCAACACTGTGAATCAGCTCAGGACACCAAAGCAGCCACAACAGCACAACTAAAGATTCTCCCAAAAGAGAATTTCCGGAACTGCTTAAGCAAGTGCCAAGAACAATGAGATAAATATTTTCAGGGGTGGTGGTAACTTGAGGGGGATAATTGGCAGTAAGTCTTTTCCTGGAATAATTTTTAAAACTTATTCACCTTATTTCCTATCTTACCTCATATAAACAAGAAGAGAGTATTTAGAGAGCAAGTGAGTGGGGATGAAGGATCCTCAACAAGATCAGAGTGCTTAAGAAAGGAAACCAGACAAGTGCTTAAGCTTAGGGGCCAGGCAAGAGTGTTAGAACTTTGTTTCCCGCCATTTACCTAGGGAGTGACCTTGAACAAGTCACTTAAACTTTTTACTCCAATTTCCTTATTTGTAAAGCAAGGCAAATAATTCCTACCCTGCTAGGACACCAGGTTTTGAATTAAAGGTTATTAAGTTCCCAGGGAATCCTGGCATAAAGTTTAGGTTCACAAATATGTAGCAAGTGAATGAAAGAATCATTATTAAATATATATTTGGTATTTAATAAAAAAAGAGTCCCTTTGGCAGAGAGGGATGAAGCAGGAAGTAATGAAACATTAGTCCTACCTTGTACCTAGTTAGAGACTGAAAATAGACAGAGGCTGGATAGCAAAGTCACAAAGGAGCACCTTCCATGCGGCCAGGTCAGAGTGTTCCTCAACAGAACTGCTCAACAGAACTGTAACATCGGACAAGGGAGAAGCACCTGCGGAACTTTGCAATTTCTGGTGCAGATATTAATAAAAGTAAAAGGAAACATGTAGCTTCTGGGAGAACATGGCAGATAGATAGCAGCAGCTATGGAGGCTCTCTGAGATACCCCACTTAAAATCCAGGAATGGTGTGGTATGAGAAGTCCTAAGCAAGGGGAGATACACCCTGCCGACCCAGGAATGAACTAAGCTAAGAGAAACCAACTGGAAATCCAATCCTGGTGCTATAACAGGGACAGATAAAATCTCAGCACGGGAAGCTAGAACCCGCACCACTGGAAGTCGTGATTTGAATTTCCTGCTGCAGCTGATGCGTCCAAATCTGCAGGGCAGGGAGAGAGACGCGCGAAAGCTCTGAGAGCAGGAATCCGCAAACAGAGTTGAGAGCAGGACTAGCAGGGAGTCCTACATCGACTTGCAGTGAGTAAGAGGAACGGGGACCCTTTCATAGAGTAAAAGGCTCTAGCAAAGGACATACTGGTACCAGGCAGACTTGCTGGAACAGGACGCTGCAGTGACATTAGCTGCATATTCCCCTCTCAAGTGGGATTGGTGGGGAGTGCCTGGCCTGCATGACGCCGCTGACTAAGACCCAGTAGGCTAGCCCAAACCAGGTCCCAGCACCTGGAGATGCACCCTATCAGTGAAGCTTTCCGTAGGTTGACCTGGAGGAGCAGGCCCAGCAGAGGCTTCCCAGGTCTGTGTCTCCCTAGTACACTGCAAGTGGGTGGAAACACCTAACCGGCGCAATTCAAACAAACTGTAACTGACAAAGAGAAAAAAATTGGGCCTCCTACATTCGCTTGTATGGAAGGAACAAAACGTATGGGAAGAGGAAGCAACAAGAAAGGGTCCTCAGTCCCCAATCCTGAGAACACTAATCCAGGAAAGGGAAACGCAAAGGAAGACAGAAAACATGCAATATCATACACGGCACCAATAGACATAAAGCGCTATCTCCAGGGCCTCATAGATGAGTTCAGAGGCGCAGTATTTAACGAAATAAAGCAAGATATAAGTAGAATAGTTAGAGAAATGCTAAGCACCACCCAAGAAAAAACAGATGGTGGGATGGAAGAACAGACAAAAAGGGGAGAATTGTTTGATGGAGAAAATGGAGAAAACATAGAATACATGAAGAAGGTTCAAAGAGATTACCAGGAAACTAAAAACTATCAAAAGCTGGCATAACAGTTTGAAAGAAACTAAGGATAGATTATCTGAATTGCAGGGCAGATTTGTAATATGGGAGTATGAAATGAAAAACTTCTTAAAAATAACAAGAAAACAAACAGCAATAATACAAAGGCTAGAAGATGATAAGAGGATCTATAACTTAAGAATTAAGAACATAAAAGAAGAAGTAGGGACACAAACAAATGGATTACAAAAGCTATTCACAGAAATAATCCAAGAGAATTTCCCTAATTTAGCAAAAGATAAAGATACTCAGATGTATGAGGCATACAGGACCCCAGCCACCTACAACCCAAACAGAGCTACACCCATGCATATAATAATCAAAATTCCAGAAATCCAATATAAGAACAGAATACTAAAAGCCATCCGAGACAAGAAACAGATCACTTACAAGGGAACACCCATCAGAATTACAGCAGACTTCTTGGCACAAACCATCAAATCATGAAGAGTGTGGGGGGAAATAACGCAAGCTTTGAAAGATAACAACCTCCAGCCAAGATTGATATATCCAGCACAACTGTCCCTAGAAATTGATGGAAAAGCAAGGTGCTTCCAGGATAAAGAGGAACTAGGGGAATTTGCAACGACCAATTCAACTCTACAGAGAATACTGTAGGATATTCTAAAAAAAGAAAATACCAAGACTTCAGAAACAGTGGCAGAGAGACCACAATGAATGGAGCAGAAAGCAAACTGAAGAAGACAAACTGACAACTAATCACAGAAAAAGAGTTCAACAGAAATGAGGCAAAGAAGGTTGGATGGTAGGAACAGCTATTTTGGAGAAAACAAGACATCATAATAGGTAATACTGATTTAGTATCATCTTGCTTTGAAGTCCCATCAAGCTTTTATTCTTCTGTCTCCATCGGTCTCAACAGGTTGTATCTTATTGGATTTTATTATATATGATAATATAAGCAAAAACTTTTATAGACAAGGAGATTATACAGAAGCCATTGTTCATTTTCTGATAGTTGGTTCTAAGTACCCTGTAATACTGTCATTTTCTTGAATGATTTTACATTGTCTTGATATGTTTGGTGCTACAGTATATGAAGTTATACTCAAAGATTTCAAGGAAAGAGACATTATGATAACTACTTTTATGTCAGGATATCTTGTGGTGAAACACGATTTTGCTTAAATGTTTATGCTTTGACCTGCGCTGGTTTGTTGTTATGCCCTCTTGTATGTCAATCTCCTTTTTTAAAAATTATTTACTTTTTTATTTTTATCTTTTTAATTAAGGGAAAAATTTTTAAAAAGCAGGATACATTATAGTAACCCATTTTGATTTCCTATTAACTTGATTTGAAACCCTGTATTGCCCTCACCATCTTGTTTTGACTGATTTTCCCCTATTCTGCTTTGCTTGATAGTACCAAGTTCGAAAGTACAGGCAAAACTGTGAAGACAGTAAGATTCATTACAAAGTCCATTCCGGTTGACTATTATCTTCTTTTAAAGTCCTGTAATGTCTCCAATGTTTTGGTGTTATTGGTTTTATTCTTTACTGTTTTGTTCAATTTTATTCTTTTTAAGATAGCAAGAGGCAGTATGGTAACCATTGTTGATCACCTAGTATTTTGTTTTTACATTATCTATTATGTCCATTCTTTTGATTTGACTGACTCTGTCCTGTTATGGCACATTTGGTTTTACTCTCTTCAAAAAAAAGTAATAAGAACTGTGGAAGTAATAAAACCCAAAATGTGTAATTGTCACTGTATGAAAGAAAGGAAAAGAAAGTGCTCTATATATTTAAGTGTATAAGATAGATAACCATATTACTGAGTTTTGTTGGATCATTGAACAAAACTGTTTCCAGTCTCACTGTTTGAAAGTCCACTTTAGATGCTTTAATTTTGTAACTTGAACAACTATTTCTAAGATAACAATATGTAATCTATTAACTAGTGATTTCCTACTGTTTATGTTTTCTGGAATTCTGTATAACTTGTACCCTTTTTCTATTTTTTTTTTCTTTTTCTCCTTAAATAAAAAAAAGGAAAATGTAAAGTAAGCTTACTCATGTACGTAATGCAACACAGCCACAATGTTATTAATTTCACATATAATCAACATCAAGTGTATTGATGCAGTCCTTTGTGTTCTGCTTTGTGTCCCATGTCTCACATTTGTACTATATTCTAACTCGGCCTCATGTTTCAGATGCTCAGTAGCCACATGGAGCCAGTGACTTCTGTACCAGGCAACATGGTTCCAGAAGTCTGGAGATGACAGAGTTTGCTAAGGCACAGACAGTCGGGGGACAGTGAGAGGCGATGGGCTTGGGTAGGATGGTGGGCTGTTAATCTCAACTTGTCAGATTTCTTGGATTAAGGAATGCCTGGCAGATTAGTGAAGCATGCTCCAAGTATGTCTGGCACAGAGGTATGGCCTTGGGTGGTATAGTTGTTCTCTAGCTGGTTCCTCTCTGGCACTGTTTCCCGGCTTTGCTTCCTGGTCACTAGGAACTAAGCAGGTTTGCTCATGTCTTCTGCCATGATGTTCCTGCTTTGGAGTCAGTCAACCATGGAATGAATCACCTCAACTGTGACCTCTTTTCCTTTAAATTGTGGATGTTAGGTACTGTGTCTGACTACTAGAAATGGGTGTTTAAAGGCTAGATGAGGTGTTTCTAATAGCAATAACAATCTTACATCAAAGCACTGCACCGACACCCCTTCCCATGGCCAACCCTGACTCAAGGACTCTCTGGATCTACCCCTACTGGTGGAGGGCCCATACTCTTGGACATGATGCCAACTTTCTGTTGGCACCTTTGGACACTTAGATTGTCCTTTGTTTCAGGGAATTCTCTGGCTTACTGTGGTGCAAAGTATGAGACAACTCTAAATAAATAAAATAGAAAGTACAGATGTGAGGGGGCCAGGTTCTCTCCAGACTGCCAGAGCCCTGGTTTACCCCCAATCTAGCAAGATACACAAATGGTCACAAGTTAATCAAAGGTCAGGAACATCCTCAGCAGAAGACCAGGGTGAGCATGGGCTCCCCACAGGAAAGAAGGACACGTGGCTTGGTTCTGGGGTGTCGCATTGTCAGAGATGATCTAAGAAAGGAAGAGACAGAAGCATCTTTTTGTGACAGGGCCTGACCAAGTGTGTTTTTTCCGGTGAGATGGAGTAAGGACAGCCACATGGCAATGAAGTATGCAGTGAAAAATACCAAAATAATGCAAAACTATTATTATTAAAAATAAATGAAAGATACCGGGAAAGATGGATTTTAGAGGAGAAAGGCAGAAGCGTGTGAACCAAGAGTCGCCCAACAGCACAGAATACCTAAGTGAGTGCTTGAAACAACCCCTGTAGTAAACCCACATGGACCCCAGTGTGGGCCTGGCCCCATTTGCCTCCTTCTCAGTCCTGGCCCTTCCTGTTGCTCAGGCATTAAGAGCACAGCACCAAACTTGGGCAAGCAAATCCATCAGGGAAGCTGGTTGGGTTAGAAGTCAGGACACCCTTCTTCCACAGCTCCCTGCTGTGCTGCCAACAATCCCAATCCCAAAAACGAAGCTCAGTTTCTGAGAGACCTCTAACCTAGCTCGTCACCATCATCACAGGAGTACAGGCTGTGTATAGAAGCAGCTACCTTCTCATTCATCGAAATGTTGGCAAATGGGAAAGTGATTCCAGTCTGTCCAAGTCTTCTAATTTTCCCAAATTTTGAAGCATAGATTTTATGTGGCACTTTCCCATTTTTGAATGTTTTTGGTTATGTTGATACAATCTGAAAGGGTTTTGGCCCATACAGGACACTGTAGCTGGTAAAACCAAGGAGCTCCTATCTCCTCCTCTCCTAGGAATCTACCTCTGGTGTCAAAGACCAACAGGCTACCTGTGCATCCCTAATGCCCCCTTAGGTTCCACCCCAAACCGAGGTTACTTATGTGCCTCACTCCACGTGTTCCACAGAGAGATCACCGACCCTGGGGTGGAGATGCCACGCCCCAGGGGGTCGGGGGTGTCTCTCCCCGCATTCTCAAAATAAAGGTCTTTTATATTTCATACTTCTTATCTTTTCAGCCGCCGCCGGTCCCCCACAGTTCTATCACAATCCAGCCTAAACAACATGAGTCAAAGGAAACAGGCTCTAGAGCTGCCAGCTTGAGACTTCTACTCTAGAATCAAGGAGACAAGGACAGTGTCAATCCTTCGTCCTCCACCACTTGTTGTAGTTATTCAGTTCTATTTTGTTCTGAAGCTTAAATCAGAGCCACCGGACACCAGTTCCATTTTTCTTTGAGGTTTAGCTCAGATTATGAATGCAAAGAGTTTAGCATGGTTTTTGGCACCTGATAAAGGCAGTTAATAACTGGTGTCAGCTAACTCTAAAGAACTTCTGAAATTTATTTCTAACTATCATGTAGGGATCAAATCACAGAATGCCCCCAGAGGCACACATCTGAAGCAGGGCTCCTTTCACAAGAGTGATTCCCTACCTCTTCATTTCTGTTTCAAAGTTCAGACGAATGAATTTCCACGTTACTTAGTCAATTCATCAAAACCAATGTGTTCAAAAAAAGGAAAGTAAGGGAAAAAAGAACAACCTAAATGGAAGTACAAGGTTTCTAGAAAGTAGTTTGACAATGCCTTGGAAATGACCAGAATGATTTACATCTTTTTGACTTGGTTAATCCATCTGAGGAATTTAGTTTAAGGAAAAAAATGATAGTTTCTCATAAGTTTAGTCCCATGAATGTTTATAATAGTGCACTTCATAATAGAAACAGTTAGGGAAATTAAATGCCCATAAGTATGGGATTGCTTGCAAGACTTACGCTGGTTTTTCTCCATCACAACCCCTGTGACTTTGGAGCACTTATTATGCTAACTGCATCTCCTGCAGTAAACTCCACAAGAGCAGAGACCATGACCATCTTATTTACCATTGTTTAAGAGCTGTCACATAACCGATGCCAATAAATATGTAAATATACAGGGTGGTTTATGTAGCATGGCTCCATTTTTATGAAAACAATACACGTATTTATGGGAGTATGTTATTAGCGCTCTTCCCTAGATTAGGCGTCAGAAGACTATTGTTCTTGGACTGGCAAAAAAAAAAAAATTTCACCAGAACATAGCTGTACTCCACCTTTACATATTGTCTACGGTTGCTTTTGTGCCAAAATGGCAGGGCTAAGTAGTTGCAATGGTGACTGCTTGGTTCACAAACTTTAAAATATTTGGACCAGGGATATGGCTCAGCAGCAAAGTGCCTGCCTGGCAAGCACAAGGTCCTGAGTTCGATTCCTGATACTCCCCCTGCCAAAATAAAAATATTCATTATTTGAACCTTTGGAAAAAATATTTGCTGATTATGCTCTAGATGGTGGACTGTCCTTCTGAGGAGTCTACTTTACACAGACACACACATATACACATGTGTGAATATGTGTATGCACACATGAGGGTACAATGAGCATACACTATTTTTATTACCAGAGAAAGTTAGTTATCCTCACAAAAAGATAAAAAAGAATAAAAGAACAAAGAGAAAGAGAAAGGAAGGGGATTGGTTGTCCATATTTTAATAATATGGAAAATTTGCCCACTATCAGCAAAAATTTTGAGAATGATCCAAACAAAATCAATATATTTTTGTAATGTCTAGATAAAGAACTAGAAGAACATATACAAAAAGAATTTTATGGCTGTGTTTGGGTAATGGAACTATAAATGGCTTTTTTTATTTTAGGTGTTATTTTCCAAATTTTCCAGAATAAATGATTTACTTTTGAAATAACAGAAAAGAGAAAAAATAGGTGATATTGAAGAGAAAGAAAATATCAGCTACCTAAGAGCAGAAGTATTTCTACCGGTCTCCAATGATAGCTAGGGAACAGCTGCTTGGGGTCCCAAAGTGAGTGCTTCTGGGCACACTGCCTGTCCTCCCTGCACTCCACTAAACTGCTAACGTGGCCAACGTGGAGGAGTTAAAACTCAGGGTCACTTTATTCCCTAAAGTATTTATGTGTCCATGGCCCCAACCTGATACGAATGCTTTGTCTTTTTATTTTTTAAAAATAATACTTCCAAAAGTACAGCTTCATTCCTTCCAAAACCCAGTTTAGCATCTCTACCTAGATCAGGAAAGATGTTTTCTGTCTTAGTGGTCAACACATGTTGTGTCTCCCTCCACCCTCCCGCCCCCCACTCCTGTCCAGGGTCTATGTGTGCAGGGCTTGTTCCTGAGAATGGCACTGCTTGAGGTGGTGGAATTCCTAAGAGGTAGGACTCGGTGTTAAGTCTTCTGGTCATGGTAGGTGTGCCTTTGAAAGGGACCCTGAGCCTACAGACCCTTCCTCTTCCTCACTGTTTTGCATCTTGGCTAAGAGGTGAATAGCTTTGTTCCACCATTTGCTCCTGCCATGGCATCCGCCTTAGGCCCAAAGCGGTAGGACCAACTGGCCATGGATTGAGACATTCCAGACTGTAAATGAAAATGGACCTTTTCTCTCAATAAGTTTATTCATCTTAGATATTTGTTACAGTAATTGGAAACTACCTAACACACTCCCTAGTTCAATTCCCTGACTTCAGTTTTAGTTGATCTTGGGGGAACACTAACAGCTCCCACTTCCTGCTGCAACCACGTAGCTTTCAGCTCTTCTGCTTAGTATGGGGTCAGGGAAGGGAAAACCTTGGGGCATACCTCAACAATGAGGTCCTGGCAGAGAGGTGCCCCTGGTGCCCTGAGAGACCATCTTTCTTGGCTTTTCCCCACTCCCTTGTTCGCTACCCCCAACTCTCCCACCTGCTTCCAGAGACTTCTCTTCCAAATTCGCTTTCTGTACTCCACTGTCAATTTGGGCTGTGTTTTGATGGACCTTTAGTGAAACAGTTGATAAGAAATATCAAGTCGATAATTTTAACTATACTACAGAACCCCAGAAAGCTTTCATAGGTAGTGTCAAAAAGACCCCTCGGTTTCTAGGACACATTCATTTAATGTTCAGTTATTTATTAGATGTCTACATGGGGCCACACACATGCTGGGTATGAGACAGTGAACTACAAAGAGATCTCCACAAAGCACAGGACATTAAGCAATGGTCATGCAAGCTATTCTGTGGAAGTATAGGGAAGATGAGAAAATGTAAGAAAATCTGTGTGATACTTGGCTCAGGGTTTTTGAGAAGAAAACACTGAATGTGGGCCTGAAAACAGGAGTTAGCCAAAGAGCGGGGAAGTGCCATGCTGCTCCTCCATGAACAAAAACTGAAAATGGAGGGTGAGGGTTTGATGGGCTGATTAAACAAGTGAAGGGTTTCTGAGAACAACAGAAGTGTATAGCTAGCTAACAGTCTGCCCTTTCATCTCATATGCATCAACTACCCCAAGAGCTGGACAAGCACTTGGATATCTTCAGGGTATTAATTAACGAGAGGACCAAGGCTGCCATTAAGATTTAAACAAGGCCTGGGGAATCATCCTTGTAATCAGAGGCAGCACGCTTTTTGGATTCTACTGAGAACTGCAGTCTGATTCCTACCAAGTGGCACAAAAGTACTCTAGCTTCTTTCAGAAACCCGCAGCTTCAGGGTCACAAAGATGTCGCCTAAAATTGGTTTGAAGAGCACCCACCTGCTGATGCTCCCTGAAATACCTACAGAAGAATGTGATGCTTACAACGCTGCAAGGCTCAGACACTTCCCGAGACTTTGTGTCAGTTTAAATGAGCTTCGCTTCTTTCTAAACACATGTACTTTCACACCGTGTTTTATGTGCTAAGAAAACGCCATAAATACATCTTTGGTGCTTCTGTGTTTGTGATCGATGGCCTTTTTCCTGCAGCAATCTTGTAAGAGTTTTGCTTCGTATTTTTATTATTCTCACTGCATACTAATTTTTCAAACATTTTAGTAAATTATGGTTCTCTGGTTCCTACTCCAGAATCGTTAACCGACTTAATGAGCTCTGTCTAATTACCGTGTTTCACCTCTCACCGCAGAGTGCAGCGGTGTTTGGGCTGAAATGGTTGGTAGTAGCTCAAACACCAGAGAGGAAAAATAATGAGGATGGGGAATGCATGGCCCACAAGAGTTCATTTTACACCAGACAGAATTCTTAAGAATGTAGGGAAATTATGTGTATATATCTTAATTAATTCACTCATTCATAATTTATTACATATTTGTAAAATGCTTGCATGCGCCAGGCACTGTGAAAGAGAGCAGAGCTGATTCAATGGCACTTTCTTAGGACAGAGTCACTCTGGTGGGGGCATTAACACAGCTGCTGAGGACCTCTGAGCTTCTCAGGGTGCAGGTGTCGGATGGATCTATGAAGACGGTTCCATGACCCTCTCATGTACCACAATCCATAGATCCTCAAGTCCTTTATATAAAATTGTAGGGCTTTTGTGTGTAATCTATGCATATCCTCCCATGTATTTTATTTTTCACTGATTGGTTGTTTTGGTTTTGAAATGGGCTCACAATGTTACCAGGTTGGGCTTGAGCTCCGAGACTCAAGTCCTCCTCCTGCCTCAGCCTCCTGAGTCACTGGGACTACAGGCACATGTCACAGAACCTGGCTTCCATCTCCCCTATACTTTATCTCCAGATTACTTATGATACTTAACTAAATGTCAATGTGATATCACTGTTGTCCTGTTTAGGGAATAATGACAAGAACAAAAGTCTGCACATGTTTAGTACAGATGTGATGTTCTAAAAATAGCCTTGATGTATTTGGTGGGGTCTATGGGACATAACTTAAGAATATACAGAGACTCTGTCCCACTGTACATTAATCCTGGCCACCTATTTCTTAGCCTGAAGACTTTCGGCATGCCAATTAACCATTAGTACCTCAGTTTCCCTGTCTGTAAAGTGGGGGCTTAAATAGCATCTATAGCCACAGAACTGTTGTGGACATTAAATAAGTCACTATAAACAAAATATGTAAAAGCTTGCACAGAGCACAACCTTTAGGCCTCTTTTTGTTATTACCGTATGGTGCTTAACTGTAACTTAACACATAGCAATCAAAATTTTGTATCTTATGGCTACCTAGTTATTTAATTAGTTATTTATTATTTATTCTTCTTTATTGCTTGCTTCCTTCATCGAATTGTAGGATCCATGAAGACAGGAATTACATGCTGGGAGCCTGGCATTGCATTTGGCTTATTAGTGAGGCAGCAATCAATGTTTGCTAAATGAACAAAGCAAAAATTAGCGGTCCTCTCTCAGGACACAAGACCCCACTCACTCTCCGTAAGCCTTACGCTTCAGAGATTTCCATCACATGTGCCTATCAAATGCCATTTGTTGAAAAGTCTACATGGCTTTATATCCAGATGGTGCCTGTGACAAAGGGACAGTGTTCTGGCATGCACGAAAGTTGCCATGCCAGAAGACAAGCCAATTCACTGTATTATTCATCATCAAATGTTGCTGGCCAGAGAGCTGACTGCTGTCAGCTGAGCTCTCCAATAGATGAGGAAAGAGCTGACTTGGAGGGTACTAGGGATTGAACCCAGACTTTTATACTTAGCTTTATCCCCAGCCTTTAAAAAAAATATTTGAGATAGGATCTTGCTAAGTTGCCTAGGCTGGGCTTGAACTTGTGATCTTCCTGCCTCAACCTCCCAGAATGCTGGAATTACAAGCATGTACCACTATATCCATAACAGAAGCCAGTAGCACGCTAAATAGATACGGAGGTGGCAGGAGGACCAGGGCTTAAATGTAAGACCCTTCTCAGTCTTACATCGAGTCACCACATTGGGCAAGTCATTACCTCTCCAGGCCTTTTAGTTTACTGTTTTTGTGCACAGAGGACACAAATTATCATCAGTTTCCCCCAAATATGTTTGTGCACCAGAGTCTTCTGGAAAGCTTTTTAAAATAGTTCCCTCCAAGGCAGACATTCTCAAACTTCTATAAAAGGGGGTGGGGTCAATATTTTGAGCTTTGCAGGTTACGTGATTTCTGTTGCAACTACTCATGCTCAGCTTTGCACAGTGCAGCCAAAGCAGCCACAAGCATGCGAGACAATGAGGTGACAGGACTGGGTCAGCTGCCATGGGCCATCGTTTGCTGACCCCAGCCCAGGACATTTGCGGCTGCCTGGCCTAAGGGCTGGTTCTCTACGTATTTTCAAAACCTGCTCTATGTGACTAAGGGGAGCAGATATACTTGGGAACCACCATGTTAGAGGACACATAAAGTTACTTCCAGTTCTAAGTAGAGCTGAGATCCTACAATTTTAACTTTCACAGCAAGAAAACACTACACACAGTCAGCACTGTTCAGTGATTCTAATATTCTTTCAAGCCCATAGCATTCAGGTAGTAGCTTTCTATACCTGAAGTTTTCACTCAGAACTAGATTCTCTCCCTTATGAAAAGTTTTAGTACTTTTGTCTTTAGATCTCAAGCACTGCTGTGTTTTTTGTGACAATTTCATTGCTAAGTTGCAAATTGTAAGTTGAATATTATCTCTTATGCACTAAAGTAACACAATACAGGTAAGCCTGCACTTTAAGAGAATACGCAAAAATGTGAAAACTGCAAAACAGGAGAATGTTGATGGTGCTTGCGCTGGAATTCCCTTTGTACAGGAAGCCCCTTTATTACTGAAAATCATGACTTTAGGGTGACAATACATTCTGACTTTCCAGGACAGCCCCAGTCTTCACCAATGTTCCCTAAGTAATTCACACAGAGACACTTTGCTCTCTCAAAAGTATCCAATAGGGATACTAAATAAAATATGCATCTTTCTTTATAGGTGATCTTTGCTCCATTTTGTTTCAATTTCCTGGGAGCAGGCCTTGCTCCGAGGATCTTATCTGACCTATCCTAATTAACCTGCACAATGGTTTACTGGCAGGTGATGTCCATCATAAGGTTTCCCCAAAAGCAGACCCTAAGACAAACAGTTGGGGCAAGAATCACGAAGAATATATTCACATGCTCTTCATATTCACAGGAAGAATAGATAGAGGACTGAGAAGTTAAAACAGGGAAAGGCAAGAAGTCAAAACACAGTGCCTCTGGTTGGGTACCACTGTGAGTGACACACTCCACTCCGTAATGTCCTCCCACTAGAAACCTGAGACCCTGTGAGAGCAGGGAGGGCAAGGAAGCTGCAGTCTCATCCCACTGACCCCATTCTTCCTTGGTGAGGGCCACTGCTGCCTCTGTTCACTGCTCCCCTCCCACATCAGCACCCCACAGTCAGAAGGAGCTCCTGCCTGTGACGACACTGAGCCTGTAACCAGAAGGCACAAAGTGAATGAGCGTGAGAAATGTTTGCAGACAACTTCTTGGGCAGGCTTGCAGGCTCCTGCAGTCAGCTACAAGGAGACAGAGACCGAAACAGGTGATGTCACTTGCCCAAAGCTGTATCATTTGTAAGCGATAAGATGCTATTTTGACACATGCATTTTGGTTTTGCAGAGTTTATGCTTAACCACAGCAAACACCTTCTGTGCTCACACTGAAATCAGCTGTGTACCACCCAGAACCTGGGCACTGGACTTGCTCTCTGGGGCAGGAGCCCTAGTAATGGTTACAAAGTTCCCATGGTGCACAGCGATAGCCTTTGCCACAGTCACAACTAAGGGAACTGTGGCAGGAGATTCTGGCCTCTGAGGGACTCACCACGTATTCCCCTCTCCCCCAGTACTCTTCAGAGACACAGTAATTTCATATAGCTTCTTCCAAGACTTCCTCATGAGACCACTTAACCAGCCAGTCCCAAAGCAGTGACCAGCGACCTTAGACATACCACATTTCTTATTTCCCCTTGTATCTTTCCTACCTTCCTCTGCTTTTTTATTCTTCTTCTTTACTTCTGTTTCCCTGGCATTACTCTCCCTACAAGTGTTAGTATCCCAGGTTTTATTCTGTAACTGAGCATAATTTATGCACAGCAGATTTTCATAAATACTCATACCTATGTAACATTCACATGTGTGTCAGTTCTAGGACAAAACCACCAGCCCTGCAACTTGCTCTGAGTCCTCCTCTTGTCAACTACCATTGTCACTCACAAGGCAACCAATATTCTGCCTTCTTTTACCATGAAGTTGTGCCTTTACAGACAAAAGGTGATGGAAAATGCAGTGAATGTTATTTTTTAAAAATGTATTCAGTAAAAGACACATTGCCACGAACAATGGAGTAAGTTTGTGTGAAGTAAAGGGGAGTAGTTTGAGTATTGTGAGAGGACATTAATGACTATGTATCTTTTACTGTAATAAATTTTTAAATTTCAACATTCATTGTACTTTTGATCACCTCTTAAGTAAATGTAATTATAGTCTATCTCAAGCTTTTGCCTGGGGCTCTGTTTCCCAGGGAGTCTGGGCTAATCTCTGCCCTGGCTTGATGCATTTTAAATCTTTGTCATACTCTTCCCAGATGGAGAGGGCCAGCAGTTGCAAAGGTTCTTTACAAAGAATTACACAGGACAGGAGATGAATTTGAAAGGTTTACACTTATTTAAAGGTAAAAGAAGAAAAGAACTACTTAAGAAGAAGTGCTCTGAAGAAAAGTAAAGATACATCCTGCATTCATACGGGCAACTGCAAGCGCAGGAGGGCGGTTCCCAAAGCCAATGGTTGCCCTTTTCTTCCTATCTTTCGCTGACATCAGACCAGGGTGTGATTTGACAGCTCTCCATGATTGACAGGTCACACCTGATTGTCCAGCCTCTTTGCCACGCCCTCAGCTCCTACTTCAATAGCTCTCCTCTGCAGAAGTAGGCAGACAACATCCAGGGGACCAAGAGGGAGCCAAGACTTACAAATACTGGCATTTAAGATTCACTATCAAAGTATTTTTACTTAATGAATGATATGTGACACAATGACTTAAGTGCATTATTATATACCCTAATTTTTAAAACCCTCATAAGTGTTTGACAAATATTATTCTGACTCACAGAAACCCTCCTCTTAAGTGATGACTCA
Source organism: Cavia porcellus (assembly GCF_034190915.1). Taxonomy (NCBI): domain Eukaryota; kingdom Metazoa; phylum Chordata; class Mammalia; order Rodentia; family Caviidae; genus Cavia; species Cavia porcellus. Next base: position 52,424,270 of record NW_026947496.1, read on the forward strand.
AAGGGATGCAACCTAAAAATGGCAGGGCTGGAATGTAAACTAGACTGCACTTAATTTCAGTCCTAAACTCTTTCATAAAATACTCTACTTACAGTTTATCTGAACATAAGTCCCAATTAATTTGGTAACCAGAAGTCTATGGAAGTCCCAAAGCCCAAAGCAAACACTGGCACATGAAATGTGTCTCAGGGGTACTCTTTCAAAAACTGCCTCACCTCTAGAGCAGAGTTTTGAGAGGCTTGCTACAGTACTGGAGGTCTACGACCAGGAAGGTTCCTGGGGGCTGCAGGAGATCACTGGGAGAATGGAGGATGGCAGAGGTCACCACCCCTCCCTCAGCAGGAGGTTGCTGGAATGCTCAGTGGAAGCAAGAGGGCACGCACGATAAGGAGGCAAAGCCTCACAAAGCCTCAACTTGGAAATGTACACTCTACCCTTTATTTAACTCATTCATTCAGAATTATTTTGGGGGCAACTATTATCAATTAACTGCTGATTCTAAGGTCATAGCAGTAAACAAGACTAAATTACTGAACAAATGATTAACTGATTTGAATTAAACTTTTCTTAGTGTTTTAAACATCTTCTGGTCATGTTCTCTGGCTATCAATACCCATTTTGTTGGAGAAGGGGTTTTGTGACTATAGAACAGAGGTACATACTGACCATTTCAAGAGGATCACCAAAGCCTGCTGGCTTGGTAAGTGAATGTGGGAGGAGCATAGCACATTATCAGTGCCTTCCACTAAGAGTGTCTGGAGGCCAGGGAGTAAACGGTCCTCTGTGTGTGATCATCACAGATGGTAAGATCTGAAAAAATGATTTATAAACATACAACTGGAGCTAAAGATTAAGCAAAGATCATCAGCTACTCAATAGGAATAATTTGCAAATGTTTTAAACGTGCAGACCACTTACGAAGGCAAACCTGCTAATGCAGGAAGAAGGAACGATAAAATCAGAATATCACTCTTTGGCAACCCATAATGAATGAACAGACTCTATGGACTGTCAGCATCAAAGAAACCACCTGTTCCCCTGGGGCTCCTGAGGGAACAACACACCATCCAGAAATCAGCCTTGAAAGAAGACAACTGAATCCAATTACCGGTGAGCAACAAACAGAAGAGCACTGCAAATTACATCATGAAGACGATGACAGCAAAACCTAGAAGGTGCACAGATAACCCGGGTTCTTCAACATGTAAATAGCAAAGGAAAAAACAAAAGAGGTGGAGCAGGATTTATAGAATAAAGGACACTTTACAGACATAGCTAATAGTCCCAACAGGTTATCCTGATTCAAGTAATCTGCAAAAATACATATATGTATACAATTCTTTAAAACACTAAAATTTAAAAATTGACTGGAATGTTCTTAAATTTTTAGAGGTGTGAGATTATTTTTGTGGATAAATATTGCCTTTCTTTCAGAGATACACACTGAAATATTTATGATACCGTGTGAAGTGAGACCTGAGAGTCACTTCAAAATAACACAGTGAGGTTGGCCACAAGCTAACTGCTAAAGCAGGCTGCAGGTTACCAGGGCCATCATTGGCTTTGTCTTTTGTTATATGTTTACATTTTCCCATAACACAAACTTAAACACACAAGCAAATGTAAGAAAAGCAGAGAACTTTCTTAAGAAATAAAATTCAGAGTTTCTGCATAGTAGAAACCCAGTTTTGTTTTTTCTTTCTACAGCACTTGGAATTAAACCCACGGCCTTTACACTGAGCTAGCTCTTTTTAATATTTCTTTTTTGTTTTGATACAGGGTCTAATACAGACAGTCACTAAACTGCCCAGGTTGGGCTGGAATTTGAGCTCCTCCTGCCTCAGTGTCCCAGAGGGCTGGGATTTCAGGCCTATGCCACCACGCCCCTCGGAAGCTCAGTTTTTTAATAGAGTTGTAACCTGCTGAAAGCTGGGGACCTGACCAGGCTCACTTGTGGACATCCTGCTGTCCCAGAGGTTCCAGGGACACTTTCTAAGGCAGGAGTGCGATGGAAACAGCATAGGGTCCAGGGCCAGGGGGAGGTAGACCTGTACATTGGCTTTGCAATTTCATGAGTCACTTTGGTTCTTTGAGTTCAACTTTTCCCATCTCTGGAAGGAAACTAAGACTACTAGCCTGAGCTCTTGGTGAACAGTCAGTGGCACAACTCAGATCCCAAACCCTCTGCCTACAAAATCCAGGCCTACAAAATCCTGACCACTAAACTGCACAGTCTTCAACAGTGAGATCTCACTGTCTATTAATCAGCTATGGACTCACAACTAGCAGAGACCTGGCCTCAAAAGGAAACTTCACTCAGTGTAGACAGTAATGCATGTGGCCTTGTGTTTCAATTCTACTTCCTCCAAATCTGGCCTTGAGACTGTGGACAAGGCACATGACCTCAAGCCTCAGTTTTTTTAAATCTGTGAAATGGGTTAAGGAAAGAATGTGCCATGGCTTTTTATGACCAATTAGTAAACTGATCACAACCATGGTGCTTGAGTCCACCTCTATTCTAAGGTGTTACTCACACACCCCAGCTCTACAGCAGAACAGGACTCATCTGTCAAAACACTACGTTCTCCTGACCATGCTACAGAATCCACGCCAGGTAAATGGGATCCCAGTGCTGGACTTTCTAGTGCAAACACTGTACACTGCAAAGGAGAGGCATGCACATGAACAAAGGGAGCTGTTAAGCCTCTGCACAAAAGGAACCCACCAAACTGGAGAAAAGCTCTCCACTAGGCCTGAGTCTGTCCTGCGTGCTCCAGCCACTCAAGCAAATTGGTTCCCCTCCTGGCCTCAGTCATTCTGAGCTGATTAACTGAGTTTTTGAAAAGAACAAATACTCAGTAAATGTTCTCCAGAATCACTGCTAACATAAAAACAGGCCAAATTTCTCCTACTTTTCCTTCTGTCACTTTGCTTTTGTTATTTATTTTCTGTTTAACTTTTAAAATTACAGTGGATTGCAATTTATCCAAAAGCAGGAAAAAACTGAAAATGAATTCCCACTAAGCCCAGCAACTCAAAACTCATGGGTAGTCTCATTTGCTCCGGCCCCTCTTACTTCCCCTTTCCCAGATTATTATGAAGCAAATAAACAATGTATATCTTTTCATTCATAATTACTTTAGTTCTCTTTATGTTTTCTTGTGTAGAAGACAAAGATGGCACTCTATCCACCACCTATTTCCTCAACTCTTGCACCCAGTGATGTTTATTTTTAAGCCCTACCCAATGCAGCTGGAGATACAAACCCCAGCCAGACCTCTGAGGTGGACTTGTTTGGGGTACTTTGATTCTCTTCGGCAGTAACAGGGTTAGGAACGATATTCAGTTCTGGCCATTGAAACATGAAGGGGACGCTACTAGGGAAGGAAGAGACTTCTCAATTTTCTGCTCTCCTAAAAGGCAGTGACAAAACAGCTGGTCCCTTTTTTTTTTTTTTTTTTTTTTTTTGCTGTGACCATAGTCCTCTCTGGATGTGATAAAACAGAATTAGTGCAGCCATATTTGCAACCAACATGGCAATTAAGCAACTAGCAGAAATGGCAGAAGATGGAAGACAGGAAGCTGAGTTCTTGAGGATGTTCCGAAGCCTCTGAGTCAAGTAACTCAAAGGCCTGCCTCATCTCTGAATGCACTGTTCTTGGAGTTGAGTATCTGTTCATGGTGTGTGGCTGTTTTGAGTCCAGGTATCTGTCATTTGCTGCTGAAAATATTTGGCTTTACTATCACTACAGACCTGTAAGCTGCTAAGTCTCCCCAATCAATATTAATGCCACTATTAATACCAATATTAATCAATATTAATACAAATATCACTAATTTGTGCTTTTATTTAAATTTTTTCTCATGTATCTGTCCTCCTGTTTTTGTTTACTTTCAGCCTTTTTTGAGCAATGTAAAATATATTAGTATTTCTATTTGTTGACATTAAAAAAACTAACAAAACTAAGAAAGCAAATCTAGATGAAGGTAGCAGTTACTCTAAAATACAGTGGCTTCAACAGGACTTCAGATGATCGTTTCTCACGTAAGAGTTGCCTTGGGGGCTGGGGATTTAGCTCAGTGGCATAAGCGCCTGCCTTGCAAGCAGGCAGTCGTCAGTTCGATCCCTGGTACCGATAAAAAGGAAAAAGACAAAAAAAAAAAAAAAAAAAAGAGTTGCCTTGGTTGGTCTGGGCAGGCTAAATCAGTGTCGCAGTCATGGGGTGCAGACTCTGTGGTCATCTCTAACTTTAGAGTCCATCTCCTCATTTCACTCAGCTGTTCTGGCTCTTGCCGGTACATCTTCCATACACTGGACAGAAGAAAGAGACATGTACTCACCCAGTCCCTTCCAGGATACAGTCTAGAAATCAATGCCCACATTTCACATCACTGGCCAGAAATTAGTCACATGACAACAATAAGCCAAGCGCAAGGGAGACTGGAAAATGAAATTATTATAGTGTTTGTCACATTCATTACTAGAAAAAGAATAAAAGTAAATAGTAGGATATAGCTAGCAATTGTTATTAGAGAAGAAGCAGAGATGATTCTTGATCTGGTTTAACTGATTGTTTTTAATTAACACTTCAGAATGTAAACAAGATTGACAAGAAATGTTCTTAAACATTTCCCAAATGATTTATCAGAACCTGCTTATAAACAGATAAAATTACACATGTTTTCTGTTATGGCTTGTATCTAGATGCCCCCCAAATCCCTGTGTGATCATAAGCAGGGCTTTTCAGAGGTGGCTGCAACGAGGATGTCTGACGCTGGGATCAAGAATGTGATGCTGGGATTAATGCATGGTGCAATGCTAAGATTAAGGGTGTGAGTGGGGGCGGGTATCCTGAAAAAACATAAGAGACAGAAAGAGGCTGCTGGTTGCTTGTTGCTTATTGCTGTTTACTTTCTATGGTCTTCTGCCTGCCCTGCTTTTCTGTGAACTGTCTTCTCTGCAGTGACCTTCTGCTATGCCACCCCACCCCGTCCTGAAGCCAGCCAGTGATGGACTGAAACCTCTACAAACTTAGACAAATAAATCTTCCCTTCTTTAACTTTGGATGTTAGGTGTTTTGTCTCAGCAACAAGAAAGGTAACCAAGACATCTTTCATTTCTTACTTTAAGGTAAATCCCAGAAGGTTTCCAACAATTGGCAATGCCTTATTATCCCAGTTTATGACCCTGTGAATGTGAAATTAACAACCAAACCTTACTAGTTTCTCTTAATTTAAATGTCTTCCCATCAATTAAGCACCACAATGGTGTTTTAATCATAGTCTAATGGGATTCACCAGAATCTCATTATAACCTCCTATTTCATAAGATTATTTATAAGGATAATCCAATTTATGGAAAAATAAAGACAGACAAATACAGAAAAATACTAGATCTGGTAAGGAGCACAACTATTCTATAGTCATCTGAAATGGCTGTTGATAAAAGGTTTATATAGTTAGGTATAAGCGAGACTTTGATTTAGCAGCAGCAGGTTTTAAATGATGCATGAGAAGCCACCAAAGCGAATCACTTTCTCCATGGTCCCCTCAGGGTCAAGTACCATGTTTCGATTATAATTTCACCAAATTGCTGTGTTGCAGTGAATGCTTCAGATTAATAGCTGTACAGCACAGTTCTCTGTGGGACAGAATCAGAAAATCTATTTCAAAGATTTGTTGAAATATACCCCAAGATATCTAGCCACAAAACACATTAAAGATTCCAAGATGATGGAGATATTTCTGACTGACGTTCTCCAACAAGGCTGCTTTTGCAGAAAACAAGTTTATTATTTATGGTAGTGAACAAGATTTCTCAGGGCAGTTGAGGTGACTTCTCGCAATTTAATCAGAAGGCACAATCATGCAGCCCATTATAAAAATCATATTTACATTAATAGAAAAAGTCACCCTTTGGCCAACATGTGTATTTCTTTGCAGACTATACTCTTGATGAGTTTTCAAGGAGATAATAAAATATTTGGATTCTCATTTCAAACGGCACTTTTTCTTGGAAATATATTTTACATAGAAAGACACTATTTTTTCAAATTCTTCAAATTACTAGTCCAATTTTAAGAGGACATTTCAGGGACTTGCCGTACTGCGAGATTGAAAGGACAGGAAGCTTAATCAAAATGGGAATCTGTATTAGTATTTTCAAACCTGATCTGATCCCAGGAAAAGATTCTGGTCAGCACAGCTGGGGTCCAGTGGTCACCTCTGGACGAACCAGAAGCCAGACATCTGTGTAAAATAGCTACAGCACATCTGCCGGGAAGCTGCTTTGCTTAGGCAATTCTAAAACGAAGGAAATACAGCAGAAAATCTTACAATTGTTGACTGTTTACTGCTCCCCTAAAACAACTACATAGCCACAAATAACTAAGGAAGCAAAACAAATTATTTCTAAAGCTGAAACTCTATCTGGAGAGGAAAATTTAGATCTCAGAAGTCACTGAGCTATAGTCATTTACTTTGTTCAGGCAAAAGTTTCCTCATGGACCTGTCGCTAAATGCTCAAGTTCCATTTTCTTAGACTTTAGTCTGCTTTCTTGGGGATAGGGGGATGGAACAGGAGTGAAGGTTGCCGTGAGATACAGCATTTTAAAAATATCCTAAACAAACATCATTGCTAATAGCTTCTCTGTGGCCCTCACTAAAAATATCACAGACACTGGTAAACTGGGAATTACGGACCATCCCTGGAGACATCTGGAGTGTGTCTGCTCACTCACTTAATGATCAAAAACACACTCCCACAGGTACCGCACTGCAAAGATGACTAACAAGGGGAGAGAAAGGACAGGAAGAATGGAAGTGGGGGGTATGTGGAAATGAAAGGCAGGCAAGCTAAATCCATTTGATGTGAGACTTCTACATAATCTTTCAGCAAGAAAATTTCATGCAAATGTTTCACACAGGCGAGATTTTTCTAGATCACTTTAGTCTGACTGGTGACTATAAGAACCAGATTTTTCACTAGCATTTCCTGAAATACAAGGGGTGATCAAAAAGTACAGTAAATGGCTAAACTTGAATTGGTTGTAGTAAATGACACATTGCTATTTATCTCCCTCAGAATACTCTCCTTGCTTTGATTGCACTCATCCCATCATCTGTGCCACTTTCTGCAGCAGTTCTGGAAATCCTCTTTTGTGAGTGTCTTTACAAGGTGTGATAAAAACTGCAATGAATACTCCTGCTGAGTGCCACAGAACAGAAAGGCAAGCTCATAAAAACATTACTGTGTGTCTCCTCATCCCTCTTATTCACCAGGTCTGGCACTGTGTGCTTTCCAGCTCTTTCCCAAAGTCAAAATGACCATGTAAATTAAATGTCTTGAATTATATCCAGGCAGCCAAGACAGAGCAACTAAAGATATCCGCAGTAAAGCATCTCCAGAACTGCTTCAGAAGGTGGCAAGGATAACGGGCTAAGTGTTTTTTTTCAAAGCCAAGGGGAGGATTTCAGGGGGATTCGTGGCAGTGTGGTTTTTTATTATAATTTTTTAGTTAAACACACACTGTATTTTTTTAATCACACCTCATATATCCGAAGGGGGAGGAAGTGTATCCTTTTCCAGGGATTGCTAAATTGTGGGGTGCCACTGCCTAAAATGACTCCAGATAACCCACACAGGAGACCCTAAATAACAGGGCATCCCAGGGAAACATTCATTCCTTTTCAGTTCATTTATGAGCAATTCTTATAGCCATCTGCACAGGACTCTATTGCAGTTATATATTTAACATTTCTGTAACATCAACTCCTCTCTCTCTCTCTCTCTCTCTCTCTCTCTCTCTTTCTCTCTCTCTCTCTCTGTGTCTCTCTCAATAGGTCTTGCTATGTAGTCCAGGCTGGTCTCAAACTCACAGCAACTCTCCTGCCTCTGCCTCCTAAGTGCTGGGATTACAGGTGTGTACCACCATGCCTGGCACCAACCCTGTTCTTTAGTGTACAAGAGAAAGCAAGGCCTTAGGTTGGCCAAGAGAATATAGTAACATGATAGCGGATTCATTGCACCAAATATGATAATAATATTCAGTTTTAAGCTAGGAATATTTGGTCTTCTTTTGCAAATAGGCATGCAAAATTCCCTTTGAAATATTTATTCTAGTTCCAAAATGACAGGAAATATGAAGCAATATTATGAAAGCAATGGCACTAGATATAGCAAAGAGATACAGGACGGACTTTCTCAGTCCTCACTTATGTATGCACATGAGGTCCCTGGGTCAGAAAAGAGTCCTGTGTGTCCAGTCCACGTCAGTAAGCGAGCGACAGGCAATCTCTTAGGAGGAGGAGGGCCTGTGTGCTCTAAGACTTCTGCTGCAGTTTACGTGTATTGAAATAAGTTTTCCTTTAGTCCAACATCATGTGTTGCCTTCTGAAGGACTTGCCTTGGGGACAGTAATGATTATAACGATTTAGAATTTCTTTTTTTTTTTGTCTTTTTCATTTTTGTCTTTTTCATTTTTATCGGTACCAGGGATTGAACTCATGACCGCCTGCTTGCAAGGCAGGTGCTTATGTCGCTGAGCTAAATCCCCAGCCCCACGATTTAGAATTTCAAAGAGATTTCCTCTTAAAATCAGCAATCCAAAAAGATATTGTGGAGTCCACAATAGAAGGAAAATAAGATAGTTTCCAATTTGACTAATGGGAAGCTTAAAATTGATTATAGAATTGCCTCTTCTCCTGCAAACGCTGGAAAAGACGGTCCCGTGTTGGGAAATGGTCACCCACGAGACCTTTCCCTTATAGTTCATGCTGGGAAACTTCATGAGGAGGAGAAGACACAGAAAACCTGGAAACTGCTGGTGGAAAAAGAATGCCAGCTCTCTCAGCCAATTCCTAAAAATAAAAGGCAAGAAATGTTAACCAACTGTGGACCCATGTGGCTATTTTTAAAATCGACAGAAATAAAATGAAACACTTAATTTCCATTATGGTGACCCAATCTGAAGCCCTGAGTTACTTTATTTGAAAGAAAAGGTCATTTAAAAGTAAAAGCCATTGCCTCCAACACATAAATAATGAGACAAGAACACTGCTCGGTGAGGCTTCTGCAGGTTCAGCTCACAGATCTGGGTCTCTTTGGAATAAAAGTTACCTTAACTTGCTTTTTCTTTCGTATAAAACATATTATGAAAGGCACATTTAATATATCCCCCTTATTTCTTTATCCTGGTTCTTCATATGGCTTTCTGTTCTCTCTTTCTACCAGAATGGGGTTATTAGAAATAGTATCTCAAAACCTTTTGAGCTAGGGGTCGGATATTTCAGCAAGAGATGGGAAGTCACAATCTGCTCCATGAATTTAGTTAGCACCTTACAAATACAAGATCTCATGAGAGGTATCATGAAGGAGCATTTTAATTTTAATGGTGATTAAAGGCAAGCACACAAGGAGTGTGGAGCAATGGGAAAAAATAGTTTAACAACTCAGAACAACAAAGAAAAGGTGGCTGTCAGACCAAAGATTAACTGCAGGCTGGAGTTGAGTCACCAGATTAACACAGAGGCTAGATGAGGAATACTCCTGAGTGAGGGAGGAGACCTGGCAGAGGATACAGCGCAGTAGTGGAAGTATAAATGCACAGACATGGCTGAATGAAAGGGTTCAATACAGCAACCGTGGATTTGCCAAGGGAGCACACAGAGTCCTGCTTTGAATTTTTAAAAGGTGTCCAGAAATGTATGTTTTGTTTTGTCATTAATGCCAAGCCTCAGGTTTCTAACCGTAGGCAACTAATTTTTTAAAAAGACTTTTAAAACATTATATGGACAAAAGAAAACTTATCTGCAAGCTGGATTCAGCGTATGGATGGCCTGTTTGCCATCTCTGCCATGTAACTAAGTACTTAAGGCTTGGGACTGGAACTCATAATTTCACTGTGAAGTAAGCACTGGTCAGGAGATTTATATCAAATCTTAAAATGAAGGAGAGATTAGTATGAGAATGAGGGAGGCAGAGAGGGAGAAAGACATGCATTCCTGGGAGGTTGGAGCAGGAGAAAGTTAAAGTCCAAAGCAGGAAAGTTCAAGGTATATTCAGGAAACACTGAAGAGCTTAGCTCACTTAGAAAACTCATACAGAGAAAGTTAGATATAAAGCTTGAAAGGTAAATGAAGGGTAAACAGACCTCAAATATTAAGTTAAGTTTGTGCTGTATCTCATTGGCAATGAAAATTTGGCCTAGAGACAATCAAGCAGATTTTCCAACAAAACTAACCCAGCCCCACTGGAAGAGAAGGGAATGTAGGAGAGAAGACTGGCCAGGAGATTACTGTACTATTTTAGGAGAACCAGCTGGGAATGGAGGATATCAGAGGACCAGGAAGTTAGGAGATGAGATAAGACCCATGGCAAGGATAAACTCACAGACTAGTAAACTGTTTCCTCTTAGAAGTGGTCAAATATAATTCTTTTGTTTAGGAGCATTAGTATTGGTAGGTGTTCAAATACAAATACCTAGTAGGATATTTGGAACCTGAGTTTAGGGGACACTGTGGTTTAGATTCTATTTACATGTGTCCTGCTAAAGGTTATCATGTGTTGGACACCCGGCCCATAGGATGGTGGTAATGGGAAGTGGTGGTATCTTCAAGAGGTAGGACCTAAGTAGGACATTCTTAGGTCAAGGGGACATGCCTCCAGAAGAGACTGTGAGCCTACAGACTGACTTCCTGTTTCAACATGAGATCCCTGTTTCCCACATGCTTCTGCCATAATGAGATTCAGCCCACAGGACCTTCACCAGAGCCGGGTCAAAGCCAGCTTGAATCTCCAGAATTAGCAAGATAAAGAAAGTTAGCCTATCTTAGGTATTTTGTGATAGTGATGAAAACAGACTATTTCAGAGGCATTCTGATGCAGTTTGATGCACTATCCACATTGGGTTGGCCCATGAGGAAACATCCTAAGTCAAACAATTTAGAGAAAAAAGAAGCCTGAATCTTGAGGGATGAATATCCAACATTTATGTTTCTTATAGCTTACTTCACAAACTTTGCTGAATGGAAAAATCATTACCTTGAGCTTGTGTGACAAGTGATCTCAAATGAAAATACATTGTTATAGTCAGGTTATTGTATCAGTTCATTTAAGTGTGTGCATTACATTGTGATAATAAATCTCATCTCTTCAACTCGTATTATGTTTTTATAAGGAAAAAGAAATAAATAAAAGAGCTTTAGCTATTGACTTGTAAAGTGTGGTTCAGATGAAGCCCTGTTAAGAGTCTTCAAATTACCGGAAGGCTCTTTGCTATCCTATAAGTAGATAATACTAACACCTTTATCCCAAAACTCACTTGATAGCCAGAGACAATGAAAGCCCTGCAATCCAGAACTCATGTTCCAAATTCTAGCTGCAGCCATAACTTGGCTTTCTGGAGGCTTCACACCATGTTAGAAAGATACAATTAAAAACAGATTCACTCAAGAGTCCAGAAATAAACAAACTTTCAAGACCAACTGATTTTCTATAAAGGGGCCAAACCAATTCAACAGGGAAAGAGTAGTCTTTCAACAAATCATGCTGGAATAACTGGATATCCTAGATAAAAATAATAAAGTTGGATCCCTACCTCATATCATACAACCGCAGCAAGAGATAGTGTCATAGATGTAAGAGTTTAACAGTATAAGAGTTTAACACACTAAAAAAAAAAAGAGTTTAACACATAAAATTCTTAGAAGAAAACGTAATATAAAATTTTTGTGATCTTGCTAGCCAACAATTCCTTTAGATACCAAAAGATAATCAATAAAAGAGAAGATGAAGAAATACAATTTCATGAGAACTTGTAACAATTTGGTGTGTCATAAGACACCAATCCACTGACTGGGAGAAATATTTGGAAATCATATATCTAATAATGCACTTATATCCAGAATATATAAAGAATGTCTATAAATTAATAATAAAATGACAAAAACCCAATTTAAAAATTGGCAACGTATTTAGAGGGACATTTCTTTCTTTTCCTTTCTTTCTTTTTGGGGTACCGGGGATCAAACATGACCTCATGCTTACCAGGTGCTGCTGAGCTATAACCTCGGCTCTTGGAGAGACATTTTTTCAAGGTAAATGACTGACAAGCATATGAAAAGATGCTCAGTATCTTTAGTCACTAGGGAAATGGAAACCAAAATCACAGGGAGATGCCACTTCACATCCACAAAAGACCACAATAAAAAAGGTAGAAGAAGCACTAGTTGGCAAAGAGGTGGCAAGAAAGAAAGCCTTTGTACCTTGCTAGTGTGAATGTAATGGTTTAGCCGTTTTGGAAGGCAGTTTGGTAGTCCTTCAAAATGTTAAACACACAGTTGCCATGTGGCCCAGAATTTCTGCTAGATGTCCACTAAAGAGAAGCACAAACATATTGCCCACACAAGGACTTCTATAAAATCGTTCATGATACCATTATTCACAAAATCTAAAAAATGAAAACAGCCTAAATGTCCATCATCTCTAAATGGACAAATAAACACAAACAAAGTGTGGTGTACCCCCAAATCATAATTGAATGACAGCGTATTCCTTGGCAATTAAAAGATATGAGGGGAAAAAAAAAAGATATGAGGGGTACTAACAAAGCTACAATATGAGTCTCCAAAAACATTCTGAGTCAGAAAAAAGACTAAAAATCTTTTAGTGTCATCTACATGAAGTGTACGGAAAAGGCAAGTCTACAGAGGGCAGAAGCACGAAGAGGCTGCTGAGGACACGAGTGACTGCTAATCCACACGGGCGCTGTTAGGAATGACAAGAACTATCTTGATCAGTTGGCCATTTTGTCTCTATAGGTACAATCACTCCGTTGCGATAAAGTCTGTCGGTCAAATCTAACTTTATTTTATGTATTTTTTTCCGGTACCAGGGATCGAAGTCACGACCGCCTGCTTGCCAGGCAGGTGCTTATGCCACTGAGCTAAATCCCCAGCCCCTAAACTTTATTTTAAAAGCTTTGTTAGTAAGATAATTTTCATTCCATCTATCCCAATGGACACACAGTCATTTCACAAGATAGAAAGCAGACTATAATTGTCAAGTGGCTCAAATCTTGTAGTCACTGACTGGTTTAAAAAGCATGAGTGGTCTTTTTTTCTCTCCAAAATTCAACATTTCCCTGAAAATATGTCTTCACTTCCTATTCTTAGGTTCTGCAGAAGTCACAGTGAGGTCAGCCACTGTTATCACTGGAATATCAGCCCACACTATGGCCAATAGCTGCAATTTCTGTCTCAAAATATACAAGCAATACTTTGAAATGATTAGTGATTTATGTCAGTGCTTACAAATGGACAAGTCCTATTTTAATCATAAAACCAAATATCATGCTCTGGAGAGGAAAATATGGGTTTTGAGTATCATAGATATTACTTCCCAATTAGCCACTGTTTCTCTAGAAATTGCTGGCAACCCTTCTGCCCAAAGTTTGCAGCGCAGAGTTCAGCCTGCTATGCCAGTCACTTTGATTCATTTGATGCATGTAACAACATTCTGCTTCTCTTCAGTGTCCAACATGCTCAGAGTAACCACAGGGGCCCCAATTCAGATTACATGTGACCTCTTGGTGCGTATGTCCAAAAGATCAAGTCCTTACAGGACAAAAGTAAAGCAAAGCACATGATCAGGAGAGAGGAGCTGGTCACACTATGTTGGACTCATACGTGTCTTCAATTCCTTTTTACTACACGAATCAGAACAATATCTTGTTAATTAACATATTTTGACATTTGATGTTAGTATAAATGTCTAGAAAGAAACTCTTTCATTCAATATACGTATTTGAGAAACAAACTTACTGGTCAGTTGATCCAGTGTTCTAAAGTAAGATTATGGTGTCGGTTGCCCCCATATAAATAAAAAGCCAGTGAATTGTACATTTAAATGGATAACACTTTAAATGGATGGTGGTAAATGATATCCCAATAAAAGCTTAAGGAAAAAATGCACATCCACCACAGGTTGCCTGAAGTTTTCAACACTAGCCAGGCAGCACTTAGTGCTAGTGCTCTGCTTTGTCATACCTGACTCCTGCCATCTGCAGCAGACTGGCATCTCTTCTCTCTCAGGACATCTCACAGGTCCTGGCTCACAAATACGCAAGACTTACTCCTGTTTTCCACATTTGCAGTAGTGCTTCTTTCACTTGGAAAGCTTTTCTCCCTCTCAGCCTTTGCATGGCTACCTCTTTCTTGACACTAAGGTACAACTCAGAAGAAAAGGCTTGCTCTTCCTCTGCTTGTGATCACTACTTATTACTCACCACATTTGTGTCACGGAGTCCTGCACCTAACATAGGCCCTGTGCTTACACACGCATGTGTATGTGTATGTGTGTGTGTGTGTTCATGTGTGTTTGCATGCAAGCACCCTTTTGGTTTGAGAATTACTGCCTATCTTTCTCATCAGAACACAAACTCCCCAGAAACAGGAACTCTTTAGAGGTGTCCCCATCTGTAATGAACAGCTGCTGTTTGAAAGCCTTTTTTTTTTTTTTTTTTTTTTTTTAAGTCAGCAAAAAGGTAAGATTGCCTGTCTCTGTCCTTGTAAAGGAGGAGAAAGACCCAATCCCTGAGGTCAGGGTGCAGCTAAAGCCCTGAGTGTAATTCCTAGCACCTCTGAAAAAGAAAAAATAACCCTTTTTCTTCTCTGGATCTCTAACGTTCATTCATTCTTCCATTCCAAGAAAAAACAAGACATTCTCAACAATTGAGATGCTGGAAATTTTTCCTCAAGAGAGTTTTCAGGAAAATAGATTGCTCTCCACCTAAAAGTCCAGCCCCAGCTCAGAGCGAAGTGTTTCTATAAAACTAGAGTCTCAAGCAATGTGAATGAGAGAAGAAGAGAGAAAGGCAAGTGACAAGGTTGCTGGCACTCATAATAAAAGAGAATCAAAGCGGAGCCTGTCCCAGGGGACAGCTAAGACAACCCAATCGGTGTCCTGCAGCCACACAGAGCTGTGAATCGCTCCTGCTGTCAGTGAGGCAGCTCAGGTTAGCGATCATCCTGAACGAAGTGAGGTTACTTTCCAAAAAGAAGGTGCATGGCCACCGTGGAGCTTGTCCCTGGGCTCACTGTGCCCTCTGGGAGGTGACCGTCACAAAACACTAGATCCCTTCAAATACGGAGGGAAGGAAGCAGAGAAGGGGAGGGAGGAGGGAAAGAAGGAAGGAGGAAAGGAAATCGGTGAGGAAGAAAGGAGGCGAGTCAAGGAGAAAGGGACAGAGGGAGGAGTGAGGAGGAAAGAGGGGAACATAGAGATGGAGGAAGAAAAAAGAAAAAGATGAAACAAATTTTCTAAAAATAAGAAAAACATTTCCTCACTGAGTAATTTTCCAGGTAAAACATACGAGGAGACTCAAAAGAAAGGACATGACACATATATGGAATTTTTAAAACTATAGAAAACCACAAATCTTACGTAATTTCTAGAATTTCTGAAGATGACCAAAAAGAGGGAAGAAAGAGTGATGGAGCATGAAAGTTATGAACATAAAGCTGTTCAAACTCTGTTCATTTTACTTTTAACCTAAAAACAGTCTTGCTGAACAGAATCCGTAAGACGAAAGGACCAAAATGTGGTATGTATATCTACCAGTACCCCACCATGAATATATTTATTACATACACAAACATATACTCATAAATAATTCTCAAAAGAAATAAAAATGTCAACAGGCCATCACTATGTACCTGCAAGACCCCAGGGACGGCACATCCAAGCGGCTGCTGATGTGCTGCCGCCAGCAGCTTCCCAAGAGACTGAAGCCCGAGGTCAGGTCCAGCAGAGCAGCTTGCACCGCTGTGACCACGTCTGCAGGTAGCAGCCAAAGATCAGCCACTAAATATTTAGGCCCATCACGCAGGAAACGTTCTCATGCTCGGACAGACCTCGGAGTTCACAGGAGGATCCTAGCATCACAGCCCCCACTTTTCCCTCCTCCATCCCACCCCGACTTGTCCCCAAATGTCCTGCCAAGAACACATTTGGGATCAGCTTATCATTGGTCCGGCTTAGCGCTGCAATCACATCCTGGCCTGGCAGGAAGCTGAGCCTGGCAATGCAGACTCCCTCTCATCTCTGTTTGGACAGCCGGCATATCTCAGGAGGCAGCAGAGTATGTGGTGCGACCCCTCATAAGTGAGAGTTTGCAAGGCCTGCACCCCGGCCTGGTGCTGGCACATCTCTCATGCGCTGGCAGCCTGCTGAACCTCTGAGGGCCTGTTTCTCACGAGTGAACTGGGGCCAGAAATCCCTCTTTGAACGTATATAAGCATCTAACTATTCCTAGCACTTGGGAGATGCTCAGTAAATGTCAGCTTCCCTTCTAGAAGACTTCTGAGCTTTCCCAGCAGCAGCTGAAATAGCCAGAGAGGACATATGCAAGTGACCAGATGCCTACAGGACTAGAATCTAAGTAGGCTTGTGTTTTAGGGACTCCTTTGGTGGAATTCCTCCTTATACATTCCAAGATGTCCTAACAGTTAAGATGTACATAGTGACTCAATTCCAGATCCTTGACAAAAAGAGAAAACTGAGAACTTGTTATGGTGTGATTGAAAAGTGTGGCAAATCTTTAAATTCAAAAACATTACAGCGAAGACACATTGCCATTAATCCCTCTTAAAACACACCCCTTTCACACTGAACTGTTTATCTGTTCATTCTTGTCACTTTCTGAAGCACTGCCGAAGTCCTCTTTCATGAGTGTCTTTAGTTGTGCTGTTGTGGCTGCCTCCACGTCCTAAACTGATTCAAAACATTTAACCTTCATGGTCACTTTAACTTTTAGAAAGAACCAGAATAAGATCACAGTGCTGGATCCAGTGAATCAGATGGATGAGGACACACGGTGATATTTTTATATACCCATCTTTCTGTTGGATGTCATTAGACAGCAGCAGTCACTGTATTTTTTATCAAATAAAGACTCATGAAAAGGGACTTCTAGAACTCCATCAGAAAGTGGCAAAAATGATGGGCTAAATATGTCTGAAATGAAGAGGAGTGTTTTAAGGGGGATTATTGGCAATATGTTTTATTTACTTATTTTTTTGAGACCGGCTTTCACCATGCAGCTCAGGCTGGCCTTGAGTTCACTTTGTAGCCAAGGTTGGTCTCGAACTCATGATTCTCCTGCCTCAGCCTCCCACAATTTCACAGTTGTGCACTACCACATTCAGCAAGGCAGTGTTTTATATTTTAATAATTTTGAACATTTTAAGCATTTACCATATATTTCGATTACCCTGATAGGCTGCATATGGCTCATGCTTGCAAAACTTTTCATGGGAAAATTCTGGTGACTACTTCTGTCAGAAGGTAGACCTGCCCACTCAACTGGACTCCAATGAGGACACAGACCTATGATGAGATGTCACCACAGATGATCACTTCCATCCCAGGAAAGGTAATATAAAGCTCAGTACCACCCACTATGCCACCAAGGCCTCTCCAAGCCTAGGGAGCTGTGCCAGTGCTGAGGCAGAAGTGCTTGGATGGAGAACAAAGCCCCCTGCTGTAGACAGCTGTGATAAATTTGTTCTCTACCCTTGGCTCTATCCCTTTGGGTTAAAATGAATTCCAAACTGTCCTGGAGCAGAAAGCTACTTCAGGTTTGGAAGGGGCTTTAAAACCTCGGGTTGAAGGGCCAAGGATATAGCTCAGTGGCACAGCACTAGGCTGGCAAGCATAAGGTCATGAGTTCAAATTCCAGTACCAAAAAAAAAAAAAAAATACCCAGAACAAAAAAAAAACACGTTGGGCTCAGCTTCTGCTCCTTACCATCTTATCTATGTCAACGTGAAGGAGCCACCTGATTGTCTCATGTCTGTTTCCTCTCCTATAAAATCTGGAAAACAACAGTATAGTTTGTTGTGAGGATCAAATGACATTCTGCCCCCAGAGGTAGCACCTTAGGGTGGGAGGGGCTATGATATAATGCTGTGTACTATTTATTCTAAAGGACAACCGGGTGAGGTTAAATATGCTCAAATTTCCTGAGATCATAATTTGTCATACCGAGGATCATACTCAGTTACAACTTGTCCTCAAAAAGATCTGCTCAGCCTGCTTTGAGATGGAACACTGTGATAAAATTGAACATGAGAGACGTCCTCAACGAAGCTGTTTAACTAAACATGTTAAGCCTTCTTCTCTCATGTTCTATAGTTGAATTTCAGTGAGACATCAGCATCTTAGTTAAAAGAAGGGAGACGTTTCATTCCTTGTTTCACAGAAAGTGACCCTTATTATACTGCTTTTACACTCTATACACACACACAAAAGAAATACAGCCAGGAACTGGAACAAATTTTAAAGTCGGAGTTGAATACTATTGGTAGAAATGAAATGTAGTACAAGCCAGTAAAAAAGCAAAACCAGTGCTTCTGAACCAGGGTGAACAAAGCGATGTGCTTCAAGTTCTCAACTAAAAGAACCCAGTGTGAGCCACATGGAAAGAGGCCTTGTTCCCAGGGCTTTGTGCCCTGAGGTTCATTTTGCCATTAGGTAGGAACCTGTATATACTCATTAACTTCAAATTTCTTCACTTCCGGAAGGAAACACAATGTTTTAAAACCTTACATTTTGTTATCTTTGAAAAATATTACATGTACTACACTTTTCCCCCTCTATTTTAAATAACCTCTGATAATACAATGGTACAGGAATGTAATTTGCCCATGACTTTGTAGAAGATAGCTACGTTTGTGTTAGTGTGGGGAAGATGGGATGCCTGTGGTCGTGTTTGTCACCCAGTGTGAGGTTAGTGAACTCCAGCAAAATTCTGTCGAATGCTTTGTCCGAGAACTAAACTATTTGTGAACAGAAGCATTCATTAATCAAGGTGTTCCTGTATTTTCGCTGGGGTTTGGATCTATTGGTTCTCAAAAAGTTCTAAATTATTTTCTCTCTGGGTGGAAAACTGACCATTAGAAGGCTGTAAACTTAAGGCATTCTTAAACCAGTTGTGGTGGTGCATCCCCATAACCCAGCACTCAGGAAGTTGAGGCAGGAGGATTGCTGTGAGTTCCAGGCCCACTTGGGCTCATACACAGTGGGTTGAAGGCCAACCTACACTGCATAGTGAGACCCTGTCTCCAAAAAAAAAAGAAAAAAGAAAAACCAAATAAACAAAAAATCCTTGAGGCATTCTTGATTTCACAGAACTTGATTTCATATTATAGAATTATGCCCTTGCTCTTGTGTTTCATAGTGCTGGGGATCGAATCCAAGGCCTCTGCATCCTAAGGTAATGCTGTATCACTGAGATAGACTCATTTGCATTTAAAAGTTGGTACAAGAAACACAATGGTGGCCAAGATAAATGCACAAGGACACACGTTCAGCACTGTCTGTAGCAGTTAAAGGTTAGAAATGTTTGTGGACTTGACACATCTATACCATAGAAAACCATACAGACAGTAATACAAATGTTACAGCTTCATGTGTACTGATACACAATGATATCTAATATATTATGCAAATGAGTACAGAACAGAGTAAGAATCAAAACTGGGACTCAAATATGTGCTTACACATAGACACATACACACAAACACAGAAGTTTGCGTAAGCACAGACTACCTCAGAATTTGAAATTAATAGTTGTTTCTTAAGAGAAAATCTCATTGACAAAGGTGAAAAGGAGACAGAATTTTATTAAATAATTTGTGCCCATATACACTGTAATTTAAAAAATCAAACCAAAATAGAATGGCCATTATGTATTCCCTTGGTTGTACATGTCAAAGCAAAAGCTCCTTAAAATGCTAACTGATGCTCCACAAAAACAGGATCGATGCTTTACCCACCTTGGAGTTCACAATGCACATGTACTAAGAGTCTCCAAGGAGGTCTCCAATCAGGAATCTTGTGTAACTGAATTTAACTCAACATTTCCTAAGTTGATTTTTTTTTCTCTTCTTCCAGCTTTCCTTCTTCTCCCCTTCCCTCTTCCTCCTGTCCCCTCTTCTCTCCCCAATTCCCTCCCACCCCATACTAGGGCCTGAACCCAGAGCCTTTGCACTGAGCTATATCGTCAGTCCTTTTTATTAATTTTTTGTTTTGGGACAGGCTCTCGCTAAGTAGTCCAAGCTGGGCTCAAACTTGCAATCCTCTTATGTCAACCTCCCAGAGTACAGGCATGCACTGCCACGTCTGGCTCTTCATTTCTTGATCATTGAAACATTCCCCAACCTTTGTTGCAGGACGCTTTCTCTGAAAGCCATACCTTGGGAAGTACAGCATTGCAGCATTTGTTTTATAAAAGACTCTAACCACCACAGTGTGCAGTGGCTCCAACTGAGAGGGAGAATTTAACAGGATTCTCTTTATTTACTCTTAAGAATACTGTGCTTCATCAGATGTCTATAATTAGAATGTCTTTTTACATATTTAGCACAAATGTGCTTAAACCTTCCCACCTTTAAAATGGGCACAATAGTACCTACTGTGAGTTTTGTCGATGGTCAAAACTGGATATCCTACATAAAAGAGCCTCTTATAATTGACACATGAAGGAACCACAACATCAGCAAGGCTTGATGACGCGTGCCTCTAATTCCAGCACTCTGGGAGGCTGATGCAAGATGATCACAAATTTGAGTCCTGCCCAGGAAAGTCAACAAGAACATGTCTCAAGAAAGAAAAGAAATGCTTATTATTCCCCACCGGACTTTGTTTCCAAAGGGGAGTGGAATAAAGATCAGGGCAAATCCATCACTGTCAAGCTGTCCATCCTGGGTAGTCTTGGGGAGTGCAGCAAAGGGTCTTTGAGCAAAGAAGTGGGTGTGTTAACCACCTTTGCAGCTTGGGACCAGAAAGCCCAGTGGAGGAAGACTGCCCAGCAGTGAGCATGAGGACACAAGGAGCCCTCTCTATCATTCAGGAATGTCTCCAGACTCCAGTAAGATTAGATGAAGCTGTGAACGAGCTGCTCTCTGATCTACCCCTAGCTGGTTTCTGCAGAGACCACTGTACTTGTAAACACAACGCAGGACTCACACTGGCCAAGGCTTAAGCTTGGTGCTTATCTCCAGCTGCCTTCCCCACAGGCTCCTCACAAATAATAATGCAGAAGTGTGACTTCACTCAGGAGGCCACCTCTGTGACAGATTAAAAATCCCAGCATATAGCATACAAATTTTCACTTACCTTCCAGTTCCTAAGGAGTGGAAAAGCCAGTTCATCTATTAACATACTTTAAATAAATAAGATGATGAGCTTCCTTATACTTAACTTCCTATGTACTATGAAGCTTGGGGTCAAAATGACACTAACCTAAATGATTTTTTTTGAACAGTAAGCACTTTGGAGGGGTAAACAGCAGAAACACGCACTTCAATTAAAAGAACAAAGTGAGGCCATACAGAGAGATGAGCCATTTACAAGCCTCTGTTGATTTTCATTAATGCCAGATTGCAGGGAGTTTCTAGTTATAAATAGTAAAGAATCATACACATAAATACTATCGTTCCCTTACATAGTATCACTTTCATGAGGGTCCCTGGCACCCAGAACAGGATGGAACCCTCAGACAGTTAAAAACGCAAGCATCTCCAGATATCTCAAAGAACTCAAAGAAATTTTGTAGTTTACAGGATGGAGAGTCACAGTAGTGACCACTCAGATGATAATGGAGGTAGTTTATATGCTCAAGCAAGAGACAAAGATTAGCAAGATGTGTTTCATATTCAAAAGTCTAAGATTGTGTGTATAATCTTTGACTTAGTATTTTCAAGTCCAGGAATGCATTCAAAAGAACTAATTAAGATGTGTGCAACGATTAACCTGTAAGATCATTCACCTTGGAAACCATCCAAATATCTATCTCTGGTTAATAAACAAATAAACTGTGGTGTATATGCACTATGGAATGTCCATCAACAGAAATGAAGTTCTGACAGATGGACAAATGTTAAAACCATTATGTTACCTGAAAAGAGACCACACACAATAATTCACATATTAAACCAGGTGTGATGGCACAGGCCTGTAATCCTAGAACTCTGGAAGCTGAGACAGGAGGGTGGGGAGTTAAAATCCAGCCTGGGCAATTTAGGGATTTACTGAGTCCCTAATTCAATAAAAAAAAAGTTGTGTGTGGTGATGGTGGGCAAGGATGTAGCTCAGCGTAAATATCCTGGGTTCAACCTCCTGTAGAGCTAAATAAAGGGCAAGAAATATAGTACTCCATTTATCTAGGCCATCCAGAAGAGACAAAATCTGTAGAAAAAGAACGTAAATTGGAGGTTTCCTGGCTGTGGGAAGGGTGGGGACGGTGATGACTATCATGGGTTCAAGTTTCTTTTGGGAAAGACAAAAATGTACTAAAATTAGACTGTGGTGATGGCGCACTACTCCGAAAACACTAAAAATCACAATGCATGAATTTTGTGAGGTGCCACTTATATCCCATTAAAGGTGTTTAAAAAATTATTCCAATGTTTCTTAAAATGAAAAACGTTGAAAAAAAAACAAATAAATGACAAACCGTAGGGCTGGGGCCATAAATTGTTCTGTGACTCTAACAAGGCATATTTCAGTCATTGAAAAGAATGTCACAGCACAGTGTATGACAGAGGCGAAATATGTGTGTGTACATAAGTTCTTTAAGAAAGCATATGCAAATGCAAAAGCATATGCAAATGCAAAAGCATATGCAAATATTTTTACAGCAATCATACATGGAGATTATGGAGAACTTTTTTTCTTTTTGGTGATTTTCATAGAATATCACAACTGGTGATTGAACCCAAGGCTTTTGCACTGAGCTATGTCCCCAGCCCTTTGTATTTTTTGAAACACAGCCTTGCTGAGTCACCTTGCTGGGCTTGAATCTGTGATCTCCTGGTTCAGCTTCCCAGAGAGCTGGGATTATAGGAGAGCACCATCAGGCCTACCCTGACTTTCCCTCTTGTGCTGATGATTTTTCTTTTGCCATTCTCTGCCCATTTTCTTCCAATTTGATGCTTCTTTGTATGTCTGGGCCATTTCCTGGCAGTAACTACTTTCCTGTGTGTCTCTGGCCTGGTTAGAGATGCCTTCTTGAGATTCTAGTTGCCACCAGGCTCAGGCAACCACATTTGCTTCTTCTAACCCTCTGCTCTGGAGTATTCACAGCCTGTCCGGCTGCTGCCTTGGTCCTGGTCCTTGCTAGTTCTGGGTTAGTGTACTGGACCCATCACAGAGGAATTTCTTTTCCCACCTGACTGCTCTGTGCCCAAACAAGAGGCTTGAGTGAAGAGGCGTCAAAGAGTAAGGTGACACTTCAGTGCAGAGTTGTGACTCCGTTCCTCTGTGAGAATAGAGCCCAGAGGCCCTTCATACCCACTTTGATCAAGAAATTATCATTGCCAAGTGCAG
Organism: Cavia porcellus; assembly: GCF_034190915.1. Lineage (NCBI taxonomy): Eukaryota > Metazoa > Chordata > Mammalia > Rodentia > Caviidae > Cavia > Cavia porcellus. The sequence goes on from NW_026947496.1 coordinate 52,447,659, forward strand.
CTGAAGTTATAAAATCTATTTTCACAAATCCTGATGTGAGTTCTTCCAGAAACACATGTGTAATTTCAACCACATGCCTGATCTCAGTCTCTTGTCCAAAGCCAACTGCAGAGCAGCCCAGGGACATCCCAACCTGCCCTGCTCTCTCTCCAAGCCACAATGGTGACCCAGCATCTCTAGCCCTGGGTGCTGGGGTCCAGCCTACACTGAGTGCAGAGGCAGGGAGCCAAAGGGCCAGGCTGTCATCCACTGGCCTCTGGAGACTGTCCAACGCCCCTGACCTCGGTCCAGAGCCCATTCTGGAACCCAATCTGTCATCACACAAGCTGTCAGGCCAAGTACACAACTTGCCAAGTCATGAAGCCGGATCCAGGAAGTGGGCTGCAGACAAAGGTCAGCACTGGGCAACAGGAAGGCCAGCTGAGCTGATACTGTCAGACTCCTTTTTTTCTTGAAATCTAAGGAACAGAACACCAAGATGGACACTATCATTGGCAGCACCAACGCCCACAGGCGGTCAGTGTCAACAGCTGTCAACCTTGTAAGAAGGCTTAGAGTACACACATAAGGGACAGGAAGCTTGCATTCAAATGTTCACTCTCTCTCTCTCCCTCTTTCTCTCTCTCTCTCTCTCTTTTTCTCTCTCTTTCCTCCCCCACCTACAGACAGAATAACAAGATAACACTTCAATAAGGAGATTTCTCAGCAGCACAGGCAGTTAGATGCCCGTCTGTCACAAGATAATGCAGAGTGTTAGGAGATCTGGCCTGATTCCTCAGTACAGAGCTTCAAGATTTAATTACTTTGATCATAAACCTCAAAGTGCCCTGTTTCTGCTTTATTCCTATCTGCCACACATAATTCCCCAGCAAACCCTGCCAACTGTCACATCTCAAGGGTTTCTCCTTTGTGCTCCCTACTGCCACGGCCATGGTCCAAAACTACCAGTCTCTCCTCAGCTGACTGTTTTTTATTATACTCTGTCTTCCACTCTCCACACAGAACCAGAAGGATCTTAAATACTATTCATGTGAGAAGCTTCCCAATGTACTTAGAATAAGATCCAAACCTTTTACCACAGCCTAAAAAAAGTCTCCAATTCATTGGCCTCTGGTTCCACCCTCTTTTCTGTTTTGAGGCATTCAGGTTTGTCTTCTCTTGTAAAAGGTGCTGTACTATTTCCTGCCTCAGGACCTTTACACTTGCTGTTCCTCTCTAGCGATGCTTTCTACTCCCAGAATCCCTTCTTGCCAATCCTGTCTCAGTTCAGGTACATTCTTTCTTAAAAAAAATTTCTTTGATTGAACATCCTTTTTAATGTGCTCTATCTCCTTCTATTCCTTGTCTTGTGTTATTCTTCATGATATTCAATGAAATTGGTTTATTTACCTTTCCAAATAGGGTCTAACACTCTAGAAACAGTAAATTTATCAGATTATACCATTAACTTGGAAATATTTCTGGCATATAGTACATAATCAGTAAATATTTGTTGAGGGGACAAATCCTGGGTGTAAATACAAGTGTTGAATAATGCCTGTGAGCATATAATCAAGTTAGTTAATATTTATCACACTCAGTATTCTTCTCTATGAGAGATATGATTAAGGGCCCATTAAGTGTTTACACTTAGGATATTACAGTTATACTTTTATTTATTTGTAACTATAATATAGTCTGGAAAATAATGAACACAAAAACCAGCTGATGTCATGAAAGTTCTCTTCATTAATCTGCAAAGCCACTTCCCTCAAGAGCACACCACTGATGACGACTCAAGAGTTATACACAGCTCAAACACGAGCATCCAGCGTCTGGGCTGGGACAAAGAAGACCAGAGGACAACCAGGGCTGAGCACTCAAATGTGTCCAGCAGTGCTGCCTAACAGCCAGAGTATTTTTCTCTATCATAATTTTGCTTCTCGTTGGGGCTTGTATTTCATTTTGTTTTCCACAGTGAATTTGTGAGACCCTAAAGACACTTCCTTGGGGGTCCGGATGGAGACAATCAGAAGACGACACATGAGCCTAACTTCACACCACGGTTGCTGTCCTCCAATCTGATGTGACGGTCACCTTCTCAGGACGCCCACTCCTTCTGCTGAGCTTCAGGGTACACAGCCATGTGGAGGATGCACGGCTGCCTGGCCTCAGCAGGCTCCCTGCTCCTGCATGAAACTTTCTTGACAGGGCTGCCCCAGCTACTGCTTCCTGGAATGGTACAGACACCAGTTTTAAGAGCTATGTTCTGGAACCTTCCCCAGGCTCCATCTGTTTGGGCAGTGGTGTTTAACATTAGTTAGGCTGACTTTGGACCCACTCAAAGGGGCTAGGTTCTTCTTTGAAGCACACTAAAAAAAAAAAAAAAAAGTTCATCAACAAATTTTCTTTCATAATGCTACAAGTTTTGATTACTATTTACTGAGCATCTTACTATGTGTCTTACACTGATTTTAACTCTGCAAGTACAAAAGTTCTCCAAGGAACATATTATTATTGTCAGGAGGACCCTGAGGCCCAGAGAAGCTCAGCGATCAGTTGGAGATAAAGCTCACATCTGTGGCCATCACTGCACAGAACAAAGCCACAAACACTAAAAAAGGGAGAAGCAACCAGTCAGCCGAAATTCATTTTTATGGCTCATTAACAACATTATAGATGCTTTAGATTTATACCCAAGTATAAATGTTAGCAAGCATTCTAATGTGAGAAAGTGCATTAGCTCTTACTGCTTCAAATATTTTCTTTTTTCTGGGATTCATTCTGGGATGTAATGGCCACTTGGCCGAGGAAAACAGGAAAAATGACAGGGCCCTGTGATAGGCCTTAAAGCTTTTGCTTAGAGATAACATGTCATTTCTTCCTCATCCTATTGGCCAAATCAAGTCACATGGGCAAACTTAACAGTAGTGGGTTAAAGAAGTGCCCTTCCCCAAGGGGTCAGCACTAGCCATGTGGCAATAGATGGGGAAGGAAGCTATGACTGAAATGACAGCAAATAACCAACAATAATGCACTGTGTATAACTTACCAAAACAAGTGGAAATGTAAACTTCTGGGGTCATACACAATCACCAATTGTGTATGACCAATATATCACCAATACTAGTTGAAAACAGCTACAAGTGATAACACAAACAAGCGTAAGTGAAATGATGGGTTTTATCAGCTTGGATGAATAATAAAATCCATGAATATTCCCATATGGGAAAAAAAAAAAAAGATTCCTGTATGGTTTGTCCTAGACACTGTCAAAGGGGCTCATGTGGACCTCTCCTCTCCTCTTCTTTATGCTGGCTTCATTCATAGGTAAGATGGCTGCCTGTGCATAGCATTTGCAGATTTCTTGGTACAAACTAAAAAACAAGAGCATGTGTCTGATACATTCCACACCTGTTCCAAGACCAGTGCTAGTTGGATGAGCAGGGTGACCCCATGGCTAAGTCAGTCAGTATTCCTACCAGCTCAGGGATGCCAAATGCCAGACTTCTGGAGCCCCGCCTGGAGCCAGAGGTAGACCCTTCTGGACCCTATGCACTGATAATACTGACTCTCTCTCTCAAATTCCTGCAAAAATAACAAAACTCCTGAAGAGATTCAGTAATAACCAATTTCAGAGAATTCACATTAACTTGCCTACACAGTCAAACAGATTTGAGAGTCTGGCATCTTTACAATATTTACTAAAGCCACCATCTGTAACAATTTTTCTACTCCTATTTTACAAATCTAATTTATCTTCATCCCAAACAATAGCTAACAGCCATGATGTGGAAGATTAATTTAACATTTACTGACTAAAAGACAAGAAATAATATAAATAACGAATTTTTTCTTTGAAACATAACCTAGCCTACTTACTCAGATCAGACCCCAAATATTTTCTTCCCATGATATAAACTAAATACTCCTAATCCATTTCTATGCCAGAAAATCACTACATATTGACACAGGTGGTGGTTTTAATGGGGGAAATCTGTGCTGTGAATTACTAGCAAATTTTAAGTAAAATACTAGTCCTCAATTCAAATATGTATTGCAACTTAAGCAGACAACAAAAAAATATATTGTATGTCGATGTCATAGGCTAACAAGTCTCGGTCCCTTCAGTGTGTAATTTTTCTTGTGTTACTTGAATAGCAGTAGGTGTTGTAAAAAACAGGCCCCTTATTTAGATGACTTTCCACAGCAAAGGTTTATTGTTCATTCAGATAACTCCCCAAGGTGGGTGCTCCTGGTCGCCTGTCTGCAGGAATTCAGCCATCCAAGCCTCTTCCATCTCTTAGCCTCTGGCTCTCCAATGTACTAGGGCAGGATTTTTCAATCTCAGCCCATTCAGTACCAAAGAGTTCTTTGAACAACTACCCTGTTCTCTACTTAATACAAGGTGTAATCAAAATATACTGTGCATGCCAAACTTTTAAAAATTTATTACAGTAAGAGAATCATTGTCATTAATCTCCCTGAAAACAGTCCCTGGTGCTTCAAACACATTTATCTTGTTGCTCTTCCCTCTGTCTGAAGCAGCTCTGGAAGTTCTCTCATGACTTCACAAGCTGTGATCCCAAAGACCGTGAATGCTGCTGTTGAGTGCCCCGCACCTTCCTCACTAGAGTGGCACGTTGTGACTTCCGGCTCTTCCTCAGGTCAAATGACCATGCAAAAGACTTAGAGATGCTCAGGAAAGAAGACTTCCGGGAGTGCTTCAAAAAGTGGTGAGAACCAATGATAAGGGTGCTCAAAGTGAAGGGGATGAATGGCAACCAGTGTCATTTACTGTAATCATTTTTTAAAAATATAAATATGTATCATATGTTTTGATCACCCCCTTGTACACCTTCCAACAACTTCAGGAATTTTAGAATCATGAAGTTTTTTGGGGGGCTGCCTAGATTGCTTCTCAGCATCCTCTTCTCTGCTGGAACTCTCTGCCCACCACCTCTCAGCATGTGTGTGAGCTCAGGCTTCAGTTCCCATTTTAGTTGCTTATTTGAGGCAGATGCACTGTCCCTTCCTGTGTTCCCTATTTTTAGCCACCACCAGAATTACCTGATACCAACAACTGCCTGGGATCACTAGTCTTATCTTATTAGTGTCATAAAGCATGCTATTTTCTGTCCTACTGAACTTTCTTGCGGAGCTGGGTCTCTCGCCCATGCATCTTCCCAGTCTGCTAACCGTAACCACATCTATTTCTAGACACTGGCTCCACCCAGTGGAAACAACCTCCCTGTGGTTAACCATATGTGCTGGACCATGATCCCCAACAATTTCATTCAATAAATACTCATCATATCACTACCACTATACTAAGAACTGGGATACCAGGAGGAGCAGGATACATCACAGGGTGACAAGACATGTCACATGCCTTGCTTCATCCACGAAACGGTTCTCACAAGGTCCAATTATAGGCCTGGCCCTGGCTAGTGCTGACAATTACAATCATATGCAAAATAAACTCAGTTCCTATCTTCGTGAAGCATACAGGAGAGAGAGAGAGAAAAGAAGAGACAGTGAGTGTTCACATAAAGAATCAAAGAAAGATCCACTTGGATAAGACAGTCAAACTTCTGGAACCTTAAAATGTCTCCCCAACTTTAATATAACCTGCCATACAAATTTCTCAATGGCAATCACTTCTAGATTTAATGCAAATCTCAGTGTTTTGTTTGACTAGCGTGTGTGTGTGTGTGTGTGTGTGTGTGTGTGTGTGTGTGATGAGACATGATTCTTGATTCTCCAGTTTTTCCCAGCCTACCCCACCCCCACACACACTGCTCCACTTGGCCTTGTTTATAAACTGACATTATCTCTCTTGTTGGCCCTTACTAGAATTTTGAGTTTGTAACTCTAAGCTCAGTCCTTCCAACACTCAAGGTGATAAGATTACTTCACTTGATCCTATCTGATAAACTTACAATTTTATTTGACTAAGAGTACTCCTTTTATTATTATAATTATATATTATTAAATATATTATAATTATACTATGATATAATTATATTATTATATTATTAGCAAACTGAACAGTCAGCAAAAATCGTGTATGAGTGCAAGTCTCTGCTCTTCAGAGCATAGTAAAGAAAGCACATCGTTGCTTGCTTCCAAGTGCAAGACAGAATTTAAGCTTGCAGTTCTTCAAGTACAGCTCATGCTTTGATAATGACCATGGCCAGTCACTTAAGAATCCTAATGGAGCACCTAAACTTGAAACACAGAGAACTGCTCAGAAATACCCTTTGTCATGGAAACACTCATCTGTAAAACACAGAACCAATGTCACTCATATTCAGAAGAACAAGAGCACAAAATCTAAGTGGGAATACTCACCAGGCATGAAGCAGTGAAGGTTTACTTAGAAAGTAACTCGGCAGATGGATGCATAAGACATTCCTGACATGCTAGAAGGAGAAGGCTACTAAGCACAGACCTTGTCAAAGATCACAGCCGCCTAAATGGGGCACTCAGGGTAATTACAGAGCAGCCCTTGCTTTATGAAATGCTGAAATCACAAGTCAAGTAAATTAGGGAGGAGTGATTCCCTAATAAAATGGTTCTTTCTGGGTCATAGGAGGGAAGAGGATGTGTTTATTCAGAAAGCAAGGTCCCAAGTAACTTCAGACATGTATGTATATGATGAATACATCTGAGGCCTTGTCCCAGGAGCATTTGCAAACAGCCTAGAATGATCAAATGCAATCAGATGGCATAAAATAAGGCTCTTCTTTCCTTGCAAATCGGATACGTACAAAGTTAAGATGTCAGTTTCCTATTTAGCTAATATTATACCTCACAAGTTCTCCATTTTCTTTTGAGTATTTTCCTACAACAGTCTTGCTACTTCAACAGGTGGTGGTGGGATTAAATTATACAATCTCCATAAAGCATTTAATATTTAGCAAACTGATTATAATAATATTCATTCTGCTATTCCTTCAAAATTCTTAAAAAAATTAGATTGATGGTAATGTCATAACATCAAATGGTAGCATCAGAAGCCATGTCAAAATGAAGATCAGAAAAGAAGTCAACCAGAAATCCTCAAAGTAGTAAGCAGTTTGTCATATGGTAATAGTCTCTAGATGTTCCATTTTTCTCCCGGATACCCTAATTGCTTTGTGTTACTTTTATTAACAAACAGAACGATAAAACCATTTCCATTTGGAGTAAAAACAATGAGATGGAGTTGGAGCATTTCTTACATTACAAAGCAAGGGGAAAATCAAACTTAACTTTGAAACAAGTGATTTTCTTGGTTTTTCTCAGGAAACAAGCCCAAGTTCATGCATGCACCTGCAATGACAGATCTAAATTTACATATCTAGGGGCAAAGAGCTCAAAGTGGGAACAGGAAAGAAAAGGCATGGATGACAGCAGGCGGTTAACATTTGTACTGCCACCTGTGGCCCTAAACTTTACTCTCTAGGTGAAGTTCCTTCCAGACCACCCACACTCACACCAGGAAATCAACCACAGGATGATCCTCATGCAGGATTCTCTTGGTACCCAGTTCCCTGGCCCTTCACTCTTGAGAAGACTCTGATGCTTCCTCTTTGCATAACTTCAAAGCAGTCAGCATGGGAGAATCTTCTACATTTTTATAGTTTGGCCAATAAATCTAACCTTTTTTTCCCTACAGACAAAGCCTTTTATTTACATGTGCGGTCATTTATAAATAGAGTGTTTTATTAAGCTAATAAAGATATCTCAGAAGAAACACTATCTTTCCAAGCACATTTAATGAATTTGTGGGCTTCAGATTTGCTTGAGATTAGATATTTCCAGGACTTCACCTGATCAACTGCCACAGGGACATCTGTTTCATTAAATTTCACCTGACAGAGATTTTCTGGTTCAGGCTCCCAGCTGGTATAGAACCATCGCTGCAGAGGCTATTCATTTTAAATTTCATACTTTTCATCCCATACATCCTTTTCTGGAACAAGGTTTACAAATTTTTAAATAAAAATCTTTCAAGATTTGAAAACATTTGAAACCTTTTTTTTTTTTTTTTTTTTTCAAAACCATTCAGGCTGTCTTTGTTCAAATGTGCCTAACACTGTACCATGCCCAAGGGACAACAAGCGAAACACACCAGTCGCTGTGCTCCTGGCGCTTAGATCCCAGAGGGAAGCAGAAGGAAGAAGAGCATCTGTGTGGGTGCACACGCTGTCTGTCACAGACACAGGCCTCAGAGAGCACACAAAGCCCACCTGCATCTCCAGCTGCAGCAAGCACAGCTGGCTGAGAGGGCAGCTGCCCCTCCTGATCCCGGGGGCTGCTCCCAGCCAATGGCTCCCATTTCTGTGGGAGGCCAGACCCTAGTGGACAACCTAGTCCCAAGGATCCCCTGTAGGCATCGCTGAACCATTCATAGAGCTAAGCAGAGTCTGAGATTCTTCCCATCTATCCTTCCTTCCTGTTCTCCTGTCTCAAGAACCAGGTCTACCCTACAGTATGACAGATCTCGCTCTCTACTCTTGCTCCTCCAATCCCGCTGTGACATTAATGTTGGCTGTCAACTTTACTAGATTGAGAGACAGCTGGAAAACTGGTAAAGTCCATTTCTGAGGTGTCTGGAAGAGTGTCTCCAGAGATAAGTGGTATGCAGGCCAGCAAACTGAGAGGGGAAGACCACCCTGAATGTAAGCCCCACATCCAACAGGGTGGGGCAGAGACAGAACAAAAGAGGAAGAGAAAAGATGGAACCTACATACGCTAGATTCTTTTTGAGGCTTTTATTTTTCTCTTTTCCCCCATCATTTGTGGATATCTGACTCCAGATTTGTCAGCCTCTGGCCAGGAATGACATCAATGACTCCCAAGGGGGCTTCTAGACCCGCAGCTTTGGACTAGAGCTGTAATCCTGGTTACTCTTGTTCTAATACTTCCAGACTCGGCCTGAGCAGCTACTGGTCTCCCAGCTCTGCAGCCTGCAGATAGCCATCATGGCATGCTCTGATCATGTAAGCCAAATCAGTAAATCCTCCCATAATTACGTATGCATTCTTTTGGTTCACTTCCTCTAGAGAACCCTTGTAATATACTGCATAGAAGTTTCCTCTAATAAATCCCCTGTACACTGAATCCTCTTTAGAGTTTGATTTTTGGAGAATTTATACTAAGAGAGGAGCAAGACCTACTCTGAAGGGTCAGCAAAGGTTTTCCTTGGAAGAGATGATAAATGAGCTGAGAAAAGAGTACATATAAAAAGCCATGAAACTCAGAAGAGAAGAACATTTTAGATCCAGAAATAAGCATGTACAAAGATCCTTTGTCACCAAAGAAGATGTGGCCAGTTGGAGAAAAAGGCAAAGGCAGAAAAGAGAATTTTATATACTTTGTAAATCAAGAGAGACAAGCTGCAGACATAAGGAAAGACAAAATACAAGTAAAAATACATTCGCCCGTACCATATAGAGGCACTTTATGATACAGCAGTCAGGAGACAAAAAAGTCTAGGGCCCATTTGCTTTTAATGCCTTAATAAAGCAGGAAAATGAAGAAGAAAGCCAATATTGTTTACTTCCTTGAGTCAATGAAGCACATTTGCTAAAGCTTAAATATATATATTTTAATATATAAAATATATATATTTTTATATATTTTATATATATATAAAATAAGTTAAGCTACCATGACAAAGAGATCCTCAAAATACAATAGTCTATTTGAGCTAAACACATATATCTTAAAATACTGAGGGCCGGGGATTTAGCTCAGTGGTGTAAGCACTTGCCTGGCAAGTGCTAGGTCGTGAGTTCAATCTCTGGTACCAAAAATATAAATAGATAAATAATTTTTAAAAAATAACTGGCTCAGAAAAATGCAGAGACTCTAGGACAGTGGGTAGTTCTGCTATTAGGGTCTCCAGGGGATCCCTGACGGTGAATTGACTGCCGTCTTTCAAACATGAATCCTACATGGCCCCCCAAAAGTGCTATTTCCTGATTTCCTGGCCAGGGAGAATAGTGAGGAAGGAAGTGCCCTCTGCTAGTCCAAACTGACACACGGAGATAGCTGGCTGTGAAGTGGGCTGGGGAAAACAGTTTGTAACTGGGCATTCATGTGCCCATATAAAACTTAGAAAAATAGTCTATTATTAGGAACAAAAAATAAGCAGTCAATGGATCAAAGAAGAAATTACAAAGGAAACTTTTAAATATCTTGAGAAAATGAAAATGCTAATACTACACACAAAATCTTAAGACAAGCAGTGAAAAAAGTTTATAGCTCTAAACACTTTCATCTGAAAGTAAGATCTCCAATCAGTGACCTAACTATATCTCAAGGAACTAAGAAAAAAACAAACTAAACCCAAGGTTAACAGAAGGAAATAAAATTAGGGCAGGGATAAACACAATAGAGAACAGGAAAATAAAAGAAAAAGATCAGTGATTAATAAACAAAAAAGGCCAATGAAACAAAAGATCAGAGAAAAGATTTTTACAAAGATAATCAAATTAGACAATCTCTTAGGTTAACTAAGAAAAAAGATAAGACTCAAAAAACAAAAATCAGAAATGAAAAAGGAGGCATTATAACCAAGACTACAGAAATAAAAGAATTACGCAAGCAGTCTCTTGTGTACTATGAACAATGGTATAACAACAAATTAAATAACCTGGAATGGAGATGTCTTAGACATACAAAGCTATCAAGACTGAATTATGGAAAAAAATTTAAAAATCTGAACAAACCAACAACTAGCAAGGAGAATGAATTAAGTAATCAAAAACCTCCAAACAAAGAAAACCAGGACCAGATGGCTTCAATGGAAAATTCTGCCAACGATATAACACCAATCTTTGCCAAATGCCTCCAAAAGAATTAAGAATAGGAGACACTTCCAGATGCATTCTAGGAAACCAGCACTGCTCTGATATCAAAGTTAGCAAAGATTCTACAAGCAAACTACTCATCAATATTCCTAATAAATATTGATGCAAAACCTTCATCAAAAATCCTAGCAAACAAAGCAGCACATTAAAAGGATTATATAATATATTCAACTGGTATTTATTCTTGCAATACAAGGATGATTCAACATATGCAAATCAAGCAACATAATACCACATTTTAGATTAAAGGGCAAAAACTATGTGATCCACTGCTCAATTAATGTGAAAAAGTATCTGATAAGATTCAGTACTTTGAGTAAAAATATTCAACAAGTAGGAAAGAAGGAAGCCAACATAGCTAAGATCATATACGAAATGCTCTGATATCACAGACAAGGGATGTCAACCCTTGTAGCTCCTAAGTTATAGTTTTGGAAGTCTTAGCCACAGCAATTAGGCAAGGAAATAATACAAAATGTATCCACATTAGAAATTATCTCGGTTCACAGCTAATGTGATCTTATATATAGATAACCCTGAAAATTCCACAAAAATTGTTAGAATTAATAAACAAGCTAGAAAAAATAAGCTGGGCAAAGTAACGGGATACAAAAATCAACACAGAAAAATCAGCTTCATTTCTAAATATTCACAATGAGCAATTCAAAAGAAAATTAAAAAAATAATTTCCTTTACAATAATATCAAAAACAACAAAGTACTTAACAAATAAATCTAACCAAGGAGGTGAAAATTTGTACACTGAAAACTTAATCTTGCTAATAAAATTAAACACCCAAATAAATGGAATGATACATATGTCCACAGATTAGATGGCTTAATATTAAATGTCAATAATACTCTTAAATTCTCTACAATTCAATACAATCATTATCAAAATCCCAACTACACTTTTTAAAAACACAGAAAACTCCACCTTAAAATTTATGTGAACTCTGGGCTGGGGATTTAGCTCAGTGGCATAAGCGCCTGTCTGGCAAGCTCAAGGTTGTGACTTGATCCCCAGTACCCCCCCAAAAAAAATTTTTTTTAAAAATTTATGTGAACTCTCAAGGGATTGGAATAGCCAAAACAATTTTGAAAAAGGGCATGTTGGAAGACCCACATTTTCCAAATTCAAAACTTAGTAGAAAACTACAACAATCAAACCAGTATGGTATTGATATAGAGATACACAAATAGATCAGTAGAATAAACACTCCAGAATTAAACTCATGTATACGGCTCAGTGATTTTCAACAAAGGAGCCTAGGCCACTCAACAGGGAAAAGGACGCTGTCTTCACACAGGGTGGAGGGAAGACTGCATATCCACATGCAAAAGAAGGAAGTTGAGACCTTATATCATATAGAAAGAACAAAATGGACTAAAAATCTAAACATAAAACTACAAACTACAAAAACTTGTAGAAGGAACGTAAGGTGTAAGTTTCATGACTTTGAAGTTGACAATGATTTACTGGTATAGAAAACCAAAGTCAAAATAGTCAAATGGGATTATACCAAATTTAAAAACTTTTACTCATTTTACAGAGTGGTAAAAAATACTTGCAAATTATGTACTTGACAAATGGATAACATCTAATATAAATATAAATAACTCTTACAACTCAATAATAGCAACAAAATCAAATAATCTAATTAAAAATAGGCAAATGACTTTTCTCCAAAAATTATATACAAGTGACCAACAAGCCTGTAAAAATATTTCTATACAGTCACAATGAACAACTCAAAGAAGGCATTTAAAACAATTAAATTTACAGTGGCATCCAAAACACTAAAATACTTACAAATAAACATAAATGTCATTAATTGCTAGGGAAACGCAGAGCAAAACCACAACAAGATTCCCTCTCACATCCAATAGGATGGCTATCATTCTAAAACTAAAAAAATAAGCTAGGATTTTAAGAGGGGGGAAACTCTTTTGAGCTGTTCATAAGACTCAAAATGGTGTAACTTCTGTGGAAAACAGTATGGCAGCTCCTCAAAAAACTAAAAATAATAAAACTACCACACGATCCAGAAATCTCACTTCTGGGTATATATCCAAAATAGTCGACAGCACATCTCTGTTATTAGCAACACAGTTTGCAACAGACAAGAGACACAAATGATTCAAATGTTCAACAACAGATAAATGGGTAAATAAGACATAACATATATACGTATATATATAATATAAGTAATATTCACAATATTATTTATCTTTCAAAAAAACACAAAATAATAGCCGCGTATAGTGGCACATTCCTTTAATCCCAGCACTCGGAAGTCTGAGGCACGAGGATCATTGTAAGTTCAAGACCAGCCTGGGCTACAACGTGAGCCCAAGGCCAGCCTCAACAGCGTAGTGAGACCCTGTCTCAAAAAGACAAAAAACAAAAAGTATTGTTACAGCATGGATGAACCTTCAGTACATCACATTAAATGAAATAAACTATATGGAAGAGGATAAATACTGTATGAATTTACTTTATGTGAGGTATCCAGAGAGGTCAAATTCCTACAGATAAAGTAGCATAGTAGGTGCCACGGACTGGAGCTGGGGCTCGGGTGTTATTGTTTAATTGATAATGCATTTCAGTTTTGCAATATAATAAAGACAACAGTTGCATAACAATGTGATATACTTAACACTACTAAAGTGCATTCTTACAGTGGGTGTTAACTTTAATATTATGTATTCTTTACTACATTTTTTAAAAAAGCTACCAAACAGGGAAAATAGTATGGTATCACAAACTGGGATACAGATATTGATCTTAAGGAACTATTTTCTGACCAACGTTTTTTCAGATTTTCTCAATTTTATTTTCACCTGTGCATGTTTGTGTATAGAATTAGAGTTGTAAAAGGTTCACTGGAGAAAAAAGACAAGAGTAAACAGTTGTGAGAGGAAGTTACTGTGGCACAGTGAGGCTTTCTTCATTCATTCCTTGATTTCTGTGTCTTCTCCAAGGCAGACACAGCCCCAGGCACCGGGATACAGCAGGGACCACAACACAGCCCTCGCCCTCACAGAGCCTACAGCCTGTGTGGAGACACAAAATGACATTCGGGCTGTGGAGGCAACTCAGCCACATGCAACAGCCAAGATGCAATTCCCATGCAATTCCAGGGATGCAAAAGGGAAATGGTCAAGAAATGCTTCCTGGGGCCAGGGATTTAGCTCAGGCATAAGCGCCTGCCTTGCAAGCGCACTGTCGTGAGTTCGATCTCAAGTACCAATTAAAAAAAAAAAAAATGATCCCTGGAAGTGCTATCTACACTATGACAAAAGGGAGAAGCAGGTGCTCACCAGATAAGGACAGGTACGCACATCCTGAGCAAAGGTCTGCAGGCAGGTGAGGACAGATGACAAACTCTACGGCAAATATGCCATGGCTCAACGTGGCTAGCGTTCACAGTGCGAGAAGGCGGTGCTGAGAAGTCACTGCGGACGTCTGGGTTATGAAGGGCCTTTCAGGGTGCTGAGGGGTTTGTGCCATGCTGCTGGATGTCCATCCTTAACCCAGCAGCATGTTGTGAACTTGGCCTTCATTATCACGATTTATCATCCCTACTACAATTGTGTGAAGTAACTACTTGCAAATAGCCATGTTTAAATAGGATGACCAAAGTCACACAGCAGCTCAAACATGACAGAGCGAGGATCTGAACGCTCATTTCTCAGACACCAAAGTCTGAAGTGTTAACCATACGAAACAATAACAGAACCCACCTCAGACTTAGCGGCTGTAGAATCACAACACTAGAGGTGAATCCTGATTCTAAATCTTATTAGCTGTGCAATCTTGGGCAAATTACTTTGAGAGTCAATTTTTTTTCTCCAGCAGGATAAATGCAACCCAGGGAAATACAAGAGGTTGTAGGATCTCAATTTTTCAAATTCATTTATAAAAATGGACATGAAAATGATAGATGATGCATAATAAGCCCTCTAACATTATTAGCTATGAGACGAATTACTATAAGTCTTCTTCCTACTTTAAATATTATCTCAAAGGAAAACAACTAGAAAGGAGGGAGAAGCAGGAAAAAATAGTTGTTTACAGTTCCAAAGAAACAGTGCTATGATAAGAGTGTAGGGTCTTGGCTCCATCAGTAACATGCTAACCAATCACCTGAGAACACGGTTAATTTGTCACAAATGGGATTACCAATACCTGAGCAACAGAAAACAGCCACAGGAAGGATTAAGGATAATGTGCATAGAAGTGCAGTACGAGTATAAAGCACCATACATACGCCTCAGATGATGTCATGGTTTATGTCTGTGGCCCCCCAGGCCTCATGAGTTTGCATTGTGCATTTGTGATTGGTTCATTGTCTAGTGCTTGGATTGATGATGTCAGTGCTCCACCCACATAGGGGTGGAGCCAGGATGTGATGTAATGGCAGGAAGAAGGTGTGTCTTGCTCTTTGCTGGTTCCTGCTTGTTGTTGGCAGCTGCCATGAACTGCGGCCCAGCCATGCCCGCCTGCCTGGGAGCCAACTGAGTGTGGACTGAAACCTCCAAAAACATTAAGGAAAGGAAAGTTTTCCTTTCCCAACTTTGGGCTTCAGGTATTTTGTCTCAGCAACAAGTAAAAAGTAAGACAGATGATTATTAAAACATCAATTGGATTCAGTCACTTAACATAACTTTTATGAAATAGCTAATATTCTCTTGACACCATGTCAAGGCTATGAGGCTCTTAAATTGTTGATTAATTATTATATATTTATTCATGTTTTCAGTTTTCTTGGATTTATCAAAGCCTCCAATGGATGCATGTCCCCCAAATATCAATTATTTTACTAGACACAAGGGAGAAAAAAGCGTCACTTTCATATGTCCTAGAGAGAAAGACCATGGGGACAAAGTGCCATTTCCATCATACCACACCTAAACTAATCATCACTGATGTTGACCTGATTGTCATGCTGCCCCATAATCACTTTTTCCCCCTCTTTCCATACTTAGTACTCTTTGGAAGAGAGTCACAACACTCAGCTCATACTAAAGGAGTAAGGACTTGAAACTGCAGTATCTACTACAATCATTTTGAATTCTTTTGCACGTGAGAGTTGTCTGTTCTCCCCCATTTATTTACCTATCCAGTCATTTATTTTTTGTCAGCATGGACATATTGGTACACTACACTTTGGGTTAAAGTCCAGTGTTACTATCTTTATTTTGTTGCTCAAATTTTTGCAGTTTTGGCTAGTGGAATCTTTCATTTGGTTCTAGTGTCCCTTTGATATACTCCTATCACTACAGTAGAGTTTAATTTTCTTTTTTGTTGTTGTTGTTAGTTTTTTTTTATTTAAGGAGAAAAAGACAAAAATAGAAAATGGTACAAGTTATACAGAATTCCAGAAAACATAAACAGTAGGAAATCACTAGTTAATAGATTACATATTGTTATCTTAGAAATAATTGTTCAAGTTACAAAATTAAAGCATATAAAGTGGACTTTCAAACAGTGACACTGCAAACAGTTTTGTTCAATGATCCAACAAAACTCACTAACATGGTTATTTATTTTATACACTTAAATATACATGCAGTTATATTGTTTAGAGCACTTTCTTTTCCTTTCTTTTGTACAATGACAATTACACATTTTGGGTTTTATTACTCTCACAGTTCTTATTACTTTTTTTTGAAGACAGTAAAACCAAATGTGCCATAACAGAACAGTCAGTAAAATCAAAAGGATGGACATAATAGATAATGTAAAAACAAAATACTAGGTGATCAACAGTGGTTACCATACTGCCTCTTGCTATCTTAAAAAGAATTGCGTATCATCAGTTATAATAAAATTGAACGAAACAGTAAAGAATAAAACCAAAACATTGGAGACATTACAGGACTTTAAATGAAGATAATAGTCAACCAGAATGGGCATCATAATGAATCTTATTGTCTTCACAGTTGTTGCCTATACTTTCGAACTTGGTACTATCAAGCAAAGCAGAATAGGGGAAAATCAGTGAAAACAAGATGGTGGGGCTATACAGGGTTTCAAATCAAGTTAATAGGAAATCAAAGTGGGTTACTATAATGTATCCTGCTTTTTTTTGTTTTTCCCTTACTTAAAAAGATAAAAATTAAAAAGTAAATAATTTTTAAAAAAGGAGATTGAGATAAAAGAGGGCATAACAACAAAACAGCGCAGGTCAAAACATAACCATTTAAGCAAAATAGTGTTTCACCACAAGATACCGTGACATAAAAGTAGTTACCATAGTGTCTCTTTCCTTGAAATCTTTGAGTATAACTTCATATACTGTAGCACCAAACATATCAAGACAATGTAAAATCATTCAAGAGAATGACAGTATTACAGGGTACTTAGAACCAACTATCAGAAAATGAACAATGGTTTCTGTATAATCTCCTTGTCTATAAAAGTTTTTGCTTATATTATCATATATAATAAAATCCAATAAGATACATCCTGTTAAGACTGATGGAGACAAGAATAAAAGCTTGATGGGACTTCAAAGCAAGATGATACTAAATCAGTACTACCTATTATGATGTCTTGTTTTCTCCAAAATGGCTGTTGCTACCATCCAACCTTCTCTGCTCATTTCTGTTGAGCTCTTTTTCTGTCGTTTGTTGTCAGTTTGTCTTCTTCATTTCGCTTTCTGCTCCATTCATTGTGGCCTCTCTGCCACTGTTTCTGAAGTCTTGGTATTTTCCTTTTTTAGAATATCCTGCAGTATTCTCTGTAGAGTTGAATTTGTGGTTGCAAATTCCCCTAGTTCCTCTTTATCCTGGAAGCACCTTGCTTTTCCATCAATTTCTAGGGACAGTTGTGCAGGATATATCAATCTTGGCTGGAGGTTGTTATCTTTCAAAGCTTGAATTATTTCCCCCCATGCTCTTCATGATTTGATGATTTGTGCCGAGAAGTCTGCTGTAATTCTGATGGGTGTTCCCTTGTAAGTGATCTGTTTCTTGTCTCTGATGGCTTTTAGTATTCTGTTCTTATATTGGATTTCTGGAATTTTGATTATTATATGCCTGGGTGTAGCTCTGTTTGGGTTGTAGGTGGCTGGGGTCCTGTATGCCTCATACATCTGAGTACCTTTACCTTTTGCTAAATTAGGGAAATTCTCTTGGATTATTTCTGTGAATAGCTTTTGTAGTCCATTTGTTTGTGTCCCTACTTCTTCTTCTATGTTCTTAATTCTTAAGTTATAGATCCTCTTATCATCTTCTAGCCTTTGTATTATTGCTGTTTGTTTTCTTGTTATTTTTAAGAAGTTTTTCATTTCATGCTCCCATATTACAAATCTGCCCTCCAGTTCAGATAATCTATCCTTAGTTTCTTTCAAGCTGTTATGCCAGCTTTCGATAGAGTTTTTAGTTTCCTGGTAATCTCTTTGAACCTGCTTCACATATTCTATGTTTTCTCCATTTTCTCCATCAAACAAGTCTCCCCTTTTTTTCTGTTCTTCTATTCCACCACCTGCTTTTTCTTGGGCGGTGTTTAGCATTTCTCTAATTATTCTAGTTATATCTTGCTTTATTTCATTAAATACTTCATTTTTAAACTCGTCTATGAGGCTCTGGAGATATCGCTTTATGTGTCTATTGGTGCCATGTATGATATTGCATGTTTTCTGTCTTCATTCTCTTTTGCATTTACCTTTCCTGGATCAGTGTTCTCAGGATTGGGGACTGAGGACCCTTTCTTGTTGCTTCCTCTTCCCATACTTTTTGTTCCTTCCATACAAGCAAATGTAGGAGGCCCAATTTTTTTCTCTTTGTCAGTTACAGTTTCTTTGAATTGCACCGGTTAAGTGTTCTTGCCCACTGCAGTGTACTAGGGAGACACAGACCTGGGCAGCCTCTGCTGGCCCGCCCCTCCAGGTCAACCTATGGAAGGCTTCACTGCTAGGGTACACCTCCAGGCTCAGGGACCTGGTTTGGGCTAGCCTACTGGATCTTAGTCAGCCACATCACGCAAGCCAGGCACTCCCCACCAATCCTGCTTGAGGGGAATATGCAGCTAATGTCACTGCAGTGTCCTGTTCCAGCAAGTCTGCCTAGTCCCAGTATGTCCTTTGCTAGAGCCTCCTACTCTATGAAAGGGTCCCCGTTCGGCTCACTCACTGCAACTTGATGTAGGGCTCCCTGCTAGTCCTGCTCTCAACTCCGTTCACAGATTCCAGGTCTCAGAGCTTTCACGCGTCTCTCTCCCTGCCCTGCAGATTTGGATGCAGCAGTGGCAGCAGGAAATTCAAATCATGGCTTCCAGTGGCACAGGTTCTAGCTTCCCATGCTGAGATTTTATCTGTTCCTGTTATAGTACCAGGATTGGATTTCCAGTTGGTTTCTCTCAGCTTAGTTCATACCTGGGTCAGCAGGGTTTATCTCCCCTTGCTTAGGACTCCTTGTACAGCACCATTCCTGGATTTTAAGCGAGGTATCTCAGAGAACCTCCATAGCTGCTGCTATCTGCCATATTTTCCTGGAAGTTTAAATTTAATTTTCAAACTCACCCAAAACAATTATTATAAAAATGTGTATTGTCATAGTATACATTTAAGGAGCTAAGAAGATAAGAAAGCTGGCTCAAAGGTGAACACAAGAAAATGGTGTGCATACAATTTTAAATGGAAAAAAGGTTGAAATAAGATTGCTACATCAAATATGAAACTGCTTAATGTGATACAGTACATCAAAAATTTTCCTCATACTATTAGGGTTTTCTCACAAATCAAATCACCTGCATCTTTGTACTCAGCAGAATAGTAGCCGATGTCCGGGTCCCTAGAACTCATCAATATGCATCCCCAGCGGCAAAGGGGTTCTGCGTTTGAGATTAGGTTATCATGTCTTGATATGGGTGATTATTCTGGCTTATCCACATGGGCCAAGAGCCCTAATAAGAGAAAGAATAAGGTAAGTGGGTCAGAATCAGAGAGAGAATCAACACTGTTGATTTAGAAGGAGAAGAAGCCAAAAGCTACGAGATGTAGGTAGCTTCTAGAAGCCAGAAAACACAAGGAACAGATTCTTCCTGTGGAAACCTGCAGGAGAAATGTAACCATGCCAGGACCTTGATTTTAGCCTAGTGAAACTCATGGCGGACTGCTCATCTTTAGAACTATAATAAATGTGTATCTTATAAACTATTACATTTGTGTAAATTTCTTTCATTACAGCAGCAATAGGAAATGAATGCAGCCTCTACCAGATAGAACTTGTTTGGATCTTACTTGTTTTCTTTTTTTTTAATTTTATTTAAAGAGAAAAAGGAAAAAAAAAACAGTAAAAGGGTACGAGTAATACAGAATTTCAAAAAACTAAACCGTAAGAAATCACTAGTTAATATATTACATATTGTCATCTTAGAAATAGTTGCTCAAGTTACAAAATTAAAGCATACAAAGTGGACATTCAAACAGTGAGACTGCCAACAGCTGTGTTCAATGATCCAGCAAAAACTCAGTAATACGGTTATCTATCTTATACACTTAAATATACATGCAGTTATATCTTTTAGAGCACTTTCTTTTCCTCTCTTTTTTACAATAACAATTACACATTTTGGGGTTTATTACTTCCACAGTTCTTATTACTTTTTTTGAAGAGAATAAAACCAAATGTGACAAAACAAAACAGAGTCAGTCAAATCAAAAGGATGGACATAGTACATGATGTAAAAACAGAATACAAGGTGATCAACAACGGTTACCATAAAGCCTCTTGCTATCTTAAAAAGATTTGCCTATATCATCAGTTATAATAAAATTGAACACAGCAGTACAGAACAAAACCATTAAAACCTAAACACTGGAGACATTACAGGACTTCAAAAGAAGATAATAGTCAAACCAGAATGGGCATCATAGTGAATCTTACTGTCTTCAAAGTAGTTGCCTATACTCTCAAACCTGATACTATCAAGCAAAACAGAATAGAGTAAAATCAGTCAAAACAAGATGGTGAGAGCAATACAGGGCTTCAAATCAAGTTAATAGGAAATCAAAAATGGTTACTATAATATATCCTGCTATTTTTATTTATTTTTTCCCTTAATTAAAAAAATAAATAAGGAGATAAAAGAGGACATAACAACACAACAGCACAGGTCAGAACAGAACAATTTAAGCAACATAGTGTTTCACCACAAGATAACCCGACATAACAGTAGTTACTATAGTGTCTCTTTCCTTGAAATATTTGAGTATACCTTCATATACTACAGTATCAAACACATCAAGACAATGTTTTCTATAGGCTAGCATCTGCTTTTGAAGAATCTGGACTCCAAGCAAAAGTTTATCAGGAATTACACACCGTCACTTCCCTGGGCAGCTAGATGAGCCCTGAGTGAGTGTGACGGGACAGCGTTCTAACACAATGCCAAAAAGACCCATGGTAATCTTTCTGCAGCATTCCCAAGGTTTGACTAACCTTTGTTAATGCCTGATGGTTTCACTCAAATGTCCCTCTAAAGCATTCACATACCTCTCTACCTCCCTTGCCTCAAGCTTAATTCGCTGACCAACCCTGTGCAGGCTGGAATCATTCCTGAAGCTAGAATTTAAGTGTATATTCCTTGCTTTTCCAGGAGCAAACAGTCTGCTCAGCGTACCCCTAATTCCCCTTTCCTTTGAATTGTCCAGTTACATCTCTGTTGTTCAGTCCTGCATCTTTGTGAAAAATAAACACCAAGTCACACAACGAAATTTTACAACAAATATCACAAATGTGAAGGAAGAGTTAAAAAGGAGACAAACACATTTATTTTAATGAAAGTAGCATTAGGATTAGCAACATGACCCAAAGCCTTGCAGAGGGGAAAAAAACAGCCTGATCATTAAATCTCATTCTAAGATAATAAACACAGAATCTAGAACTCTTGAAGGCCCTAAACAAGTGGGTACAACCCTTTCTTACATGTGTAATGACAGTGGGTCCTCCAGAGAACTGTTGTAAGAAAGGCCCTGCATTCCAGTGTGCTGCTTTCAAGTCCATCCTGCATGGTCACCTTGTTTCTTCTTAGAAAACACTGGAGCAGCTGCAAGTGTCTTTGTGATTCTTCACCTGCTTGTGACTCGAGTGTTGGGCCACACAGGTCTCCATCATCACCCAAATCCACCCAAGCTGCCCATCAATAGAAACCCTTGGGCCGCCTCAGTTGTCGTTGTCCTACTAGATGGTTCCTCAGCAGATGTGGAGGGCACTGATACATATGTTCCTGGCCCCTTCCTGCTATTTCTGGTCTGCAGGTCCAGGAGTGGGGCCTAAGGATATGCATTTCTGACAAGACCCAAAAGAGGTTGTTGCTGTTGGCTTGGGACCATCCTCTGAAAAGCACTGCTGGAAACTGAGCTATGGACCATCCCTTTCCTATTCCGTGGTTCAAAAGAAGAGTTGGGCATGGCCCCACCAAGACCACAGGAAATAGGGAATTCCTCTGACAGAGAGAACCAGGATGGAAATGGCATAGCCCCTGTATTAGTCACTTTCCTGTCACTGGGACAAAGAGCCCAACACTCACAATTTAAAACAGGAGAGGTTCAGTTGGCTCACAGTTTCAGAGGGTTAAGTTCATGGTTGGTGGCTCCAAGGCAGAAATAGCATGGAGGAAGGGTGTGGTGGAGGAAAGCTACTCAACCTGTGGCATCCAGAAAGTAGAGGAAGAAGGGAGAAGCCAGGGACAAGAACACACCCTTTAAAGATCATGGCCCCAATGGTCCACCCCTTCTGACCAGATGACATGTGACTTTGGGGGGACATTTTAGATCCAACCCATAAAAGCCTCCAACTATAATAGATATAGTGTTCAGTAATGACATACTGGGAAGAATAAGTGAGGTTAAGTGCTTGAAGTAATTAACCATTAACATTTTAAGAAAAACAAAATTTCTAGCTAATCTCATCCTGCCCACGTTGCATTTATTCTTCCTGCTTTGGCCATGATAGGGCTGGCACTGTTTTTTTTCAAACTCCCTTTCCTCGGCACACAGAGTGTGTGGGCTTTGGGCTTTTGGATGGGAGATAGTCTTTGTGACAAAACCACCATTCTGGCTCTTCCCTCTGGATTCAGATCATGACAACATATATCTTGAAGGTGTCCCATGTGAGGGAGCTCCTGCTGAAAAGTATCACACAGTATACTGTTAGAATGGGAGGCTTGGCAAGCCTGGGATTTACCATAAATTCATGACCAACACAGGCAAATGATCTCTGTTAGGCCTTGCTATGGGTTCCTGAGAACAATTTTGGGTCAAGCAAGCATTCAGAAAGGCCCTGGCTAAATTTAGAGGCCTCCCCCATGAATTATTTGCACACTTATCATAGACCCTCTCTACATGAGGTGGCCAAAGCCTGCCACAGTACACACTGCCTCTGACTCTTAAGAACACCACGGTAGGTGCTGTCCAGGTGCCTCCCACACTCCTCCCCACAGGGCACGCAGGTGCTCCCAACTGCAGCACCTGCATTTCCCTACCCAGAACTTTCTTCTACTGCTCAAGTTCCATGCTGCTATGCTCAAGATATACACAGAGGAACGAAAGTTCCCGAAAGTAGCCCTCAGGGAACGGCTCAGTAGCTGGTGTGTGGACACCCTGGCTACCTCCTCTGTCAGATGGGAAATAGGGAGGCACACGCTATGCTGGTGCCTGGAATTCTTTTTGGTGGGAATAATTTCCATCGGTCCACTGTCACAGCTACGTCAAATAAAACACTTTTGGGGGCCACCTTCCATTCCATTCCTTGTTACTTTTCCTCACTAGAGGTATTTTCTGTTCTTCACAAATCAACTACTTCCAGTTGATCTCAGGATCTGTTTCTGGCACACTGCGTTGCAGCCCCGAGGAGGTAACAGACCGGCTGGCGCAATAAAAACTGCACTGTCGCTGGATCAGACTAACCCAGTTTTGAATTCTGGCTTCCTCACTTACTTGAGCAAAGCTAAGAAAACAATGTGTTTTGTGCCTTAGTTTCCTGATGTGATGGAGCCAAGCACACCCATCCTGCAGGACTGAAAAGCTTTAAATGAAACAATTCCTCTTCACTCCTAACACTATCTCTAGAACACAGCAGATGCCCAACAAAAGTTAGGTTCCTTCCTTTCCTGTCTCCATGTTACATCTGAGCAAACAAGGGACCTGTACCCATTATAAGGTAGCTACGTGACATAACTTGGTTTCAAACTCTATTACTTTTTTGTACCAAATCAATTCATTAACTTTTCCATTGAGCCTCAAGTATCCATCTCAGGGCCTAAATTGCCTGGTTTGATACATAAAATCATTTTAAGCTCAAATTCCAGGTCGTCCTCTCACAGGCTGCTCTACACATATCTGGCTCCCAGTCCTCTGAGTCCCGCTCCCTGGCATGGTTTGCACATTGAGTTATTTCTGCCTTTCATGCTGGGGCATGGTACTTGTTCTCCTTCACTTCACATAGCCACACCCGTCTAATCTGCAAGCAAAAATTTTCACAAGTTCGTCCCTGCTTAAGACCCAACATCACTAAAAATAGATGATCCTGCCGCAGAAGGAGGCTGGGAGGATGACAGATAACTAAGTGGAGAGCAAGCGGACACTGGTGTTTTATGCTTGCCCGGCGGTGGAGTCCTTTCCCTGCCCACCTTTGCAGGTACCGAGAGCCCTTCCAGCGGAGGGGCCCACTGCTTCTTGGTGAGTGAAATGGAGGCTGTCAAAGGAAAGAGATGCCACAGTTTCCAAACCCACTGCCCCTTGAAACAGTGCTGAGGGACCACACAGCCAGGACAGTCTTATCCAGAAGTAACGCCCACGTATACACACACAA
The DNA here is from genome assembly GCF_034190915.1 of Cavia porcellus. Taxonomy (NCBI): domain Eukaryota; kingdom Metazoa; phylum Chordata; class Mammalia; order Rodentia; family Caviidae; genus Cavia; species Cavia porcellus. Next base: position 52,472,326 of record NW_026947496.1, read on the forward strand.
AGGAAAACCCAAGTCATTGTGTGACATTCACTCAAACTTTTTCAATTAGAAATCTAGAAAGTATACGGATCCAAAAATAAGGTCTGTGTTTACATTTTACAAACATTACAATAAAAGGCACATTGCTATTAATCCTCTCAAAATACTGCCTCCCCTTCAAACACACTTTACCACTCTTATCATTCTTGCCATTTTCTTGAAGCAGTTTCTATTACGAATGTCTTTATGAAGCATGATCAAAAATATAGTGAATGCAGGTACCAACTGCCATTTAATAGAAAGGCAGGCTTATAAAAACATTTCAGCATATCCTGTCTACCTTATTTACTGGATCTGGTACAGTATTACTCCTGGCTTTGCCCAAAGTCCAACTATCATAAAAGATAGAAGTTTTAACCAATTTAGTATATCTAGGCAGCCACAACAATACAACTGAATACAAAAAAAGGACTTCCATATCCACCACTGGGACACATACATTTGAAGCGAGGGGGATATGCAAAGGGTAATTAATGGCCATGTGTATTTTATTGCAATGAATTTTTAAAATTTAAACATTCCCCATCTTCTTTATTATGCCTTGTATGTTTAAATTTGGACTCATTTTAAAAATATGATGTTATATAGACATTAAAAGAGCCTAACCTTCCAGGGGGTAAACTTTGTGTGACCTTTGCTTAGACTAAGGTAGATTAATTTGTCCTGGTTTATGACTAGGAGTCCCTCATCCCAGGAATGTCTTAGCCCTGGGCAAGTCAGGATGGCTGGTTATACTCTTAGAAAACAAAACTGATTTTCAAATGTCCTCTTTTAAAATACAAATGTTCTCAGGCAGTATCACACAATTCATCAGTCACAATGTATGCCGTTCTGACTATTTCTCATAACACAATCCAGTAAACTGGCTCACTTTAGAACCACAAGTATCTTCTAGGGAAAGAATCTCCCATTCACACACCAAAATTTCAATACTTGAGGCTGGGGTGTGGCTTAATGGTAGACTATGTGTTTCACATGCAGGTGGCTCTGGGTTGTTCCCCCTACAACTAAAAAAAAGAAGAAAAGGGAAAATATTTTTGTAAGCAAAAAGAGTCATTTGTATAAAATCATTTGGTTTATTCATTACTTACACAAGGAAATAGTCTCCATTCTTCTAGAAACCCACAGGATAAGCATTCCATTACCTTCTCTCCTTTTGATAGACACGGAATAGATAAGCATTTCTCTACCCAACAAAAACTGCCCAAGCATGATTATTTTAGAAAACTGCTAAAAACAAACTTTTACCCCACTCCAACATACACAGGCAATTCTCATTTGGCCTCTGTAGGAGGGACTATGGTTATTTTGGGGGGTTTTGGTTTTGTTTTTGTTTCATTTTCCCCAAAAGCCAAACCAGGGCAAGGATGCAAGTGTGTATCTGAGATCATCCCAGGATGATCTTGCTTTCCCAGTCAGGGGCAGGGACAGAAGACCAGAAAGAAAGGGCCTTTATTTTTAAAGTGTCCTCTTAAGTCAACTATCACTGATCTGAGATAACTGAAGCTTAATTCCTATGGCAAACTCTGGTAAATGGTACAGAATATTATGTTAGTCTATTTCCCACGACTGTGACAAAATACATAAGAAAAACAGCTAACGGAGGAAGGGTTTCTCCAGGCTCACGGCTTCAGAAGTCTTAGTCTACAGTCATTGGCTCCACTGACGTAGGCGTGTGGTGAGGTGAACATAGCCTCATAGAAAGCTAAGGCAGAGGAAAGCTACTTATCTCAAGGCAGCCAAGAAGGGCTGGAGGGACATTGGGGCTAGACACACCCCTCCAATAGGCATCATCCGTGATCTTCTTCCTCAACTGAACCCCTCCTCCTTACAGCCCAGCGTCTCACAGTGTAGTTCAGAGAGGTCTTGAACTCATCATTCCCAGGCTGGCCTTGACAACACAATGATCCTCCTGTCTCAGCCTCCTAGGTACTAGAATTACAGCCCTGCACCACTAGGCCCAGTTAATTATGTTGACATGATACTACAGTCTGTTAAATGTGCATGAGTATATGTAAGTGTTGCAGGCAGCTGAGTTAGTTAGAAACATTACAGGCAGTCAGACAGGGTTAGGCTCTCGAGGAAGCTGGCACAGAGGACCAGATATCTGATGACCTTGGAAGGGAACACACATACCTCTTGCTGTGGGCCAGATCTCAAAAGGAAAAACAAATGCAACCACACCCTTAAATATAATCTTTAGGGATTAAATCTGGATCACCTTGAGAAGCCAAGAGTCACCATCCCAATCCCTATAGGAGGAGTCAAGGATCTCTAAGAATGCCCACTTCCTATGTGACTCACTTCCCCATTTGTCCCCAATTTAATCAATTTTACCCAAACTACTGATCTTATTGGCTAACTATAGTTATGTCCCACCGTGAACCCATGGTTTTACTCTATAAAAGTCCCTGGAAAAGACAGAGTCTTGGGCAACCCTTTCGGGATCCCCTTCTGTCTCTCTTCAGACAGAAGCTTTCTTTCCCTCAATAAATGTATTCTACTGTTAACCTCCGTTGTTTTTAAAATTCATTTTTCAGTTTGAGAGAACACAAACTCACGGGCCTAGTAGGTTGGGAGTTTCATTGCCCTATATCATAAAGAAACAATTTATATACCTTATTTATTGCCTTATTGCTAAAAAAAAAAATTCTAATGGTTCCCTGAGCTTCAGTGAAGCATAGTCATTTTGCTGGTGGAGGGTCTGGGTTCAATGTTGGTGACTGCTGGGTGACCAAGGTGGTACTTGCTGAAGGTCGGAGTGGCTGTGGCAACTTCTCAAAATAAAACAACAACGCAGTTTACTGCCTTCACTAATTCTTCCTTTCATGAAATTTTTCTTTGTGGCAAATAATATCATGCTCTCATGAGACAACTTCCATCAAAACTGGAGTCAATCTTCTAAAATCCTGCTGCAGCTTTATCAACTAAATGTATGTAATGTTCTAAATCCTTTGTTGGCATTTCAACAAGCTTCACAGTATTTTCACCACGAGTTGATTCCATTTCAAGAAACCATTTTCTTTACTCATCCATAAAAAGAACTCCTCGTGCATTAAAGTTCACCACGAGACTGTGGCAAAGCAGTCTCACCCTCAGGCTCCACTTCTAATTCTAGTTCTCTTTCTGGTTCCACCATATCTGCAGTTACTTCCTCTTCTGGAATCTCGAACTCCTCAAAGTAATCCATGAAGGCTGGAACCAACCCTCCTTCCAAGCTCCCGTTCATTCTGTTATTTTGACTTCCGCCCTCAAATCATCAACGCTCTTAAGCATTCACAACAGTGAATCCTTTCCCAAAGGACTGAATTTTTCCTTTCAAATGACTTTGTTCAGATCCATCAGAAGAATCACTGTCCACAGAAGCGACAGCTTTACAAACTGTGTTTCTTTAAAACATGAGAATTGAAAGTTGAAATTGCTTCTGATCCATGGGGTACAAAATGGATACTGAGGTAGTAAGCATGAAAACAACCTTTGTCTCATTGTATATCTCCATCAGAGCTCAGGGGAGGCCAGGTATATGGTCATTCAGCAATAATACTTTGAAAGGAATCTTTTTCTGAGCAGTAGGTCTTTACAGTGTTCAGTATTCAGTGAACCATGTTGTAAGCAGATGTGCTGACATCTAGATTTTGTTGCTCCATTTATAGACCACAGGCAGAGTAGATTCTGTAGAATTCTTCAGGGCCCCAGGATTTCTGGAATGGCAAATGAGCCTTGGCTTCAGCTTCAAATAAACAGCTACAGAAGACCCTAATAAAAGGGTCCTCCTGCCCTTGACAGCTTTGAAGCTGGACATTGACCTAGCTTCTCTAGCTATGAAAGTCCTATATGGAACCTTTTTCTGATACAGACTGTTTCATCTGCGTTGAGATTCTGTTGTTCAGTGCAGCCATCTTCATCTTTGAATCAGTTGCATCTTTGGGGGAACCCACTGCAACTTCTCCATCAGCCCCTGCAGCTTTATCTGGCACTGTAATACAGATGCACGTGATGCAGATGGCTGACTTCCTGAAGCCTCCAAACCAACCCTATTAGCTCCAAACTTTTCTTCTGCAGCTTCTACACCTTACTGAGCATTTGCAAAATTGAAGAGATTAAGATTTTGCCCCATGGGGCTGGGGATTTAGCTCAGTGGTATAAGCACCTGCCTTGCAAGCAGGCAGTCATGAGTTCAATCTCCAGTACCGATTAAAAAAAAAAAAAAAAGATCTTGCCCCAGACTAGCTTAAGGGAAGTTGTGGCTGGTCTGATATTCTACGCAGATCACTAAGACTTTCTCCATATCAACAACCAGGATACTTTAGTTTTTTATCATTCTTGTGTTCACTGGAACAGTACTTTGCCTTCAAGAATTTTTCCCTGGCTTTACAACTTGGTTAGCTAGTGTGAATAACCTAGTTTTTAGGCTTTATTGGCTTTTGACATGCCTTCTTCACTAAGCGTATTAATTTCCAGTTTTTTAAAGTGAGAGAACTATTAAGAAGTCCTTGTAAGATTATTAGTGGGCCTCATTTAGAAGTCACAAGTGTCCCAGGAAATAAGGAGGTCCAGGTAGAGGGTAAGAGATTGGGACAGCTGGGTGTTGGTAGTCAGTCAGTACACATATGACATATGACTGGTTAAGTCCACCATCTCTTATGGGCAATATTGGTGGCACTCAGAAACAATTACAATAATAACATGAAAGATCCCTAATCACAGATATAGTAATAGTGAAGAAGTATGAAATACTGTACTGACTACTGAAATGTGGTACAGAGACACAGAGTGAGCACCTGCTGTTGGGAAAACAATGCCCACAGATGTGCTCTACACGGGGCTGCTGTAAAACCTTCAATATGTAAATGCAACATCTGCAAAGTGCAATAAAGCACAGCACAATAAAACAAGGCACACCTGCCTGCACAGTCATGCTCTGTAAAACATTTCGTTTGACAACAGACTGCATATGGAGCAGGGGCTCTGTAAGATTATAATGGAGGTAAAAATTCCTATTGGCTGGTGTCATGGTTGACAGGCTATTTTGAAGGCCATTGCTCACATGCCTCTGGTGACGCTGGCTTAAGCAATCCCATGGTGTCGCCCATGAAACACATCCAATTATGTACGTGCATAGCACTTGGTAGCAATCATGTCACTGGTTTATATATTTACTCTGCTATTCTTTTTATAATTTAGAATGAACTACTATGTATTTAAACAGTTGACTGTACAGCAATGTGTTATCCAGGCATCTGTACACACCTCTTGACAGCTCTAGGAGTGATGACTCTCCAGGTCTGTGTGTGTGCTCTGTCAGGTCTGCACCACTCACCCACCTAATGACATGCTGTTCAGGTTGTCAAGGGGTGAAGCAGGACTATAACTCTGTTATTTTTCAGCAGTAAGGCCTATTAGCTAGCTTCCCAATCTTAGAGATGTAACATGAAGGCCAGGGGCTAACATCCTTGCCTAAATTAGAATCACTGGTTTTAGACTAAGAGACAAACTCAGGTATTCTCTCCTGGGACCATTCCTCTACTCTGCCTCTCAGTCATCTATCTAGTTGATTTTTTTAAACTCGTAGTTGGTCCTTTTTTCTTTTAAGAGTTGGCAAGGGATGGCCCTTGGGCCCCCTCCTGCCCACAACTGTTCTTTGTAAATAAAGTTTTCCCAGATCAAAGTCACCATTATTCTATGTCACTAATGTCTAAGTCAGTGATGGCAAAACTTTTAGAGCTTTCAATAACAGCCTGCTATGACCTGGGTGCCATCAGTTCACCACTGCTGTTCCATATATTCTCTATGGCCCTACAAAGGGGAGCTGAAACATGCAACCCGGGCCATGTGCCTTGCAAAGCCTAACACTTTTAGTTTCTGGCTGCTTGTTGAAAAGCCTTGCCGACATACACATACAGACTTGCCGAACACTCCTCTGATTGCAGGTTTCTTGATGCTGCTGCTTAATCATAATGTAGGAAATCCTATAATCCCACCCAAAGCCTTAGCATGCCTAATGATGAGTTCCCAGGTTAAACTTCCGGAAACTGCAACTGTGCAGATGTCTGGGAACCCAGGGATCAGCAAAAATATCCTCACATAACTTGGTAAGGAAAAAGACATCCAAAATGCACCACAAAAGAGGTAGAGATCTCACCTAGAGCCCTCATCAGGGTGAGGGTTTGTAAAGTGAGAGGAAGAGAAATACCCAAAGAAGGGCAGAAAGGACACTCCAGATGAAAAGAAGCAGTTTAGATTAACAGCTGACAACAGATACCTGAGGTACAGACAGGTTCAAATCCCAGTTCTGCCACTTACTACCAATCTCTTAATCATTTTTGTCAACTGTAAAATGGGAGGAATAATAATGTTCACATTTCCTCGGGGGTTGGACAGATTAGTAGAAGGTTACAATGGATACGAAGTTCTCAGCCTGCTGCCTGGGATAAGAATAACAAAGGGACCAAACCTGTAATATTTATAAATAGGCACTCAACCCCACAAAATTCAGCTGTCAAAAAATAACAGGCTTTTAATAAGGAGCAAAAAGCAATATTTAACATGAGGAACCCAACTACAGGAAAAATGGCACAACCTTAATATAATCCAAAGTTAGGGGGGCATGTTTTCATTAAAGGTAGTTTTTTTAAAAGTATGTGGGTAAAAGAGGTAAGTTTAATCAGCTAGAAAAATCACTTAAGTGAAATAAAGCACTTATTTCCTAGCAGGGTGTGGTGGCACATCTGTAATCCCAGCACTCTGGGAGGCTGAGGCAGGAAGATTACAAATTAGAGCTCAGACTAGACAATTTTGTGAGACTCTATTTTAAAGTAAGAAGGAGTTGGGGATGTAGCTCAGTGAGAAGGCCCTGTGTTCAGTCCCCACTACCACAGAAAGTACGTACTCCTTAACAATGCTGTATACATGAACTGTACACAGGGTGGGGAGAAAGGTTGGCACTGCACACTCTGAGAGAAGCCAAAGTTACACTTCTTTCTTATTATAGTGTTGAAAAAGCATCTGCCAGATAGCACAAACACCTGCTGACAAACTCAATTTTTAAACATCCTTTATCATCTTACTTCCACAGCTCTGCTCTAAGATCTTAAAAATTCCAACGGTTGTTTTCAGGCTGCATTTCCAAGTGTAATTAAGCCACATGCTAGAAAGCACAATGAGAACCACTGCATACGAAATCCCCAAAGCAGCTGAATCATTGCAGAAATGATTTCTTTTTCTTTTTCTGTTTCAACCAAACTTTTGACCTCTAGTAAACTGGATGTCCTGTGCTTTTTTTTTTTTTTTAGGCAGGGAAAGTGCAGCTTGCCTGGGAAGGTGGAGACACCTAAAACAGCACTCCTCTTTATTCTCTTCAAAACACACATTGAATTAATTTAGCACAGTCAGAGCAAATGACCATGCTACATCCTCAATTTAAGCCTAACAGCCCCACTGGGAACGGGTTCCATGTTCCTATTGTGGGGCCACACGGTTTTCATTAGCTTATCAGGATCTTGCTTTTCACTTTGCACATGGAAATGGATGCAATTAGTTCATCTGTGATGGCCTCAAATACCCTTATCTTTGCCGACTTACTAGATGCGCCGCAATCTCATTTTGAGATTTGCCTGAATACTCAAAGGTTATTAGATCCAAATAGCATTTTTACTGCATAGCAAATAACTTCACCTAAAATTCCCACTCATGCGCTACAGTGAAGGAACCCATTTTAAGTGCATTTATCTGGTTTCTGTTGTTGTTGTCGTTGTTTTAAGCTGAAGTGAGAAATGGGTTACTGCTGCGATGTGACAAATCAAGGAACCTCATTAATGCATCTCACATCAGTCTGCTGCTAAGGCAGGATCAGGACTCGGCCTTCTTGATTGTCCACCCAGCACCATTCTAGTCCACACTACTGCCACTCCTGCTTCTCGCCAGGGCCTCCTTTACCTGGAGGAACCCTGCCACAGTACGAAACTTGGGTGAGTAGGGCCAGGCTGGCGAGAAGCCTCATGCATGTGATTGCCTGGCATTCAGGTCACATATGGCCCTTCTGCAGTGGCTGGATTAATGTGATGCACTCAGTCAGGTGCAACCAGGGAAGCCCCAAAACAATCCTCCGCCTCCTCCATTGTCGGGTCCCCCACTGACGCTGTCGGCTGTTATAAGCACCAGCTGGAGAATGGATGCTGGTATTTCCAGAAAGACCTTTTGAATCGGGAAGGGCTGTGACAGGCCCCTTGCTGTGGCAGGGCATAATTATTTCCAATAACTGTCTGTCTAGGCTACTCAGTGATTTCCAAAGCCAAGCACCTCCTCACCGTAACAAAACAGACCGTGCTTACTCTAGAGGCACTGTTGTACCTCATTTCCATGTAAGATCACAATGCTGTAAACACCACTCTGTTCCTAGCTTATAGAGCAAAGCAGAAAAGAACAACAATTTCTATAAATAATGATTAAGGACAAACTGCTTGGTGAGTGTGCTTGCAGGTTTTCTCAGGATCTGTTGTACAAGCAACATTCTAATTTGAGACAAGATGAGCCACCAGACTCAGCAGGCGCACTGTCTGGACAGAAAGCCACGCTCTTCTGTTGTGACTATCAGACACAACAAAGAGGGAAGTCTGGCAGGGTGGCAGCACAATGCAGAAGCGGCTCTGAGCTGGAGCCCGGGGTCTGTTACTGAGTAGCTGCGTGAACAAGTCATGAAGCCTTCCAGGGCTGCGTCTCCAGCTCTGCAAAACCTGGGTCACTGGGCTATTGTGTAGACAAATGAAATACTATGTGGGAAGTGCTCGCGGCAAGGGTCTGGCACTTACTGGGATCAATAAATGGCTGTCTTCACCAGGAAGCTGGGCTGCTTCCTTGAAGACAAGAGAGGCTAATTTGATCTGATGGTCCAGATTGATCCTTCATGTTGATCAGATACATTCTCCAGTTTTCCTGCTATAATCTTTTATTCCTCCTGTCTTTCCTGTTTCTTGTGTCCTCCTCCTACGTATTGGCCCTGTCCTAGAACTCCCCATTTGCTGCTGTGAACTTTTCACACTCAAGTGAAATCCCAGGCCACGCATCCCCGTCTCCCATGACGACGCTGCAGCCCTGGGGCAGGGATCTTCCCTGTATTTGGAGCCCCACTTTGGAAAGAGGGGATAGCTGGCTTTGCAGGCTCATTCACACATGATTTCTCCACCTACACGCAGCTTCTAGCAGACAGGATATTGCCTGTGTGTCTCTGCAGCCTCTACAGCCCCCAGCACATGCACAGAAGTCTCCCAGGTCCTCTGATTCTTGCTACAAACAGTGAGGTCCCCAGAGCAGCCTTCTTGGCATCACATGCAGCTTGTCAGAGGCAGACTGGGGCTTCTCCCCAGACCTGCTGACGCAAGAACTGAGCCCCAGGTGACTGGTGTGCACTAAGTCAAGGCACATCACTCTCCTCCAGCCTTTCGGAGTCATTCGGAGGCTGTGCCATTTTCAATACTAACTACACTGTGTTTTACTTAGTATGTGTTTTTAAATTATTTTACAGGGACTTTCTTGCTTAGCCTAATACTAAACAACGACATCAAACCTGTTAATAATTTATTTAACAAGCCAGAAAGGAATATCACCTTTTCTAAGACTGGAAGGTCCAGATGAACTTTTTTTTCTGATACACATTAAAACAGACAGGCATTCAAGTAAAGTGTTTACCAAAATCAATTCGTGTTCTCCCTGGGATACACCTGGCTTACTTGAGTAAATATAGTTCTAGAATTCTTAAGCTGGATTCGAAGACAACCTCTCAATCACTGATCCCATACTCTTGATCTGTGTTCACGCCTACCAGCACAGATGCCCCACGGGTGGGTATATTTGTCTTGAAAACAGATAGGGCCATGGAAGAAAGAAAACCTGGGTTCTGTCCCTGCACTGTCTCTTTATAGCTTGCTATGTTATAGCCTATCTTGAGAGCTCATTTTTATGCTGTTCTAATCCTAGCTTTCCTCTAAGTCAAACAATGTGACATAATAAATAACAACAGAGACTTTGGGAGCAGAATGACCTGGATTTCACTGCATCTCAATTTTTCTTATATGTAAAGTGAAGGTAATAACAATACATGGATATTGTACCCATTTCACAGGATTTGTAAGAAGAAAGAACAATAACTGGAAAACAGCTAGATAAAAATCTAGCACATAGTTGTTTCTCAACAAATAATACAGCTAGTGTTATTTCCCGTTGAGCCTACAACAGACTAACAGCATTTATTGAGTACTTAACAGACAGCAAACACAGTGTGAGACAAGTTATATTTTGTCTTTGAATCCTCACAATAACCCAGTGAAGTAGAAAATCTTATCTCCCTTTCACGGATGAGGAAACTGAGGCACAAAGGTCAAGTCGCTTGCTCAAGCACACATTTAGTAAGTGGCCCAGGAAGATTTGAGAGCAGACTGTGTGATGCTAGCACATGGAACATGAGAACTAGAATTTGCAGCAATAACCCACGTTGCCTCTCTATACAATAATTGTCTACATGCGGATTTTGCCAAGGCAACAACTACCATGTGATTTTAGCCAAGCGGCAGCCTCAGAATCAGTTTCCTGGACTGTAATAGGAGATGGGAAGGTCTGGTTGTTTGGATGTGGCTTCTGTATTGGAAGAGTGGGCCCCAGGGTGGCACTGCTGGGAGATAATTGCAACTTGAAGAGATAGGGCCGAGTGGAAGGGGACTGGATCATTGGGGGCACTGCCCTTGGAAGGGTTTAATGCTTTAATGACCACAGGAATGAACTGTCATAATAACAGTAAGTTCAGCTGGATGTGTAACAACAGGTATCCAAGACATATTTAACACCAGCAACACAGGAGGCTGATACAGGCAGATCACAAGTTCAAGGTTGGCCCCGGAAATTTAACAAGACGCTGTCTCAAAGCAAAATATAAAAAGCACTGAGATGTAGCTCAATGATAGAACGTGTGTCTACGCTGAGGCCCTGGCTTCCCAGTACCAGGGGAAGCAGCTGGGGCATGACTGGCCCCTCTCTCGCCCGGCTGCTTCCCGTCTCTCCGTGTGATCTCGAGGACTTCCACATTCTCACCACGATGCCTTCTTCGTGAGCCTTACCCAGAGCTGAGCGAAGCCTGCACCACTCTCTTGAACCCTCCAGAACTGTGAGCTAAATAAACCCCTTTACTTCCTATCTTACCCAGTCACCTCTTGTCATAAAAACAGAACAATATAGGGGCAAGAGCTGCCCCTTGCAGAGGGTGGTGAGCACTGACAAGGGTCCCGCACAGACATCACAGGGTCATTCCGCTCACGGAGGAGCACCTGGTGACCATGTGCTGCTCTTGTTACCGTGAGCTCTGTCATCTACTGAGCCTTACATGGGCACAAGACCCCACCAGGCATCAGGAGTAGCCTATGGCTATAGTAAGCACACTTTCCCCCTCAGACTATAACACTGAGTGCATTTTTAAAAATTCTAATACAGCAGGTGTCAGGTGTGGTGGTGCACACCTGTAGTCCTGCCACTCGGGAGGAGGAGGGAGGGGGAGCCACTACAAGTTCAAGGCCAGCCTGGGCTATATATAAGTTCAAGGCCAGCCTAAAACACATCGTGAGACTCTGCCTGTAAAAAAATAAGTTAGTTAGTTAATAAACCAGTGTATAAGAGTTCATTTAAGCCCATATTCATATTAGCATTTGTTGGTTTTTGTGTTCTAGATGCAAAGCATTCTGTCCAGGGTAAAATGGAATCTCAGGTGTTATTTGAGTTGTATTTCCCTATTGGCTAAAGATTATGAACTTTTTTTCATGAAATTATTAAACATTTGTACTCTTTCTTTGGACAAGGGTCTACTCAGTTCATTTGTAATTTTTGGATTGAGTCATTTGATTTTGGGGATTAACACTGATCAGTTTATTACTTATTCTAAATATTAGCCCTTCATCAGAAGAGTAGCTGGTAAAATTTTTCTCCCATCTGTAGGCCATCTCTTCACTCTGTTGATTGTTTCTTTTGTTCTGCAGATGCTTTTTAAATTTGATGGAATCCAATTTGTTGATTCTTGATATTCATTTGTGTGCTACTAGAATCCTTGCCTGTGGCTTTGGCTTCAAGCGTTTCCCCTAAATTATCTTTCAGCAATTTCAATGTTCATTTTTATACCTAAGTATCTAATCCATGTTGATAGATGTTAGTACAAAGGATATGAATCTTAGTTTGTATCTCCAGCACATGGATAACCATTTTTCCCAACACTGTTTGTCAGAAACACTACATTTTTTCCAACATATGTTTTAGCCCCTTTATTTAAAAAATTAGATGGTTAAAGGTGCTAGTGATGTTTTCTGTGTCATATATTGTACTAGTATACCTGTCTATTTTTTGTGCCAGTACCATGTTGTTTGTATGACTATAGCTTCGCAATATAACTTGAAATACAAAATAGCATTACAGAGTTCAGTTAACTATCTCAAGGTAAACATCCATGCAGCTGTCACTCCAGCCCCCTGGGAGCTCCAGGCACTTTCTCTTCTTCTTCTTCAAATGTAATTTACCCACCAGTGTTTCATCTCCTAAGTACAACTGACATTTGGGGCTGGTCAGTTCTTCAGTGTGGGGACCATCATGCACACTGCAGACTGGTCATCAGCAGCCTGGTCCTGTAGCCACTGGATTCCAGAATCCTCTCACCCCATGTGGTGATGACTGACAATTTCTCTGGACATTAACCAACATTCCTTAGGGACAAAAGTGACCTTAGGTTAAGAACTACCAGACTGTTAAAGGGTAGGCACTTTCTAAGTGGCCATTATTTTTTTTACCACATAAGAATGCCTCCTTAAACATTATTATTTCAGATTTCCTGGTGAGAATAATTCTTGTCAAATAATTTAATATATTAAATGACCCCTAATCATGGCCCACTAAAATGGCCTTTGTAGGCAGAGTGGCTAAATACTTTACTGTCCAAACTGAAGCCTCAGCCTGTAGGTAATACTGTCTGGGCAAGCTAGCATGCTCACACGGCTTCCAGGCAACTTCACTGTGAGCAGACATTACGCTCCCAGCCATATACAATTAGGGCTGTGTGTATTCACACTGGCTAATTGTAACTGGAGTGCCAGACAACAATTAAAGCCAGCACATCCCCACAGGCAAAGCAACACAGACCCAAATAAACACCTCAAGACTGAGAAGTGGCAGAACCAAGTACTCATTTGCCTTAGACCTCTGGAAATATATTCTTTAAGTGATTTTCTCTAAGACACTACTTAAAAAACTATATTTGCCATACCAGCACACAAATTGATCTAAATAAACGTTTCCAATATTTGCATATATGCAAAAAGGATCATGGTCACCCTTGTAAGAGGTTTTGGTCTGTTGTGGGTTTTTAATTGATGTATCTGTTTTGTTTTTTGTTTGTTTGCCTCGGTCACTGGAAAGGCAGCTACTACCTATCTGACTCGTCCTGCATTTGATCTCATAAGTACTGATAGTGATTGGTAAAAGAAATGGCAAGGTTTCCCTTACACACGTGAGGATCATATTCATAACCTGTTTGCCTCAGGGTAACTCAGTTCATCTTGCACTATTTGGAAGAGAAGAGGTATTTTGTTCTTCATTAGGAACTTTTACACTGCACTGAAGGTTTATTTTTGACTTCTTCAGCATGTATTTCCCCCTATTTTCAGCAATTATATTCACTGGCAGTCTAGCTCACCAGCATCCTAAATCTGTACAGTCTGGGAACTTCTGAACTGTTGGGGCACAACCCTCAACTTCAGCGGAAGCCGGTCAGCACAGAAATTTCCTCCAGATGAGACAGTGAGGCCAAGCAGAACAAATTTTGAGACTTGTCTATTCAGTAACTGGGGAAGTGGGATTGTCTTTGTCCACTTTCTGTTGCTATAACACAATACCCAAATCTGGACACTTTACAAAGAAAAAAAATTTGTTATTTATTTCAGTTTTCATGGCTAAAAGTCCAGTATCAAGTGATCCTATAGGTTCTGTCCGGTTAGGGCCTCATGGTCAAAACATCCCATAACAGTAAAGGATCATGTGGAAGAGATTACAGGCAAGACAGAAACTAGAGATTCGGGGACCAGGCTCACTGGTTTTATAACAACTCACTCTCTAAGGAACCAACCAGAGTCCTGTAAGATTACATTGACCCTTTCCAAGAGCGGTGTCCTGTGACCTAAGCACCTTTCACGATCCCAGCCCCTTAACTCCTACCACCGCCCAACCCTGCCACACTAGGAGGCCAGCACGTGGAGCTTTGGAGGCACACACAAAGCAAAACCCACATAATAGCAGGGAGTTTATTTTTTTTATTAGACTTTTTAATCAGACTCCAAATGAACCTGAAACCTCACCAACTAGCAAATGCTACACAGTCATCTTAACATCCAAGACAGAACCCAATACACACAGGAAAGCAGAGCTACAAAAATGAGAAGAAAGAAATGAGATCCTAAAGTCATTTTTTCAGCCTTCAGCAAGATGCTGGGCAAGCCAGGCTCACCCATGCACCCGTCAGAACCCACATGTAAATGAAATACATAGATACACTCTCTGTATCCTCACTCCACACACCATCAGATACATGCACCTGGTGACAGTGCCTTTCAAACTTCTTGAAAGCAGCTTATACTAAGGATTACCTTTTATACTGAAACCCAAAATGTGCATGTATCCTATCTCTAGAACTGACCCAGTTTTACAAAACCATGGTCTTCACTAACATGATGATGTGCTAGCCTCTGTCTTGTTAGATATTCTTTTAAGACTCATTGTGACCCCCTAAATGGATTTTATGACCTTTATTTTGAAAAACACTGCCTCATGAGATTAGGTTAAAAATTGATTTCGTCAGAAGAATGAAATAAAAAATGACAGGATAATTTCAGTAAATCAGGTTACTGAGGAAAATAAGATTGGCCCCTAAATTACCTAGATGTTTTATCAAGCACCTAGCAACAGAAAAATGCTATCTTACCACTTCTGATTGCCCAGGGCTCATGTTAAGTGGAGAAGAAAAATCGTAATGAATTAGAAATCAATTACTTACAAAAAGCAACCCTTCCAAAACATGATTAAAGGTACACATAAAGAGAGGGAGACGGCTGAGCATGGTGATGCACGTCTATAATTCCAGACACTCAGGTGGCTGAAGCAGGAAGACTCCAACTTCAAGACCAAAAAGAGCAACTTTTCAAGACTCTCCTTCAAAATAAAAACTAAAAAGGGCTGCAAAAAAGTAGTACCTTATTGGTAGAGCACTTGTCTAGGATGCTGGAGCCCTGGCTTGAGTACCCAGTACAGCAAAAAAGAGACAGAAAAGCTAAGAAGGAAGCGCCTGAATCCTGCTGAGAGCCTGACACATTATCTATAGGCTGGAGTTAGTTATGGCACTAAAGCACGGCAAGAGCTGAGTACACCAGCACGTGCCTTTACGTTAGGTTCAAATGTCGAAAGGCAGACAGGGTGAGGAGAGTGAATACGTATATGATGATAAATTAATGACAGAACTTGCAGTATAAACCTTTACCTGTGTAAGATAACTATAAAATTCTAGAAGATACTGCAGGCAGGATAAGACGGGGCATTTAACTTTTCCATGCACCTTATTTATATTATCAGCCAGCCAAAACTTGCTTTTTGTTTGCTCAAAAGCAATGCAGAGCCCTAATTAAATCTGTGGAATCAAATGGAGAATGAGATTTCTCAGGCTTGCTGGAAATCGAGGCCAGGGATGGTAAATATTACTGAGAAACCTTCAGCTGCTTTCACTCTGGAGTGGCTGTGAGGTTGGCTCCTCCCATGCTTTTCCAATGCTGAGGTTGGAGTGCAATCTTCTGGTTGTTGGAGAAGCCCATTAACTTTTCTGCCACCAAGAGGGAAACTCACGAATTTCAAAACAGAGAGTGAAGTTTGAAACAAGCAAGCACTTGCAAGACCAGAATTCTCATCTGAGAACTTTCTCAGCAACAATGACAAGCAAACCTCACGACAATGCACTATAGGTAGATTTCTTCATTTTTCATCAGCGTATTTTTCAAAAACATCCCACCTGCAGTACTGAATTTAAGCACGTGAACTGTTTGATTAGTATGTGCAGATATCACAAAGAAATGTTAAACCCTTCCTGTTTAAGAAGTCCTTGGATGTGTCTGTCTTGACCTCTTCGAGGAAACACAAGTACTGTTCTAGAGGCTTGTACATGTATGTTATTGTTCATGACAAAATTCTCAGACATGCAAAGAAAAGGAAGACATAATCAAGCCAGGTATAATTCCAGTATTCTGGGAGGCTGGAGCAGGAGGATCATAACTTTGAGCTCAGCAATTAAGCAATTTAGCAAGATGGTATTTCAAAACAAAACAAAACAGGCTGAGGATGTAGCTTAATACAAAGTCCCTGAGTCCAATTCCCACTACCAAAAAGAAAAAAAAAGTAGAATTGTAGACTCATCAAGACACCTAGTTTATGACTTTTTTTAAAGAGACAAAAGCATTATGCTTCTCATGAGTCAGTCACTGTTAAACATTATTCTATTTAAATAAATGAAAAATACAGAAGTTATTTGTTATTTTCATCTTCATTAATACCACCACCTCACTGATTTCCTTTGAAAGGTGCTGTCCTGGTTATGAGCCCCACAAACTGAAATCGGGCTCTAGAGTCTACGGAGAATCACAGCAAGTTATTCCTCTCTCCTAGGACTTGGTTTACCACTTAGAAGACTACTAATGATGCCCTCCGTAAAGTACCTAGTGGGATACCACATAGGTTCTCTCTCCACCCTCTTTGAAGCCAGATCAAAGTGCAGGTTGACTAGGTTAAAGCAGGCAGGGCGCTTTGCTTCCCCTCCAGACGTTTGATTTGGAAGCCTAGCAGATCTGTTCCCATCAGGACAGAAGACAGCGTGTCAGGGATTGTCCTATAATCTCTCACACTCATCCTCCCAACAGACTGGGAAGTTTCTGGGGGTTAACAGGAGCTAACACTGAGGGATAAACCAGCTTTCCTGAAATACTGCTGCGGTCAGCACCGCCGTGTCTTTTCTTCAGAAAGGGATCACCTTCCAGACATAGACGTCTGGGTACTAGCAAACAGATTGTGTCAGTTCGAAAAGTTCAGAGGAGTTGGCTTTGGTGTGTTTACAAGTCCTAGCAGATCCCAGGAATGCTCAGGATAATTATTACCCCCACCCCGAAGCTTCAGCCCAACCCTCTCACATCTGGAAGGAGGCGTCCGCACAAAGGCAAGCGAAAGACAGACCTCCACTTGAGGCTGACATCTCAGACCAGGAAAGATTTAACCCAAGCTCTCTTGCTTTGGGAATAAGGGCAGCTACTGGTCAGTATTAGAGCACAGGGCATTCAGGGCAAAGGAAGAATTTACCCTCTAGTCTAAAAGAAATGGCACTTGTCAAAACAAAGAGCCATATATCATCGTAACTCTTCCCTCTCCAGATGAAAATGAAAAATTAAATAACACAGATAAGGGACGGCTCAGCACAGGAGCGGCGAGGGTGCGACCCGCCTATTTTTTAAAAAGGGCAGCCAAACCAAACCTTTTGCATCCTCTGCTAAATCCCTCCCACTCCTTTCGCTGCCTTCGGAAAGTATCTCCCGGCAGCCGGATCTGGGACTCATCAGCTCTTCTCCCTGCCTCCCACGAACCCGCGGCAACCAAAGCCCCGGGTCTCAGGGGACGCGTGTGTAAACCCCACCCGCGCCAACGCCTCGGAACCGCCAAACTTCCTGTCTCCACGCCACCAAAGCGCCAGGAACGCCGCGCCGGGCGCCCCCGGGACTCCCGCGCGGGCTGCAGTTAGCCCCGAGCCGGGGCGCGGCGTCCGGCAGGGCGCGGGGGACCCGCATCCGCTGGGGGTCTCCGAACCTGCGCGCTGCGCCCGGGCGCACCGAGTGCCCGCAGTGGCGCCGCTCGGCGGCCGCGCTCGGGGCTTGCGGGCCGGCGCCGGCCGTCTCCTACCTGCTCCGCTGCCAGCGCGCTCCGGTGCGCCGGGCTGTCGCCAGCTACTTTATTGTCTCCGCGGTGCACGGCGGGGAACCCGGGGACCCGGCTGGGCGCGGGTCCAGCAACTCCGCGCGCCGCCGCGCCTTCCCCGGCGGCCGCCCGCCTCTGGAGCCGCCTCCTCCTCGCCCTCGGGTCTGCCCACGCTCCTGCCCGACTGCCCGGCTGGCTGGGCGGTCAGCGCCCGCCGCATCCCCGGCCCGGGGCTGCGCTCGCCGCGCGCCTTGGCTTGATCCGCACTCGGGCTGCGCCCGGCCGCCTGCTGCGTCCTCGCGCTGCTGTCCCGCCCGCTGCCAGGTCCCGCTGTCAGCCTGGCGCTCGACTCCTTTCTCCCCAGCTGCCCCCGCCCGCCGCTTCTCGGGGGCTGGGGCGGCCGCTGCCAATGAGGCTCGGCTGCGGCGCTGTTCCGGCCCCGCCATTGTATCGGGAGGGAGGAAGGGGAGGGAGCGCGAGCCGGAGGGGGCTGCGGCGGGTCGGCGTCCCCGCAGGAGGCGCGGGTGGGGGCGCGGGGCGCGGTCCCCCGGAGCCCTAGGGGCTGGGTCAGGAGCCCGCGCCGCTTCTCCGCTCAGGCTCTGAAAACCGCTGGGAGAGACTTGATTCTTCCGCCTCCCGGACTCCAAGCATCCCAGGACCCTAGAATAAAAGGAATGAGGCGCTGGCGGATGCAGGAGGCGCAGAATGTACTTGGGGACCCTAATGTCTGGGCGCAGGATTTGGTCTGAGATTTCTGCAAATAAGATGTACCGGCCTTTTCAAAAAGAAAGAGGAAATCAGGCGAGAAAAAAGGAGACTATCCCATACCAAGTATTTAAGCATTCTTTGATTCAAAAGTGTATTATGCTTTCATGGCTTTCTTTACAGACAAAAATACTTGGGAGGCTCCGAGGTTAAGTCAGAAATAGCTATTAAGTGGCACGGCACAGATTCCAACTTGATCTGATGCAGAGTAAACAGGAGCAGGAGGGAGGAGACCATTCACGGAGGACCTCCTGTTAGATTTTTCCATTATCTGTAAATGAGTAGAGACAGAGCCACAGAGGTCCACCGACAGGGCTGGGAGGAAATCTGTTTTAAATGTGCGTCCCTTTCCCCGACCTCACTTCCCTATATATACTATGTTAATTCATTTCTCAAAGTCAAAAAGCCATTAAAAAAAGAATTACCTCCTAACTCCATAATTATATTACTTAGCATTTTGTTAAATACTTAGTTGGTGTATGCAATGTCAATATTTTATAAAAATTACAGATTCTACAACCCTGATTTGGCTCCCCCTCGCCTTCTCTTCCTACCTCCCTCTCCTTTATTAGGAAAAATTGAAGAAAAGAGCAGGAGGTTATGGGTATGTGTGTCTGTGTTTTCTTGCACTTGTAGCTTCATTTCTCAGACTCTGGTGTCCATGCTGAACAGGTGGATGCAGGTAGAAAGCAGGACCTCAAATGACAGAAGCTTGAGGTGATGTGATGTGTAATATTATATGTATGCAGTATGGATTTAATTAAATTTTCTTCTGATCTTGAGTGGTCTGTTTGCTTTCAATTAAATAGAATATATTGGATGAATAGCTAACATTTATGGAGTGGTAATTACACGCCCCCCAGACCTGAGCTTTGTAAGTGCTTCAGCTAGCATCATCTCATTTACTTCTGGGAGAGAAAGAGTGACCTGGAAGCCTCTTGTGACTAGGTGCTATGGTTGCCTTTTTAAGCACCTAACACCCAGTTGATAGACTCCTCTTGTACTGAGCAAAGCATAAGCCTTAGAGAAGTTGGTTGACCAGTTAGAGAGCAGGAAACTAGAAAGAGGTAGTGCCTGTCTCTAAAATCAAGTTGGACAACTCCCTGACCGTTGCATGGTACTATTTAGGTGTACAGCCCCAAAAACCCAGTGCAGCAAAGAGGAACGGCTTGCTTAGCCCTTAAAGAAATGCACACAATTTCTTTGGAAAGAAAAGAAGTACATGTGTCACAGTCACTCAGAACAACACAGAGAGTGTAGGGCAAAATGAATCAACCCTGGAGCACATAAGGCTGAGCACCTAGAAAGTGCTTGGCATATGTTTGGAGGGAAACAAAACTAGATGCAGACTGCAACATGAAAAATACAATGTAAGAGACTTCAGTAAGCCTGATCTAGCCTACTCAGTTATAGTCTCGATGACATAGTGAAAATGTGGAATATTTGTGGGGTTTTTTTTTATCTTTTTCTGAAATAGCCAAATGGCAAAATTAAAAACACAGTGTAACAGAACTTCCCAAACATTTTCCTTTATTTTTACCCTACTAGAGAATTTTCAACTCTTGCTACATATTAGAGTTTGGAAAAGATATTTTTAAAGTAAACTAATAATCATATTGGCATCTCTGGGTTTGGGATTGGGGCATCAGAATGCTTCATCTGCTACATGGGTAAAATTAGTACATAACCATGACTGACAACCACAGAAAGGTTGCCGTCCATAGGAACTATCCGGCTACCCATCTGCATTCTCTATTAGGGGTTTGGCCAGAGGAGCCATGCTCTGGGAATGTAATTGACATTGCCTGTACTTTTTGTATTACCAGTAAATACCTAACTCTCGCCTGGGTGGCATGGAAAAATATTGTGACAAATGATAAAAGAACTGGTTCTTGCCCTTTAGAAACTCATAATTTAATTGCTGTGGGAGAAACATATGAACAAAATGACAGCAATGAACCCCAACAGAAAACAATCCTATTCTAAAATGTAAACATTACAGGTGACAAGTCATAGGCTCAGCAAATGCTCTATACATGAGTGCTTTTGATGAAAGATGGTGCTAGAAATCCCCACGACTGCTGTTATGGCTTATATCTGGATGTGCCCCCCAAAGCCTCATATACCATAGATTAGGGTGTGTAATACTGGGATTAAGGGTGTGGTACTAGATTAGCCCATTAATCCAATTTATCATGGTTCTGGGTGTGGATAAAGGGAAGGCCCACTCTGGATGTGAGCGATACCACCCAAAAGGCTTGTGGCCTGAATGGGATAAGCGGGAAAGGCAGTGGCTGCTGCAGCTTGCCGCCCCTGCCTGCCTGCCACGGGCTGTTTCTTGCCTATGATGCTTCTCTGCCGGCCTCCCTGCCTTGACGTCTGCTGACTGTGGACTGAAAACACTACAGACTGCGAGCTGAAGTAAATCTTTCCACCTTTAACTCGCAGGTGCTGGGTATTGTGTCTCAGTAATGAGAAAAGTGACAATCCCCATTTCAAGACCTTTATCTTGGTTTTTCCTAGGATAAAAAAGTATGTTTGGATATGTGCATCTTAAGACTCAGCTATTGTGTTCTTAAGAACATGTCCCATAAATCTTTTATTTTCCAAATTAAAACAGCTTCTATGTATTTATTTATTTGTGCTAAAATATAGATCTATGCTCATTGGATAAGTTTTTTACAATGCAGAAAATACATGTGATATAAATGGAAATGTTCCATTTGAGTTCATCACCCTAAATGATTGCATTTTACATACATGATGTATATAATGTGTATGCAAAAATACATACAACTCATCTTCTATGTTGATGTGCTATAATTTATTCAGTTAAGCCAATTAGGCTTCTTTGAGTTTGTTTTATGTACAATTTTAAAACCAAGGTTAAAGGGAGGTCATACCATCCCTGCAGCAATATGGTTATCTTAATTTCAGCAAATTTGCACTTTCCAACGATTGCCTGCTGATTACTCAAACTCAGGTAAAAATGTACATGTATTGCTTGCATATTTCACATAAAGTCATAAATAAGCAAATATTTATTCATTTGTAGTAAAAATAACCATGCTCAGTTTGCTAAGTTGGTTTCTGTGTGTAATCACATTTAATTAATAACTCTTTGGAAGTAACTGCCCTTGCTCAACACATGAGAAAAGAAGCAGAGAGGTGAAATGACTCACTCAAACTCATGTAGCCAACAAGTCAGGGGCTAAGGTTTGATCTCAGGTCTGTCTGACTCAGTGGAAGTTCTATCTCTCTACCCAGGAACCCAGCCTTTTTTGGCATTTTTCTTAGTAGTCTAGTGGCTTGGGTAGGTTTCACTGATTTGTAGGTTTTCAATAGGGAGTTTTTTTTTTTTTAAAGAACAAATCACAATGTGGTACATATAAAAACCTTACCTTATAGCTACTCTATTGTTCAAAGTCAGTTGTATTTTCTTGCATTTTTTTTTTTTTTGAGACAGGGTCTCACTGTCACTAACTTTCCCAGACTGTTGTTAAACTTTATATTCTTCTACTTCAGCCCCCTAAATGCTAGGATCATAGATTCTAAAGCATTTTTTTTTCTTTTGATCCTTTTGAGGCAGGGTCTCACTATGCAGTTCAGGCTGGCCTTGAACTCACTTTTGTATCCCAGGCTGGTTTCGAACTTGCAACAGTCCTCCTGCCTCAGCCTCCCAAGTGCTAGGATTATAGGCATGCACCACCATGCCTGGCTGTTAAAGCACTTTTGAGATAAAACTAAAAGCTTCTGATGAGAATAGCGCCATCATGGATATACTCCAGGTTATTTGTCCCTTCTCCAAGAGTACATAGTCTCACACATTTCTCGGCAAGCTCCGGACACACTGAACCCCAAGACTTTACATAATGTAGTTGACAAAAGAGTGATCTGTGACTTTGTTATGGCTTGTATTTATCTGTTCCCCTAAAACTCCATGCATTCATGGTTAAGGCTTTTCGAAGGTGGCTGAATTTAGGCTGTGTGATATGGAAGTGAGGGTGTATAGTACTGGATTAGTCTACTAATTGGTTTATCATAGTTCTGGGTGTGGATAATGGGAAGACACACCCTGGTTGTAGGTGGCACCACCCAAAAGCTTTGTAGCCCTGATGGGATAAAAGGGAAAGAGAGGCTTGCTTACTACTTTCTGTTTCCCACCTGCTTTGCTGTGAACTGTTTCTCCTCTACCACATCCCTGTGATGTTCTGCCCTGCCTTGGAGCCAAAGTACTGTGGACTGAAATAATGCTTTCCTCCTTTAACTTTTGGGATTGTGTATTTTGTCAGCAGCAAGAAACGTAACTAAGACAGACTTCCTACCTCCTTGTGAGTGTTTGTCATGCCTGAGACCATGTCAATCCATTTAACCCCAGGGCTTTTCACATACATTGAGGTGAAATCCAAGCCTCTCCTTTCACTAGCCTAACCAACACTATTGTGTTTTGGATTCCAATGCAGCACAGAAGCATCAAGTCACCATCTCCAATCTGAATGTCACATGATACAAATAAACATGAAATAAATTCTTGGTGATCACTAAATATGATGCCCTCAAGTTAAAAGAAAATAAGAAAAATTAATGACACTTAAACAAAGGCTGATATTAGGTTAAATAATAAGAACTTGCCATTCTGTGGTTTAAAGGTCAAGTACCAGGTGTTGCTGGTGATCACCTGTGACTATGAACCTGAGTCATGAGGGTAGGTGTCTCAGTTGCTTCCTATTACACAAGCAATATAATCGAGAGTGAGCCTTAGCATAATGAATGCATAACTCCCACAAGGGCCTATCGCTAAGGTCTTCTTACATGTGAAAATGCTTTTTAATAATGTCCTTTGGGCTCTTAACTGGCTAAAATGCCTTGGAAAGAGGCCATGTATGCAATCCAGTCCCTTAGTGGATGACCTGAGTGCTGGGGGCTCCTGGAACCTTAAATCAAAGTATTGAGAGAGTAGTATCTTTCTTTCCAACAGTCAAGGACACACCCCAAGAAATAAAACCAATATTCTTCAACTATTCTGCAGCCATGTTACCTCGTCACAAAGTCCCCAAATGGTTAGTGGGAATAATTTGGTACCAACACTGGAAAGGATTCCTTTCCACTAGAGAGGGTGAAAATTAGCATGCAATTCAGGCAGTATGGATTTTTTTTAATGGTTGATGGCTCAAATTTGGAGATTTTTAACATAAACATGTGAATTTGTATGTACCTGTGCTTCATTTTGGAGGGAATATCAAAATCCAGGTCATGTAGACCTTTGCTGCTATATCATTATTTCTAAAAGGAGATTGCTTTAAATTTTATTTTTAATTGACAAATAGTAATTACACATATTTGTAGAGTACAGTGTGATATTTTGAAATGTGAGTCCCATGTATAATGGTCAAATGAGGGAATGAGAAATTCATCACCTGAAACATTGGTCATTTCTTTGGTGAGAACATTCAAAACCCTCTCTAGCTAGTTTGAAGTTTACAGTACATAACTCTTAATAGTACTCACTCCATCCTACAAAAGAAAATGAGAACTAATTCTTCCTATCTGACGGTAACTTGGTGTCTGTTGACCACACTGCCCTCATTCCATTTCTACCTCCCCAGCCTCTGGTAATTGTTATTCTACCCTGTACCGCTATGTCAAGGCGTTAGATTCTGCAAAAGAGAGAGAACATGTGGTGTTTGTCCTCCTGTGCCTGGAATTCTTCCTAATCATGTCCCCAAGTCCATCCATCTGAGGGAGAATGAAAAATAGCTCTAATTATTAAAGGGTGACGTGGTTCATGAACATTTATAATGTTACTCTAGATGTGCCGATTCTCTATGAACATGTCACCCTATAAAACTAGACATCCAAGAGTCAGGCGTGGTGGTGCGTGCCTGTAATCTCAGAACTTGGGAGGCAGAGGCAAGGGGCTCACTGCAAGTTCAAGACCAGCCTGGGCTACAAAGTGAGCTCAAGACCAGCCTGAACTACACAGGGAGACCCTGACTCAAAAAAAAGACCTCCTTTTCATACTTTTAGGATTATTTCATCAAAAATGCATGACTTTCTTTAAAAAATAAGAAGCCAATGAAACAAAAGTGTTCCCTAACACTCAGAAATAAAGACAGGTGCTCTTCTGATCCACTGATGGCTTTATTACCGTTCTCCATAGGCCTGCTTCAGTGCAGGCATCCTATTGGCTTGCCGCACATCTTTTTCTCTTAGAATAAAAAAAAAATTGATAAAACCTGAGGATTTTAGAAAACTTTGGGCCCAAAATTTACAAATACCACTGCCTAGAGAGAACAGGCAAGAACATAAGTTGAGCACAGTGGGTCGGAGTATGACAGCAGAGAATGACAGCAGTCATGGTGAACTGGAGAGCGCGTGCTCTGTCCACAGTGTGCCCCATTACTCAATCACAGCCCCCTATCGGGATGAGAGTGTCGGCAGATTTGTTTTTCCCAAGAAGCCAGAAATCTACATGTTCATTAAGACTAGTTTAATAATTGAATGTTAGCAACTATTGAAACTATGTTTTGGGGCTGGGGATTTAGCTCAGCGGCATAAGCGCCTGCCTTGCAAGCAGGCAGTCGTGAGTTTGATCCCTGGTACCGATAAAAAGGAAAAAGACAAAAAAACAAAAAAAAAGAAGAAGAAACTATGTTTTGTTTACTTAGCTAAACAAAAATAGACATGCAGGCCTAGTAGGACCCAAGAGTGCCCAGCTTGCAACTGCTGATCCATTGCCACCTCTTCCTTTTGAAGATCAGGAAACTGAGGTTCAGAGAATAAAAGGGTGACTTGCATAAGAGTATACAATAATATTACAGGAAATTGAATCTGAGATGCTTGTTTTCTGGCCTAGGGCTTTTCCAATATAGCCATCTGCTTCTATTTTCTTGCTAAGTAATGTTCCTAATTACATAATTTCAAGTATTGTACATTGTTTAAAAGATGATAATATTCATTGACTTTAGCGAATGTAATTTACAGTAAATGATTTTTCGGTCACATGATCACATTATGTAAATGAGCTCTAATTTTTATGAAGCCAGTGCAATTCTACTTCTATTTATGTACAACTTTCTTCATCTCTACTTCCATTTGTCTCTTTTTTGTTATTAAATCTGGCCAAATATAGAGAAGAGTAAAATATTAAAGAGGAACCACGTTGCCCACTCTGCTATGAATAAGAACTAGGTGGGCACAAAAAGAAAAATACACTTGTGAATCAACGACTGTACAAACTAAGCCATGCATATGAAGGATTGCAGGGCAGTTTGCTTGTTTTGCCAAAGCAAACAAAATACACAGTCAACTTTCAAGGACTCCAGGACATTTGGAGAAGGAGCAGAAATAATTTTTCTAGGCGTTTTAGTAACTAAAACCTCCCATTATGTATCTGAGATTGTTCTCATTCTTCCTTTTTCAGAAAAAAATTTAAGAATACAGATCAGTTCAGAACACACCAGCAAACACCCCTACAGCCACCCTCAGGAATGCTCATTGTTCTTTGTTTTTAATCAGACAAATGAAACTGTACAGAAAAGTTGAAGTTCCCTTTGTTTCCTGCTCCCAATTTTATTTGTATTTCAAACTCTCCAGAAGTAACTGCCATTATGAATTTTGTATGACTCCTTTTAAACTTCTGAATAAATATAAATAACCATAAATAGGACATGTTCTAAGTTATCTTTGTTTTTAAAAATATATGCATGGTATCAGACAATATGTAGGGTACCATGTTACAGCCAGTGTGTTTCATTTAGTGACGGCTTTGTAAAAATTTACCTAAATTGGTGGGTTGAATCTCGTTTTTTAAACTAGTGCATGATACATTACATATTATTTATTTCAGTAGATGGCTAGTAGGACATTTCCAATATTTTAATTTTACTTTAAAATATTTAAACTGGAAGCAATTTTCCTTCAAAGAATGACCAAAAAATATTAAAATAGTAGTTTAATGTGTTGTCTAAAGGATAAGACAGAGAACACTACTCTTTCTTCTAAGCCCAGGACTCCTCATCCCTCTAGCACTGAAGGAAGTCCACTGGCCTAGTGGTGAAACATTTGTTACGATGGAATTTCTTTTTTCTAGAGGAAGAATGCCTATCTTCTGCAAGATTCCTGGAAGCCATATCTATGCCACCCAAAAAGGACAAAAAAACACTACTTTTAAATGTCTCCCACTTACCATGAAAAACAATAACTGGCTTCCTGAAGTGTTGCTCTCTGTTACTTTGTTATTTTATTTTGAGACTGTGTTGCCTAGGCTGGCCTCTAAAGTGCAATCCCCCACTTCAGTCTCCTGAGTAGCTGGATTACAGGCATGCATGCATCATTAGGCCTGGGTCAGCTGTGCCTCTTAACATCGCTTTTAAGGAATTGCCATCTTTTACTGTGACTTACAATTAAGTTAAATAATGAGAATATACTGAATATCAACAGCAAAGAAAAATTGCCAGTAGTGGGGAAAAACAAAAACAAAAACAAAAAACAGGCCAAGAAAAGCCCCAATTCCCGCTAATTTGACAATAATGCAAAAGCCCAAGTGCTGTTTCTCAAATGTGGCACTAGGTACATTTGTGTTGGGTAAGCATTTGTTATGGGGCTGTTCTGTGCAGGACAGTATATATTTAGCACCATCTTTCCCCTCTACTGATTAGATGTAGTGATCTCCCTCTGTCCACAAGTCATAACAACAAAAATGTCTGCAGACATTATCAAAAGTATGCCCTTCATAGAGGAGGAATCTGGCCAGGTGAGAATCACTGGTTTAAAATGATGAGAAGCACCCAAAGTGTGGGTTTCCATCTGTAACAAGTTTCCTTCAATGGGCCATCTATACAAAATGGAGGCCTGCATTCTTTCAGGAAAGTCCCTGACCAGGGTGGCTGAAGAAGGATGCTCTTGTCTTGGCAATATCACACATTATTTTGTCACATTGGATAAGTCATTTGACATTTCTGAGCTTCAGTTCCTTTCTTTGCGCATTAGGATAGTTGGGGTTCTCTAGCTGAAAATCCTGTGACATCCCCGACATCAGAGTCCTTGCTGAATTATGAGGGTAGGTGAGTGTCTGGAAGTTACTACTATTTTAGGAAAAATAAACACTGAAAGCACTCCACTAAATATCAGATATCATCATAAGCAACCTTTTTATTAGAAAGCATAGTCACTGGATCATTTTACCATCCTGACTTTTTAAAATGATCTTACCAATTTCCTTCCTCATTAGAATCTTATAGACTATTAACAGGAATTGTTGGCTGTTTGTCTGTCTGGTAAATTTGACCTTCAAGAAAGGGACCCAGATTAATAGCCAATGAAAGTTTCTTCTTTTAGCCACAAAACAGACACAGCTAATGAAAGCTTCTCTAGATCACTCAATCTATATGATTTTGAAGGAAGCATCCTAAAAAATACAGTAATGCCAACTCCACTAACAATATATCTTTGATTTCTGCTGTGTCAACAGTGATAAAAGTTCAAGTTCATTTGTACGTTGATGGAAATCAGAATGGGTAAAGCAATTGGTTATTTATTAAAGAGCTCTGACTTTTAGCTTCTAATCATATGGTCAAGATTCCAAATGGATGGCAAGGAGGTTTGGTAGTGGACATTCTCAGACTCTTTCCTGTGGTAACATATGCATGTGCTGCCATGCTACCCCTGTCTGGAATTCACTCCTCCCAAGTTGTTGCCCAGCTGCCTCTGCCTTTTTATGTGAGGACCAATAAGAGGGACAGCTCTTTTGTGTGTTCTTTTTTAACACACAGAAGAGCAATGGGATGAATAGGTGGAGACTCATCACCACTCTCCATTTGCCTGGATCCAGCAGCCTTTTACATTCTCTGCCTTATTTGCTTGGTTTTTTACTATCTTACCCTAGTGAAACTCTGTAAGGAGGGAGCCTTGAGATTATTTATTGTATCATCTGCAGCTAGGCTAGAATTAGTACATAGAAGGTAGTCATTAAGAACTTGAAAGAATTAATTACGTGCTATCTGTTCTCTCCTTGTTTGAGCTCCTAATAATTGTTGGGATTTCAGAACATAGCCTGAAGGAAATCTTTCCTGGTGGTTCACGCTCTGTCCTAGCATCTGATTGTACACTCAGATACCATGACTCTCTCTTTCTCCTCTTGGCTCTTTCTTGGGTCTCATTTAGGTTGACTTCGTCCCCCAGGGACATGTGGCAATGTGTGGGAACATTTTGATAGTCATAGCTGAGGAACAGATACGCAGCAGTTACTGCTGTCACCAAGTAGGTAGAGGCCAGAAATGCCACAACACACAGGGTAGTGCACAGGAGAGCTTTTTGATATAAGGGATTATCCAGCCCAAAACGATGTGGATGCTGAGGTGGAGGAACCTGCTCTACTCAGCCTGGTGATATTACATTCATTTGTGTAATTCGTTGCTTAATGTCTGTCTCCTTTGCTAGACTATCAAATAATGATTAGAATTTGGAATTCAAAGTGCACGAAACCTTACCCAGACAATTAAGACCACCCAGCAGCTCACTTGGCTGTTGGCCTTGCCAGTTCTTAGATGGAGCTGATAATGAAGTATACTTAGAAACAAGCCAACATCAGTCATGTTCGGTAAGAACAAAGCAGAGTGGATATTTAACCATTTAACTATAAAGAACTGAATCTAAGAAGCAAGGTCTAAAACACAAACAATTAAGTACTAGAATGGATTCAAGAGTTAACATACAAAGTGGTTAGTCACAGGAACACTTGAAAGGATTTCATAATGGCCCTACTATATATAAGACCTGCCAGACCTACAGCTTTGGGTATGTGTGTTATGTGGTAGGGTTGGGTTAAGTAAATCAACTTCACAAAAACTTAGACAAAATATATACTTATACAACAGCTAGGTGTTACTCTCCTTTTGAGACACTGATAGTTCAATGAGGAAGGACAAATGTTCACCTCCACCAGAGATTTTTAAAAAAAAGATAGAAAAAAGTTTATGTACTGATTGAAAGAAAGCCGTATTAGAAAATATTAACTCTTTAAACCACATGCATAGTAGCACACTCCCATAAAGCTAGTGCTCTGGGAAACCAAGGCAAGAGGATTTTAATTTTGAGCACACCTTGGAAAATTTAGCAACGTAGTCAAAAAATTTTAAAACGAGGACCTGGAAATGCAGCTCAGTGTGAAAGGCATGAGTTGCCAAACAAAAAAAGGGGCAAAACTTGCTCTTTGATTTTTGGTTGGTCTAAAGAGGATGACCATTTTATCTGTTATGCCATTAAAAGTATCAAAATAAAATAAGGAAAGTTCATGTGTCTTTCAGGGTGATTCTTGACATTTTCAATAATAAACCACTACATCCACACATTGGTTTTTAGATTCTAGGCTAAACTCTCTTTAACTAAGAGATTTTATCTAGGGTGCCACAGGCTGGACATAGCACAGACTATTTTGCAAACCGACTGTATCACTGAAACATGCATATCAGCAGGAAAATATAATGCAGGCTTTGAATGGGATTTTTAAAAGATTTATTTTAATCCTCACAGCCTTTAAAGTTATCCACAAAGGCCTCTTTCCTGGCTCCTTCAGGAATTCAAAAGACTTAATATCTCTGTCCTTTTCCACAAATGCAATAACTTGAGGTGAGAGACTGTTAGAAAACAGATGGCCAAAGAAACTTGTTTATTTTCTTATTTTTGGTTTTCATCTTTGTAAGTTTCCAAGGACTCTAAACAGATGTTTGCAAACTGCGTGTGTGTGTGCACGTGCATGTGTGCATGTTTTGGTCAGCAAGAGGAACCAGCCTCCACATGTTAGGAAAAAATGTGGTTCATCAGCAACTTGATCAATTTGCTGAGTTCCAGACAATTTCTTAATCATTCAAGGTGAATCATGACACACATTTTAAAATACTCTTCTTCACAAGGTGAACTTCTTCTGTGAAGGAGGACTCTGTAACACCACACAGCATGGTCTAGGGATAGATTTCAACTACTCACATGGGTGCCAGTTTCTGGAAGGCTCTATGTATAATCCACGTGGCATCTTTTATTCTTTTTGATTATGCTTAAAGTAACATAAATAAACATTTCTACTTCCACCCCACCTATGGCCATAGGTTTAAGGGATATCCTAGTTATCATCAACTGCTCCAATGAGGAAGAATTTTGTCCCCCTGAGACGCTTACAGTGCCTGGACATGACTTTGTGGTCACAATTGCCCAAATGGAAGTGTGTGGCGGGTGGGGGGAGAGGTCCTGCAAAGCTCCTACGGTGCCTGGGCGAGGCCCCACACCCCCACCTAGGCAGCCAGCCCCACATGTCCAAATGCTGAGGTTGAATGAGGAATTCCATCTAAGACTTTTATCATCAGCCTTAACTGAATGAGATGTGTGTATGCCTGAGAGAGTTTTTAAGAGAGTATTTTTAAAATAAGTTCAGTCTTCACCTTTTTTAATCTTTCAAGCAGGTTAAAATATTAATGGGGAAATCAATGATTTCCTCAGTTGAGCCTCCCAGCATCAAGCCTCTGTTATTGACCCTTCAAAATAACTCATCTATTTTTGTACCTGGGAAAACCATGTAATTATAGCCCACAAAGTGCCTCCAGAAAAAGTCGTCAAGGAACTTCAGAGCTGTCACTTTCTCTGGGACTTCATCCTGGGAGTCCAATATTCTTAGGGCTGAACTGTCCCTAAAGGTATGTGCCTAGAGGAAATGAAGTTAAGCCAGCCTGACAGGCAGCATTATCTGAGACCGATGTTCTAGCTACATCCTCAAATGCAAGACAACTGATTTTTCTTGGACAAGTTTCTCCCAAGGCAGACACAGAGTTGGCATGAAAAACCACAAAGGCAGTCACAGCAAGGCGGGCAGGAAAAACTACAAGCCCAGGCCAGGGAGCAAACTCCCTTGTGGTAGCCTTGACTCAGAGGGGGATCCCAGACTGTATTCTCGGCCTCAGGTGTCATCCCACTCAGTGGCAGTAGAGCCAGGTTTTACTACCTCCATACCAGGCTGTTGCTAGCTTCCTGGGATGTGTGGAAACTTCCAGACACATTGGCTTTCCATCTGGGAAAGGCTTACAGTTCTGGCAGTCAGTCAATCCTTTGAAGAAGGAGCCACTGGGAGGAGCTGGAGATGGAGAGGCAGACACTTGTAGCCGGGATCTAAGGGCAACAGCAATGTCTGCTGCTTCAATGTCTTCAAGTGTGGCAACGAGAGCAATTTGTGCAATTGAAGACACTGTTGATTGGATAATCCTTCATTGAATAGGCTCTTATTGAGTTTCTACTGCGTGCCATGGGTTGGGGTGCGTGAAGTGTGTGCAGCAACCTGGGCATCGCAAGGCAGCTCTGGGTCAGGAGTGAGGGTGGGGAGGGACTCTGACCACCCTGGGGAGCTGAGCCTGCAGCAGGCAGCACTGAGCCTGAGCGCCGAAAGCTAAGTAGGAGTGAGCTTGGTGAGAATTCAGGATCTGGCAGTAGGAGGACGGGGTGCTCCCAAACTGGGGCCCTCTATGGGAACTAGAAATAGTTAGATGTAGAGGCAAAGTTGCATATTTAAATTGTGAGTCTTCAAGTGAATACTCGTTGGTTCTTTCCTCCTTGAAGCTGGGGACTTTGTTGCTGTATTTTCTGGAAATGCCCTCTTTTCAGGACTTTCCAAGCAGTGTAGTTGTCAGTGAGGGTCAGGCAGCTCTTGAGGGCTGTAGATTGGAGAGTTAGGCTAAGCCAAAGCATTAAGGGTTTGATTAGCAGCTTGGAATTTGCCAGAAATAAGACACCTCTTGAAGGAATAGGAGTCAATACCATATATATTCATGGAACCGGCTGCTCTCTGCGGACTATTATTGTGGATGCCCAGCACAGGAGCAGGCACTAAGGACCCTCTCCTGGGCCTTGACACTAGTCACGGATTCCCAAGAGAGGGGCAAGAATGGTTGTGGCAGCAGAG
The DNA here is from genome assembly GCF_034190915.1 of Cavia porcellus. Lineage (NCBI taxonomy): Eukaryota > Metazoa > Chordata > Mammalia > Rodentia > Caviidae > Cavia > Cavia porcellus. Next base: position 52,505,084 of record NW_026947496.1, read on the forward strand.
GACAAAGAGACTTGAGGGCAAAAGTTTTTGCCAAATATAGAAGTGTTTCACTATTTTAAATACTGGCAGGGCCTCATGATTGTGTTTTAGCTGAACATTATATGAACAAAAGTAGATGGATGTAAGATTAAAAAAAAAAAATAAAAAGAGGTCGTGAGTCATAATCGTTTCTATTCCCTGCCTTTGATAAATACATCAGTACATGGAACATTTTATTCTTCTCCTTACTATAAGAAAAACAAGCAAGAGTGCTTGGAAAGCTGAGGCAGGAGGATCTCAAGTTCAAGTCTAGCTTGGGCAGCTTGGCTATTTAGTGAGATACTAACTCAAAATAAAATATATTTTAAAAAAGAGCTTGGGGATATAGCTCAGTTTGAAGACCCTGGATTCAAACCTTCATACTGCAAAACAAAACATATAACAACAAAACACACTGCACATACATACACACAAAGACAGAAAAGCAATAGTATAACACTTGTGTTTCACATGCTGGCATGTAAGTGTAACTGTAGTATTGATACTCAAATATAAATGTAATAATAAGAAGTGCTGGGGTCTCTGATAAACTAAAGATTTTTACCTAATCTGAACAACTGCTACTCAGCTGAAGCCAATTAGGGAGATGTGGGACTGTAGGCCTAGCATAGCCAAAACTTCTGCTTTTTCAAGGGAAGCCAAAAACTTGAATCTTAAAAAGATATCTCCTGGTTTTCAGACGTTGGCAGCCAATTTAAAAATAAATAGTTTTAACACTATCTGGACCAAAGGAAATATCTGCTGTCTGGATTTGTTCTGTGAGTCACTGGTATGCAAATCTTTAGCTCCCCAACAAGTGATTCCCTGTCTGGCTGCTCTTCACTTTCTCCCTCTGTCTCTTCCTGCAGTTTCTAGAATTCTCTGGGGCTGAAGAGCTGGGGTGGCCACTTCCTTGAACTGAGAGATCGCTCTTCCTCATGGTGGGTGCTGACACTGGCCAGGGAGCAGCTCCAGTGTGCATCAGATGGTGGGGGGCAGTCTGTTCACACTAGGAGCCTGAGCCCTGCCAATGTAAAAGAAACTAATGGATTTTCAGGGAAAACACAGAGCATATATGTTGTTCTGTATTTTTAGACTCCCAAAAATGTCCTTATAAAATAAACCATGTTGATAATTAAAGTAATAACTGTAGTCATAATAACTATGAAGTATTCAGTATCTTCTCTGCACCATATCACAATGAGGTAAACACATTACAATGTAAAGTTCATATACATCAACTTATTTAATCTTCTGAGGAATTCTACTTCCATTTTACAGATGAGAAAACACGCACATCTGCAGTAACCAGTGTAAGGCCACATGGCAATAAACAACAGAGCGTAGGTTCAAATTCAACTCATTTAATCTGAGAGTTTACATTTTTGAAGGGAATATTAACAGCTATCTTGTCAATGGTAATGAAGACTTATTTGTTTAATAATAATACTGAAATAAGTCCTTACTAACAGCAGTGCACCAGGTAGTAAACAGTGAGATACAGTTGAACCTTGAGTTTTGAATTTGGCTGAGAACAACAACAACAAAAATAAAATGAGATATAAATAAAATAAGTGATTAAAATAAAAAATGAGAGCTGGAACAGATGTTTCCCCAGAACAAGAACTCTTCAAGTGTCTTCTGAATGTGCACTGTTAATCAATTGCAGCCTCACCCATTAGACCAGTTGAAAATTCATAGTTATCTCCTCAACTCTCTAACTGGGGTCTTCATTGCCAAACTGTACCTCTGAGCAAGTCAGATAGCATCTATTCATCTTTCTTAATTAGTTTTCCTGAGCTTGTTAATAACTGTGAAGTTTGCACTTTTTATTATCTAATTGTTGACATCACCCGTAGAGATTTCCTCCTGGGGCAGGATTTCCTAATGTTCTCACACATTTCAAGTCCAACTCTTGCCACTGAGAAGGCTGCCAAACATTAGGCCACTAAGGTGAAAACCCTTCCACAGACCATCAAATCACTGTGGGGCTACGAGGACAATGGCTGTCCCTGGAAGGAATAGACCATTAAAGTCACTGCATGGCCAAACATGATACCAGGCATGGAAACTTTTTTGCATTTCTAGATGTTAGGTTCTATTATACTAGATTGACCATCAGCTGCAAAACAAATTAGCTTCTCACTAACTGTTGTGGTCTGAATATGTCTGCCATAATTTATACATGGAGTCCTAACCCAAAGATGATATATCAGAGGAAAGGCTTGGAAGGTGTCTTAGTTACTTTTCTTGGTGCTGAGACAAAACGCCTGATAGCTAAAGAAAGAAAGATATATTTAGCTCACAGTTTGTAGAGGTTTCAGTCCATAATCAGCTGGCTCCAAGGCAGTGTGGCACAGCAGACAGGAATCACAGGGGTGAAACAGTTCACGGCAGGCAGAAGGTAGCAAGCAACGAGAGATGACCACAGATCTTTCTATCCCATACATCTAATCCAGGCTACTTGGGGCAGGTAGCACTCACACCTTTACTCCTAAGGCCTTTAATCCTAGCACTGCACCATGAATGAATTCCAGAGACACACGTTCTAGATTCAGCAACCTCTGAAAAATCTCTGCCTGTGATCACATGAGGCTTTGGGAGGACATCAAAACACAAGCCTTAACACTCCACCTCTGGATCCCAAAAACTCAAGCACATCTCTTTATGCAAAAGGCATTTAGTCCATCTCCTCCAAAAGTCACCAAAGTCCTAACAGTTTCAGCATTGCTGAAAAGTCCAAATCCAAAGTTTCCTCTGAGATTTAAGGCAAATTCTTAGCTGCAAACCCCTGTACTAATGAAAGTTAAATACTCCAATATTCAATGGCACAAGATAGACATTAATATTCCAAAAGTTACAACAGGGGGGTAGTAAAGAACAAAGCAAGACCAACATCCAGCAAGACAAATATTAAATCTTACTATTCCATTTCCATCATCCAAGGCAATATGTAGCAAGTTGTACACTCCAAATGGCTTGTGTAGGTCTGCCCCTATGGCACAGTGTGTGGTTATAGCTCCCATGGCTTCTCTCTGGGGCTGGCTTGGCTCCTTCTTTGCAGTTATCCCCAGACAAACTACATTCTTGGTGTCTCCAAATTTCTGAGGTCTCCACTGCATCTTTGGCTTCACACTCACAGCTTTACACACTGCCCTCTCAGGGGTACACTGCCTCATCTCCCAGGTCTTATTCAGAAGTCTGAATGGATGCCTTCCTGACCCCACAGCTCTTGCATTCTGCAGTCACCTAAAACCAGTACCACACAGAGGATGCAAGGGACTGCTGCCAACTAGAGCAGTAACCAGGCTTCTTTCTCTCTTGGCAGTAGGGGCTGAGTGCCTATGAGCCAAATCCCAATGAAAACCTTACCTAGGCTAAATCCATTGTGGAATATGGTTCTAGGGGTTCTCTTCTCAAAGCAAATTCTTTTATTTTGCAATTTTAAAGCTGCAAAGTGTGGAATTCTCCTGGTTTTATGGTGTCCTTAGGCCATCTTTTCTATTTTCCTGTTCTGAAATTCTTGGTTTTTTTCTTCCAGATTTTTCAGCAATCAATTTCTCCTCTGTTTCATCTTTGTAGGCTAAAACTTTACTGGAGCTTTCCAGCCAAACTCAAAAGATTTTAAATCATTCTGCTGAACTTTTTACTCCTGATTCTCAACATAGATAGGGCTAAAAGTCCCCAGCAGTGGTCATACCTTGGCCTTAGCTTTAGACTTCTTTGAAATTTCTTGTGCCAGATTAGCCCACCACTCTTAATCTCAATCTCAGGTTCAGTCTCTGGACATGAGCAAAATTCAGACAAACTTTCTGCCAAGGCATAATATACATTGTTTGGGGTCCAACAGCCAATTCAGTCCTTCCCTGTAGAAAGCCCCAAGCCTGGTCTTTACCAGTGGGATTTCTATCAGCAATTTGGTCTTCTATATTCTGACCAGAATCATCCATACAGAGCAGCCTAAGGCACTCCAGCTCTACTTTCTCAGTCAGTATCTCCAAAACATTTGGTAACTCTCCTCCTCCCACAAGCCAGCTCCAAGGCTCCTAAACCAATAGTCATGTACAGTCATAGCAATGACGCCACTTATCTGGTACCAAATTCTTACTTACTTTTCTCATTGCTGGGACAAAATACCCTACACTTAAATTTAAAGGAGGAAATACTTATTTGGCTTGCTGTTTTCAGAGGTTTTAGTCCATAAAGGGCTGGCTCAAAGGAGAAACAGTTCCTGTTGAGCAGAAGGTAGCAAAAAACAAAACAAAACAATAAGGAACGATGCCAGTTCTATCTCTTATCTTATCCAGGATACTTAAAGTGTGGATAGCACTCACATCCTTAATCCTAGTGCTCTTGATCCTAGCTTTACATCATGAATTAATACCAGTGTCAGACACTTTAGATCCAACCACCCCTGAAAAAGCTCACTTACAACCCCATGATGGAGAACATCTAAAAACAAGCCATAGCAGAAGGTGATCAGTCCTCTTGTAAAAGGAACTAAGAGAGTTATCCAGTCCCGCTCACCATGGGGACACAGCTAAAATAGTGCCCTCTATAAACAAGGAAGTAGACCCTCACTAGACACTCTTGTCAGCAGCTTAATCCCAGACTTCCCAGTCTCCAGCACTATAAGAAATCAATTCCTTTTGCTTATATGCCACTGAGTATATGGCATTTTATTATAGTAGCCTCAGTGGTCTAAGACAGCAGCTAAAGATAAATACTAGCAAAAATGATTCTTATACTTGACATATTTGTTGAGACTATTTCTCCCTGACATTTCACAAGTACTCTGAGAGTTGGAAGGATGCAACGTAATGCAGCTAACATTCTCTGGAGAACAACATAGTTTGCTGGGAAGTAATCTCTCCAGAGACTGCTGGAGATAAAGACCTGAGAGCCAAGCAATAAAACAGGGAAGTGAGGCACATTTGCAGAAGAACCAGGGCGCTGTGGAAAAACCCCGTCAACTCTCCAGGTGTCTTACTAACATTCACTCCATGAACTGCCAGTTGTTGAGCATCTGCTCTCTGCCACACACTATACAAGGAGAGTTATTGCTAATCAGAAAGAGAGGCAAAAATGTTGGAACGCAATCTGTTTTGTGGATGTCTTTGAGATGGGCATTCTCAGTGAAAATATATCATCCCCAGAGGGATGGAAATGTGCTTAGGGGAAAGGAGAGGACTTACTCTGTTTACATATAAAGCAGAGATATATAGATAGAGCTCAAACAGAGATGCAGTGCATTTCGGGTATTAAATTTTTATGAGGGGTAGTGGTTAGAGAGAAAAATGTGTAGAAAGTTTCCTTAGTAGGCAATTATGCGGGAAAAAAGTTGAGAAACACTTCTTTAAAACATCACCAACTCCCAGTGAATTTCATTGTTTTTATTTTCAAATGTGACAACATTTTCTGAACTACTTTTTTACAGTTATCCAGTAAAATGTGACTTGAAATTTTTAATTTGTATAGTTGTTTTTGTATGCTGTGATGCTAAAAATTCTGTAATCCTAGCACTCTAAGAAGCAGAGGCAGGAGGGTCACAAGTTCAAGTTTAGCCTGGGTAAATTAAGGCCCTACCTCCAAATTTAAAAAAAAGTAAAAAATTAAAGTACTGGGAAAGTAACTCAGTGTGAATTCCCTGTTACAATCCACTACTGGTCAACTTAAACACCAGCTGAACTGAATCAGAGTGGTGCTGAGTGTGGATGGCCCACCTAAGGGGCCAGAATAAAAAGGAAATTAGCATTGTGGGAAGTGTTGTTGTTTAGAGCTGTTGGTTGTCATGATGGCTCCCCCATACGAACTTAAGTACTGTCATCAGAGGAGCTCAGGACCTTGTGACTAAGAGGGACCGGGGTTCACTTTGGGGGAGCTTTGGTCCTTACTTTGAGCATCTCTTCCTTGCTCTGGAGGGGAAGATGTATGCTGTTTAATTTCCAGGAGAAGCTTGTCATGCTGGCTTCCTGATGTACTTCCATATGTCCTTGTCTGTTCTATTGTTGGAGGAGCTAGGGACCTCCTTGTTGCTGAGGATGGCTGTGGTACTTTTCAGGGGAGCCCTAGTTCTTATTTGGAGCATTGCTTCATGACTCCAGTACAGAACTTTCAGCCTGCTGGCATAGATCCTTCACTCCACTGGCACAGACTTTCTATCTTCCGTTGCTGACCTTTGGTCCTTCTAGCACAGACCCAATGACTTGCATGAATCATTGTCATAGGTTTTTTCAGCTGAACTCATGCAGGCTGTTGCCATGCAATCCAGGCCCTCAACTGGATTTTCTGGGTTGTTAGTATTGTGGACAGATTTCCTGCACTTTCTTTGTATTTGACACCTTGGATGATTATTATAGCTAATACTATAAATTATCTGTCCTCTATGTGATTGTGACCTCCTTGACCTTGCAACCCCTGTCTACAACAAACCCCTACTACTGCAAATAATTAATCATTGATTAAACAATTAAAAATTATTCTTTTATGCCTCAGAAAATTTTAAAAACTTTCTTTCCCTGACTTCTAGGGATGTGACAATGAACTAGGAGCACATTGTATCAGTACTGTGCAGCACCTCAATTTCCCACCCAACCTTGAAATCTGCCCTCCTGGGTTCATGTATAAGATTCTCAGGCTATCAGAGAAGGAAAAAGTGACTGTCCCTCTTTTATAAATGAGGAGACCAATGTTTTGAAAGATAAAGTTGTTCATTTCTCTTTGCCTCATAGCTAGTTTGTGGTGGACTTGGTTTAAAATTCAGTTCTGGAAGGATCCAAAGCCTGTGCATATTTGATCTACTATTCCTGAATTCTTAAAATAGTGGCCCACTGGTCAGTATAGTCCACGGACACAGTTCATTTTTGTTTGTTTGCTAACTTAGTGTACTTAAAATATTTGAATTTGTGGTCAATATTTAAAAGCTGGGTGATCCTCACACAGAAACACCTGGATTTCCAACTTCCCCTGAGATGATAAGTGCCAGTAGGTTTAAATCCTACTTTCCTTCTCACTCAACCATACAATAATTTTAAAGAGTGATTTGTAAGTTCATTTTAATTTACTATCCTAATCTTTCTGGCTTTCTATCTCCTTCTAAGAGACCAACTTTCTCACTTATTTTCCATAAAAGGAAACCGATTTCCTTTTATTCTTCTTACTATACCTATGTTATATTTCATCTGAAAGTCTTTCTAATTCATTGCTTATTTCCTCAGGATCTCCATATCTGAAATTCATATGCTGCTAAGCCTGAGAATATTCATTCTCTCCAGCTGCAGTTGGGAGCTGCTCAGCAAGGACACATTAATTTTACCTCATAGTTCAGACTTCTGATTAGTGACGATGTGAGGACTTTCTCCTCCTTGACCTTTTATGGGTTAAATGGAGCTGGTGGGTCTATATAAAGCTCTTTCCTCTTGAATTCTTTCCTTGCAAGTAACTTTATTTTGACTTGTGGTACTTGGTAGATTACGTGCTTGAGAAAGAAGTGGACTGCATGCCAATTGTAAATGAACTTCAAGTACGTGATCAGGAAGGAGGAGGAAGCACTCATAGTATAATTAGTCGGGGGCATTCTTGTCTGTCAACAGCTGCAATGTGAGGGAAGCATGAGGATCCAACAAACAAATGTGCAGCGAAGACAACAGCCAGCAAGAGGAGGTGTTTCCCTCCTGGGAGCAAATGTCACCGTGGTAATGTGCTTTTCACCAGCCACATCTGGCTTTCAGGCAACATCTAACTAACTGCAGAAACACAGACTATTTAAGGGAAAACAAGTGGCTACGGTTTGATACATCCAACCTAACCCTTACTTTTGGGTTGCTACTGTGTGTGTGCGTGTGTGCGCGCGCACACATGTGTGTGTGTGTGTGTGTGTGTGTGTGTGTGTATGTAAATCTACTTTTGAAACATAAATTGTGTAGTATAGAAAGGAAAACTTTTGCCCCAATTTATTATAGAATATTCTATTTATAATAGTGTTTTCTCCCTTATGCATGTATTTGTTTCTTCATTCACATACTCAATCCCTCTACAAACAATTTAGTGGGCTATTTTTTGCTTTTGCTTTTGATTAGTCTTCCTCACTGGAATTTTAAAAAGTACAAATGACAGGGCCTTGGTCTCAGAGATTTGGTTTGGTGGGACCCAAGCATTGATAAACCTAAAAAGATCTCCAGGTATTTCTGCTGATTAAGAACCAGTGTGTAGGGGCCAGGGATTTAGCTCAGTGGCATAAGTGCCTCCCTTGCAAGTACAAAGTCATGAGTTCAATCCCCAGTACCAAAAAAAAAAAAAAGAACCAATGCATAGTGCTAAGGATTTAACTCAGTGGCTTAAGTACCTGCTTGGCAAGTGCAAGGTTGTAAGTTCAAAACAACCAGTGTTTAAGGGGAATTTAGGTTTTGTTGATCTTTTTTCAGATAGAAGTGATTATATGAACTACTATAATGATAGATTTCTTTTTTTAGATTAAGTGTGAACTTGCCTTGACATACGTAATAATAGTGTGACTTAATAAATAGTAAAGATAACAGTTAACATTCACTGAATACCATGAGCATGGCTAGGTATCACAAACATGACACCTAATTTATTTTCTGCTTTGCCTTCCCATTTCTCTCTCTCTCTGTCTCTCTGTAGAAAGCCATAGACAAAATTTATTAAAATTTACAGAAGTAGGAGATAATGTACCACAAAATAGTTTGATTTTACATTATGTTGTATGGTCAGAAATTATCAATTTATAGTGTAATCAGCAAAAAGGGGAAGCAGAGCAATATTGTAAGTTTTTTGCAAGATGCTAGACAGGGCTGGGGTTTTTAGCTCAGTGGCTCAAGTGCCTGTCTAGTAAGCGCAAGATCTCTGGTACAAAAGAAAAAAAAAAAAAAATGCTGGTCAAGACTTATACTTGCCCTTAAAATACAATAAAAAATAAATAAAATAAATGGAAGAGACAAACATAATTTGCAGTTAGCATCAGAATCAAAAAATAGTATCATCATAAGAAACTATAAGAAAACTAGAAAAAAAAGAACATCAAACATGCAAAAAAAGCATACAATTTACATAATAAAAATCACACAACTCTTCAGTAGAAGAAAAAAAACTTCTGGAGAAACCACAGCTATTCAGGCTGATAACCAAACCTGAATATTATTATGAGCTTTTATTATCCTTTAAACCATCAAAGCTGAAAGGCACAACTAAAACAGGCCAGTTACCTTAAATACACTATATATTATTACTTCTCAAGTGGGAAAATAAGCGCCAAACTTAGAAGATCTGTCATCGTGACACACAAAATCATATGCCTTCTTAGTAAGTTAGTGAAGTTTGAATGCCTCTTCCCGGCCCTACTTCCCGACCCTGTGGCCATGATCATGCCCTGAGAACATCTGCTAGGATCAGATCTTTCATCTCATGAGAGTTTTGCAGCTGGCAAAAATTGTGATCCATGATTTCTGGTAACTCTGTTTCAAGACCCTTTGCTGTGCACACCAGCTCCCTCCAGGAGAGCTTGGATTCAATCAAACAATGGAGCACAAAAAGGCTGTGGATTAGAGTGATGAAGATTAAAGCAAGTTGACATTTTTTGCTTTAAAAATCCATCAGGCATCATAACTGCATCTTGCACCACTATATCAATAAAACATTTCATGACCTCCAGAAAGTCAGATCCCGTGTAAATTTTGCTCTCTCTCAAGAGACTAACATAGCCTATTCTCATCAGGGTGGCCAACAGGTATAGTATAAATCATATATAACAGTTATACAGAACACATTCAGGTCTGTCTGAGCCTGAATTCTGAAACAGTTCCACACACAAGCACCATGCATCCTCTGCCCAACAATTCCTATAGCATGGACCCAGACATTCCTCTCCATAGAGAAGGGCACCCCACTGCTTAAGTCTGTCATGCCCTGTCTCCCTGGCATTGACTCTTGTGTGCCACTGTCAGTTCTTTTTAGAAAGAAATAAGTGTCTGTGTGAAAATGGGGCAGTCAAATCAGACCAGACAGGCCTGGCACAGGGCCAGGCAGGTTCTTTCTAGCAATGAAGTCTACAGTGCCCACGACCTTGCATGAGTCTGGGCGGAGCCTCTGTCGGCTGCATCCACACTCAGCCTAAGAGCCCCACTGCCTACCTAGTTCTCACAGCTGTCTGCAAGACTTGTCCACTGGCAAGTGAGAACCCACACTAGCTGGGATTGCAGCCTGCTTTGGGACAGGCACAGGGGGAGGAGAGCAAGTATTCCCACCTGTTTCCCCCGCTCATGGATGGAACACAGCAGACACAGTGGAGAGAGGCAGGGTAGACCACAGGTCTCCTCGGGGCTTACGCACTGTCAGGGGTGGGGTGTTCCAGTACTTGGATTTCTAGGAATGGCTGGAGGAATCCGTTACCCCTAAGGTCCTGTGTTTACTTTAGGCCAGCACTCCCCAAGTAGCCAGGTGCCCACATTGCCACATCAGCAAATGGGACTAGGTTATACCTAATCTCCATATCAGCCGCATAAGCCAGATATTATTATTATTCCTGTCTGCATTGAGGAAAAGATATTCAGAGAGTGTACCTAACTTCACACAGGTGAAGGTATTTAGCTATTGGGATTTGAAATCTCCATGTCTGACTTCAAAGCTGTGTTTTGCAACTCTGCTCACTCACTATAATTTTGGCATTTATATAACATTCACTAGAATACATTGAAATATTTGTAGGAAATGAAAGGATTTTGCCCTAGATAGGGCAATACAGCAGAGAGAGGTGGGACCAAGGGACATTTACTTTGAGGTCATTTTCCCCGCCCTTAGGTAATTTATCTGTGGTGTGAAATGAATTCCAGTCCACTGCTTGCACATCAGCAATGCCCCTTTAGGGCAAAGACCAAAGCTATATGTATGCCCCCCGCACCACGTGTGTGGCAGAGAAAGCCAGACCCGGCGGTCATGGAGTTTCTCTCCACATCCTTAAAATAAAGGCCACCTTTACTTTATATTCTTTTACTTTTAAAATGCTGTCAGGAAACGACGGAAGTCTTAGGGCTCCTGAAAGCTACTCAGCTCATCCTGCCTGGAACTCAGACAGGATCCCAGGAGCTTCTACTGTGCCATGTTCCTCATTTCTTTGTCGTGTTCTCATTCAGAGGTTTAGGAAGTAGTAACTGCTTTGGCCCAATAAATGAGCACCAGAGCTGGTCACACTGTCCTCTGGCCATAGCTGATTGAATCAAAAGTGGACATCTGTCCTAAACTGGGCCAATCAAATTCCTTTCATTCATTCTCCTCACCCCTCAACGCCACCCCAGGTTCTTAGAATTAGGACTTGAAAAGACTGGGTCAGTTCTATCTCTTCTGAGAGTTGAATCTATATGACAGTATACCTCAGTAGATGATGAAATTACATTGGGATGGTTTCATAGGTGCCAGGGACAGATGATGGAAGGGATGTTCATGGAGCAATACAGCGGCCCTGTGAACCCTGAAAGACACTCTTTCAACTTCTGCTGACTTTCAGAGGCCATTTATTCTCCATTGTAGTGTCCAGCCTTAATTTTTGTCCTTGGGTTTTTTGAGCACTCCTGACTTTTTGAGGTTTTTTTTTTTTTTAGCACTCTTGACTTGATACAGAAATTTCCTTATTATTTGAACAAATTGAGTACATTGCTGCTGCCTTAAACAATCTTTGACTAAATTAATGGCCATATTTTGGAAAACACACAAGGTTTATAATTTTAGGTTTCATTACAGTAGATAACATTACCAAATACCCATAGCGTGTTCTGTCTGAAAAATTTTGATTACAAATGAGAAATTGAAATTAAACCAGATTAAACAAAAAGAATAAATTTCTTTGGCTTCTGTGACTGAAATTTCCAAGGCTCACTTTCAGAATGGCTAGATCTCATGACCTAAATGATGCCATTAGGAAAACACCCTCCTTCCACTTCATTTGCTTCTCCTAGAGCTTCATTCTCAGGCAGCCACTGTAGTGATAAATTCAGCCTGCAGTGGTGGCTCCATGCATCTGTTCTATTAGCCTAGCAATCGCAGTGCTGAGAGGGCCATTTTCCAATTAGTGCCAGGGAAGAACCCATGCCCGATTCCCATTGACTCACACTGAGATTTCAAGCTCATTACTGAACCAATCATTGTGCCTGAGGGGTCTCCTTGACTGGAAACTGAGCATTTCTACCTGGTCCTACAAATGGCATCTGTTTCTCTTGGACTGAGTGAAAGATGACTCCCCAGAGGGGATGTTTAGGGTTTATTTCAGGATGGGATTTTGGGCAAGCAATAAATAAATAAATAAACTTCTTCATAAGTTATTCTACTTGTTAGTTTCCAATCTCCTTCCTGTCCAATTTGCTTTCTTAATTATTATTTTCAACTTAATTTATTATCGCATTCTTAATGTTGGTTATTTCTTTGTTCTTCTCAAAGAATTTACTGCTGGTAGCCTTCTGGTTTATACCATCTTATATTTATTTTGTTTTTAAGTAATATTTTTAAATTGTGCTTTAGGTAAGTTATCAAAGTTATTATCTTTGTATGAGGAGTTTACCACATGTATGATAGTAATTTGACACTAATCCCCAAAATAATGATTCATACCCTTGATCCATTTGCTAATCCAGGACGCTTCAGTACTTTTTGTGGTAGCCTTCAAACACATCTTACAAATAGTAATAAACAAATTCTTTCACTCTCTAAACCTCAAGATCAACCAGTACCTTCGAGAATCTAGAAAGAAATTTTAGAGGAAAATTTCATTCAGTCTTTTTCCTTAGACTTCATGGCAGTTCTGTAAATTTGCAATATCAGCCTGTTGTTAAATCCAGAGGATATGTGCTCAGTCTTTAACTCTTTGCAAATCTTTGCTGCTTTGGAAATATGTGTCAATTCACTTCCTTCTTGCAATTCTTTTTTTTGCGGGGTGGGGGGTGGCACACTGGGAATCAAACTCAGGACCTCATGATTGCCAGGCAGGCATTGTGCCGCTGAGCTAAATCCTCAGCTTCTTGCAATTCTTTAAAATGTGCTTGATTCTCCTACCTCTTTGCTCACTCATTTGTTGGCCTCTCTGTGACTTCCTCATCCTTTTCTGGCACTCGGGATGTTGTCCACAAAGTCCTCCCCTCAGCCCTCTCCCTCCTCACCTCTCCCACACACTATGTCTGGGTGATCTTATCCACTTGTGCATTTCTAGGCCTCACCTATGTGCTGATACTTTCCAGTCTGGCCTCTGCAGAAACCACTTCAGACCTCCAGATGCAGTGGATGGGGGCCTTCTCCAGGCACATTCCACACTCATTCCAGGGATAACACATTCAAACCTGAACTGAGGAGCTTATGCAGAAATCCATTTGCACCTCCTCTACCATGCCTTAAAGCAGATGTTGTCTCTCACCTCAGCAGCCTCCCCGGCTATCTCCCTGGATATAATCACATTCTCCAGGCCCACCCAAGTTCCTGCCCTTCTATGGCTCCCCATTATCTTCAGGGTATACACTAGTCCAGGGTGGATACAACTCTTTTTTAGAAGCCAAATAGTAAATATTATAGCTTTATAGACCAAGAGGCAAAACTAAAGATATTATGTAAATACTTATGTAAACAATTAGTAGATAGCTATTTAAAATGGTAAAGCCATTTAAGTTCACCTACAAAAACCAGTGGTGTGCCAGATAAGGCCTGCAGCACCTACTTGCTGGTTCCTGGTCTGAACTCTCCCCTCAGGGGACACACATAGCCCTGCATGAACTGATCTGTCCCTGTTTCTCATTGTTTTCTTCTCTTTGCCTCCTGCTTTTAAGCTGCAGCAGAACTACATAATGGGTAGGGTCACCACCCCCACACCACCCCCCAGGCTTTGTTTACTTTGTTCCCTCCGCCACTTGTACTTCCCTTTACTCTCAGATCCTCTGCAGCTCAGCTAAAGGCTCAGCTCCCTCTAGGGAGAATTTCTAGACTTTCCAGTATCTCTTGCTAATTTAGAGATTACTTTCTGATCTCTCCTAATTCATTGTATTTGTTTCCACCATCCTGTCTCGCACTGTCTAATAATTATTTTTTCTAAGTTCAAATCTGACAGTGAGTCCTTTGATAAGCAGACCTGGGTCCTATTCATCCCATGGTCTCGGTAATTGGTACAGAGCTTGGCCCAGTGTTCACATGTAATAAATGCTGACTGGCACTTAATAGTGGCACTATTTATTCTTCATGACAAATGGAAGAGTATTGTTATAAATAAGATCTTTGAGACACCTGTATTGCTAGCTCACCACCCAGAGTCAATGGCCTATTTCCAGCTGAAACAGATCTATTCAATTTTAATAGTTTGACCATTGTTTATGGATGGCAGTTTCTTTGAGTGGCACATGGCTCTAACAATACCAAGGCTAGGGATTCAATGGCTATTGAGTTGAGAGGACTTTGCTCTGCCCAATGACCACAGGTTTTATCTTCAAGCCAGCTGGAGATAAATTTTTTGTCGTTTGTCACAAGGAACTGCAGACTCCAGACATAGAAATCTATCACCCATGGCTAGGGAAAAGTGTTCAAAACCCTTGCCTCTGATGAGGAAAAAGAATATACTCCTGATAGGAATATACAGCATATAAGAAAGAATATTTAGCGTACAGACTAGTATAGAAAAATAAACATAGAGAAAAGAATTTAGCTGTAATTCTGCCTACAAAAGGCAATCATGTGAAAATATAGCCAGGGATTTTTTTTTCTAGAATTTTCCTCATTGCTATGATTCTATACATGCAGTGAAGCAGAAGTGTCCAACCTATAGCCTGCCTTTTTAATGTTATAATTTATAAGTAATATAAAAGTATAAAATATGAAAAGGCAGGTTTTTAAGTTTATGTGCATTAAGTATTTCATATATGTTATATGTAGCCCAAGATAATTCCTCTTCACTCAAAAAAACAGAGGGAAAAATAAGGTGGGCCACAGGTTGGACAAGCTTGACTAGAAGATTCTTCCAGACTCCTAAAACTCTTCATAAGTGTTATTTTAAATTGCTGCTATATGATGATTTATATCATCATTGCTTACTTTGTGGAATTTTTTTTTTATTTTAAAAAGGATAAAACAAGTAATAACAAAACAGAACAAAGCAGATCAGAAGAAAACAATGTAAGTGGCACAGGTTTCAAAGCAAGACAACAAGGGATCAGTATTGGCTACCATACTGTCTCTTGTTTTCTTCTAGATAGTTGTCTATATCTTCACACACAATGAATTCATATAAGACAAAATAGTATAAAACTGATCAAAACAGAATAATGAAGGTATTACAGGCCTTCAAAACCAAACAATAGGAAAATCAACAATGTCTACCATAATGTCTCTTGTTCTCTTCAAAATAGCTGTCCATACCTTCTTATATGTTGAAATTAAATAATACAAAACAGTCTAAAACCACTCTAAACAAAGAATAAGAACATTACTGAATTTCACAGCATGATGACAGGAAATCAACAATGGATACCATAATGTCTCTTTTTCTTCAAAGTAGCTGTTCATATCATCACGTATAATACAATTGATTGTTGTTAACTGCTTAGGAGAAGTTCTAGGCATGTGTAAGCCTCTACATGTACAGCTATCCTTTCTCTGTTAGAGGGAAAAACAAAACAAAACAAATTACTAGAAAAACAAGAAACAAAAGCAAAGAGACTTTTTCATAGCATCTAAAATAAAGTAATGTAATATAAAAGCTTTCCTTTGTACTAACCCTTCAACTCTGGTTCAAATGATAGACAATTATATTTTTTAGATCTAAGTAAACAAAAGACATCATGTAAAATTGGACTTAGGGCTGAGATAAACAAGGAATTCAATTTTCTCATTTTGTTTTACAGATAAAAAAATGTTGATGCAGGGAATATATGATGCATCCTGGAGGTCACTGTGAGGACCAAAATTCCATTGGAAATGACCCAAGAAGTGAGGTTCAGGGCTATGTTGATTAGAGAGAAAAAAGAAGCCCCTGGGATGAGACCCTTGTTCCTTTCCAACATATCAGCAGGGAGTGTGTGCTTATCAGTAACTACAATTGCAGAAAGTGACTGCGGCAGGCTCAGTGGCATTTTCTCTGTGCTCTTTACCTTGTTTTTGCAAAACACAAAATCCAACCAGACACCTTCGTTTCTTCCTCATCTTCCCATCATCAAAAAGCTATGTTCTATGGATGAAAGCATGAAAATAAACATGCATATAAATATATTATTTTAAGAAAGTTTGAAAATAAACATGTATGAAAGATATAATTTTATTTATTCATTTTATTCATAGTAATAGTGATACTCTAAACTCATTAGTACACGGATTTAGTCCTGTGTTATCATGGAATGGAACTTAGACATGAAAATAACATGAATACTTAGATATGAGAAAAAGTTCACTTAGGCTGGAACACTTGGAACAAAGGCAGGATTGTAGCATTTACATTGTATTTGAGAATCATAAGCTTGTAAAGAAGAATAGAAGTACAAGTCCTCACATATTACTTGCAGATGTAATATTCACGTTTATTTCTCTTGGCTGCCAGGGTTTTCAGAGTGGGAACGTGACCATATGCTTCCCTTTCTAGGAACACAACTAGTCCTATTCAATATGCTTGCTGGGGAGCAAAAGATGGATTTACAGCATATTAAATTCTAGCCTTGACTTTGAAATGAAAATTGATGTCAGTTCCCCCACCCCATCAAGCTGTTTTCCAAACACTCAACTCCTCTTTCATCAAACCTCCTCCCTATCTCATCTGCCAATGTCCTTTTATCATCACAAATTTTTTCTACTCCACGAAGATTAAAATAAACTTTCTTCTGTCCTACCTGCTGACTTAGTTCTGAGGTACTGATGTACCCAGAGTAGAGACCCAGGAATAAAAGACCTTGGGATAATTATGAAGAATGAAGTGGCAGATCTATTGTCCTGGGGACACTTTAGGGAGAAATGTCTCACATATGCTTCATTATTATGTCCTGAGTGAGGCAGGATGCAAGTTTTTCACACCTGATAACAAGGACTGGCTTTTCAAATTCAGAGACCTAAATTTCCATGACATCTAATGTAATTTCCCTGAAGGTGGTCAGAGAGAGGCTGAAGCATGGGAAAGAACCAAGCTACAGTAAAGTGGGCCAATAGTCCTGACCTATTAAGTACTGCCTGCATGCTAGCTAATGGCTAAATTCTTCACATACGTTGTCTTACTCAGGTTCCCCCAGACCCCCAACTCCAAGCTATCTGGCTCATCGTTGACCTAAGGAGACTGAAAGTCAGAGAGGCTGAAATGCTTGCCTAGGCTCAAGTAGGTAGTCACACACTCTAGATGCAAATCAAAACAGCGTTTGGTCTCAAGCCTGTGCTGTTAACTACCAAATAATCTGCCATGGAAGAAGCTCGTGCTACCAGGAAGGAATGGGAGACAAAGGACAGAACTGGTGGAAACTTGAGAGCAAAGGAAATTGCAGCTTACAAAGAACTTGCTTTGGCTGTGTGGGTGGAGAATGTTCAGGAACACATGCTGCATACACTCTGGCTCACAGATTTGTTCTAGTGGGGCATAGTGGTGCATGCTTGTAATCCCAACACTCAGGAAGCTAAAGCAATAGGATCATGAGTTCAAGACCAGCCTGAGCAATTTACTAGGACCTTGTCTAATGACAAAACTAAGCAAAATAAAATGAAACCCAAAAACAGAAGATTCCTCCCAAATGGCACTGCCCTCCAACGTCACTTTGCCCGCTCATGCTCAGCACTTGCCCTTGTCTGAGAGCTTCCCCTACCTTGTCGTCTCTGCCAGGCTCTCTCATCAATGTCCCACCACATTTCCTTAACTCCAGTCTGGTGTCCTGTGCTCTCCACAGCTTCAATGGTGTTGTTTTGGCTCTTCCATCCTCCCCAGCCTCATGAACTCCACTTGGGGGCCTCGTGGTATCTTAGAGAAGTGTGGACTTCAGGCCAGGTTGCTTCTTACTGCGTGTGACTTTGACTAAAAGAATTAATGTTTCCTCAGCTAATGCATACGAGGATGAACAAGTTAAAACATGTCAGATGCCCAGTTCATTACCCAGCAGAGTTAAGGAGCTTACAGTGTCTTAGCTGTCACCATTCCTCATTCTTCAAACCTCACCTTCCTTTTGGCAAACCTTTCCAACTCCCAAGGCTGAGGCAGTGCAGTATGCTATGGCGTGTTTGGAGCCGGCACTCACATCTCTGCCTTGTAAGAAATGGTGAGGACTGCAAGCTTCTTGGGGGCAGAACCCACCTTCCTCCTGTTGTCCATGGTGCCTGCAGTACTTGCCAAGTGCTTAGCACAATGGTCTCAATAAATATGTGGAATCACCACATATTTATTGAGTTCCGACATGTGCCTATTGATTCCTGACCTTGAGCTTTTGAGGTCACTTTGCCCATCAAGTATTATACTCCTAAAACAAGCACAGAGATTGCAAGGCGCAAACCAGCCAGAATGTTTGATTAAAAAGAACACAAAGTTACTAGTACTAGTGTTAAAGGATGATTTTTTGTTTGTTTTTTTTTTTTTTTTGAGAGAAAGAAGGAAGGCTGAGGATGTAGCTCTGTAGCATAGCAACTGCCTGGCAAGTGCAAGGTCATGAATTCAATTCCCAGTACCAAAACCCTCCAAAAAACAAAAAACAAAAAAGAGCAGGAGTGTAACTCATATAGATGCAAAGTAAACACTTGTTATGGATTTTAATTTATTAATCAGTGAGTGGTTTTTAAAAGTGCCAATCACAATATAGAATAGTGAATAGGAAAATGGGTACCAAAGTAGTAGAAGTAATAATTTCCATTGTTAATACATTGGGGTCTCTACACTTCACAATAAACTATTTTATTTTTTATGAGTAACTGGAAGAGAGCCACTCCAAGGCTCCAAGCACAATATAATTATAAGGGCATGTAAATACTAATTACAGATTAGCATACATTATATACTGTATTGAAATACCACACTATACTACATGAATATGTACAATAATTATATGTTAACAAAAAATTAAAAATAATTTATTTATTAGTGAAAGAACCTGGGAGGTGTTCAAAAGAGAAATCACAACTGCATCGATTTATATGAAGTAAGTGAATATCGAAATCTAACACAAGTGGGGTAACACAATTTCTTGATGGGTGGGAAGGGGTGGCCCTTGAACATTTATGGGACAGGACAGATTCACACGTCTAGAGCCAAGAATGATTTTGCATTGTAAAATTACAGTTGTCGCAATCTAACATCTGCAAAATCAGATTCAAATAGCCTGGGGAGAATGTCCTCAAGGATCTAGATAATGTATACTTTTCCACTGAAGCACAAATTCAGGAGAATAATACCAGGAGGTGAGATGGAAGAAGTTAGCACACAGCTCTTCTATGACCTCTGGAACTGCATAGTGACTGTCAGTTTTATCTTAAAAGTAACAGGAAACTATGAGAAGGTTTTAAAGTCAAGGAGAAGCACATTATGCCTTTTCCATTTGATAAAGATCACTTTGGCAACTGAGTGAAGGACAAATTGTTATGGGATGTAGATTCGACCAAGGGACTGAAATGTTATGTTAAGCAATAACTTTCAAAACAGGGCAAAATCGTGCGCTTGGATATACAAAACCAACACTTGTTAAGGGTTTTATTTGTTAACTGTACACATGAAGGACAATGATGGTTTGTAGATGGCAGGACATATGGTGGGAAATGGATGGATGGATTCAGGATGGGTGCAGAATTTGAGCTGGAAGAACTGTCTCTTGTTTTTATTTGGAGACCTTGTTGATAACTGATACTCAAAGGAGAAAGGACCTCGGACCTTCAGGTGAGTGTACCGGAGAAGATCTTTGTCTGGGACCCACAGCCAGGTGATTTAGCAAGAAAGAACCGAGCAGGCCCTTGAAAGCACCTGATTTTGAAAAAGGGAGTGAAACAAGGCTAATGACACTGAAGCCTGAAATCTGCACCAAGAGAATTGGATGAAGTGGTTGATAATGCAGGTTGAATATCTCTTACCCAAAATGATTAGGACCAGAAGTGTTTCAATTTTCTGAGGTTTTCTTTCCAGATTTTGGAATATTTGCATATACGTAATAAAATATACTAGAATTAATCCATGCAACATAAGTGAATTTTGTGTTTACATTGCATGGATATGTTGCATGGATAATATTGTACATATACCAAAGTTTCATGGTGTGGAATTTTCCACTTGTAGCATTATGCTTTTTGGTTTGGAGTTTTTTAGATTTTGAACTTTTGGATTACGAATGTTCAGTCTGTAATGTTCAATCTGTAAACCTTATCTAGACTGAACTGCAGGTCTGGAAACTTCCTCATACCTAGCTAAAATAAGCGATAGCTTCAGCTCTGCAGGGGAAATGGGTCAAAGGTACCTGCCTGAAAGAGAAAGCCAGCCAAGGTGACAATCTTGGTAAACAATGAGGATTCACTGGTATACTGGAAATCCAGCCCCTCACCCCGTTCCTCTTTAAAACATCACCCTGTGAATCAGAGCTGTAACCAGAACAAGTGGCAGCAGGAGGCCAATTTAGGGAAGTTTTGTTTGGGAGCTGCCTAAGGGGACTTATTCCATTACAATTACATGCCCCTGTGTCTGACAGAAGTGGAAATCAAATTCTGAAAAAGCTAAGAGATCTGCCTGATTGAAAAGAGGTAGTGTTGTCCCGGGAAACTGGAGTCTCAGTCTCTACGTTGGCCCCTCAACCAGTCATAGTCCTGTTCTCTCAGGCCAATTAGCTCTGAATACTATCAAACTCAATTCTCTTTATCAGTGCTGTCCAAAGGCACTTTCTGCAATGACAGAAATGTTTCCTAACTGTGCTGTTCAGTGTATTACCCATAGTGAGGGGTGGCTGTTGAGGCACTTGAATGTGTTAGGGAGGTGGAAAAACTGAAGTTTTAATTTAACTTAATTAAAATTAGATTTAAATGGAATTATGTGGCTAGTGGCTACTATTTTGGGCCCCACAGTCTATACTGTAGCCAGCTGTACATCTCTTAAGAGTGCTGCATTGTGGATATATGTCAGTTCCTTTTTTCCCATCCTCACACTGGAGCACTTCTCATAGACCTGAAGAATGTTCTAGTCTGTACATTGGCATCTCGCCTAGGTGGAAGTCAGGAGTATACTTTCTCAGGCTCCCTTGGGTCTGAGTGCAGGCTGTGACACAGCTCTCACCCTCTGATGCAGGCAGCTGGTGTGATCTAGCTGGCTGAGGTGGTTGTAGATACTTTCAGCTTCTAAAAGCAGGTGTGGCAGAGGGTTCGATCAAAAGCTCCAGACCAGGCCCAAACATACTACAAGCTACACAGGCTGAGCCCAGGGCCATTAGCTGTGCTCGCTCCACTACTGCAGCCTTGCAAAATAATATAAAATTCTGGATATGCAGTCTATAAACTTCATTTTTGGGTCATGTAGAGGTGGAGTGAGCTATCAAACACTTGCCAATAACCTCCATCCATGTCTGCTTAACTAGGTAGAGACATTGCTAATGTTCACAACTAAGAACTCTAATCACAGCACAACACACACTCAGGAACTATCTCTATTATTATTACTTGTGATACCAGGGCTTACACCAGGGCTATTGCACTGAACTACATCCCCAAGCCCTTTTAATGTTTTAGTTTTGAAACACTGTCTCACTAAGTTGTTAAGTTGCCCAGGTTGGGTTGAACTTGTCGACGTCCTGCCTCAGCCTGCTAGAGTGCTGGGATTATAGTCCTGTGCTATATGTCCAGCCATCAAGAGGGAAAGTGGATATATTAATCAGCTAGCTTAGGTTTAGCTGCAGTAATAAATGATCCCATATCTCAGTGTGTAATGCCTGCACAGTTGTTTTTCCCCTCTTGCCCACACATTCTCATTTTTGTAGGTTGGCTCTTTGTTCCATGCCCATCTTGGCTCAAGGATATAAGCTGTAGGAGAAAGTCTTTGTTGATGGTGTCATGGTGACATAGGGGAATGAAACTTCCAACCTACTAGATGTCCATACGAAGTCATGTTCTCTAAAACTGAAGAATGAATTTTAGGAACAGCAGAGATTAAAAGAAGAATGTATTTATTGAGAGAAAGAAAGCTTCTGTCTGAGAAAGAAAGAGAAGGGGTCCCCATTAGGTTGTCAAAGACTGTGTCATTTCTAGGGACTTTAACAGTGTAAAGCCACAAAGTGAAACAGCAGGTCTAAGGTGGGGAAGACATGGGAACTCACAAGGCGGGCATGAGGCGGAACAGAGCTGCGACCAACCAATAAGATTAATTGGTTGGATAAAATTAATTAAATTGGGGACAAAAAGGGAAGCCAGTCTAGTAGCAAGCAGACAAGAATACAGAACAGTGAGTCTCCCTGTAGGGGGTTGGGATAGTGACTCCTGGCTTCCTCAGGGTGATAGAGACCTATTTAGAATATCAATTCCTGGTGCTTATCCTTAGGATGTATGTGGGTTTATTTGATTTATCTTTTGTCTTGAGCAGTAGCTCACAGCTGAGGTGTCTGTCTCCCCAACAGTTGTAAGATACCTGGCTTTTTGCACTGGCTCCTTTGAGGGCTAAGCTCTGTCTGACTGCCTACAATAATTTTTTGTTTTTTGTTTTTTTTGGTATTGGGGATTGAACTCATGACTTTGTGTGCCAAATTCCTGGACCCTGCCTATGATAATTTTATCTAACTCAGTTACCTATAACAATGGACGAGACCAGAGAGAAACATGGTGAGCCACAAACTGGCTCTTTAGGTGCTTTTGAGTGGAAGTCTCTTGGCCAAGTTTCATTGGATAGAATTGGGAGATGTAAACTTCCCCAGGGAGGCATACTTTGAAGCCTATTTTGAACAACAGTATGTCCTATCTGCTACTCTACCACATCTACAAATAGCTGACATTTTTCTGTGCTTATGTTACACCAGCCAATGGGCTAAGCCCTTTCTGTACATTGTCTTCATTACATTTTGCAGTGACCCGATTTTGCTTCACTCCCTATTTACAATGCCAAGACGGAGGCTTTACTGCTTGAGTGTCTTGTCCTGAGTCCACAGTAAGTGCTGTACACAGGATTTGGCATAGTTCTCTTTGATTCCAAAGCCCACGAATGCTTCCTTTTAAACGATTTCTCTTTCTTCTCTTCGTTTTCTTTTAATTCTTTCCTTCCTTCCTTTCATTTTTCATTCTGGAATACTGGGAAATGAACACAGAGGTTTCACATTAGGCTACATCCTTCCCCCGCTTTTTCATATTTTAGTTTGAGACAAGGGCTCACTAAATTCCCCAGGCTGGGCTTGAACTTGTGATTCTCCTGCTTCCATCTCCCAGACAGCCTGGATTAAAAGTTTGTATCATCATGGCCGGTTCACTATTTTTAATATCAATGGAATCTCCCTGAGAGAGATTTTTTTTTTGCAAAAACAAAAACAAAAAAAAATCAAAATGGAAACACACAAACAAAAACAAGCAAAAGTGTCATTTGAAGTTTGACATTCTTAAAATTGATAAGTTCCATTTTCCTAAGAGTTTTTCAAAATTATAAAATTCATTTCTATTTTCTCTATAGTTCCTTTCTTTATTGCAAAGACTGTAGCTGTCATGTTTTGCAATAAAAATTATTTTGCTAATTTTAAAACATTGATTTGTCTCTAAGTTTATGTTTTACCTCTTGGTGTAAAATAACAAATAAAAATCTTCCATCCCTTCGTCTAATATCAATTACTTCTCCCAAAGGAAATGTTAAAACAAGTGGATGTATTACCTTCCAGGTATCGACATATTTATAAACACATATATACACTGTATAAATTTTTCAAGAATTTCACACAAATAGGATTATATTACGTTAACTGCTTTGTTCCTTGCTTATTCTTTTATTTTACAGATATCTTTCCATGGTGAAGAGATACACAACTAGCTCATTATATAGTTTATTCTCTAAAACAGTTTAAATCAGACAGGTGAAATAAATCAGATGCAAGTTTAAACAGCACAAACATAAGCAAACAAAAACATAAAAGATAGACAATAAGAAGTAGGGAGGTTTCATTCTCAGGAAGGGGATCAAGAGATGGAGGGAAAGGGTAGGAAGAGGAGGGAAAAGTGAAAAGGGATTAAGATGTATTATGTGGAAGTCCAAATTCACACAAGGAATGTAAACATTACGTACTGCAAATTTTACTAGCAAAATTTAATTTAGGAAGAAAAAATAAATTATTGTATCTCACAATCGCCTTTGCCCCTGAGTCAAGACACTCATACCAGATCATGAAAACAAGTCAGTCTGAAGTTCCTCAATGAGCACTGATTAATTTCCTCCCCTCTACCTCTAGTGGAAGTCACTGTTCTTTGCATTAGCTAGAGTGTGCTACATTTATTCCTGCCTGGAGCTGGTCTTCAGTGTGACAAGAAGGAAAGAAAGAAAAGAAGAAAGGAAGAAAGGAAGAAAGGAAGAAAGAAAGAAAGAAAGAAAGAAAGAAAGAAAGAAAGAGAAAAATAAAGAAGTAGAGTTTCTAGATAAATAATAGATCAGCAGTATCTTTCAACAAACTTTCAAAAACAACTATCTATGCAAGCAAATTCATCAAAGTGAGTATTATGTGCTCAGCAGATAATTTAAATGAGTAGGGGCCTCCCCTTCTCCCAGTTTTTTTTTTTTTTTTTTTTTATTTAAGAGGAAAAAGAGAAAAACACAAAACAAAACAAAGCAGTGTAAGGTTACACATAATACAGAACTACAAAAAAAAAAAAACATAACAGTAAGAAATCACCTGTTAATAGATTACATAATATCATCTTGGAAATAGTTGCTCAAATCACAGTATCAAAGAATACAAAGTAGACATTCAAACGGAGAGACTGCAAACAGCTGTGTTCAATGATCCAAAAACATTAATATAGTCAGCTATTTAACATCCCTAAACACACTTGTTGTTATATCCGTTAGAGCTCTTTTTTTTTTTTCCCCTCCCTCTCTTTTTTATAACAAAATTTACACATTTTGGATTTTATTACTCCTCAGTTCTCATTACTCTCTTGGGGGGGGAGAGAATAAAGTCAAATATGGCAAAACAAAGCTGTAAGTCCAAACCAAGGATAGACATAGCACATGATGTAGAACAGAGTACAAGGTCATCAACAATGGTTATCAACATTGTCTCTTGTTTCCTTAAAAGGAATTGTCCATCTCATTAGATATTATAAAGCCGGACAAAACAGTGGAGAACAAGTCCTTCTCCCAGTTTTATGTGCAGGAAAGTAATGATCAAGCAGATTCGTATTTAATGCACTAATCTGTGCAATGCTCTCCTCAATAAAGCTTTAATTATTTAGATGATCTTGAAGACAGCCAGTGAGCTTAATACATGATTCAGAGAGACGCACAAATCATGGGAGCAAGGGAAATTACACGTCAAAGAGAAACGAATGGTCAGCTCCAGGCCAGACACCCACCCCATCTGCCAGGTCCCTCTTCAGACATATGACTTGACTTCCAGCTGAATCATTTCACCGGGCAGCCAAACTGCAGTTCTGTGCGTGTGTGCAAGGAGCTCTGAAAAATTATGTACATCCTTAGCGTTTCATTTCCTAGGTCCGCACAGGGGCTGGCCTCTACGAGCCTGCCCAAACCCCAGTGTTCAGGTTCAAGAGGGAAGACAGCATGGGAGAGGGGTCACAAACCACCTCCTGACAAGCTCTCCGGGTGATGTCTACAGGGACCAAATCGCTGAGGCTTTCCGTCACAGCTCCAGAATGAATAACTCACACAACTAATTAAGAGCAGTGGTGAATAATTAACGTCTGTGCAACCAGACAGCTTCGCCTCGGGACCATTAAGAAACAACAAATCCGAAAGAGCAGGGAACACAATGGGCGATGGGTGCTGCGGAGGAAACGTGTCCTCGATTTTCCCCCTGGCAGACGTGGTGCTGAGGCTGAGATGCATTTCATAGGCTCCTGGGGGTGGGGTGGGATAGAGGATGCTGCGGTGGTCACCGGGCAGCAGAGCACAACTGCCATCGGTGCGTTGTGATGCCTGTGTGGCCTGCTCCTCCCATCACCCTCCTTAGGACCATTTCCTACCTGCACACCACACACCCAGTCACACACACACACACACACACACACACACACACACACACACACTGCATTGATGCTTCATAAATTTTGCTTTGGAGTAGGAATCAGAGGAGTGGGAAGGAAGGAGGAAAAGATCCCTAGAATCCCTGCCAGGAGAGTGGAAATGAAGTTGGAAGCTATCAAAGTTGGATTCAGGTTGAAGTTCTCCTTGCTACAAATCCTGTTCTCATGGATCTAGATTAATTAGCATAGCCTATATAGTTCAATGCAAACTTACTTGATTTTTAAAGCATCACGGCTTTAGCTCCTTTTTGCTTTAAAATCGGCCAGTGTAGTTTTTCTTTTCTGTTTATATGGAGCTATACACACACAAAATATAAAGTAGACCAGCAAATACCAGGTGTGATGCATAAAAATAAAATTACAATATATATTTCAATGTTAGCATGAAAGGATACAAAAGAAGCTAATTTTCTCTCAGCTTTAAGACAGAAAGTCTGTCTCTTGCAGAGAAGAGTTAAGAAAAACATGCATTGTTTGATCCAAATGCTTTCCTGTCCTCTCAGCTCTGCATCATGCACACCTGTTATGTAAGCAAAATGAAAAACAAAAACCACATACTTTTGATAGCAGTAATGTACAATTCTACAATAGGCGTTAATTAAAATCTTGGTGGCCCCTATCTATTATACATTTTGGATCTTATTGCTCTTTCAGTTTTTTTTTTTTTTTTTACAGTAGGGAGACAATACAATATTTATAAATGTGAGTTTAATTTATTTCACTTATGAGTATGGCGTCAAATTGCCTCCATTTACCTATAAAAGCTTTAAGATTATCATTTTTATAGCTAACAGTCCATTGTATAAAAAAATACTGTATCTTTTTTATCCATTCTATGGTTGATGGGCATTTAGGTTATTTCCAAGATTTAGCTATTACAAATTGCACTGCTGTAAACATGGGGGCACATATAATGCTGTGGTGTGACATTTTCAGTTTTTCTGGGAAAATACCCAGAATGTTTGAGGAATCTCCACACTGATTTCCACAGTGGTTGCACCAGCCTACACTCCAAAGAAAGTACTCAAAAGGAAAGATCAACTGGGATACAGAAAAGGATAAAAGAAGAAAGGAGAAGATTATATGTATGAAGGTATACATATATAAATGTATGTGTGTGTATATATATATATGCAAGACAGATAACTATACTACTGGTCTTCGTTAGTTCATCAGGAAGAATAGTTTGTGTGTCATTGTTGGTTTGATCATTTTTGGTGCCTAGATCTTGTAACCTAACTACTTCTAAGATAACAATATGCAATATATTAACTCGTGTTAATTTTCTATTATTTTTTGAAATTCTGTATCATTTCTATCCTTTATTATTTTGCTTTTTAAAATAAAAAAATTTAAAAAAAGAAAGTGTCTTTTTTCAAAATAAGAAATAGTGGGAAAAAATCTTGACAGCCTGACAAAGCAAGGTGTTCCTCTCCCTCACCTCACAGAACAACAGAGTGTTCACCAGGTGGCCTTCCATAGATGGGTCAAGGACACAGGCTGCTTCTGGCTGATGGCTCTCCTGGGCCTTGAGTCTTCTGCTGGATGATGATCTTTGGCAAGACAGTGGGAGAAAGAGACAGAGAGAGAGAGAGAGAGAGAGAGAGAGAGAGAGAGAGAGAGAGAGGTTAAAGGGCCTAGGGGAGAAGATGGAGCCATGTCTGAAAGTGGCATGTATAACTTCTATCAGCATTTCTTGGCTAGAACTCAGTCACATGACGTTGCTTCACGTCAGGGAGGCTGAGGGTGTATCATAACTCTAGTCCATAAACAAGTCGGGGTTCTGGGAAATACTAATGGTCTCTAACAAATAAAGATGTGCGAGTAACATTTAGAAACTCTAGCAATAATTCTCATTTCTCTCTCTCTCTCTCTCTCTCTCTCTCTCTCTCTCTCTCTCTCTCTCTCATCTGTCTCTGTTTTTTCCTAGACAACTAAATCATTTTCCCTTCTCATTTTCTCTCATCCCCTGCTTCTGTTATTGGTTAATTTAAAGGAGGGTCTGTTAGTTTGACTGAGACAGAGACTGCTCTAACAGTAAGTAATTCTACTTACAAATGCCAGTGAGTAGGAGAGTAAGGGTTCCTTGTGCAGTGAGCCTCTGTGATTGAGGATTCTTTCTCTGAGGAGAAACATTTAAGCTGAAATCTAAGGAAGAAAACTCCAGGCAGAGGAAAATGCATTCCCTAACCCCATTCTCCAGCACTGGGGATTGAACCTAGGGCCTTCGCACTGAATTATCTCCCCCAACTTTTTTTTTTTTTTTTAGATAAGATCTCACTACTGTGTCTCAGTGATCTTTCTGCTGCAGCCTTGAGGAGCGTGGGATCGCAGGTGTACACTGCACTCCTTTGGAAGCAGCATTCTTCAAGCTGGCTGCCAGATGAGGTAGACGGTGCCTCCCACGCTGATACAGCAGCCTCCAACAAGTAGAAACTTGTAGATTCAGCTAAGAACTTTCCCTTTACAAGTCAGAAAGTTAATCCTCTCTTTACTCTTTAGATCAAAGATCACTTTATTTCCTCCAAACTTCACATCGCTACTAGGCCAGAGAGATTTTGACCAGATGTTTGGGAACAGCCGTGGGCACTGAAAAACCCAAGTGTGATGAAACTGTGTGTTAACATCCTGTAACCACATGGGCCCCTCTTCTTCCAATTAGCTCACTCCCACCTTCAGGAAGGTGAAATGAAGTCAATGAGAGGTAAAATTGTGGGAATTATTTTTTTATAATGTGTAACTGCCTGAAAATTGACAAGTATAGTAACTATCAGGCAAAGATTGAGCTGAGACATGCCCATTTCATTTAAGCTAAGGTTTTGTTTATGGTGTGTTTTACACAGGTACTCACAGCTTGAAACATAATTCACACTAATTCTTTCTGCACAGTAATCACCACAACACAAGATTTCTTTGTTTGGGATGGAAAGTCAGTGGGCAGAAATATGTTATTAACGATGTGTTGGCACAGCATTTCCTACATTATGAAACAGACTGAGGAATTAAAATATCCTCTTATCACATGCAGAGTTAAACATTTTAAAACTTGTCCTACTACATGAGTATAAATTTCTTAATGATAAGGATAGAACAACTCTGTAGAAAATCTAGGGGAAATGCTATTTGTGACTACAGAAACACTAGCTTAACTTTATTCCACTTTGGCAAACATCCAGTGGGGGAAAGATACAACTATCAACATTTTTACAGACTGGGGATTGAAGTAAACATAAATATGATACCAAAGGATTTAAATTATCATGTGAATTATACTATAAGAATCTTCCTTTCAGTTATCTAACAATTATTTTTTATATGCAACCCCAGCTGTTGGATTTACCATGTATCTGACCTTGGGCAATTTATTGAAATATGCTGTTTTCTTAACTATAAAGGGCTAGCTTAATTATATTAGACTCTATAAACTTGTTTTGGAGATGGAGTACTTTATCCAAAGAATTTAACATAATCCCTAGCACTTAGAGCTTCAAAAATAGTTCCCAAGTGTTCACTCAATAAAACATTGTTTTGAGGTACTACTGGATTTGTGGAGGTGGATAGACAAAGAAGTACAGATTCCACTGTTCCTACCTCCCAAGAGTTTACCAGTTTCTGGAGAACATATTCAGTGAGGTTAAGTATGCTAACAGGAATTGTGTGATAAAGTGATACATTTATGCCTCACCTCTATAATTCTTGAGTCTTAGATTTTTTTAGAAGCGTTCTCTCAGGAACTCAGGATTGACTTGAATACAAATATAAAAGCATGCTTAAACTCTTCTTCACTCTCAGGTAGCTATAAAACAAAAGCAAATAAAGAAATTTAATACAAGCTCCACAATCAATCAAATGCAAGTGAACAGTATTCATTTAATATATTCAACAATGTTTTCTCCTGAAAGCTAACAGTACTTCAGAAGATGTTGGTCAGAAGAAGAAGTAGGGAAAACAGGTGTCAGATGCAGATGTGATTTTCAGGTAAGGACTAGGGTTTAACATAGTAAAGAAGGTTAAGAGGGATAATACATACGTGCCCTCTTTAGGGAGTAGATGGTTTGCTGGAGCATTCTGATGTAAAGGGGAAAAAGAGAGAGAAGATAAAATTATAAAGTTGCAAGTAATTGCTTTAAAACTAAAGACTCAAAGGAGGAGCCATTTATAGAGGAGAGATACGGACACAACCCAGGAAAACCCAGAAACATCAGCCTTACTGTAGTACACGCTTCTTATCCACCCTACTTGCTCCTCTCCTTTTCTTTAGTGGCTGATTCACTCATTGTATCTCACTTCAGAGTGATTGGTCTATTTTGGGGGGAGGATCTAACCTAGCCAGCCAATCAGATTATTTCTCTTGAGAACTTTTTGAAGCTTGAACAGAAATCCAGAGAAGCCTGACACTGCAATTTTATTTTTATTTTATTATTTCATTTTACTATTTATTTTTTGGTCTTTTTGAGACAGGGTCTCACTATGCGGTTCAAGCTGGCCTTGGGCTCACTTTGTAGCCCAGGCTGGTCTTAAACTTGTGACAATCCGCCTGCCTCAGTTTCCCGAGTGCTGGGATTACAGGAGTGTGCCACCACGCCCAGTTTTGACACTGATTTTAATGTTGCCACCACACAGGGGGAAAAAAAAACAGCCTCCACTGCCAAGGTCTTTAGTTTTGAGGTTATTTTGTTTTGTTTGTGATTCTAGGGGTTGAACTCAGGGGCTTTGCACAGAGCTATACACCAAGTCCGTCTTACGTTTTTATTTAGAGGCAGCCTCTTGACAATTTGCACAGGCTGGGTTGTAAATCGGAATCCTCCTGCTTCAGTGTCCCAGAGTGTTGGGATTAGTGATATTTGCCACCATATTTGACCAGATTTTGATTTTTGCCTACCTAGCCAGAAACATTAAGTTAAATGCAGTAGAAAGAACACTGGTACACAAACAAGGGCTCTACATGCTGATATAAAAACTCCTTGCTTTGTAGAGAAGAATAGAGAGAAATGTTAGGGTTACAGACAGACAATGGATTCAAGATTTTAGCAAAGTTAAAAAAATTGATTATCAAACGTAAAGTGGTAGAATGTGATTGTAAAAGTGCCAAATAGTTGAAAATATTTTTATCTCCTTGACTCATCTGTAACAAATCTCTGTAAAGAGATTTGACATGTTGAGAACATGCTTTGACTAAGCCAGTTGCAAACTTTAGAGAAGTTTTCTAAAGGGAAAGGGAATTATATAGTGTGGTCCGAAATTAGGGCTGTGTTTAAATTTTTAAAAGTGTGTATTACAGTAAAAGGCACATTGTCATTATTCCCTCTGAAAACACTTCCCCTTGTTTTGAACACACATCCCATCATTCTTATCACTTTTTGAAGTAGTTCTGGAAGTTCTCTTCTGGGAATGACTTTAGGTTTGCTGTTATGGCTATAATCCCAGCGTTCTGGGAGCCGGAGGCAGGAGGATTGCAAATTCTGACCCAGCCTGGGGAATTCAGTGACTTAACAAAATCCTGTTTCAAAATAAAAATAAACGAGGATTGAGGATGTTACTCAGTGCAAAGGCCATGGGTTCATTCCCTAGTTCTGCAAAAATAATAGTAATGCTAGTAATAGTGATGATGTATTACGAACTTAAAATTTTCTGAGAATATTCTCACCACAAAAAAGAAATTATGCAAAGTGATAGATATGTTTATTAGACTGACTTTGGCAATCATTTCATAATATATACAAATAACAAATTAATCACGTTAAACATCTGGAGTAAATATAATTTTTGTTCATTATATCTCAATAAAATCTAAAATATTAACACTTGGAGATTTATTATATATTTTCTTTCTTTTCTGCTGAAAAGTGCATTTTTAAAAAAATAATAGCTCTTTCTTCCCTACAGTCTTCCCTGAAAAAGTATCTATACATGTCCAATTATTCTTTTCTGCTTGGGAAAAATTGACATTTATTTGTGCAGGGAGAGCAGAGAAGGGTACACTGAAAGAGTTGGATACAGTGGTGCTCTCTAATGGGTTATATCAGTCACTAGGGAAGCAAAAAGAAGTAATAGAATGTTTCTGAGAGAGAGTTTACAATTTACAAAAGCACTGGTGAGCTAGGACTTGCTTGGACAATGCCAGGGTTTGAGGAACCTAGAAGCAACAATCATGAAGCACGGGGAGATGGAGGTGGTGTGGAATCAAACGGTGAAGGATTAAGGAACTCCATTCTCTCGCCAAACAATAATTATAAAACCAGGCAGAATTATAAGAGCAATCATTTCAGAGTTCTAGAAATAACAGAAAGGAGACAGTAAATTGAGAAACATACCCGTGACTACAGGCTCCTGAACTTTGGAGAATAGAAGGGTGGGACATTCTTGCCTGTGGCCACCGCCACATCCAGTGCTATCAGGACTGACTGTGGCTAGAGGGACCTCAGTGCCTTAGAGTGGAGAGGGGAAATGTGTGCCCTGTGGTGAATGAAAAAGCCTGTGCACAATCCAAGCCTGCTGCTGTGGTCCCAACAGGGATGAGTAGCAGATGAAACTGAGAGATGCATTTGCCATTGAGAAGCTGGGTAAGCATTCCACAATCCCTGATTGTCTGCGGGCTTATGTGTATGTATAATGGAGGGTTGAGCCAGGAGAAAAGCAAATACTGAAGCAGTCTGGAAACTGCCCAGCCTTTAAATGTCCTCCTCAAACCAAACACGGATCCACCAGCTGAGGGCAGAAGCCTTATGGGATCGGAGTGTTTGAGCACAATCACATGGCAGTCACTTGTGCCCTCTGAGTTGTGCAGACACACTAAAAGTTAGAGAAAAGCTGAGCAGGGACATCAGAGGTTCACACTGTGGCATGACAATCTGATGCTGCAGAATAAGTACTAGTAAATTACTTAAAACAGTAACAGTAAAAGCTATTGAGGGAAAATAGAATCCAGATTTGCTATAATATAGTACTGAAAATATCAAATTTTTAACAAAAAATTACAAGATCTGGAAAAATAGGAGCTCATGATCCATATTCAGGGGAAAAACTATCTGTGGGCACAGATGTTGGAATTAACAGAGACGTCTTCAAAGAATCTATTATAAACATTTTAGGTAATTGAAAGAAATCACAAAGAACAAAAACAAAAACAAACGAATAACAAGAAGATTCAACAAATAAATTTTTTTTCTGGCAGTGCTAGGATTCAAACCAGGGCCTCCTGCATGCTAAGCATGCATGTTACACGGAATTCCCCTCCCCACAAACAAGGGAGTACTGTTAAAGGCACTGACTAAAAAAAATTAAAATCCTAGAGCTGAAAAACATAATAACTGATCGAAGATTGACTTAATAGCTGAATGGAGATAGCGGGAGAAATCTGCGAACTTGAAGATAGATCAAAAGAACTTACACAGTATGAAGGGTAGACAGAAAAAATTGGAGGAAAATCTGAAATGGAATTAATACAGCCAAAGGAAATAAAACTGATATGTCAAAAAATCCACCTGGACTCCATACTCAATACACCTCAGCGCCAGGACGTGGAGCCAACAAAAGTGACCATCAATGGATGAGTGACCAATGAAAATGTGGTACATTTTTACACAAAGGACTATTATCTGGCTTTTAAAATGGGAAATCCTGTCATCTGTGACAATATAGATGAACATAGAAGAGATCCTCTTAAGTGAAATAAGCCAGGCAAACGAATACTGCATGGTCTCATTTACGTGAGGAATGCAAATAAATCAAACTCATAAGACAGAGAGTAGCAGGTAGGGCTGCCAGAGGCTGCAGGTTTGGGGCTGCAGTGTGGAACACGCTGATTAAAGCATACAAAATTTCAGCCAGGCAGAAAAATAATTTCAGGGAATCTACTGTACAACCTGGTGACTATAATGCATGTCGATATACACTATGTATTTGAAAACTGCTAAGAGAGTAGACAAGAGTAGAATCCAGCAGCATATAAAAAGTATATATCATGATCGAGTGAGATTTACACTAGTAATGCAAGGTTGGTTTAATATTGGAGAGTACGGTGGTGTCTGGCTGTAGCTCAGCTCAGCTTGATAAAGATGAGTTTCTATTGATACTCTTGGCTGCAAGCAAAGGAACCAGATCTGGTTTCCTTAGGCAAGGAAGAGATTCCCTGAAGAGACAGGTAGCTTCCTGAATTAACTGGGTAAAGTCAAGTCCAGAAAGCAGACTCAGAAACACAGGGAACTGGGTGGCCTGAACCACAGTCAAATCTATGATCAATTTGATCCCATGATCAGTTTGACTACCCTGCATTACAGTGGCCCCACTCATGTTAAAACTGGCCCAGCTCCCTGAGCTCAGGCCTGAACTTCCTTGCCGCTCTCATCAGAACCAAGCACTGTTAACTAACGTATTACTAGCTCTGGAGTCAAAAGCCAAACGGAGAATTGCTCAGACTACCAGAGTGGAAGACACAAAGTCTCAGGTTTTTGTGCTGAAAATACCATAACTGAATTGTATAACACAAAAGTTGGAAGCATTTCCTTCCAAATTTTATACCAAACAGGCTACTGAAATTGTCAGGAAAATAATAACCATTCTGCTCTCCACCCTTTTCTGCATCTTCCCTCTTCTGGCAAGGCTGAAGATTCCTCTGAAACTTGAAAGAACAGTTAATAAAGATTTATGTTTTAGCCTGGAGTGGTCACACCCTCCCTCTCTAGGAAGCTGAGACAGGAGGATCACAAATCTGAACCTAGCCTCAGCAATTTAGTGAGACTCTTTCTCAAAAAAATAAAAAGGCACTGGGGATGTAGCTCAGTGAGATGGCCCTAGTTTTAATCCCCTTTACAGGAAAAAGAAAAGTGGACATTTTTCCTGTTTTTCCTTGGGGACTGATGTTGTGATAGATCATACTTTCCCATAAAATGACCAGACGGTGATATTTACTGCTTTACTGCTGGAAGCAAGTCTGATGCTTAACTCAATTTGCTGTTTTGTACTTAGCTTTCTTCCTCTATTTTTGCTGTTCGACCCCTCCCACAGGCCTGTAAGTCTTCCAGAATGGTTAAATGTTCTGCTGACTCCCTTGAGTTGTTAGTGGTGACCCCTTTCACACCTGTGCAGGCAGGGTTTTGCGTGGTTTTTTGTTTCTACAATAAGAGGCTTATTTCATTCTCAGGATGCTTCTCTTTAACATGCTCCAGCTTTTCCTCAGTGGTATCTATTAAGGATTAGGCATAACTCCCATTCTGAATCCATGGAGTTATCTTACTGTCCCCGTCCTTTACTTCTGGGAGGGCGTCTCAACTTGATCCTCCATGCATCCTCCAAGGTATGAAGACTGCTAACAAATCTAAATTTTATCATATGATTGCATCTCGTATTAGCATGCAAGTTAATGTCCACTTATACTCTGAATGTCTTATGTGCAAAGTCATTTCTAAAATGAACTAAGATGCAACACTGGAAAACAAACTCTTATGCCAGGGCTCACCTTCATCCTGTGACTTGGAAATTTTCCTCCAGTGCAGCTCCTTAGGTGCAATATGATCTTATCCCATTACCACCATAAGATACAGAAAAAACTACAATTCCCAGGTAGCACTAGGGTGCATTTCCTGTGTCTACTCTTGTCATTACTCTCAGCTTCTTGTCCATTTGATTACTGGAGATTTGGTCTCTTGTTGGATTATACAGGGTTAAGAAGGGAGTGAGGATACATGGAAAGATACCACTACCAACATGACTGATTCAAGTAGAAATACCTTCAGGGAAGGGGACATATGTGTACTTTACTAGTAAATCTATTTGGTATTTCAAGGGATCTGACATAAATGCTCTTCTAGTTTTTGTTAGTCGTTACTCTATGTGGGAGTTTATGTAACATTAGTGGCCCAGGATTGACCAGCTTCCCTAGTTTGGTTTATTGCTCTAATTTCTTACGCTGTTATCATGTTCTCAACTGTATTTTAACAGGGAGTTGTAAGATTGGGAATCAGGAGGTTGCTCTTCCAATGCATTCTAAATCAGAAACCATAAAGGAAAACTTTAATTGAGCACTTCCTTAAATGATGATGAATATCAAGTTAACAGAGCCTGAAAGATGAAGATAGTATGGTATAAGAACAGAAAAATGATCTTTTTTCATTACAAAGGGTCTCAGCTTCACTGCATCTGTTTTCCCTTTGTTGGCAAAAAATGAAATTCTGTAATGGATTCAACAGTGCTTCTAAAAGGAAAGAAACCTCATTGTTATTTTGTTTTTTATTTTATTGCAGGTCTTCTATAAATTAGAAATGATCATGACATTATAAGAATTTACTAACATCATAAATATGGTAGGAATATTTTATAAAAGTGTTATTCATTTGTCTTCTGCTGATGCTTATCTTGCATGTCTGATGCTTTAGTGGAAACAAAAACTGACCCTAACACCTCAATTTTTAATGAATTTATTGGTACATATTTTAAGGAAAATGCTCAGCATTTCTTTCCTGCCTTCTTGAGATCATATAATAAACTCATAGACTACACTTAATTACAGTGTTTTTTCTGTTGTTGACTGGTTTTTTTTATAGATTAGAGTTCAGTTCTCTGAACCTTTTATGATTTTAGCAGAAATACCCTTTAAAATGCTTATTTGTGAGTTGAGAGAAAACCCAGACTTTTTCTGGGATAGTGTGAAAGATGGCTGAGAGGCACATGCTATGAACATATGAGTTTCTGAAAGGCCATTTTTTTTTCATGTAACAAGCAGGCCAAAAAAGTAGACAGTGCTACTGTCAAAATAATAGCATTTACACTTGTCAAATGAAATAAAGAGGTACCAGGTGGCTATTTTTCAAATTATGCTATTTTTCATATTGCTGTCACGTAGACTTCCAAGGAACATTTTTCATAAACCTGCTATGTAAAAATGTAAATTTCTAATTCGATAATTCTCCCCTAGCCCCTCCTATTCTTGCTTTGTCTTCATGTGTCCACCTCTTTGTAGGAGGTTAGGGAAGTCATTATTCACAGTTTGGGAATAATTCAGTGAATCATGGAGAAAGAATAATTTATGAAGGCAAGTCACTCTCTCAGCTTCAGTGTTCACAAATAATAATTTATCGTCATGATACAATGACTTGTTTCCATTTACAACTTTGATCCTGAGAAAAATAATGTGCAATGTATTTGCATGTAAGATCACTTTATGAGCCACCTGTCTACCAGAGATGCACTTTGTTTGTAAGCAATGAGGGCGTCACTGAATTGCAGTTTTTCTCTTTTGAACAGTACAAGTTCAAAGTTTTGCTATGTACGCTTGCTCTTTGAGAAAAGAGAAAAAGGTTTCAAGAGTGATCACTAAATTATTTCTTTCAGACCAGAGTTCCTCTTGGTTACTATATATTGGTCTGAATTTATTAATCCCTAAAAATTATGCATACTTTTTCTTGAAGCAGATACCTAAACGATGTGATACATTGTAGGGACAATTTTAATGGATTTTAGTTGATATTTTTTTCCTGGTGCCAGTAGCATCAATTTTTTCAGGTCAGCTTTTTTTGATCAAATCTTTTGTCAGTTTAGGAAAAGGTTTTTAAAACTGAGTTATAGCACACATACCACAATATGCATAAATTCTAAGTGTGCAGTTTTATGGATATTTATATATCCTCCTATAATTATATAACTAGTATCAGATCATGATGTAAACATTTCCAGTCACCTAGAAGACTCACTCACCTTTTCTGCAAGATTTAACCACACTTTCATCCCTTTCTCACTTAGTTTTTTGTTTCTGAACTTTTTATAAATAGAATCTGTGAGGTGTGATAAAAATATACAGTAAATGTTTACTTAAAAGAATTATTACTGAGACACATTGCCATTAATCCCCCTCAAAGTACTCTCTTCTCATTTAGAAGGCAGTTATCCGATGGTCCTTGGGGCTTTCTGAAGCAGTTCTGGAATGAAGGGGTGTCTTCATTTGTGCAGTCACAACTGCTTTCATGTCCTGAGTTGATTCAAAATCTTTGCCTTTCATGACCATTTTGACTTTAGGGAAAAACCAGAAGTCATAAGGTGCCAGATTTGGTGATAAGATGGATGAAGACACACTGTAATGTTTTTATGTGACAGAAATTGCCATAAACATAAACTGTAAACTGGTTTGGAAAGTGACATGAATGATGAAGTGTGTTTGAAATAAGGTAGTGTCTTGAGGGGGAAATCATATGTGTCTTTTACTGTAATAAAATTTTACATTTAAACATTTATTCATTTTTTGATCATGCTTCATACATTATGAAATCATGTCTATGTTACCATAGGAGGCAGACATCGGACTGACTTTGTGTGTGGATATTGTCAGGGATTGAACTCAGGACCTTTGCATTGAATTACATTCCCAGCCTTTTATTTATTTTGAGACAGTGTCTTGCTAAATTTCCCAGGTTGGAATAGAATTTGAAACCCTCCTGCCTCAGCCTCCTAGAGTACCAGAATTACAGGGATGCCCCACTGTGCTTATTGGCTGATTTCTTTTCACTCAACTCTTCTCTGATTGAAATCATATGAATTTCTAGTTTCTGTGATTTTTAAGAGATCTAACAGCAGCCTAGATACTGAAAAAATAGATGGTCTTTTCCTCACAAAGTCCAAATTTTGCTCTCTTTGGAGAAAAAAAAATCATTCACTCATTTATTTATTCACTCATAAAATATGTACCAAGCATCTACCATGTGCCAAGCACATGTGTTTCTGGGAGGATGAGAAATAGTGAGCTTTAGGAATTTGTAATCTAGTGGCAAAGATAGACAAGAATCAGGCCAATGCACAACTGGGGATAAGTGGCCTAGGGGTGAAGGATATGAGGACAGTGCACAGTGGGAATGTCATTTCCATGGGTTGTCAGGCGGGGTCTGGGGAATGAGATTTCAGTGGAAGCCTGGAGGATGAGAAGCAGCCAGGCAGGTAGAGAAACAGCATGGGCCGAGGCCTGCGGTAGGAGCCCTGCCCGCACAGGGATCCAGAGGAAGCCCGCCCGCCCACTGCCTGTTGAGCCAGGGAAAAGGCTTGAAATTAAACCAGAGAATGGGAAAAGACAGGACACTCAGAGACTCTGCAATTTGTATCTGGGTACCTGACAGATATTAATCCTGATGTCTGTGGGTCTGGCATTTCCATGGTGGCTAAAATAAGCATTAGGAATGTCCTGCAGCCTGGCACAGAGGTGACATGGAGGCTGGGGGATCCTGATGAGGTTCCCCAGCAAACAGCCCAGAAAGTGGTTTCAGAGACACCACCCTGCTGGGATGGGCTTCAGGACTTCTGATACCAGTTCAGACTCTAAGGAAGCCTTGCAGATCCAAGTACTTTTCACTTCAATGTAGTGATCAGAGGAATATTTGATCATTGACCCTGTTTAGAATTGTTAAACTATGATAGTAATAAAAAGGAGACAGCTTTTAGTTGCTTTTGCTATCATTTTAAATTTCTGACAGAAAATGTCCCTTTTATTGCCCACAGCCAGGCTTACTGTGCTCACTTCGCATTTTAGCTGCTTTCTCATCAGTGAGACACAATTCCCCACACTCACGGCTTACAGGAGGAGGAGAGGCTTATTTTAGCTCATGATTTTAGTCTGCGGTCAGCTGGCTCCAAGGCAGGAAGTCCTAATGGAAGTGTCTGGCAGAGAGAAGCTGCTCCTGTCCTAGAGGCCAGGAAACAGAGTGAAGCGAGGTGCCATGGAGAGAGGGACATGTCCCCACCTCCTCTTCAGACCAAGTCCCGCCTCCCTACAAGAGTCAGCTACGGATTCATCAGTGTATTAATTCACTGGTGAGGAAAGCACCCTCGCGATCCAAGCACCTTCTGTAAGTCCTGCCTTTGAGTTCAGGAGGTTTGCATGTGTCAGTGGGGAGTACGTTTTTCAGCTAAACCTCAACATTCATATACATGCTTGTTCTGAAGAACTGATCTTGGACAGTTTTTATTTCAACCATAAAAGTAATATAAAACTTAGAACCCAAGAGGTTTAGAAAAGGTCTCCTGTTTTCTAAATTTCAAAAGTTCTACAATTCCAGGGTAAGACTATACAATAAAAGTAAAATCTAGTGGATTACTCATTTCTCTTTTCATGAGATGGTAATGACATACAATTTATGCAAGATATTTCCATGTTATTCATGGTAGATAAAGGTTTTATTGCTAGTACTGGGAGGGTTTTGATCACACAGTGCAGCTGTGAGCAGCAGTTCTCAAACTTGTGGTCTGAGAACCCCTTAGCACTCTAGTGTTTAAAACTTTAAAGAGCCTACCTTAGAAAATTTGGTGTGTTACTAGCTCATATTCCATTAATGTCAGGGAAACGACATCATCACAATTCATGAAGCCTCTGGAAAACCCTACTACTCTACAATAGATTGAGAGTAGAAAAGGCAAATATCACTTTGGTATTACACTGAATAGTTTTACCTTTTTGGATTTCTTCAAAGAATCACAATATCTCTCCTCAGAGATTCATGGACCATACTGTGGGAAATGCTGGCATACAGCTTGATAATAAGGACTGCAGACAACTTAAAATTCATCTTTCATCTGCAATAATTTTCTCTGAGAGTTACTATCTTCAGATATAAAATGAGTACAATAATGCTCCACTTGTTTATGGTGGGGAAATTATAGATGATATTTCAACCATGAATCTTTATGCTGCAAAGATTAAGAAGCTTAGTTTAAGACAAAGAGTGCATTTCAGAGCTCACTATTCTTACCATATCTGCAGGAGTTTGGGCTCCAGCTACTCCTTGATCCAGAGCTTTCAGAGCAGGAGGCCTGAGGACCCTTGCACTCTCCTAACTAGGTTATAGTTTTGAACTCCAGTCATGCTTCACTTCAGAACTCCATGGACTCAACTGATTATCTTGGTCAATTTGGAGGATAAATATTTTAGACTTTTCCAGTCTTCCTTCCACAGGATTTTCTTGCCTATAATATTGTCAAAAGGCTCTGTAGCAGATATCAATCACTGCGGTCTGTTTCCTGTCTGCCCATAAAAACAAGAAGCACTCTTTCTCTCTTCTAGCTCCTCCCAGGAGTCACAGCATTGTTTTCTGACTTTGTGGCAAAACTGCCCTTCTCAGTTGACATTTTGGATGCCCTCATCCACCCATGGGAGCCTGCTGACGAAATGGGCAGGGTGCTGAACGTTTCTTTCTTTCTTTTTTTTTTTTAATTTTATTAAAGGAGGAAGAGAAAAAAAAAAACAGAAAAAGGGTACAAGTAATACAGAATTTCAAAAAAAATAAACAGTGGGGAATCACTAGTTAATAGATTACATATTGTCAGCTTAGAAATAGTTGTTCAAGTTACAAAATTAAAGGATACAAAATAGACATTCAAACAGTGAGACTGCAAACAGTTCTGTTCAGTGATCCAACACAACTCAGTAATATGGTTATCTATCTTCTACACTTAAATATACATGCAATTATATCCTTTAGAGCACTTTCTTTTCCTCTCTTACAATAACAATTACACATTTGGGGGTTTATTACTCCCACAGTTCTTATTACTTTGTTTTGAAGAGAATAAAACCAAATGTGACCAAAAAAAAGTCAGTCAAATCAAAAGGATGGACATAGTACATGATGTAAAAACAGAATACAAGGTGATCAACAATGTTTACCATAATGCCTCTTGCTATCTTAAAAAGAATTGCCTATCTCATCAGTTATAATAAAATTGAACCCAGCAGTACAGAACAAAACCAATAAAACCTAAACATTGGAGACGTTACAGGACTTCAAGAGAAGACAATAGTCAAACCAGAAAAGGGCATTATAGTGAATCTTATTGTCTTCAAAGTAGTTGCCTATACCCTCAAACTTGATACTATCAAGCAAAACAGAATAGAGTAAAATCAGTCAAAACAAGATGGTGAGAGCAATACAGGGTTTCAAATCAAGTTAACAGGAAATCAAAATGGTTACTATAATATGTCCTGCTATTTTTATTTATTTTTCCCTTAATTAAAAATAAATAAATAAGGAAATTGAGATAAAAGAGGACATAACAACACAACAGCACAGGTCAGAACATAACGATTTAAACAACATAGTGTTTCACCACAAGATATCCCGACATACTGAATGTTTCTTATACTGTACTCCCAATGCACGTGGGAGAGATAGGTGGCTTACTGTTGTTGTTGTTGTTAAAATTATATGTATTGGGGAAATCTCCTCTCTCCCCTGTGTCTTGTCCCCTGTAATCCCTGGAGACAGGTGCAATGGAGCCTAGCAATTACATTTTGCTCGCTTCTACTTATTAATTCTTTGGGCCCCTGGGTTAGAGTTACGTGGGAACAACAGCTTTCCTCTGGGTTTGTTTGACCCACCAGACTATCTCTGAGGGGTGGGGCTTTGTGTACTGAGATCCAGGCATGGACTGGGGTTTCTCCTCTCCCACCCTCTAAATTCTGGACTTTAGTCCAGCTGAGCTGTCTTATTGTTTATCATATCTTATCACACTTTATCTTTTTCCCTTCCTTCCTTCCTACCTTTCCCTCCTCTAGCTTCTGAAAATAGAATAAAATACAGAACAGGCAGCTGGACCACCCTGTCACTTATTTTTGTCCATGTCTCTGCTGTCTAATACCATACTTACATTAGAACCACATGGTTCTTTTTCTAGGCTGGCAGGCAGCAATTGTTCAGCTTCTGCATGAATGCTGCAATCCCCCTGTTCATCCTCTCCCAGCACATCTTTTTCTTACAGGAGCTGCAGGGGGTTGACTTAGGGCAAAGCTGGTGGGTTGTGCTGGATTGGGTGGTCTTGCAGAGCTCATGTTTCCTGTCAAAGCGATTCCCTGAGAGAAAGGAGTCACTGTTGGAGACAGGTTCACCACTGTTTTGGAGGAGAGCTGAGGTGGTGGGATCTGTAGGGTGTGGAGATGGTGTAACACCCTTATCTTCTGGCTTCACTCTGATGCAAATGTTTGTTCCCTGGCTTGCTTGGTGCTCCATAATAAGATAAGTGGCCATCCGGTGATCATATTTTTTTAACCGGAGGGATTCTTTGATTTCTTCAGGGTTATGTCCTAAGGCTGACATCAACTTTAGGATCTCAGGTTTGGGATATTCTGGAAGCAGATCAGGAGGAGGACAAGAAGGTGGTTCACTCTGGCAGAGCCATGCGTGCCACAGGATTTCCTCTAGTGTTGGCCATTGTGAGTCAGTGGTGAGAAGCATGCTAATGAGATTTTGCAGATCTGTGGAGAAGGAACAGGGACAGTAGTGCCTTCCATGCAGGATCAGCTGCTTCAGATGCAAGGGACGGAGCTCTTTAAATGGTGTGAACCCCACCATTATCTCATAGAGGATAATGCCAAGCTTCCAAATGTCCCCAGCTAATAGCTGTCTTTTGTGCAACAATTTTCAGCCACAGTGTCTGGCAGCGAAATGTACTGCAGATCTCTTTCAGTTTCTGATCAGGAGTGATCTTGGTCCCTAATCCAAAGTCACAGATTTTAACTGTGCCATCTTCGTCTAACAAGACGCTATCCAATTTGAGGTCCCTGTGAACGATGCCTTGCTCATGGAAGTATTGTATGGCACAGATGATCTGCCAAAATATTCTGGCCTCCTCCTCCTGTAGGTCCATTGGTCTCACAGATGTGACTTGTCAGCTCTTCTCCACCTGCATATTCCATCACCATGTACACATTTTCCTTTGTTTCAATAACCTGTAGTAACTCGATGATATTTGGATGCTGCAATGATTTCATAATGTCGACCTCCGACACGCTGCGGTCTCTCCCTTTGGCAGTATTTTGATGGGCACTGTCATTCCAGTGGACAAATGCTTGGCCAGCACTACATTAGCAAAACTTCTCTAGCTTATCTTCCATAGGATATGATACTGGTCTTTGAGCGTCTCCAAATGGGGAGAGCTGACCCGGAAGTCTAGAGCTGATGTTAGTTCACTATGCTCAGTCCCAAATGTAGGCATGATGGATTACCAAGTTTTACAATCTCTGTACGACAACAGCCCTAAAATGAGCAAGTTATCTAAGAGGCTACCTCAAACAAGAGATCTCTTTAGGACCAAAAAAGCCACCCCAGCCAGAGCCTTATTTATAACCTCTGAAGGGACTTCACAATGGCATGAAACCTCTGGTC
The DNA here is from genome assembly GCF_034190915.1 of Cavia porcellus. Lineage (NCBI taxonomy): Eukaryota > Metazoa > Chordata > Mammalia > Rodentia > Caviidae > Cavia > Cavia porcellus. The sequence goes on from NW_026947496.1 coordinate 52,549,408, forward strand.
ATGGCCTTACAAAATTTACCTTTCAAGTGGCCTCACAGTGGTTCCTTGTGAGGCCAGAGCACAAAATGGTCTGGTCATGGCTGTCTCTAATATGTGTAGTTATATCACTTTTTGGTCCCTAGGACTTTTCATGCTATAATTAAAAGAAGTTATAACAATTTTTCACTAACATGGCTTACAGAGCTTGACACTTAAGTTTCTTAGAATTAAAAACCTGGAATATTTGAAAAGTCTTTTTTATATCTGGCTTGATAATTTGTGATACCTTCTGTTTTGAAAGACCTTATTATATCTACACTCAATAATTCCTTTTTCTTTAAATTCTCACTGATTGGTCTCAAACTGATTTTACAACCTCGCTGACATTACAATGTAGAGGATGACATTATAATGTAGAGGATGTTCTTTATGAAACTCAGTAAGGCATATTAATACCTAATCAGCTGGCAAATATCTTTCATCATCACCTCCCCAGAAGATAATCATTAAGTTTATCATAGAAGCACCTTGGGTGTCAGAAGGAAATGGGTTGATATGTGCAATGTTGGATGAAAAAGCAAAGCAAAATAAAACCTCTGTCAGCTACAAATTCTCTATACCCAGGAAAACTCTCCCTACAAAATGGAGAAATTAAGTCATTCTAACATTCAAGTATTGAAGAATTTGTTTCCCTATTACTAGACTTATTGGGCATAAAGGGATCCTTGAGGTTGAAAGAAAGGACATTAGGCAGGAACTCAAAGCTCTCTGAAGACATAAATAATAAGAGCTAAATACATGGCTATTTATGAAAGTCGGGACTAGTTTTATTTGCTACATGCTTTAAGAGGTTCATGTATCAAAAAACTAAAACTCAAATACTACTATATGTTTTTTTAAACACACTATGTGACCCACAGGAATGAAACTTTACAAATTCAGTACCCAACAGGGAATGGATGTGGGAGTGGCATGGAGCAGCATTTTATTGGTCTCTGAGTTTAGCTGGAACAAGTTCACATCAAAGCATTGTGAGTTGAGGGTGTTCAATGTAAAGTCCATGGTATCCTCAAAAGAAATATCTATAGAGTATGGACAAGGGAAAAAGAAATTCAGATACTTTCCTCCGAAAAGAATGATTCAAGAAACCAGGGACTGTGAATTATGAGGTGGGTGGGAGATGACAACCAAAGGACAAAGGCAAGCTCCTCCTTAGCACTAACTTCTTTCCTTCCCAGGGAGCCACCACCTTCCACTTGGAAGACGGAGCCTGGAGAAGGGATGGGAAAACAGGATCCAAGCAAATCCAAAGGCCAAAACTGGAACAGGCAAGTGTGACTGAATGACCTTCCAGGTAAATTGCAATGAAAATAGAAAAGAGTGGCTATACTGCCAGACAAAATAGATTTTAAATCCAAAGGGTACAGGAGGACAAAGAGGGACATGTGAACAAAAGCTCAGTTAAGCAAGAAGATAACAATCAAGCATAGATAACAGTCAATCACAGGAAATGGCTTATTCATAGTGATTCTATTCTGAGTGTTGTTACACTAAACCAAGGCACAACTGAGACCATTGAGGCAGGCAAAGACTGGGTGTGGTCAGGTCAAGGGTGAAAAGAGCAATGGATGGGGACATGGTTTTATAGGGGAGTTTAGGTAGGGGAGGGAGGTATTGCTGAGAGGGGTACAAAATTTTGGGTCTCTGAGTAGGGGTCTAAGACTAGATGTCAGACAGGGTTGGGAACAGGGGATGCTGGCAGGCACAGCATGACTCTTGTGGTTTTTTCATGGAACCAGCTGTTTACAGGTTGAGCTGGGCAGGGTCAGCTGCTGGCTTCCTGTTGAATGCCATGCCCACTATGTGCGAATAACAGATCTCTTTGGGAGAGTTTTTCTCTCCTAGTTGGGTGGGGGTCTAATTCAGAGACCTGACAAGTGTGTCATCCATTGTTTTAATTTTGAAGCCATTCCTGGAGATTCACCCACATCCTGCTGAGTAGGGAGCTCTGTATCTGTTACTCACCTCAATCTGGGAGGAAATAGCCCCACTATGAAAGAAGTTCATTGAAGCACAAAGAAAATTACAAGCTTCCCCAAATACTGGGAGAATATCTGCTCATCCTTTGAGTGTGTAGGGAGTAGTATGTGCACTAAAATTGCCCTCTTCCTGAGCCAGCAGTTCAGTTAATTTTATTTCTTGATTAATGCCTCAAATAATTGGACTGTTGCATACAGAGGCCATCTAGTCCAAACTGCCCATGTTACATTTCACACCACAAATTCTAAGCCCCTTCAAGGGAAGTTGTTTATACCACAAATTCTAAGCCCCTTCAGGGGAAGTTGTTTCTGTCAAGTCCTCAGTAGTATGCAGACTGGTTTCTGGAGCAGAAGCTACTAGAAGCTCCCTCACCCTGTCCCACACCTTTGTAGCAAGTGGCCTACGGCTTCCGGTAAACTTGCTAGACAAATGGACACCTCTGCTTGCACAAGCCAGCACTGCTGTGTGTAGAATGGCATCATGATGCGCCACAGATATTTTGAATGACTGAAAGTTACATACAAGGCTTTTACATGGGGATTTAAACGAATAGAAATAGGCAGAACACTTACTGAGGAAATTAAGGAAGTCACACTATTCCGTGTGGCCTTGTAATGTGAGTCCATGTTTGTCCTCACTCAGGCTGTACACGATAATGAGTGAATTCCACTGTAACCTTTGGGCCTTGAGTGATTGTGAGGTCAATGGGGGTCCGCCATTTGTAACAGAGGGATATTGTGGGCAGGGCTAATGACAGCAGGCAGGGCAAGGCAGGACAGGAGTGAAGGGGAAAGCTATGCTCTGTGGACTTTTGGGGTACACGTAAAACTGCCTGAAATAAGAAATTTTACTTAAAAATTAGTCTCATTGACATCAGTTTTTCAAGGCAGTAAACTTGTGTTGGTTTGCTTTGCATTTCTGTTGTGCAGGGCAACCTGGGGCCAGTATCCATCTCAGCACAACCCTGCTGTATACACATAGGAACAGAAGGACTGAGTTGGAAACCAGGCTCCCGAGGGTGCTAGAGCACCCGAGTGGTGGCCCGTGGAAGGGGTTGGGTCAGAGAGGGAGAAATGCAGACCTTTCCAGCTTGGACCAGGGTAGGTCTGCCCTTGTCTGTTTATTGAGATGCTCTCTGAGATTGATTTCCTGCTGCAGGTGCCCAAGAAGAGAGAGGTCTGTTCCCACCGATTCTTGAAGACACTGGATCTTAGAATGGGGCTGGGATTCACAACTCAGGCTGGGAGCCCTATACTCCTGGCTCTCAGATGCAGGAGTAGGGAAAGATGAATTGTTTTAAAATATACTTTATCTCTTTAGGGCAGGATTATGTTCAAAGCAAAATTAAGTCAAAACTTCAGGAGAGGCACTTTTGAACACTTTGCACGGGAGAGAAAGGCTAGAACCCACTGGACAGAATATAAATGCAGAAAGATATCCCTTGAGGTCCAGGATTTCTTCTCAGGGATCCATCCTGATGCAGTGGGGTGGATATGACTGGGGTCTAGTTTCAGGGGAAACCACCAAGTGAGCAGGACCGAGGCAGTGTTCACTACTGGGACCACAGATCTCACAGGAACCAGGTAGCTATGAGCATCCACCTGCCCCAGCATCCCAGAACCAAGGCCAGCAGAGGCTGACCAGGGTCCTCACTGGGTCCCCTGCACAGCGCAGCAGGAAGATGTGCGATGTGAACTGCAGAGCAGCTTCCAGCAGCTGCTGGACCAGTTCCGCACAGCTCTCAAGCACTGGAGCTGCCAAGTGACCATGGTGAAGGAGTTCCCAGGGTCAAATATACGATGCTGCAGAGAAGCTCAGTGCCCCAAGACACAGCATCATACACCCCGTCCCTGTAGCACCAGACCTGCTGCAGGTGTCTCTTAATATGAGTGCTATGCCTGTCCTCAGCCCAGCAGCTGATGGAGCCACCAGAGGACTGACTACACTAGACTACACCTGACTACAACTAGAGCCACAGGACACCCGGGGTGCTATCCCCAGACCTGTGAAGCCACCTGGAGAACTTGGCCACTTGCTTTTCATTCCAGCCTCTGAGCCCTTCAGTACTCCATGGGATACCCAGTTATCCTGTATGTCCTTTGGGCTTGGCCCCAACCCAGGAACAACAAGCCCTGATGGCCACTGTCTAAGAACCCCAGCCACAAGCACCCCAGCTGCAGTGCCATGCAGAGCCAGGCACTCTAATAGCAATGCAAACCACTAGCCTGGTGGCTGGATCCTCTGAACATCCCCACTCTGCATGAATGTGGGACTCAGGTGCAGTTGGAGGTACACCTGGGGACCCAGTATAGAAAGGCAACCTCAGGGACATTTCACCTACCAGTACCTACAGAGGACCCAGTGGCTACTGTAGTGTGTCTGGTGGCCTTGTGGCCTGGCATCTGATGTAAGTGGCAGCCATTCTTAGCTCCACCAGTAGTGCCTTCCTGGGCTTCCTGGCTGAAGAACTGATGGTGCTGAGGACTGGGCTGCCTCTTGGAGATGTTGGGCTCCTACAGAAAGTTCTTGGGCCTTCACCCAGGGTTCTGCCTGCCAGCCTTCTAAGAAACTTCTTGACCCACTCCAGAGCTTTTAGCTGGTTTAAAGACCTGTCGGCCACCCTCCATTCCTACCATCTGCAGGATCTGGGACCTGACTGATGGCAGGGACTGCATGGCAGACTCTAAACCCACCCAAGATTGGGGCCCAACACCTACAGGCCCTTCTTATTTCCATCCTTGTCCCTGCAGCCTGTTTTACCTACTGGGCATGTACTTCCAGCTCCCGTCTCCACAGATGGGATTCTAGCTGTCAGCGAAAGCCTTCTATGGAGGCACCCCCGAGTCAGGCCTGAACTCTGAAGTTTGAAGTTTAGGGTTAACAGTTAACGGACAGCAGCTGGTCTGATCCCTTAAGACCTAAACCAAGCACTTCTGTGTCCACACATCCCCAAGCTTGAGCTAGAACAAGGGCCATGGGAACCTTTCTGAATGTTGGGTTGCCAACTTCAGGATATGTGGTAGTTTTGTAACTTGATGCTTTATATTCTGTTTTTAAACCTAAATGGGGTAAATCAGCTTTCTTAGTAATCTTTTGAAATTTTATATTCCATTTTTAGGCAAAATATTCAGACATTTTCAATCTTTTGCTAAATATTTTGGAATGCTATTAAAAATAGATGATCAACATCTAAAGAAAATTAGTCCCGGGGACTGGGGATTTAGCTCAGTGGCATAAGCACCTGACTTGCAAGCAGGCGGTCGTGAGTTTGATCCCTGGTACCGGTAAAAATGAAAAAGACAAAAAAAAAAAAAAAAAAAAAAACAAAATTAGTCCCAGTGAACAAAACTTAAAAGTTTGTCTACATTTTAGGCAATCTGTTTTCTGCAGAATCTTGAACACAGAAAAATCATTGTAACCCTCATGAATGCTGTTAAGAATCAAGGGCTTCTTGGAAGTAAGCTATGCAACAGAGAGAAGAGCTATTTTAGCAAATACTGTAAACTATGATGAAATATAAATACCTGTCTAGCAGTAATAGGCGCCTATTTTGATTTGACATGAATATTTAATTTTTATGTGATTTATTTATGAATTTTAATTTTATGTGATTTATTTGTGAATTTCCCCTTTGTGTGACTGTCGTATTTGGCTGGGCAATACAATACTGTACTCAATACAATACTCAATGAAAGAAAATATAGCATTACACCAGAGAAATGAGTGATTAGAATGTAATTAATACAATTAAGAAGAAACTCTTTAATATGAAAATTCATAGCAAACAATGTATATAATAATACGCTATTCAAAGCTGCTTGAAGCAAACAATTTATTTTAAAAGCAGCGAATTTAGTATCTTTTTCAGTAACTTTCATTGGGTGACTTAACTTCCCTAAATCCTTGTTCCTGTCTGTAGATTGACAAGGCTTATAGATATTGCCAAGATTTCCTGGGTTTGGCACAATATAATTGAAATGGAACTTTTTCAGTTTCAAAGACGAGCAACAAATTTGCTCCACCAAATTTTTAATATCATATCATGGTGATATCCTGCTTTTAAAAATTACGTTTCTCTGTCTTTAGTTTTATCAAATATAGATTTTGTAGTACAGGTTGGTGGTGCTTCCGCATTCCCAAAGTGGAGTTGTTGAAATTATTAAAGGGATGTTTTGATTTAAGCAATGAAATAAACAGTCTCCTATTTAGAGAAAGTTCAGGAACACTCCCATGTGTCCCCGTGTCCCTCTCATACAGCTCCCCATTTATCAACACCCTCAACCAGAAGAACTCCTTGTCTAAATGATGGTTCTGCATGGACACATTGGAGTGACCCAAAGTCCATGGAACCCGTGACACAACTTCAAGCCTCCTGGCAGACCTCTGTGGATCCAGTTACCTTGATAGGTTCAGAGGGTAAATATTAAGGACTCTTATCTTTCCTTCTTGGGTTTTTCTTGCCTATTATACAGCCAAAAAGGCACAGTTGCAGGTTCTAATCATGGATGCCTGTTTCAGGTCTGCCAACAGAAATGGCAGAGGGTGCTCTTTCTCTCTCCTGACTCCCAGAGAATCATGTCATTTTCCAGTTTTGTCACAGAACTGGTTTTCATTCCTTCTGCCCTTCTCAGCTAAGCATTACTGAGTACCTCCATCCACCTGTGGGAGCCCACTGGGCAGGGTAGGGTGCTGAATGTTTTAGGTACCACGTTCCTGCTGTGTGTGGGGAAAACAGGCAACCTATTATTACTACTATTATTTTAAAATTGTCTATGCATGGGAGAACTGATCCCTCACGTGCACTTTTAGTCTCATCTCATGTACTTTTTAAACAATTCTATGGAATGAAAATTATGATGATTCTATGTTTACAGGTGAGAAGATCAAGGTTCAGCAAACTAACTGAAATAATTTATGAAGGTACTATGTAGCAGAGCTGGAAGGCAGGCTCACCTCCAGGATGCCTGCTCTTTTTTTCAAATCTATTTACTATTTTCAAAACATTCACAAGAGGTGAAAAAATAACACAACAAAACCCTGCTTATTCATCAAATAGATTTAATACTATCAGTCTTTTCTTTATTCTCTGTTTTCTTTCACTTCCTTCCCCTCCTCCTCTCTTTCCTCTCTAACTGAACTGTTTCCAGGTAAACTTTAGGCAGCATATTCTTTCCCCACAAACACGGCAGCCTTTACCTCCTAAGAATAAGGCATCTCCTACACAGCTGTAATCCCATAATCAAACTAAAATGATCATCCAGTTTCCTAGTGTCCATTCAATATCCAGGTAATACAACTCTAAATTTTCTGAACTTTTATGTAAATGTTTTTATGATCATGTTTTCAAACATGAATCAAAGTACACTTTTAACAATTTTTCTTACTTCCATGGCAGTTTTTTTCCACCAGTTTTTAAAAGAGGAGAGACAATAAGTAAACAAATAGTAAAGCAATCCTCAACTTTATTTTTAACTAATAATGTTTCCCTAATGGTAGCAAAGTTATCAGGGCTCAGATTAAAGGCAAAATAGAAGGATGAAGACATTTCACACTTAGAATCCACTGAGTGTGAAAAGTTTACATCTGATGCATTCAGATTTGGCTGCAATTTTATCATGCACATGGATTCTGGGAAAATTTAAGCACTTGTTTTTTTCTGGGAGATCTTTGCCAAAGACACCTAACGATCCAATGGCTTTTACTACTTACAGCAAATCTGGCTAGAAAATAAAAAATTTTGTTGGCTATTTAGACAAAATTCATAGAAATCTTGGCGTTCAACCCTACTTAAAAAGTCCCACATGTATATGAGCTGCTCTGTACTACTAATTTACTATTCTTAGAAAACTAATTTTCTATCTGGACTTTGTTTCACTGATAACATTCATTGAAATTCCAACATCCTGGCCTCAGTAAACCTAGAAATTTTATGAAACAATGAAAGAGGTAACATCAATTCACTTGGTAAAATGTTGCAAAACTGAGGAAAAATCATTTGTTCTATATGCAACACTAGGGTAATATTATGCAATGATAAGAAATTTAGGAAGGTTGACATTTTATGAGTCAAGCGAATTCTAGATGTTGTTCATAGTGCATAATCATAAAACAGTAAAGGTAATAGTTATTTCTACCACTTTTTATCCCATTATGCATCTTTTGATTGGTTCAGTTACATAAGACATCTAGATATTGTGCAAGACAGGACTAAGTCACAGTCTTCTCCAGAAATTCAGTCTACTAAGAGAGACAGTCATATGAATGGTATTGTCATGGTTTATGTCAGTGGCCCCCAGACCTCATGCGTTTGCATTGTGTGTTTGTGATTGGTTCATTGTCTAGCGCTTAGATTGATGGTGTCAGGGCTACACCTGCCTAGGGGTGGAGCCAGCATACAATGTAATGTCAGGAAAAAGGTGTGTCTTTCCTTTTTGCCAGTTTCCACCTTGCAGCCACCATGAACTGCAGCCTTGCCATGCCACCCTGCCTTGGAGCCAACTGAGTATGGACTAAAACCTCCAAAAACTGTAATAAAAACCTTTCCTTTCCCAACTTTGGGCATTATGTATTTTGTCTCAGCGAGGGGAAAAAGTAACTAAGACAGGTACACAATAGAATAATGTGCCCAGGAGCAGATGAAGGCCACCTTAATCACCCTGCCAAGGATGGAAGTTGAGCTCTCGTGAAGACAAGAACCCCAGAGCTATGGCAAGAAGCAGACTCAGGCTCACAACCACGACCTGAGAAAGCTTGAAAATTGAGTGTGCGATATGTATGTTCTATCTTTAAAGAACAAGAAACACAGATGACAACATAACCCTGATGTGGGCTAGAAGAACTGAGGTTGCTTCATGGTAACAATATAAATAACAGAAAAGAAAAAAGCATACACATACAGATATACATAGATATAGATACAGAGATAAATTCATGGAGATTTAAAAAATTTCCCACTGAAGGTATGCTTGAAGACCAAATTTCAAAACACAAGAGGAAAGAGACACCAGGACAGATGATGAAATCCAGTTAAGAGACTCCATTTCATACAGAATAGAAATAGTAAAGAAATCCATAAATAGATTTAAAACAATTATGCTTAGTATTTTCAAGGGAAAAAGCACTTCAAAAATTATGAAATGAAACCAGGAAGGAATGGAACAACAAAAAGAGGATTTGAAAATTTAGAAATCACACAAAGGAACAACATAGTTATTAAAATAGCATAACCTCAGTGACTAGCCATTGAGAACATTTGTATATTAAAAGATAAGCTGAGGGCTTAAGAAAATGCAGAACAGGGAAACCAAGATAAATACCATTGAAGGAGAAATTGAAACATGGACAATGGATGAATGATGTCTGATATGCAGCTCATAAAATTTTTAGAGAACAACAAAGATAAAAAGGAGAAAGAATATTTTAAAAGATAGCAGCTGAGAATTGTTCACAGCTGAATCTGCTGAGTAAAAGTGAATTAGGAGGAAAAAAGATCAATAAAAATATGAAGAAAGTACTATTTTTCAAAGAACGAGGGAAATAACTGTCCTCCTAGAGTCCTATACTCAACTAAACACCTTCCAAGTGAGAATAATTCAGTCTAACACATTCAGAGTCAGGAAGCCTTTACATCCATGGACCCTCACTGAGAGACCTATCAATGAATGAACTTTAGGAAGAGACAGACGACACCCCAAGGAAAGAGTAGGCTGCAGAAAGCTAGCACAAACGGAAACTGTACAAGGGTGCTGGTACAGTTAGTGCATATTTACATTTAAAGGCACCTTCAATTAAAAAGGGGTTACAGCAGCAAGGAAGGGTGCAGATGCCCCTTTCTGTTTTCTAGGAGGATGGAGATGCTACGTAACTTCCTACTGTTGGGATGTTACCGTTTGACTTATATGTGAAAATTGTAAGTAATCACTGAAAACAATATTTTCTATAGTTTCCCGACTAATGCAGCATGAAGAAGCAGGATAAAGAAATAGGTATCACTCACTCCAGGTAGGAGGGAAGTATTTTGACAGGCAATAGACAATGAACTTCTTTTTATTCTTTTTAAACACATTTCGAAGAGTTTTTCTGAGCTCCAGTGTACATTCCACGTAATCATCCAAAGTGTACGATTTAATGTGTTTAGTATATTCAAAGACATATGCAATGCATTTTAAAACATTTGTTTCACCTCAGAAGTAAATCTCATACCCTGCAGATGCCACCCCCTCACACATACACATACTCAAGCACTTTTCTACTTTCTGTCTGTCTCGATTTCCTTCTGTATTCTGCATAACTCACATGAGCAGAATCATGATCTCTGTGACTGGTTTCTCTCACTTAACAATGTTTTCAAGGTTCATCTATGTGGTAGCATGTGTATTTCATTCCTTCCTGTGGCTGAATGGCGTGCCATTATTTAGATACATTGTGTTTGGTTTGTACATCCACTTATTCCAACTTTTGGTTAAATGAATAAAGTACCACACATATTCACGTGTGTATTTCTTTTGCAGATAGATGTTTTCATTTCTCTTAGTGGGGTGTAACTTCTGCATCACATGGTAACTTTGTGCTTAATCATTTGAGAAACCACCAGACTGTCTTTCAAGTCTTCTGCACCGTTTTACATGCTGATTTGCAGAGTTCAGGGGTTCTGATTTCTCCACATTCTTGCCAGGACCTTGCTATCTTGACTTTTTGATTCTAGTCATCCTAGTGGATGTGAAGTATCTCACTGTGCAGATGGTAAACTTCTGATTTGCTGACAAAGCCCTAATTCTTGACTCGTGTTGGTTACAGAGATGCTTCATAACTAAGTTATGCATTTAGGTTGCATCTACTTTTCAGAATATGTTACAGTTAGAAAGGATTTTTAAAAGGTAAAATATATTTCAAAATATAAAGCAGTAAAAGTGACAAAAGATGGGGAAAAAGTCTCTTGCCCTATAGAGGAAAACCAGAGTCCCACCTCTTCCTGGTCACATTCTTTGGTTTGTGGCCATATTAGTTTTATCTCTGCCTCTAGGTGATCCAAGATAATCTCATCTTTAGATATTTAACCACATCTCTAGAGCCCCTTTTCTAAATAAGATAATGTTTACAGGTACCAGGGATTAGAGAATAAATATTTTGGGAGCACTATTTTCCAACATCTTATAATGACCAATGATTATCTTGGTTTTAGCCCTAAAAACTTTACACACCAGGAAAACCCTCCGTCCCCAACAAACTTGGACTTGTTTGTTTGTTCCTCAAACTTCCATGCACTAGAAACAGGAGGGTGACGGATGACTCAATTACTTACCCTTTGAGTTTTATGCCTGGAAAGTCCTGTCCCTCAGTTCCAGGCTAACTCTGTCTCTGTTTCAGAGCACCAGCTGGGGAAGGTTGTCCTTTTTAAACTCTTTCCCATAGCAGAGACTACTTCCAAATTTTTAGATTCAGGCCTTAGGCAAAATGATGCTGGGGAAATATCAGAAGCAACTTACAAAGTAGATTGCTATTAACCGCCAGTATTAAACTTGAAAACAAGGTTAATGTCCCAAGGAAGACAAAAACAAAGGCAAAATATTTAATAGGATGATTTTTAATAAATAGTAATCAGAGGTTTTAAAATTTCCCTAAGGAGAGAGAAAAAAAGAATTTCTGTATGTGTACCTGGGACAAATGTATTGCCTATTTCTCCATGTGGGCTCTGGCCCACCAGAACCATGAGCAGCTCTGAGTACTTGTTAAAAGTGCTAGTTTCTGGGCCGTACCATCAACATCATGATGCATGAATCTCAAGGATAGTTTTTGCACATCTATATGGAATGACCCTCAATGCTTTGCCACCTGTGTATAATCTCTTCCCTTTGGGTATGGGCAGACCTGAGATTTGCTTCTAACCAATAGAATAGAAGAAAGGGACGGATGAGCTGTCATTCCCATGATTACACTATATCAGCTGGATTCTGCTTCAGCAGATGGGAGGGAGCAGACTCTTGGGGAGAAGCCCTATGATAGGATTGCATGGCCAGGAGCCTAGCACAGCTTCTCTAGAATGGCACGTGGGAAGGGCTGTATGTGGTCAGGTACAATGACAAGCAGAAACACCAGAATGACCCCCTAGGATGTGGAGACACATTTATTTATTAATTTGATGAGTACTGATCAGGATCACAGGATATTCCCAGAATGTCAGGCTCTGATCTCTGGTGGTCTAGGGCTTATATAGGATAAGCAAGCAGGAAGCACAGAGGTAGAATGGCTTGTCAGTTAGGGATTGATTCTTACAATATGACCAGCTATGCATCACAGTGATCAGTCGTTTTTAAGAAACAAAAGTAACAAGAAATCTGGAACTATTACCTGGGTAACTAATGAACTGAAGTATACTGGCTGGGGTGGGGTATCTTCTGCTAAAGTGGTACCAGTTATTGCAAATTATTTTCATTATAATCCATTTCATGCATGTCAAATTGTGAAGAATAGTGTTTTTCATTTAAATGGAATCTACTATGATAGTTAGATTAATTTATCTAGTCATTCAACAAACAAAATTCTAAAACTTATAAGTACATAAAATAGATGATCCCAATAGTCAATAATGAGGTTGCAAGGGAGAAAACCAAGGACAGTGGTACAAAGTGATAACCCAATCTAAGCATCTTGAGTTTTGTTTCTAAGGTAGAGTTCCATTCAGAATTACGTATTTGTTATATGATGATTTGCTTAATGCCTGATTTCACTATTCCAAAAGTCTCAGGGGATCAGGGGATAGGGCACATTTTTTCAACAGAACATCTCAATCTCGGGCAGTATTTGGTACACACGTACTTGAATATCTGTTGAATGAACAAATGTATCAAACAGGAAGCAGCACCAAAGCCAAGGGAAAACATGTCACAATAAACTAACACATTTATTAAAGGTAGAGTGAAAATTTGACACCACATTTCCTGGCTGCCCCTAAAAATTTAGAGCTCTGATCAATAAAACATATCAAGATCTATAACGTGAAAAAGGAAATTGCTCAGTTGAATAACCATTCCTGTTATTGAGTACCAATGACAATTTCCCCAAGTGATCTGTAAAGAGGATGCCGCCTCGTGCATGTCCTAACATGTGCAGTTTTTCCTTTGACAGTTTTGGATGGTTCTTCAGAGAAGGCTGTCACAGTAGATGACCAGTTATGTGCCATTCTGCTTTGATCCAAAGTTAATTTTAGAACAGCTCAAAGAGCAACTCCCCAGGGCAATGACTCTCAGCTCATGTATCAAATAGTGCTTGTGTGTTAAAGAGCATACAGAGATCTGTTGTGAAATCATGCTCAGTATCTAAAAGATATATTTGTTATAGCACCTGCACACCAAGCTGAGTGGATCAAGAACACTGTGTCTACTGATTTGTAAGACCAGACAAAGGAGCCAGTAGCTACCGTAGCCAGCTCAGGAGGTTGAATTATGCTCATCCCTTTTTAAATTCATGTTCAGGGACCTTGTAGTGGTAGCATCAAATTCTCCTTGCTAGGGGTATTTATACTATGCAAATCAGAAAACAATGCAAAAAAGGTTTTATGTTTTCTTCAAAGAGCTAGCTGATTTACCAGCTACTACTGACTATTACTTGAAAGGAAGCTGGGCTGACTGAAGACTACATGAGAAATATGTCTCTGGAACCCAGTTCTCTCTGGGGGACTCATGATAGTCCTTTGAAGACTGCGTTTCAAGAGAGGCATGATGCTACCATTATGTGTGGTAACAACATACTCCTCTAGACACTGCAAGATGACCTCCAATGTGGAGGTGACGGTGTTGTAATTGTTCCTGACGTTTAGTGTCATGGTGAGTTTTCTAATTCTTCTGAAGGCTGCCAGAATTTCTGTGTGGAGTCTCACCGCTGTGCTGGACTAGAGAAAAATGAGGGAAGAAGTGGGGGGTGAACAATTTAAAAGCAATGAACAATCACTAAGTGAATACTGCCCAACAATAACAAGCCCGAGGCGGCTGACACTAATCTATATCCTTCATTTGGCTTCTTTTCCTGCGGTGGCCGTGAGAGTGAGAATGTTCTTGTCCTGAGGTGTGATTTGTGTGGAGGGAACTATATATTTCTCAAGCAACATGGCCTGTCGGTGTAAGCCAACTACTTCATCTGGTGTCAACCACAGAATCGCCATCTGCTCCAGGATTGGAAGAAAACCTAACTGTTGGCCTTAATGAAGGCTAGAAAACAGCATGCCTTATGGCTAATTTCAGAGATCTTTCAAAGGGATTTTCTCTTGATACAATTTTCTTAATCTCACATAAAATGGGATTCTGGTCTATAGAAAGCAGAATGAGAATATCAAATAGAATGTTAACTTCTGTCCAAGAAACAGCCATTGTTCCTGAACGTGTTCAGATGACTCAGAGGAAACCCAGATGACAATAGAATCCTTCCAACACATTCTTGTGAAAGCTGAGAAAGATATGTATTAGATGGAAGTCAGTCCCATTACCACACAGCAGCGAACAGGCAGAATAATTCTCTTAGGTAATCAAAACTGAAATGGCTATGGTGCAAGGTCACCACCACTGCCTGGATCACCACCAAAACACCAGTGTTTCATTATGTAACTGTCAGTGTAAATGTCAAAACACCTTGTCTTAGGAAGCTAGGGCAACTTCATTTATCTCCCTGATAGCTTTCCACAGGAAGATGCCGTATGCAGACAGCATCCTGACAGTATGCTACATTTGCCATCATATATGCATTATACTGGTCTAAACTGAACTTCAAAACACAGTCATCAAATAGCTTTATATACAAGAGAAGATTTAGTATCAATGAAGAGAAAAAGTGCTAGCAATAGCCCTTTCAGTCTAGGGAAGAGGAGACCCCAGGACAGTAGAGAATTATTTATGTTCTAATTTCTTACCTTTCACATCTTTTCCTGTTTTTCTGCTTGGCTGGCACTATTTAACAGAGAGTAAATGAACAAAATCATGTGCCCAAAATGATCCTTCACTGCCAATTAATTACAACGATCTTAATGACTCCTCTAGATGTAGATCACTGCTTATAAATTTTAGTTACAGATTCTCTGACTGATTATTATGTATAAGCCACTAGAGGCTTCTTGAGGGACAATAGCAATCTAAAAATCTCATTTAACTTAGAAATACACCTGGCCAAGCCAACGCACGAACTTTGTGGGGTGGAGTTACCTGCCTGCTGTGATTGTCTGGGTTTGTTAGGCAATAGTCATTCCATACAGAGGAATCTCCTGGCTCACTCAGCAACAGGACGTCCTCTCTTTCTCTGAGAAGAGAAAGAGCTGTCTCAGAGTGGAGCATCCAGGTCATGACAGCTCCTGCAGGTATGCAAGACACTACCACCAATGTTCCAGAGAGAGCAAAGCAGCAGACTTCCATGACTAGAGAACTAACCAGTGGAGGATGTTGGAAGTGGGACAAAAATCTCAGTGGTAGCAGGGTGCAGTTGATACATAGCTGTAATCCCAGTATTCTGGGCATCTGAGGTAGGAGAATTGAAGTTTGAACCCAGCCTGGGCAAGCTAATGAATTAGCAAGACCTTGTTTCAAAAAAAGAAAATTAAAATCACCTTGGTATCAATAGTTATTTTATTAACTAATATTATTTCCAAGTAGTAATAGGAATAGAAAATATTTATTGCAGTGGCTTTCGAGTTTGCTGACCATAACTCACAATGAAAAATACACTTTGCATTATAAATTGAGATGTACAAATATAAATATGAATACATGTAAACACATCAAAGTTTCCTGAATTAATATTCTTGTTTTTCTATTCTGTTCTGTTTGTACAGAATTGACTCATCAATTTCATTACTCACTAATGAACCATGACCCACAGTCCTGAAAACACAGATTTATATTGCAACTGTAATGGGGTGAATAGCAGTGACCAAGGAGCGGGCACCTTGGTTGAAAGTCCTCTAGAAGCAGAATGTCCATAATGGAATTCGACTTGCTGCATAAAGGCAAGTTTCCTCCCTTAACTGTGCTCAGTACCCTCGTCTATAAAGGAGAATTAATAATATACCATGGAGGTTTATAAAGATTAAATGAAATACAGTTATCTTTCAGTGCCTATAGGAAATCAGTTCTGAGACCTTATTTGAATACCAAAATCTGTGAACACTCAAGTCCCTTTATATAAAATAATATAGTATTTGATATCACCTATCCACCTCCACTGTACTTTAAATCATCTCTATGTTGTGGGCAGTATCCACTGCAATGTGAGTATTATGCAAATAATTCTTATACTCTGCTGTTCACAAAATGGCAAGAAAAAAAGTCTGCCTGTGTTTAATACAGGCATAATTCTTTTAAATATATTTTCCATATTCAGCTGTTTGAATACATGAATACAAAAGCTGTGAATACAGAGGTCTGATTGTAATACACAGAAAGCTTCTAGGATAGTTCCCTGCACATGGCAAACATTCCATAAATGTTAGCCCTTTTATCAGCTACCCATGGCCACAATAGTGCTGCATAAGTCACCCCAAAATGCCAAAGCTAGCATCATTAAACACTTATTTGCTTGATGTGTTTGTGAGATTCCCCTGCCTGTTGCAGATAGGTTCTGCTCCACGGGTCTCATTTTCCAACAGATCAGCTCAGGCATAGCCTTCTCATGATGGTGGAAGACAGAGTCAGAGCAAGTGGTTTCCCAAGTATCATGCCTGCCAGCCTCCTGATATTCAAGAGAAATGACAAGTCAGAGTGCGAGGTCAGTCCAGGGTTCTGTGGTAGCAGACACAGACACAGACACAAGGAGGGGCAGTAACCATTTAGTTACTGGTTAGAGCTCTGATGATCCTGGAGCCTCTGTCTGTGCTAGATGTTTTGCCTAAGTCAGGATAGATCTTGATAATCATCCTGTAGTATGATAATAAAAATTCTTGATTGCAAATAACAGAGATACCAGACAAGAATTTCAAGCAAAAATTCATTTAACTGGGAAGGCTTGCTTAACATGTCTAAGTTACGGCACAGCTAAGAACAGGGTCCCCAGTTGATCTTTCTGTCTCTACCTTTTAACTCTGTTGTCCTCTGTGTGTGCCATCCATTCTGGAGACAGCTATTCCCACAATTCCCTCATAGCTTCAGTTAGGTGAATAACCATCCTGCAGTGATAGAGAGGTTTCCAGGGATATACTAGAACCAAGAAAATAACAGAAAAATGTGAATGAGTTGGTCATCCCATTTGCATTCCCAGAAAAAGAAAAGGCATTTCCCCCATGGATTCAGGAGAAAAGTCTCTTGGCAGACTTTCATGAGCCTGGCCTGGATTGTGTATCTATCTATTCCTGAACAAATGATGGTCAGGAAGATGAGACCCCTGACCGAGATCAAGTCAGCTTCTGACCCACATGGATTCATTTGTCTTGAATCCTACAAAATGTTGTGTAAAAGATGCCCCAAGGGAAGGATTTTGGATATACAAACCATGTGAATCTCCCGAGTAACATTATTTCCATTTTATAGATCAAGACAAAGAATCTCAAGGAATAAGATTCCTGAGGGGTGGAATGATTTGCCAAAGCAACACATAGCAAAGTCGCCAGGAGCTGAGGTTTGAAGCATAATCCTTCTGGCTTTAAAATCTGAACTCTTTCCATTGCTCAGGGCTGCTTGCCTACAGCAACAACTTTCTGACAGCCCAATACAGCACATTAGAAATCTAAGCTATACTTACTAAAATGTGAAAAACTATACATACCCTGCTTCTCAAAGCACTGATGGGAAAGAGAAATAAAGACCACTGGAAGGAAATTTCTCCTGAAGAATTCTTGTTAAAATAGAAACAATTCATTGCACAATTTAGGAATTCTTTTTTCACTGAAAGTAAATAATTGACTGACCCCTAATGATGTTTTAAGATGTTTTCCTATGTGGGCAAGGGTCTGGAAAAAACTTTCCCTCCCCTGACCACACCCAAGCTGACAGGAAGAGGAGACCAAGAAGAATTGTAATTGGATGTGTTTGAGGGTCCCTCACATTCCCCCTGCACCTGGAATACTTTAGAAACCTCCCTCCCTATCTTTCCTACTCTTCCAGAGTAGTCACTAAGCCACAGTCAATCCCTCTTGGGCCCTTTGAGTAATTCTACATGGCCTATTTGGGGCCATGAGCGAAAGTTCTGGTGCTTACGCTAAGAGAGACTTGAACTCTCCATGTCATAGCAAACAGCTATCTTCAGTGTTTTCACCTGAAATGACTTCCCTGGGCTTTCTGAGGATGAGCACCAGTCGAAGCTAGGAGCTGTATGTGGAAGCACCCCATGGTCCATCCTAGAAATGCTCTGTTTGCCACAGTAAAAATGGTCTTGGCTTCCCAAAAGAACTAGATAAAAAAGGCAAATGACCTGCATTTCCCCTATGAGTTCTGAAACTGTAGCAGAAAATGTCCCCTGCCCTAGCCCATCTGTTGATTGCCCAGAAAATAGTTCCTGTCACTATTAACTCCTAGAAATGACTGGTCACTGCGATGCATGCCTAGCTGGTAATTATGATGCGTGCTGTAGGAACAGATCAAAGACAGCCAAGTACTCTGCCTCTGTTTCTCCCCTTTGCAATTTGATAAAACTTTCCTCCCAGAGCCTCCGAGGCCTGACAGTTTTGGGAATGACCCTGGTCAGTGCCTGTTGATGTAAATTAAACCTGCCTCCAAATTGTGAGTGTCCTTTCAGTGTTTCTGCTTGCTATTGCGAAACCACTCCAGCTCTGCCCAACAATGAGTTACAAACAGCAGCTGGATTTACTGACCAGAAGACAGAGAAGTCCTGAACTGGGTGGAAAGACCAGGTCTGTTCTTTTCAGTTGCTGTCACACTTGAGGCAAGCCATTCTGCTGGAAAGAAAAGTGAGAAATATAAAAGATGTAAGTTAAATCTTACATTTCTAAAAATTATTATAGTGAGAGACACATTGCCACTAATCCTTCTCAAAACACCCCCTTACTTCAAATTTACTTATCCCATTTTTCTTGCCCCTTTCTGAAGCCGCTCTGAGAGCCTTCTTTCACGTCTTTATGAGGTGTGATTATACATCTGGGGAATGTTACTGCCCCGTGCAGCCAGCAGGCTCACACAAACATTACAATATCCTCAGCCACTTTGTTGACAGGTCTGGTACCATCTGACTTCTGAACATTCCCTAAAGGCAAAATGACCATAAAACATAAACTGTTTGAAACAATTTAGAACATTGAGGCAGCGATGGCAGTGCAACTAAGACATTCAGGAAAGAGGACTTTCAGAGTGCTTAGAAAGTAGCAAAAATGATGGGTAAGTGTTTATTTGAATGAGGAGGATTAATTGCAATGTGCTCTTTACTGTAACAATTTTTAAAAATTTAAACATTTATCATAGTTTTTATCACACCTCATAAAAGCCTGTTGCTTGAGGGTTTGTCTACATACAAGAGCAGAAGGGCAAGGCAGGACAAATAATCATAGATGCCATGTTAAAAATAATACAACAAAATGCTTAAAACATTCCACTCCCATGTTTTAATTGCTTTTGTATAGTAAACAACCAGTCTTTAGTTATTTAAGGCATTGAAAAAACCATAAAGAGTTGGTGAGCCAACGAAAATGTCCCTTAACGTGGGAGTTCTACAAAATGATACAGATCCAAAAGAAAGAGAAAATGATCTATTGAAGACCAGCATGATGCCAAACGTATAACACATAGGATATAACTGAACCTTTCCAAAGTCCCTGTCAGGTTAAGTCTATCTCCTTTTATACTGAGGAACTAGGCTCATCCGTTTAAGAATCCAGTGGAAGGGCACACATCTGGTAATTAGGGAACCAGTGTTGGAATCTATACCAGCTTGACTGCAAAAAGGTGACCTTTCCTCAAAGCATGCCACCTTCTAGCCACAAATAAATAAATAAATAAATAAAAATTTGGGAAAAACTTAACAGACAATACAGCTAAAGAGTCAAGATTCAAAAATATTATTATCTTTCCTGCTGTTTATTATATGTCTGTCCCTATGATAGCCAAATAGTGGGACATAGATAAGCACAGCTGGCTCAACTGAGCATTCTGGAAACATTTTTGTGCATGTTCAGGTTTCAGCAAGACTACTGCAAAGGTGAAATAACACATGCTGTATAACTACTATGGTGTGGGAGGTAGAGACTTCATAAACCACGTCACCAGCTGGGAAACTAGTATTCTCTTCCAACATAATTGAGTTGGCCAGTCGGAATCACAGCTATCAAATATGGGTTGCTATTTTATCTTTGCCAAACCTACAACAAGGATCCAAAATATTAATTAGAATGTAGAAACCAGCCACCGCATACGGCACAAGTGGCATGAAGACTACCCTGGGTATTCCTTCTGTTTGTAACGCACAGCAGTGAGATATGTCACAACAGAAGCATACGAGCTGTCAGAGTTTAAGAGCTAATGCTAATTCATCCAGCAGCGTGTCTGCTAGAGGGTATAATGGGTCTCAAGTAAACATAAGTCATATTCTCATTAGAGAGCACAGCAAAAGATAGTTTGTACCTATGAAGGTAATTGACTGTGTACATGCAATTTCCTGCAGAGCTTCTGCCAAATGTGTGCAGTCTTGGAACAGAAAGCTATTGTGGCCATTTAGATGCATTTTGGGTTAGTCAATTCCTTGCTATTTCTTTAGCTTGGAGCTTTATTACTCACCATTAGTGAACTACAATATGACCTTCAAACTTACCTAAGACCAGGGATATCATATATATATACTGGGATATCATATCATATATATATATACATACATATGCAAAGCTTTAGCATTTTTAGTCTTAGCCTATATAGAACCAGAAAAAATTTTATAATTTTATAAAACTGAAAAAATTTTATAAATTTTGGTTTCTCTTGGACCTGACATAATATACAATGAAGGTAGGCTTCTAATAAACGTGTACTGAATGAACAGGACATTTGTAGCATTTGGTTTATGAAAGTTCCTTCAGTAACTGTTACTTACTTCTGCTTCAATTGTAAAATTTTTCACTGAATAGTTCCCTCTATGTGACTTGTAAAATACTTATGCTTTTAATATTTCTTATATGACTCTGAAAGATATCTGGTGTTTCATTTAGATCTGAAGGCAAAAGCAACCTAAACTATGACCAGCACACACACCACCCCTCCTCTCTGTATCTGTGGCAGACATCTCCAATCAACACAGATTTATCTCTAGCCTCTAGATTCTTCACAATCTGGGCGTCCTGGAAACTATTACCAGTTGACTAGGATTTGCCCAAAAGAGAAAGCTATTTATTCTCTCCCCATACGATGGTACTGCTCAGCCATAAAGAAGGATAAACTTGAGACATTTATAGCTGAATGGATCAATCTTGAGACTATGCTCTTAAGTGAAATAAATTTGACACGTATGTATAAATATCACATTGTCTGGTGTGAGAAACTGAAAGTGTAAATAAGAACCAAAATGCATAAGAGATATTGTGAAACGGGAAATAATTGTTCAAAGGGAAAGGGGGATGGGAGGAGACTGGAAGGGAAAAGGAAAAATGAGGAAAAAAGGATAAAATGGAAAACAAATCTTTGTGAGTAAGGAGGGAAGAAGCATTGAAGAGAGAGAAGGGGGGTGGGGAAGAAAGAGGAGCTAAGATACATTATGTACAGATACAAATTCCTTATGATGAATGTGGTCATTGTACAAATCTAAATTGTACCAATAAACTTGGTTGTTAAAAAGCTAGGATTTTCCTTTGACTAGATCTAGTACAAGTTATCAACATGCATATAATATCAAATGGCAAATTAAGATTTCTGTAAACTAATTTTATTGGCAATATAGTTCTATCACAATAGATATTTTAGTATTACTATTTCCTTTCATGAACATAGTAAGGTTGGAAGAACTCTTGACTTTATTCTATCTCCTGTTGTAGCCTGCATCCAAGTGACTTTGGAGGCTTACTATACTTATATTGCTGGTTTCTGTAGTAAATGGGGCATTTTATGTGCTAATTTTTTTAATGTAACACTTTGGCTCCTACTGTTTCCAATTGTAAAGTCTACTTTAACTCAAACAGGAAATGACAAATGACATTAGACTAGTTTTAGAATTTTTAAGCTGGAAGGGGGCTTTGGGGTAAGCTAGTTGAGTAATTCTGCAGCTTCTAAGTTTAGGAATTTTCCAAGAAGGGAAACAAGATCCCTGACAGGGGGGTGAGCACTTCCCAAGGACTTGGTAATCAAATCCATTGGGAAAGATGTCTTATCTTCTTCTGGGATTGCAACGCTAGCATTAAACCTGGAATTGCTGAGAGGCGTCTCTCTTAGCTGTAGCATAACCTGAAATGCCAAGAAGAGATTCATGCTGATACTGCCCATGTCCTTGAAGGTGACATTCTGAAAAACTTAGAGGCCTCCAGGACCCAGGGAGGTGGGATTCCTTCCCATAGCATCTCCTTAAGGAGTCCAGGGTTACCATGGCAACACAAGAAGGGTCCACAGACTAGGAAAGGAAAAGGGAGAAGACTCAGCATTTCTGTAGGAGGCAGTGGTGGGCAGGGCTGGGCATCCAGGCCATAGCTCCTTACCCAGTATGGAGTGAGGAGTTGATCTTCTCACTGGCAGCACTCAATTTAAGTCTTCACAACCCTAAGATGTCAGGGTACTTTTGAAAGAATTAAGTCCACCCTCTTTGCTAGGCTCTTGGGAGCAGGGAATCTAAACTGATTTGCCTATTTTGGAAAACAATCTTAAAAAACCCTCCTCCCTTTAACTCCCCTCTGGGATTAACCTTCTCAATAGAATAGATAAGAGAAAAACAAGCTCATGCAGACACATGTTCCTCACATAATTACTCATCATAGCTGGTAGCCAGCACCGAACTGAAGTCCACAGGAGGGGCTGCTGACTAGAACACACTGTAGCCAGATGACAGCCCCTCAGACAGGTCCCTGATGCAGGGCTGACCACGCGCTGTAAGTGCAGAACACACATTGACTGTGCACTTTGATCCCAATGCTTCTGTGGCTTTAAAATCAACAAAGAATCCAAAAAGGAATTATATCAGATGACTGAGGAAAATGCAGGCTTCAGGATCCTTGCTGG
The DNA here is from genome assembly GCF_034190915.1 of Cavia porcellus. Classification (NCBI taxonomy): domain Eukaryota; kingdom Metazoa; phylum Chordata; class Mammalia; order Rodentia; family Caviidae; genus Cavia; species Cavia porcellus. Next base: position 52,572,531 of record NW_026947496.1, read on the forward strand.
CATAACCATGAGAGCTTTCCTTCCCCATTATTAGCTCCACTGTGCTTTCCTCCCTTCTGCAGAGGTCTGCACAGGCATCCAGGGTAAGCCTTTGGCCCTGCTCTGTGCCCAGCTTCCGACAGTGCCTGGTCCATGGCAGGTACACAATCATTACGTTTGGAATTAAAGAGTGAGTCACCCAGTAAACCCATAGAATCCTTCATTGTTGATAAATAAATGAAGAATGAAAATAATCCTTACACAAAGCTCCCAAGGGGAACCATTGAAGGCCTTACTGCATGGACGAATGGCAGTGGTGGGCAATGTGGAACACAGTACGTTCCCATCCAGCCTCCGTGGGCCACTCCATTTGTAGACACCTTCCTCCAGCACAGACCTGAGGTGCTGAGGAAAGGGAGTCACCCTAAGAGCTCCCCAGCCCTGCTTTGGACCTCTTCTCAGGCTTGGCTTATCTCCTGCTGCAGAGAGTCTCAGGGAGGTGACCACAGAGTTCTCTGCTTGTCAACTTGCCCCTGCAAGAGCTCTCAGATGGTACTTTCTGAGATACAGACCCACCTGGGCCCTTCTGCAATAAACTGTTCCACGGTGCCCTCTGCCCTTGGGACAGAGGCAATGCCGTCTCCTTAGTGTCCTGCACATTCTCCTCCCCAGGCCTTTGTAGAGGCTGCCCTGCTGTCCCTGCCCCTCTTCACTGTGGCCACAGCACAGGGCTCAGCTTTCCTGCCACCTCTCTCACCTGGCGACACACCACTCACTCCTCCATCCCTGCTTTTCCTGATGAGCCTCGCACGGAGGGGGAATGATCAGTTTGGGCATCCATCTCCCTGACCAGGCCACAGGGTCCCGAAGGACACAATGTGTTTCCTTGTGTCGCTATTCCAGCATCTCAATCTTTACCAAAAAGGGACAAAAGAAATTCCAAGTACCCTGATAGTACGCAAAAGCTCCTAAGTTCAACCATACATCTGCTGAGGAATCTGTAGAGAAACTTGGGCTCTTATATCTGCCGGAGATGGCTAAATAGTGCAGTTGCTGTGGAACAGAAGGTGGCCTTGTCTCCTAGAATCACAGATATAGTCACTATTTGTACAAATCAGTATCCTGATTAGACTGGATACTGAAGATGTATTTCTGTGTCAACTAGAGGCCCTGAGCCACTGCCTGCGGCAGTGTTAACAGCCAGAGTGAGGACACAGCCAGAATGTCCATCACGGGGTTTGCATGAAATAAAAGGTGGTCATTCTGTGCAGGCCCAAAAGAAGCAAGGGTAGACAGAAACTATATATACTCTCTGTTCTGCCAAGGAGGGAGAACTTAAGAATTTCATCATTCTTGCCAAGTACTATAAAAAGAACACTGAAAAAGTAAGATGAAAACTAAGCAAAACAGATACCCACAGGGGATGAGGGAGACCAGAGGGGACAGGGACAGAAGTGCAAATTTTGAGTGTCCTTTTAACCTAGGTTTGACTTTGAGTCACATAAATAAGTTGCATATTTGGAAAGTAAAATTAAGTCACAAACATGAGGACAAGGCCTGCAGCCTGATGGGCAGATTGCCATCCCAGTGTGACCCACTGTACACTCCCTGGATGGACTAAATGATTCCTTAACCCCACAGCGCTCAATGTTGGTTGCACATTTGTCGCCTAACAGAGCTGTGCGGATCACTTGGCAGGAGCTGCAGGTCAGCACCAAGCAAAGGAGGGTGCTAGGACTGACCAGCAATGACTGCTGTGGGCACAGTGAGGCACCAGGCAGGCACCATGCCTGCAAATGATGCCCTGGGCAGAAATGCAAATGCACTGTCCCTGCTACAGGCACAGCTGCTCACTGCTCTGTGGATATTGGCAGTTTTTACTTCAACATCCCTGATGACCTGAACACATGTCTGATCCTTGCATTCTCCTTTGAGCCAATAGAACAATGAAAGCTTTCAGATTTCTTCACTTTTTTAAAAATTTTATTTAAAGAAAGACTAAACAAAACAAAATAGGTAGAAATAATATATATGTTCGGAGAAAAAAATAAACAATAAGAAATCACTAGTTGATGTTTACATATTGTCGTTTTACAAATAGTTGATCAAGATACAAAAATGGAACATATTAAGTGGGAATTCAAACAGCAAGACTGCAAACAGCTCTGTTCAACTGTCTCACAAAAACTTAATAACATGGTTGTCAATCCTATACACTTAAACATACATGCAGTTACTCATATCTTCATTGATGTTTAGATTAAACAAATTAAAGCAGGTTAAAATCATTCTGAACAAAGAATAATAGTATTGCTGGATTTCACATCATAACACTCTGGGATCAGCACTGGGTACTGTAGTGTCTTTTTTTAAAATTTAATTTAAAGAAAGATTAAACAAAACAGAAAATGGGTAGAAATAATACATAATTTCAAAGAAAAAAATAAACAGTAAGAAATCACTAGTTGATGATTACAGATTGTCTTCTTACAAATAGTTATTCAAGATACTACCGTGGAGCACATAAAGTGGGGGTTCAAATAGTGAGATTGCAACCAGTTCTGTTCAACTATCCAACAAAAACTTAGAAATATGGTTATCAGTCCTATACACTTAAACATACATGCAGTTATCCATATCTTCAATTATGTTGGGATTGAATAAACCCAAGCAGACTAATATCACTTTGAACAAAGAATAATATTGCTGGGTTTCACATTATGACACTCCAGGATCAGCACTGGGTATTTTAGTGTCTCTTCTTCTTCAAAGTATCTGTTCATTTCATCATATGTCGTAAGATCACTTCTCATAAACTGTTTATAAATTCTACACATGCATGAGTCTTAACATATATTTATATCCTTTATTAGAGGGAGAAACAAAGCAAAGCAAGGCAAAACAAAACATATTCCTATAAACACATGAAATGAAATAAACATGTAAGACCATTGTACAAAGAGTTCTACCATGGTTCCTGTGTTGTCTCTTGTTATCTCCAATAGAATTGGCTATATCATCAGATATAGTATAATTGAATATATCAGTACATAACAGTATTGATAAAAACACAACTTTGTGTATAGTATAGAACTTCAAAAACCAGCAGTTATCAAACCAGAATGTGTATCGTAGAATCTTGTCATCTTCAGTGTAGTTGCCTATATATACTCTCAGACTTGATACTATCAGTCATATCAGTTTTGAATCAAATCTTCTCTGCCTCATTTCTGTTATGCTCTTTTTTTTGCCATCAGTTGTCTGCTTATCCTTTTCATTCTGTATTCTGCTCCATTCTTTGAGGCCTCTCTGCCACTGTTCCTGGGATCCTAGTATTTTTCTCTTTGTCTAGAACGTCCTGCAGTATACTCTGTAGAGTTGGATTGGTGGTTGCAAATTTCCCAGGTTCCTCTTTGTCTTGGAAGCATCTTGTTTCTCCATTAATTTCTAGAGACAGTTTAGCATGGTATATCAATCTGGAAAGGAGGTTATTTCCTTTCAGGGCTTGGAATATTTCACTCCAGGCTCTTCTTGACTTGATGGTTTGGGTCGAGAAGTCTGTTGTTATTCTGATGGGCCTACCTCTGTAAGTTGTCTGGTTTTTTGTCTCTAACAGCTTTTAATATTCTGTTCTTATATTGAATTTCTGGGTTCTTGATTATTATACACCTGGGTGGAGCTCTGTTTTGGTTGTAGGTGGCTGGAGTTCTGTATGCCTCATATATCAGAATATCATTTCCTTTTCCTATGTTTGGGATGTTTTCTTTAATTATTTCTGTAAATAACCTTTGTAGTTCCTTTGTTTGTATCACAGCTTCTTCATTCACATTCTTTATTCTTGAGTTATAGATCCTTTTGTCGTCTTCTAGCCTTTGTACTGTTACTGTTTGTTTCCTTATTTTTAAAAATTTTTCCCTTTCATACTCCCACATTGCAAAATTGTCCTCCAGTTTGGATAATCTATCCTTAGTTTCTTTCAAGTTGATTTGCCATTTTTCTATAGAATTTTTATTTTCCTGGTGACCTCCTTGAATCTGCTTCATGTATTCTATATTTTTTTTATTCTTCACCAAATGGTTCTCTCCTGTGTTTGAGTTCCTCCCTTCCTCCATCTGTGTCTGCTTGAGGGATGCTTAGTATCTCTTTTATTAATCTTCTTATATCTTGCTTTATTTGGCTAAATATTTCACTTTTGAACTCGTCTATGAGGTCCTGAATATATCTCTTTATGTCCACTGGCACTGTGTCTGATATTGCATGTTTTCTGTTCTCATTTTCCTTTGTATTTACCTGTCCTGAGTCAATGTTCTCAGGGTTGGGGCCCGAGAACTTTTTGTTGTTGCTTCCTCTTCCCACCTTTTTTGCTTCTTCCAGGAGGCCCCAGTTTCTTTCTTTGTTGGTTACAATTCTTCTGAAGCCCTCTAGCTAGATGACCCTTCACACTACTGTGTGCTAGTGAGTTGCAGACAGAGACAGTATATGCTGGCCCCTCCCCTCTGGATCAGTCAAGCTGCTGTGGTCTGCACTGTATCACTTTGCGCCTCCTCCCCTCCAGACCAGCCAAACCTCTGAGGCCCCAGTGGGCCATTGTGGTTAGTTTGTGCCACCACCGCAGGGACTTGACCACAGATAACCTATTGGGGCTCATCCAGGTCACGTGACCCAGGCCTACCTCACTCCACCAATCCCGTTCAGGAAGGGAACAATTGACTGAAGTCACTGCTGCCCATTGTACTTACCAGTCCTGCCTGGTCCCAGAATGTCGTCCGCCGGAGCCCCCCTTTTTATGGAATGGCTCCAGTGCCATCACTCACCACAGGTCAATGTAGGCACCCTGCCAACTCAGCCCTCTGTTCAGCTCGCTGACCCCCGATCTCAATGTAACTGCGCCTCCAATGAGTCGAAGCGGTAGACCTCTGACGGCTCAGCAAATCACAGTGGGACATTGGTGAGTCGTGGCAGGACCTTGGGAAGTTGCGGCAGGACCTTGGCAAGTCACGATGGGACCCCAGCAAGTCGCAGCAGGACCTCAACAAGTTGTGGCAGGACCTTAGATGGCTGGCAAGTCACCTTAATTTCTTCTTGGGATGAGAGAACTCATCTCTCTCTGGGGTTCCCCATTCTGTATTATGTTGAATTCTAAGTTGACTGTCTCAGAGAGCCTCTGTAGCCAGTTGTTATCTATCCGCCCTCTTTGCTCCTCCCCCTGGATTTCTTCACTTAACACTATGGTGAATGGTATCTCTGACACATTAAAAAGAAGAAAAAGGAACATATCCAATACTTTCAACCAACATGGAAGGTGCTTTATAGCACAACAGACTGAGTGGGAATTCCACTTACTGGGGCAAGACAATGGTTGTTTTGTTTTGTTTTTTCTAGCTGAGCAGGAATCCTACCCCAGCACCACACATAGGCAAACTCTCTCGATAGTATCTGAGGGGTCCTATAGGATTAGCCCTTGTGACATAACAGGTCTCATGAGCCCTCCAGAACGCTTCAACTACTGGCTAAACCATTAAGCACAGTGATGGGTCAGCTGAGGATTTGTCTTGTCTATTGCTTCACAAAATTCAGTGGCAGACCAAGTTCCCTGATCCTCCTGTTTGTGTTTCAGAACCAGAAAGATGAAAGAAAGATCTCAGGGCTATCATCCAGATGAAGCTTGGACTGGCAGACATCTACCCACAGGGACTGGGAAAGAACCAGGACTTGGGCCAGGCCTGCTCCTGGCTGTCTCTCCCACCTGCTGAGAATGGGACATGGTCACACACCCCTCCCATCACGCAGACACTGGGTGAGGCTGGGAGGATGTGGGAAGAGACTTGCCCTCCACATGTGGGACCACCTTGTAACCAGTGTAACGGCTTCTGCTGGGGCACAGGGAAAGATGGCAGGGGCAACACTGGGGCTCCATGTTCTGACAGAGTCTTGCCTTGGCGTGTCCCTGTGTTGCAATAGGGCACCAGTTGAAAATGAACTACGTGTGGAGAATCTTGCTGCTTTGGAAAGCCTCTTAAAATTGAGAATTGGAACCTCTGGAACCTCCACTTGACTTTCCTATTTTTCATGACTCGAGTAAACCAAACCAACAAATAAATGTTACTGTGCCCCAGAGCCATTTTCCATACCCAGTGCTTCCATGACCTGAGCAGGAACAGGCACCCAGACTCCACTTCACCTGCCCAGCACCCCTCAGCCCACTTTGCAGATTTGTCTTGGATATGAGCCTTGAGCTTGGAGCTCCCACCCTTCATCTGGGACACCAAGGTAGTGTTCCGCAGGCTGCCTTTTCCATGGTCTGAGATGTAGGAAGGAGATAGGTATACAGTCTATGAGAAGGTGAGGATTCTGGAAAAAGAAATGTCCTCAAGCCTGAACATGAGCATTCACCATTATGGGTACCTTCCACGTCATTAAGACACTGCAATACTTAGTTAGTGGTCCCCTCCCCAGCCACTGCTACTCAGAAATAAATATGACCCTCAAACTTCCTATATCAGAACTATTAAAGTCCTTTGAAAAGTTGCAGATTCCTGGCCCTGACTCAGCCTTGGCCTAGGAAACTAAGGCTAGACCAGAAACAAATAGGCCATGTTTAGAGTTGACTTCCTATGACTCCACAGTCCATGCTATCAGTTTTACGAAACTTCAGAAGCTCAAAGCTGAGCTTCCCAACCAGCTCTCCCCATAAGTGCAAAGATCATTACCATCTCTTATGGAAAATTGGCCAGGGCAATTTTACCAAGGTAATACTGGTGAGTGTTTGTCTACTGGAATGACATTTGTTGTCAAAGTATTGCCAAAGGGAGAGAATCCTAACCACAGCATGTCGGAGGTCGACATCATGAGATGATTGCAGCATCCAAACATTATCAAGTCAGTGAAACAGAGGAGAAAGTGTACATGGTGATGGAATATGCAGGTGGAGGGGAGCTGATGGATCACACCTGTGTGACCAATGGCCTGCAGTGGGAGGAATAAAATGTGTTCCACCTCCACAATGGAAAGTTGGTCTGCAATAAAAAGGAAAGAAATACTCTGCTACATCACCCATGAACTTTAACCATCATGCTCAGTGACAGAGCCACCACAGAAGACTGCACATGCAGATGGCTGTTCAGGCTGTATGAGTCTATTCCTCCTGTGACATGTCCGCCAGAGGGAATGGCATAGAGACCGGAAGGAGACTGGTGGTGACAGGGGCTGATGAGCAAGGATCCCTGGCAATGACTACTCATTGGCGCTGGGGTTTGTGTGCTCTGCTGATGAGAATGTTGTAAAATGAAACAGCGATGGTGGCACGCGACTTCGTGAGTAGACCACTGAGTCTTACCAGTGCCCATGGCTGAATGTCGCTGTTTACAAATCTCAGCATAAGTTTTTAATGAATTAGGAGAAAAACAGAACTGAATGCTCGAGCAGAGGTAGTAAACTGCAGCTGGCTGCTTGCCTCCATAAACAATGCTTAAACAAGGCTACACCTTCCATGGAGGTGTCAGCTGTCAAGACCGCGGAGGAAAATTGGCAGGGCTGGACAGATGAAAAGAGACCACTTGACAGTGAAGCTGCAGAGATCTGCACCTACAGGACCTGGTGGCGGATTTCTGTCCCTAAGAGAGGACTCCTGAGTCAAGCCAGAGCTCAGACTTTGGCTCTGCCACATGCTAACCTCACACATTTTCATGTGTATATACACACACATACATACAGGTGTGTGTAGCTGTGTGCATTCTGTGCCTTCCTTATTCTGACACCTGGCCACAAGTCAGGACACAACACAGAAAAAGCTCAGAACAGTGCCTGGCAGCAGAGTGGACTCAAGTGTTGCTCTGTTCATTACCAGCGGAGTCCCGTTGAGGAGGCGCACCTGTGGCACACCCCGTCCCCTGTGGTCCCTGGCTTTGAGACACTGAGCAAAATATCTGTTAGCACTCAGGGCCATTCCTGCCCTATGTGCCAGCCTGTGCGTGCTGCACTCTCCTCAGGAGGAAAAGTGCCCTCCCTGCCTGCAGCCCTCAGTCCTGGAGGCTCACCTGAACGGGACTACAGTCACCCAGTTCTCTGCCCTCCACACTTACCTCCACTTTCCCCAGGGCTAGCCTCCCCGCAGTGTTGTGCATCTGAAGGGACAAGGCTCCTAGCTGCCTACAGGGCAGAAATGCAGACCTTGTGCATGATGCTGACCTTGTCTAGCTGCCATTGTCACTGACCCATCAGGAGCTGCCAGCCTATCTTCATTCTGCCCAGGAGTCTCCCATGGCACAAGGAACCTGGGTCCAGGCCATGTTGGAAAGCAGGGAAGTGGCCTGCATGCTTCTCTAGAGTGGCCTAGGGGACACCTGTCTATGCTGCTGAGTTCCCTAACTGTATCACCTGTAGAGTTTGCTCCTTCTTTAGAGCAGGGGCGGACCAGTCCCTCCAAGAGGCCTGACCCAGGTCTGAGTTCTCACGGGGTGATGAACAGGAGTCTGCAGTCTGGACATCCTTGAATCAGACAGGGCCTGCCTTCCCATGTCTACTCTACACACAAGTGCCCCACCCTGTAGGTCTTCACTGTGCTGCCCTCTGGAGGGCTCCAAATCTCAGGCCCTGTAGCTCCAGGGCAATGTGTAAACTCCTAGATCAACACTCCTATCCTAGAAGTTTGTCGTTATTTAATAGGCTGCCCAGCACTAGCAGCAATAGCTGCAGAGGCAGCAAAATCTAAATGAGATCAGGTATGTCTGTCAGCTTTCCACAACTGTGACAAAGCGCCTGAGATAATCAACTTAGAGATTTATTCTGGCTCACAGTTTGAGGTTTCCTTCATGACTGGCTAGTTTCACAGTTTCAGCCTCTTTTCCAAGCTTCCCAGTTTCCAGAGCCAAATGAACTTCTGTTATTTATGAATTACTGTTTGTGATACTCTGTGGAGCAGCACAAAACAGAAACAGATGTTAAAGTTTTTTGAGGAAGCCAAAAACTGTATCTTTTGCAATGAATCCGTACTGGCCCATAGTGAAAAGTAACTTAGGAAAAATAGCTTTTGCTTCTTCATCAAAATGCAGTGAAAGAAACCAAATCCTTATATTAGGTCCATCTGACCAAGAATATTGAAGGCTGAGTAATGTTTCTTCTCATTTACTAAGAAAAAGAGACAGAATGAAGGAGACATTAAGTCATATTGTTAATTTTGCTTCCTTTACAACAGAATCTTGGGCCACCATCCAATCTTATATCTTAGAAGATAAACTTGAAATGAAAATATGTAATATGTTCACAGCATGTATTTTAATTAAAAATTGGCATACTACAATGAAAATAACAAGAATAAGAAGTCAGGGTATCTATTGTTTTCCCTGTGACAGGCTCTGTGATGGGCACAGTATATATATATATTCTTGTTAACTGCTCAGAACAAGCCCAGGAGGTACAGGCTAGCATTATTGTCCCCAGGTCACAGATGACCAAGGTGGACTGTGAGGACCTGGTGCAGCCCTGGCAGGGGTTAGAGTTCAAAGCATTGAAATTTAGGACCAGACTCTGCACACTTGGCGATGTGGGTGTGTACAGAAAGCAGCCCTGCTGGGAAGGAGGGGAAAGTTGAGCATGAGACGGTGTTGTATTTTTCAAGTTGAATCAGCCTCTCTGTAGCTGACAGACCAATTATAGTAAGAGGCAACAACACTCTCCTTAAGAGACTTTCAAAATCAGCTTCCAGGTATCCCTGAACTCAAATTTACATAAGAGCAAGCCTTTGAAGTTCACCTCCTAAATTTCAGAAAAAGATATTATTCCCTGAAATTGAGTGACACGGCCATGGCAGTCCTGGCAGCAGAGTCTCCCTGGGGCTGCCCAGCGGGATTTTCAGGCCTCCACCAGGCAGTGGTGAACTTCAGCCACCTGTGGGCCTGATGCTGGGGGTTGTGCTGGGGAGGAGGCTCGTGAGAGTGACCTGTCAGGGACCCACAGAGCAGGCAGATGGAGACGCTCAGGTTGCCCTGTTACCTCAGACAGGGCATTCACTGTACACAATTTCCTGTCAATTTCCCTGGCATCCTACTCTCTGTCACAGGCTTAGTTATCAAGCCCTAGTTACTAATTATTGTCAGTTTCTATTGATAGGACATGTGACTCTTTTTTTGTACTGGTAATTGAACCCAAAACCAGCACTGTAAGTTACATCCTCAGCCCTCGTGTTTTTCTTTATTTTGAAATAGGATCTTGCTAAATTGCCTGCCTGGCAATCTTCCTGCCTCAGCCTTCCAGAGTGCTGGAATTGCAATCATGTCACCGTGCACAAGCATGACAAATGCTTTTAAAGTACAATATATTCTCCCATGTATTTTTCCAAATTCTGACTGAAACCCAAAATATTTAGAAAAGAAATAAAAGGTTACAATTGTCTGGGATCCTCATGATACGTACTAACCATACAGAAGTACCAAGTACTAATTACAGCCTGAGGCACAAGACAGGGTCTGGCTTGTAAGCCTTTCAGGTTTGTAGGACTTGCCCCAGTTCTGGTGGTGCTGGCTGCTTACCACTTAAACAGCTGATGAGGTTTCTGATCGGTAATAGCAACAACGGAACAACCTTGAAGCTATTCTAATTAAGGTTTTTTTAAAATTTTATTTAAGGAGAAAAAGAAAAATACAGAAAAAGGGTACAAGTTATACAGAATTTCAGAAAAAATAAGCAGTAGGAAATCACTAGTTAATAGATTACATATTGTCATCTCAGAAATCGTTCAAGTTACAAAATTAAAGCATATAAAGTGGACTTTCAAACAGTGAGACTGCAAACAGTTCTGTTCAATGATCCAACAAAACTCAGTAATATGGTTATCTATCTTATATACTTAAATATACATGCTGTTATATCCTTTAGAGCACTTTCTTTTCCTCTCTTTTGTACAATGACAATTACACATTTTGGGTTTTATTACTCCCACAGTTCTTATTGCTTTTTTTTTTGAAGAGAAAAATTCAAAATTCTAATTAAAGTTTTACAAATCCACTTCATTGAGCACTTTGCCCCTTGAAATGTTGCAGTGCTGTTCACATCTTACATGCGCTCAGCTCATGCCAATTCAGTGTGCATTAGTGCGGTGCAAATAGTACAAAAGTTGTCTCAACATGCACCCTTTTAGAAACCTTATAGTCTACAGATTGCTTTTCTAAATAATGCAAATCTACACTGCATATGCGAATTGCACTTTATGGGTAATTTAAGGAATTTCCACTGTAATTTTGGCTACATCCAATTTTGCTTTAGGCAGCATCTTCCCTCCCTCATCTTCACTCCCCCCACCCTCCCCACCCCCTCACCCCCACCCTCACCCCACCCCCGTGATTATGATGGATCGCTTTCCGTACTTTTCACCCATGGCTGCAGGATCCACAAATGCCATCAGCCAGTGTTAGATATTATTCATGACTCAGTAAAGATAGCGGCTGGTTTTTTTTTTTTTTTTTGGTACAAATCTGTGAAGCTCACGTCATCATCTGTTCATATTTCCAGTTCATCCCCACTGGGAACTAGACATTGCCGTCCTATAAAAATACACTTCCTTTTCCATTCAGGCTTTTGAGTGACCTGAAAATTGAATTGCACACATGTATGCATGTGAGTGTGTGTGTGCGTGTGTGTGTGTGTGTGCACATGCAAATAGAGTGTGAGGATAGTCTCTGTGATATATGGGGGCTTGGGTTTATTTTTCCTACACGGAACCATAACATTATCTTTGCAAACATAAATCTGATTTTGTTGTTCACCGATGTCACAAGATTTGTTCCCCACAGGATGAAGTCCAAATTTTACTTACACATGACTTACAAACTCTGTGTGTTCTTCCCTTCTCCTCCCAGTGTGTCTCTCCCTTATGTCCACTTTGTTGTGTTCACAGCAGACTCACAGCATAGTCTGCCCCCTGGGTCACTGGACTCTGCCTTGAAGGTTCACCCAACCTCAGATCAGAAACAGTATTTTAAAAAATCTTGCATCTGTACAATATTTTCAGATTTTTTGTCATTATTATAATCTATAAGTAACAGTTACATTGTATTAGGTATGGTAAGCCATGTAGAGATGCTGTTACATGCAGGTGCTATGACTTTTATAGAAGGGCTTTCAGCATCTGCACATATTAATTAATATCCATCTGAGGGCATCCTAACCCCAGTCCCTTTTGCATACCCAGGGAGGGCTGCATAGCGTATGCTGGTTGTGTTTCCCAACTCCAACCCTCTGCCACTACTTTTCTCTCTGAAAGGAATGCCATGATCCTCCAGGTCCCTGGTGAGCTGATGGATCTTGAATGCTGTGGTCAACAATCCCTTCCACTGTAGTCCTGAATCAGATTTAGCCATGATTTCTCTTGCATATGTTCTGTACATTTTTATATCTCCATATCAACCATAAGTGAAATGGCATCTTTAAACATCTAGAGGATGAATTTAGCTTTATTTCTCCTGTTTTCTCAGTAGCTAGCATGATACTGAGATAAGCAAGCTTGCCATACATTTCCTATAAAATGAACCTGAGACTGACTGAGTCTGAGTGTGTCTGTTTGTGAACACATTTATACAGGTGACTGGTTCATAGCGTCCCTCGTGTTCCCCAAGGTATTTATGAGGTAATAGTAAGGTTGCAAATTTCCGATATAATTGAGTCTCCTCAAAAAGCTAAGTCCTATTTGCTCTTTGCTGCATGACAAAAAATAAAGCCAAGGGGAATGAAGGCTTTTGAAAGGAATAAGAGTAGATGTGAGTGCCCCAGAAGTTCAGATCAATTTGGACCCCAGTAGCGTACAAATCTCGAGCTTAGCCAATGATAAGAAAGAGGTAGGTGCCAACAATTAGATTCTTTCCTCTTACTGTTGAGTCATTCCCCAGTGCCTCCATGATGTTCAGAGCCCACAGGAGGTAATTTTGGTTAGTGGATTCTTCGCTATTTGATGCTAACATCTAAATTATGGTGCCACTCACTGTGGTTTTTTTCTTCCTTTCTTTTTGGCTTCATCAATTTTCTTTGCATTTTCAATGGAGTGAATTATTTGCCATTTACTTTCCTAATCTGGTGTTTGTGTATTGTCGCTAGCAAAAGTTAGCATTTGCTTCTGGCTGCCCCAGGGATTTCTCTAGCTCCTTAATGATAGAATTAGTCTATGGATGTGGTCTCTAAAAGCACCTCCAGGCCCAGTTCTTGAATGGAAGGCACAGTAGAGTTGAAAGGATCTGTTGGCATTAGTGTCATTATCTAAATGGATGCAAACAGCAGCAGATTGAAATGCTCATCCTTTCAAGAAATGACAAGAATCCAAAACCGGCTACTTGCACGCTTCATAATAATGGTACAGTGAGTGGTACAGAATTATCAAGTGGAGGCTATGGTGCTTTAGAAAGGTAACTGGTCCTTACATTTATTTTTGCTGTCTTGGTCACATAAGAAGATGGCCAGTCTTCCTAAATGTTTGTGCAGCCCAATGTGGAAGAGTGTTTATGGGAAATTAGGGAAACACGACATGAGTTCCAGTGGGGGAGTTCCACTGCCCATCTTTCCCTGGGAGTTTATTTCAAAGGGGAGCTTTCTATGCACTACTTTTTCTTCCAAGTCAATACTGAGCACCACCTGTGGTTCAGGTACAATGTTAAGGTCTTTAAATACATCATGTCACTTAACTCTCTCATCCCTCCAGGGATCTAGAGATTCTAGTAGCATTCCTTCTGTACAGGTAGGGAATCTGAGACAGAGAAAGCAAGCAAGTTTGCCACGTTCACACAGAGCTCAACTGAGTCAAGATACAAAAACATGTTTGTCCAACTTCACAGCTAGCGTCATGCATACGTGAAATAACATCCTTTTCTATCACCAAACAATCCATTTATTCAACTCATCGATTCAACCAAATTCATTGAACACCTACTGTAATTTAGTTGCTAAGTGCAACAACTAAAATGGAAAGCAGGTATCGGCCCTGTCTTCAAGCACATGTAATATGTAGTGAATGTGTGAGGCATAACTAAAAGCCAAACTCTTATTCTGATGCAGACATCAGAATAATCTTTCCTATCCTCCTCCTCCTCATCAACATCATCAGTTATTCTTTCCTGAGCTTTCAGTGTATCCTGGGAGCTGCACGGGGCCTCAATTACCTCTAATAACACTTTAGGGAAAACGTGATACACAGTATGATGAGGGAAACTAGCTCACAGAGCTTAAGTGACTGCTCAGCCACCCCAGCTTTTAAGTAGCAGGGCCAGTGTTTAAATCCAGAATTCATTCTAAAGCCTCAGAGTTTCATAGCAATATCACTGAAGGCCTCTGAGGTGAATCTAAAAAACACAATCACCTGAGGATTTTTCAAGGGACACTCTAAAAACAATAGGGATAAAGAGCTGAGAGAAGAGCAAAAGCTGTTCTGCGTTGAGTGTGGAGTCTATAGGGTACTTTTGCACAAACTGCTCATATACGCTGTCACGAAGCACCTTGGTATCCTTTCTGCAGATTAGTTTTATGTATTTCTCTAAAGAAGTATAATCAGTAGATTATATGTATAATTATGCAAGGGGATTCATTATCTGGGCTTATACGATCAGAGATGGGAGAGTCCACAATAGGCAAATGTACTCAGGAAAGCTGGAGAATGCAGTAACTGCTCAGATCAAGAAGATAGAAGCCAGTTGACAAGAGGATCAAGGACTCAGCACCACCCCAAGATCAAAGGTCTGGAAACCTGCAAGAGGGTCCCCAGTGAGGGTCTGCTTTTGAAATCTTAAGAAATTGGAGACCTGGAGACTAAAGTCCACAGGATGCAGCAGCAAAATACACTCCAGCTCAGGAAGACCAGAGCGCTTCAAAAAAGCATACTTCCTCCTTCCTTCCCTTCTTATTCCATCCAGGCTACAAACCCTTTGGTTGTTAACACTTATTTTAAGGCCGACATTCTCTCTCTTTGCTGGCTAATATATCAGTCATCCATAGACACACCCAGAACTGTGCTTTACTGATCTGCCAGGCATTTCTTCCTCCATTCAAACTTTGTCATGATTAACAGTAACATCATGTTAGACTTGCTGTATTTTGCAAATAAAGAAATCGAGGCTTAGAGACATGAAGTAACTTTTCTGGGATCCACACACAATAGCGGCAATATTTAAGCCTGGTTCTTCTTGACTTTAAATTCCATATTTAACATCACCTTGAGTATTCTAAGGAGAAGCACTTATTTGCAAATAGCACTTGGATTATGCTTTCTAAAAAGCAGTTTAAAAGTGAGCTGAAGGATGCAGATGGTTGCTTAGGTTCCACCTTATCAAGGATTTCCTTTTCCCCAAACTCATGGGCTATTATTTTTCTCCAAATAAAATATCAGCTATTTTTCCACCTTGCTTTTTAGGAGGATGGTATGTGTATGTTTGAGGGATGGACAAATAAAAAGGAAACAATCTGCTTGGAGATGAAGGGATGGAAGGGGACAGGAAATCCATGTGGCTCTGAAGGCTCTGGGTTCTGGCTCTGCAGTCTTCCTTTATCTGCTCGTTGCAGCTCAGTTCTGGATGGGAAAGGAGGCGAGTGAGTCACCCACAGGAGGAGAGCTTCCATCTAAATTTAGTTAAGTTTGTAACCTCATATAATAAAGGATAAGTGTTCTGCCACGTAAGCCTTTTACTGGAATGTTGCTGCTGGGCATGATGTTCTAATTCAGTTCCAAAAACTTGAGGTAACATGGAGATGAGCAAGAACATTGTGATAAGAGTAATATCATTTATTAAGCACATATTAATGACTAGTATGGCATTGAGTACTTTTTTTTACTGCACAATACTTGGACTTGAACCCAGAACCTTACACAAGTTAGGCAGCACTCTACCACTGAGCTGTACTCTCAACTCTATGCTAAGTACTTTCATTCATTACCTGTATTGTGGTTTGAATGTTGCATTTTCTCTCCTCCCAGTTTTTATTGAAGCTTAATCTCCAATGCTGTGGTCTTAAGAGTTGGGGCCAAGCATGGTGGCATGCATCTATAATCTTAGGTCTCTTGGAGATTGAGGCAGAGGATAAAAAATTTGAACCCAATTAGGGGAATTTAGCAACTAAGATTCTTTCTCTTAAAAAAAAAAAAAGTCTAGAGATGTAGCTTAGTATTAAGTCTTTGAGTTCAATCCTCAGTACCAAGGAAAAAAAATGAGGCCTTTGAAGGAGTGATTGAGTCTATGAGTGGATGTTCCCCTTATGAGAGAGGTTGCAGAGAAATTGGCCCTTCTGCCCTTTGTCATGTGGAGATGTGGCCTCAAAGTGCCATTTGGGAAGCAGAAAACAGCTCTCACCAGACACCAATACTGGCGCACTGGTCTTGGATTTCCTGGCTTTCAGAACTACAGGAAACACATTTCTGTTCTTCACACCCTGCCCAGGGTGTGGTGTTCTGTTGGAGCAGTGTGATCAGACTAAGGCGGCTTCATCTGACCCTCCTCCTACTCTGCAATGGGGCACTATTAGGCCCTTTACAGAGCAGGAGACTGGATTCAGACACTCGCTGTCCCCAAGGCTGTGTAGCTGATAGGAGCGAGACCTGGGATTCCAATGCAAGATGGAGTTAAGTACAGTCCACCTCTTCATCAGGCAGAGTTAAGCATGAATGTGTCTTTCTTAAACACAGTCTGCTTCTGATCCACAAGATTCTATGGAATGTAAATAGTGAAATTAAAAAAAAACACTGGTTTTTTATTATTAAATTTTATTGTTTTCTTCTTTTTTTAAAAGAGCATATCTTCTGGAGATTACAGTCTTATAGGCCTGGTACTAGACAATGCTCTTCTGCCTCCTCTGAAGAAAGGAATTTCTTTTTTTTAATGTGACTTTCTTTATTAGCAAAGCACAAATCACCGTCCTGCTCTATCATGAGTGTTTCTTAGAGAGCCTGTAACTGTAAAAACCTATCACCCTCAGAAAACATTTATTTAAAGTACAACAGAATAATAGAGTGGTTATGCTAATCATCCAGAAGCTCTGCTTCTAGGACCTGATTGATGCTGGTGTGGACAGTGGTGCTTTCAGATACGAAAGGTGGGCATAATTCACTGCCATTGGCCAAAGGGATGCAGGAAGGCTTCATAGAAAGGCAAAGAGAGTACAGTACATACACGCATGCATGCGCACACACACATACATACATACATATATACATACTCAACGAGTATCAAATACTGGCCAGTTCCAGGACCATTTTGTGCAACTGTGTAGGTTGAGCTTTGTGCATCTCCTGGGGACCAGGGGTTCAGTTTATATTTAAAATCATTTACTATGTGAATGATGGCTCTCTGAAGATGTGCAGTGCCCAACGTGTACAACTGTATCACAAAGTCCTGGGTCCCTGGACCCATGAGGACCAACCTCCTGGAAAAGGAGTGGCCTCGAGGTGAACAGCTCAGAACAAAGTCATCTTTCAGTGACTTACTAACATCATTTTACTAATATGCCAATAAATTTTTATAATATTTATAGTAAATATTGAATATGTAAGATATTAAATTATAATTAAAGATATTCTGACTTTTCTCTCAAATCAAAAAAACTCTCTAACTGAAAAACAAAGTTTCAAGCCTCCATAAGAGCACTATTTGGGAATATCATATTTATTTCTATTGAAATTGATCAGACTTTCTCAAAGTAATTTCCCAGAAATATGAAACATTACATACACATCGAAGAAAATGCCCTTCCCACACTGGCTGACATGAATCCGCTCTCTCTTTTACTTCATTAAGATAATACTTGCCATTTGTGAAGAACAGCTTTCTTTTTTTTTGTGGTACCAGGGATTGAACTCACAACCTCACGCTTGCCAGGCAGGCACTTATGCTGCTGAGCTAAAGCCTTGGCCCAAGAACACCTTTCTTACTGAGACATTCGGAGGCAGAATTTCAAACCAGATGTGACAGATGTACCCTCAGGTTTCCCGTAGAATTTAGGATTTGTTCAGTTTGAATTCAAGAAGTCACAAGTCATCTACTTATTCATTTGTCCACTTGCTTGTTTATTTTGCAGTACTGGGGATTGAACTTAGGGTGTTTGCACGAGCTACATCCCCAACCCTTTTTAAAAATGTTTAATTTTGACTTCCGGGAGAACATGGCAGACAGATAACAGCAACTACCGGAGGCTCTCTGAAAGACTCGGCTCAGAAGCCAGGAATGGTGCGGACTAAGGAGACATAAGTCGGTGGAGATATGCTCTGCTGACTCAGGAACGAACTGGGCTGAGAGAAGCCAACTTGGAATGCAGTCCTGGTGCTAAAACAGGAACAGAAAAGACTCGGTGTGGAGGCTAGAACCGCGCCATTGTAAGCGGCGATTTGGGTTTCCCGCCGCGCGGCGGCTGGCTGCCTCTACAGCGGCTCGGCAAGGAGAGAGACGCGCGGAAGCTCTGAGAACGGCAATCTGCGAACAGCAGGGAGGTGTGCACTGACTTGTGGTGAGGTGAGTGAGAGAAACTGACACTCTACCACAGTTTGACTCCAGCAGAGGACTTTCTGGGCCCGAGCAGTCCTGCGGGAGCAGGGCGCGGTGGCGACTCCAGTCACACATCCCCCTCTCGGGCGGGATTGGTAAAAAGTTCCTGGCCTGCGTGACGCTGCCAGCGGACCTGGTAGGCTGTCCCAACCCAGATCCCAGAGCCTGACGGTGGCCGGGAGGGGAGACGCGTAGGCTGCCTGGTCCGTAACTCCCTGGTGCGCAGCAGTGAGCGGGAACACCTAACTGGCGCAATTCGATCAGGCTGTGGCTGACTGGGAGAGAAGCTGGGCCTCTTATATAAGCTTGCATATATAAGGAACAGAGAAGAAGAGGCAGCATGGGAAGAGGCAGCAACAAGAAAGGCTCCTCGGCCCCCAATTCTGAGAAACAGGCAATAGCAGACACCACACCAATACACATAAGGCACCATATAGAGAGCCTCATAGACCAATTCAGGAATGAAGTTATCAATGACCTGAAGCTAGAAGTATGCAGAATAGTTAGAGAAATGCTAAGTACCACCCAAGAAAAAACAGGTGGTGGAATGGAAGAACAGAAAAAAAGGGGAGAATTGTTTGATGGAGAATACAGAGAAAGCATAGAATACGTGAAGCAGGTTCAAAGGGACTACCAAGATACTAAGAAGTCTATAGAAGACTGGCATAACAGCTTGAAAGAAACTAAGGACAGACTATCTGAACTGGAGGGCAGACTTGTAATATGGGAGAATGAAATTAAAAACTTCTTAAAAATAACAAAGAAACAAACAGCAATAATACAAAGACAAGAAGATGATAAGAGGATCCATAACTTAAGGATTAAGAACATAAAAGAAGAAGTAGGAACACAAACAAGTGAACTACAAAAGCTACTCACAGAAATAATCCAGGAGAATTTTCCTAATTTAGCAAAAGGTAAAGATACTCAGATGTATGAGGCATACAGGACCCCAGTTACCTACAACCCAAACAGAGCTACACCCAGGCATATAATAATAAAAATTCCAGAAATTCAATACAAGAACAGAATATTAAAAGCTGTAAGAGACAAGAAACAGACCACTTACAAGGGAACACCCATCAGAATTACAGCAGATTTCTCTGCACAAACCATCAAATCACGAAGAGCGTGGGGGGAAATAATTCAAGCATTGAAAGATAATAATCTCCAGCCAAGATTGAGATATCCTGCACAACTGTCCCTGGAAATTGATGGAAAAACAAGGTGCTTCCAGGATAAAGAGGAACTGGGGGAATTTGCAACCACCAATTCAACTCTACAGAGAGTATTGCAGGATATTCTAAAAAAAGAAAAATACAAAGAATGCAGAAATAATGGCAGAGAGGCCACAACGAATGGAGCAGAGAACAAAATGAAGAAGACAAACTGACAGCTACTGACAGAAAAAGAGCTTAACAGAAATGAGGCAGAGAAGATTGGATGATAGGAACAGCTATTTTGGAGAAAATGACATCTTAATAGGTAATACAGATTTAGTATCATCTTGTTTTGAAGTCTCATCTAGCTTTTGTCCTTCTGTCTCCAATGGTCTAAATAGGCTGTATCTTATTGGATTTTATTATGTACGATAGTATAAGCAAAAACCTTTTAAAGACAAGGAGATTATACAGAAACCATTGTTCATTTTGTTAGTCGATTCTAAATACTCTGTAATGCTGTCATTCTCTTGAATGGTTTTACATTGTTTTGATATACTTAATGCTACAGTATACGAAGTTGTACTCAAGGATTTCAAAGAAAGAAACAATATGGTAACTACTTTTAGGTTAGGATTATCTGGTGGTGAAACACTATTCTGCTTAAATGGTTATGTTTTGATCTGCGCTGTTTCATTGTTATGCCCTCTTTTATCTCAATCTCCACTCCATTATTTACTTTTTTATCTTTATCCTTTTAATTAAAGGAAAAAAAATAGCAGGATATATTATAGTAACCCACTTTGACTTTTCATTACCTTGATTTAAAGCCCTGTATTACTCTCACCATCTGGTTTTTAACTGATGTTCCCCTATTCTGTTTTGCTGGATAGTATCAGGTTCGAAAGTTTAGGCATCAGCTGTGAAGATAATGAGATTCATTATGACGCCCATTCTTGTTGACTTTTATCTACTTTTGAAGACCTACAATGTCTCCAATGTTTTGGTTTTGTCGGTTTTATTCTTTACTGTTTTGTTCAATTGTATTATAACTAATGATATAGGCAATTCTATTAGAGATAGCGGGAGGCATTATGGTAACCATTGTTGATCACCTTGTATTATGTTTTTACATTATCTATTATGTCCACCCTTTTGACTTGACCGATTCTGTTCTGTTATATCACATTTGGTTTTACTCTCTTCCAAAAAAGTAATAAGAACCGTGGGAGCAATGAAACCCAAAATGTGTAATAGTCATGGTACAAAAGAGAGGAAAAGAAAGTGCTCCAAACTATATAACTGCATGTATATTTAAGTGTATAAGATAGAAAATGATATCACAGAGTTTTATTGGATCAATGAACAGAACTGTTTGCAGTATCATTGATGGAATGTCCACTTTACAAGCTTTAATTTTGTGACTTGAACAATTATTTCTAAGATGACAATATGTAATCCATTAACTAGTGATTTCCTACTGTTCATTTTTTTCTGTAAATCTGTATAACTTGTACCCTTTCCCTGCTTTTTTTTTCTTTTATCCTTAAATAAAATTAAAAAAATAAATAAATAAATAAAATGTTTAATTTGGGGACAGGGTCATGCCAAATCACTAAGTTACATAGGCACTGTTTGAATTTGTGATCTTCCTGCCTTGGCCTTCCAGAGTGCTGGTGTTACAGGTGTGCATCACCATGCCCAGCTTCAGCATTTATCTTTCCTTTCCTTTTCTTCTACTTTGTTTTTTTTTGGGGGGGGGGGGAGACGGTACTGGGGATCGAACTCACAATTGCATGCTTCCAAGGCAGGCACTTACGCCCCTGAGCTAAATCCCCAGGCCCTCCTTTTCTTCTGTCTTTCTTCCATGGCTTGAAATCAGCATGATGGCTGGAAAAGTAAATAAATTAACCACATTGAAGGTGATGGGAACCTAATTTCTTACTGCCCAAGTAGCTCCTTATGGTGTGGAGGATGCCTAGATGGAACCTAGTGGTGCTAGATTGAAATTGAAATATTGGAGTTCATGTATTAACCCATTGTTTTAGGACATGTGCATGATATACACTGACATTTATAAATATATATCCGTATGTACATTTTCTAGCTCTATTGAGAGAGCCTACAAGCATCTATACCCCAGTAGCAGTGAGTCAATGAGTGCTCAGATCTTGGTATCTAAATGTCATCTGTTTCCAAAGTGTTTCTGGTTAAATGACTGATTCCAGGGTTGAGACAGAGAAGGTTCAAGATAAACCTGGAACATCTTGTTATGCCAGAATGTAAGTAAATATCAAGGAAGACTGGATCAAAGAATTCAAGAGCTGCCACTTGCCAGTAGTGCAGATGGTGAGCTTAAAAACAAAGAAGACAAGAAAGTAAAATCTATCAAATAAAATAGGGATTGATAGCTCTATAGCAACATACGTAAGCAAATAATAAATGAGAGGGTAGAGATGAAACACTGCAGTGTGACTCACGGAAGGGTACCAGTGGTGGTGAGTGGAGATCTGGTAAGAAATGGGATTTAGATGTAATGTTCAGAAACCTCACCTATAAAATACTAATCAATTACAGTGGTGAACTTAAAGTGGAATAACCATAGACAGCAACTTAACCCAACGAATTAAAGTTGGTGTCATTAGTGAAGGGACACATTGACATCATGGGTCTCCTTTTGTAATGCACCCAAAAGAGCACAAAATCCTTTCCAAGATATTCCAGTCTGGAATGTGTGGCCAGAGATTATCATGAGGAAACTTTGTGTGATCCCAAACAGAGTGAAAAGACTATGCTCCCTAAAAGTGCAAGGGATGTGAAATATGAGGAGCGACTGAGAGACCATTTTAGATCAGAAGAGTCCAAAACATGAAGGCTAGATGCAAAACAAATCCCTGGACCAGAAAGGAAAATAAACATACTGCAAAGCTGACAAAATTTGAAAAGGATCTGCATACTGGATCCACTGAGCCATTTGGGAGAGTGGGATGCTAATTTTATAGAATGTCATTGTTTTTCTCAATTATACACTGGGGTATTTAAGGACAATGGGACATTCCGTATGGTTTTCTCTCAGGTTCAAAACACTAATGATAATGGAAATGAACCATACAGCCCAGGAGATAGCCTCAATGTAAGATAGTAGTGATGAAGTCCAAGAGAAGGATATCCAGAACATTTTTAAATTGTTTTTGGCAAAGTTATTTTTATAAAATTGTTTTTTAAAGTTATTTTTAGAAAGTTTGAACAATTATAGAGGGAGACCAGCCATGTTTTTAAATAGAATATTAAAAATAGTAAAATAAATAATGTTATATTCCACCACTTACATACCAAGCACTGTAATAATATATTTCTTATTCTTAGAGGAGTTGTTATGATTTGTGTCTGGCTCTCCCCCAAAGTCTCATACAGTCAAGGGAAGGGTGGGCTTTTCCTGGATGGCTGAATCTAGAGTTTGTGATTGGCTCATTGTCTAGTGCTGGGATTGGGGGTGTGAGTGCTATACCCACCCTAGGATGGGTAGTCTGCATACAATAGAAGGGAGGAAGAGAGGTTTGCTTTCTTCCTTTTGCTCTTACTGTTTTTGGTATGTTCAGCTGCTGTGAACTGTTGCCCCTCTGCCATGTGCCACCCTGCCTTGGAGCCAACTGTTTATGGACTGAAACTTCTACAAACTGTTAGCTAAATAAACTTTCCTTCCTTAATCTTGGTCATCAGGTATTTTGCCTCAGCAATGAGAAAACCAAGACAGGAGCCATCTGGAAAGATGTTCTCTTTAAGCAGAGTAACAGAGGCAGAGAGAGATTAAGTTACTCGCCCATGGTCATTTTACTGTCTAGGAGCAGACACTGGAATCAAATCTTGGCAGCCCGATCTTGAAGCCCACACTCTCAGTCCCATGTCACACTAAGTGCATGTGGAGTGGTCACAGGTGCTACACTACTCAGATTATGATGAAGCGCTTTTTAGGGGGCCAAATCTGCAGCTACGTGCATCCCATTTTCTAACTCTCAACTTTGCAAGGTCAGCACCATTGTGATCTCCAATGGTACACTTGAGACTCTGAAGCCACCATGAAAACTTCACAGCTGGTGACTGTGGGAGCTGGTACTTGGAACTCAGTTTGATCTGGTTGCAAAGTCCCTGCTCCTTACACCAAGAAAAGAGAAATGTCTGCTGAATCATGGCAGTGTACAGTATGTAGAGGGAATCATTTTTAGGTTCCAGGCCTAGGAACCATACTATTTCTGAATTGCAGTGATTAGTGCTTGATAAGTGTGCAGGGCAGGCTTGTCATGAAGCATGACAAACACAGTGCCTATGGCCCAGGGTACATTTAGGAGACTGTGAAATGTTGTAATTTCTCATAAAATCAGATTATAAAATCAATATAGTCTTGAATTATGTTTGTCTTAATACTCAACTAGTGATCAAATATAATCTTTATTGCTTTTTTATGAAGGAAAGGCTCATAAAGGTGGAAGTATCTAGAGCCCACAAAAGCCATAGTATAGCCCTGCAAGTGTAAAAAATCAACACTAATCAAAATATACCTTGTGAGGTATATGCAAGACATGCTTAGCAAATGAACAGTGACTCATTCAGGACAGACTGCATTACTTAAGATCTACTCAAAGACCAAATAGTGCTTACATTGACAATGATATGGAAAAGAATTAGCCACATAGTAAAAAGAATATTCCATCCACTGCAAGAAAATATTAAATTCATATCTCAAAGTGGCAACAAGATACAGGCAATAACATGTGTGTGCTTTGGTAGATGTGCACAGTATTTTGGGAGTCATGAGCTATTTGCCTGCAGATTGTTTAGTCTTTGTGTGTGATAATATCACACAAAGCCAGAATTTTATCTGTGATTCTGCTGCCCACCAATTGAAAGTCAGGTCATGTGGAAGAAGTGGATGAAGTTGTTCTACTGTTTTGATTTTATGGTGTTCTCTGTCAGGGTAAATTTTACTTTGAGTGAAGGAAAAACTCAAGTAAATTACATTCATCCCAAAAGAAAGTTATCGAATCATACAACCCAAAAGACCAATGTTAATCTAATTTCAGGCATGGTTTGTCCAGGGCTCAAAGTATCTAGGCCCTCATTCCTCTCCAACTTGGCTCAGCTATCCTCTGTGTATTACTTCTCTTCTCAGACTGTAAGGGACAGTAAGATGGGGACAGCAGTTCCAAACCAGAGGAAAAGGGCCACCCTCGTAGTATCCTCATAAAGCTCACGACTCACTGAACCAGCTTAGGAAACACACCTGATCACTGTAGACAGTGCTCATTGGATAACACGCAGGCTGTAAATTCTGCCCCAGGCTGAAATTGGAGAAAAACTAGACCTTTCAGTAAAACCAGGATAAGTAAAACTTATCAACAAAATGAAAACAGAAAGCCTGAAAAGTCTCTATATGCGCCTAGAGCTATGACTTGGGTCTTCAGTGGTGTGTCCCCGGAGGCATTTGAGAGGTATTATGGCTTGAGAATTAGGGACACAACCTGTCAAACCAGAGCACCTGGCTCATTCCTTTACATGTTGGACAAACAGTTTAACCATTCTATTGCTTTG
The DNA here is from genome assembly GCF_034190915.1 of Cavia porcellus. Lineage (NCBI taxonomy): Eukaryota > Metazoa > Chordata > Mammalia > Rodentia > Caviidae > Cavia > Cavia porcellus. Next base: position 52,597,756 of record NW_026947496.1, read on the forward strand.
TTTCCTGAGCTATGAAGTTGAGATAACAGTATTTCCTTCGCAGTGTTTTCCATGAGGCCAAAGAAGTACCTGTATACATAGCAGTCAAAAAAAGAGTAAATTAATTTGTCATTCATTCGGACACTGAGGCATAGCATAGGGTTCACAAAGCATCAATATAACATATGTGAAAATGTTTTATGATGAAAAGTTATTTCCATCATCTGTAGAAACCAAAGAACTCTTTCTGAACTACGTCAGGAGGAATATGATATATGATGGGGAGAATTTGAAGTTTTTTTTAAAACTTAAGCTTATTAACCAATCTTAATAGGTAGTTTCCGTTTAGATACTGATTCACATTTTATAAAGTGTCACTCTAATAGGACCTTTCGAAAAATTTCATTGTTTAGATATCTGATGACAGTAAAAAACTATTATTCATTTTATTATCAAGATAATAACACTGAGATTACATTTTAAAGGCCTAACTGCTTTGACATAAATATTATAATACTGTAATATCTATGAAGTGATGTGACGCGACCTGTGGGATTTACTGTAGAATAAATGAAATACCATCTGGAAACAATTGGAGGAGTACACACACATACATTAAGCTATTCTCCCAACTTTAACATTTATTCAAAATTCTCCATTGTAAATATTTTAAAAGAAACAGGTACAAACAAGATCAGGCCAAAGAGAGACTGGGAGCCAGTGTCTTCACACTCTTGAACCTGAGTATGTGACCAGGACATCAGGTCTGTTAGGAAGTGAAAGAACTTTACCCCAGGCACGGGGTAAACACAAACTAAAACTCCTCAAGGGGTTCTGCAATCTATTTAGTTTGTATGTGTATTTTGTTACTTACATACAAATAATTTCTGGCGTGAAACAGTTTATGATATTCAAAGGTTACATATAAAAGTCATTGTTAATCTCTTCAATGCATGGAGTCTCCCTTTTCTGGGAGATTACATTTTTGGTAGAATTGAGGGAAAACTAACCTGTCAAATAGGCTTTAAAGCATCAGCTGTTATTAGCATTATGCAAGTCTGTGTGTATGCAAGCCTGAGAATCTTTAGATACCCGGCACTGTTAGACATCTGTGGGGATAAGGCAGGGACAGGTAGGGCACTCTTTGCAGGTCTTGTGATGTTATGAAGGAATTCCAAGGGCTTGTCTTTGTTAGAAAAAACCTGATGGAACTTCACGGCATTAGGTTATGGTAGCTACGCTTGGTGTCAGTCGGGACCAGGGATTCTCAGGCATTTGCGTCTGCATCATTTGTGACACTCACCATATTTGGAGTCTGATGTTGTAATCAGTTAGGGTGCAAGGAGGTCCTTCCAAAGAAGAGATGGGGTCATCACCTTCCTCCTCCCCCCTCCAGAGTACGTTTACCAACTCTTGTCAAGAAAAGCATTTCAGGGCCAGGGATTTAGCTCAGTGGCATAAGCACCTGCCTGGCAAGCATGAGGTCGTGAGTTCAATCCCTGGTACCAAAAAAGAAAGAAAAAGAAAAGCATTTCAGGACACATCTGTAAGAGGCACAGGCAGTTTATTAGGATCAAAGAATTGCACTCAGAAACGAGAGCAGGAGCTCCAGAAGGAGACCACTATTGTAATATTGAATATTATAATCCCTTAAAATATTGTAAACCAAATGTTATAATCCCTTTTCCTATGCACTTTACAGTCTAGAAAGTTACATTTGCTGTATAATGCCACTGATACATTATTGGAAATCTGTCCAGTTAACTCCAATCTACCATCTCCAGTGCAACTCATGGAGAGACTAAGGACACTAAGACATATCTATAACTATGGGCAGCCAAGAGATCCTGAGTCAGGTCCACCAAAGAATACACAGAACAAAGGCCTTGATCCAAGGCCTCCCTGGAATTTATTACCTCATGAAGAATGAAGTGGCTTAAGGCTGAGTGACAGCGAGGATGGTGGGAATTACATGAGCAAGGTGAGCTGAACTGGCCAGATGGAGAGCAAATACCTCTGCAATATGCAGGGAGAATGATATGCAGAAAGACCAGTGTGCATAACTCAATTAGGGTAGCGTTTGAATGGTTTTAGGAGGCTGTTGCTTCAGTTTCTGATATGTAAACTTTTGTGCCCTAGGAAATCATAAACTCTTGTGGCCTAAACCCAGTTGACATTCCTGGAGATATTTGGCTCTGCCATCCCACTGGGCTCAACCAATCAGTACCTTAGCTAGCCTTATTGCATTACTTAGAGCCAATTGAGGGGAGAAGGAAATAGCATAGCCAGCTCCGTACATATCAGTGCATGGAGACAGGGTTTAGTTTAACTAATGCTGAAGCAATTGTTCTGCATTCAGGAGGACTCACCCAGGTTGTTTCCTACAACTACATTATGGTACAGGATAGGGGATACTTGTGTGGTCTTGGGGGTGTCCTCAAGATAATGATCTAAGACAGTGATGGTAAAAATTTAGATCTTTCAATGGTAACAAAAAGCCTGCTGCACTATGTGAGGCAAAGGTTTGCCACCACTGAGCTCGGATGTGCATTCTTAGCATCTGTCAGGTTACCCATTAGTGGACTAGGTTAAGATGCAAATCGTTTGTGTGTTTGAAGTTTAGAGATGTGATTCCAAATTAATAGTGCCATTTCCTTCAGAGTTGAAGTCTGTGGAATCTATGAATTAATACTTTAGGGGAAAAAGTACAAGCCTAACTTATTGACTTATTTTATCTTTTTGTTGTTGTTGTTGTTCTGGGACAGAACTCAGGACCTCAGGACCTCATGCTTGTCAGGCAACTTTATCTTTAAGACTCTTAGAACTTCAAGGAGGGAAAAAACCTGGAAATAAAAATAGGTTTAGGTGTGAAAAAGGATTTTAATGTTGAGCATCAACTGACAATTTTTAATTAGTTTTCCTAAGCTTGTTAATAATTGTGCAGTTGGCAACTTTTATTATCTAATTGTTCTGACATCATCCATAGAGATTTCCTCCTGGGGCAGGATTTCCTAACATCCTCATGCAGTTCAAGTTCAATTCTTGTCACTGAGGAGGTTGCCAAGCATTAGGCAACCATCAAACCACTGTGAGGCTATGGGGACAATGGCTGTCCCTGGGAGGAATACACCATCAAAGTCACCGCAGAAGCCTGAAGCCAGGCATGGAAACCTCTTCATGTTTCCAGATGTCAGAGCTTTCATTATACTAGATTGATCATTGGCAGCAAAACAAATTAGCTTCTCATTGACTGTTGGGGTCTGAAAATGTCTGTCATAATTCATGCATGGAAATCAGAATCTGAAGGTGATGTATCAGAGGAAAGGCCTTTGGAAAGTGTCTTAGTTACTTCTCTCATTGCTGATCAAAATATTTGACACCCAAAGTTTAAGGAGGAAAGGATTACTTAGCTCACAGTTTGTAGAGGTTTTAGTCAGTGACCAGCTGGTTCAAAGTCTAGGCGGCACAGTAGACAGGCATCTCGGAGGAGAAGCACTTCATGGCAGTAGCAAAGATGGCAAAGCCAGCAAGGGAAGACCATGGCTGTTTCTATCCCTTAGATCTTATCCAAGCTACTTAAGGCAGGTAGTACTCACACCCTGAATCCTAGTGCCCTTGACTGCAGCACTGCATCATGAATCAATTCCAGTGTCACACCTTCTAGATCCAGCCACCTCTGAAAAAGCCCCACCTATCATGACATGAGGCTTTGGGGAGACATTTAGACACAAGCCATAACATTTTGCTCCTGCTTCCCCCACCAAGATTCTTGCATATCCCTTTATGCAAAAGCCATCTCTTTCAAATTCTCCACAAGTTGCTGAAGTCCTAATAGTTTCAGCAGTACTAAGAAGTCCACCTTCTAGCACTACACCATGAATCAGTCACATACTCTAGATTCAGGGGCTGGGGATTTAGCTCAGCAGCATAAGCACCTGCCTTGCAAGTGCATGGTCGCGAGTTCGATCCCCAGTACCGATTCAGCCACCTCTGAAAAAGCCCCATCCATGGCTGCACAAAGCTTTGGGAGGAGCCTCTCAGCACTAACCATCACAGATGTTATTCAGGATGGAGTAGCAAACATCAGGGTTTGCCTCTGGCTCCTGGGAAACAAGTACACATTATGGGAAAGTGGTTCACAGACAGGCTGCTGCCCTAGGGACTAGGAAGCTGGTTGGGTGTGGATAGGAAACGGTGTGAATCACAGGAAATATAAATCCTGATAATGCCCTGGAGGGGGAAATGAGCTCCAGACCTTGCCACATTTTGACACAGCCTTCGTTTCTGTTCCTGGGTTGAAAGAGTCACCAAATGTAGGCAGTGGGATCACATGTGCTTCCCACAGGTCACTGCAGTAGCATCTGGTGTGGCATAGATGCATAGCTGGAGGGGTTTACTCACACGCAGTTAGGACTCAGGGCATCAGAAGCTTTCTGCAAGTTTTCTAGCCCCAGTGGAGGGCCAGTCCCTGATAATATGGGGAGACCCGAATTCAGGAAATGGGGTCATTCTTCTCCTTTCACCTTGTAGTACTGAAGAGGCTGAGCTAGGACTGAAGTTTCCGAGAACATGTATGAGATATGCATCTGTACAGAAGGCAGACGGGTGCCCAACTGAGCAAGAATGTGAGCCATAGGTGTCATTATACATGTTCTAGGAGCCGTAGTAAACACAGCAACAAGAAACAGGGTGCATTTAATTTTCATAATTACATAAGACATAACCCTCTCATCATGTAATCAATATAAAAATTATTCATTAGATTTCTATATCTTTTTCGGTTCCAAATTCCAGATCTCCCACTTTCTAGCTATATAACTGAGAGGAAATTCCTCATGTATTAATCTTGTTTTTCAGTTTTTCGATACACAAACTGCAGAGATTTTAATGCCTATAAATTACTTAGAATGGCATCTGGCATATGGTAAACTCTATTTCAATAATAATCACATAATTATTTCCTGTGAGTCTACTTCACTCGAAACAACCTATTATTATCACACTGAGTAGTCCGACATCGATTATTTGGGCTTTTTAAGAAGTTGTAAAGCACAGGTCCACTACACAGTGAGTTACGTATGTTATACAAATAATGAACATGTTTGTTACTTACTAAATATTATGGAACTCCTTCTCCCGCTCCTGTTACCTAAGGGTCTGTCTTTTGTTTTTGTTTTTGAGGCAGGGTCTCACTATGTAGTGCAGGCTGGCCTTACACTCACTTTGTGTAGCCGAGACAGGTCTTAGAATTGCAGCAATCCTGCTGTCTCAGCTTCATGAGTGCTGGGATTGCAGGTGTGAGCCACCATGCCCAGCTTACCTAAGCATCTGATGCATGCCTATTACTAGCATTCCTCAGGGTAAGTTCCAACGACCTGAAGATCAGCAGAAAATATATGAAAAAAGGAAGGGATCGCAGGTTAAATTTGCGAAATTCTTCATAAAACAAATGTCATGAGGTTTATTTTATGTAGGTCTTTAATATAATAATATGTGCTGGCAATCTCCAACAAGGGCTATAATATGAAATGTTTCCTATCTTTTCTTTACACAGTACTTCAGGAACTAGTACATTGCTCAGTCCACTTTGGGAAGCATTGTTTTATACTTTGAACAGTAATTTCAATTGAATTAGTCCTTTGGAAATGGAAATCTGGCATTATTTGAAGTCTTAGTGATCTCAGGTTAAAGCAGAAAATCTTTTGGATCCTGGGTTTCCATAATTGCTTTGGCAAAATCTTCCCAAAGATTTCCTGTTTGTGTAGAGGCATCTGGGCTTTCTTGCCTGAAGAATGTAACATCATGGGGTCATAGTCAAGTGGCAAGAGTCACAGAAAATGTGAGGTAAAAGTATCAGAACCCCAAAGCATTTCCTGAAAAATTTGTGCATGTATTAGTTGTCAATTCTATGTAATATAACCAACTGAACAGTTTTAAACAACGCACTTGGTTTTCTTACCATTTCTGTGTATCAAAACTGAGCATGACTTAACTGGGCTCCCTGCTCTTGTGCAGTCCAAGGGCTGGAATCTTGGCAGAGGCTCAGTTAGCAAAGAGTTGGCTTCCAGACTTCGTAGGTTCTTGGCAGTATAGTGGTCCCCATTATCCGTGGTTTCGCTTTATATGCTTTTAGCCATCTGTGGTCAGCTGTGGTCTGAAAATATTAAATGGAAAATTATAGAAATAATGCACCAGTTTTATTTGTGTTTTTCCGAGTAGCATGATGAAATCTTACATCATCTTATTACGCACTGCCTAAGACTTGAACTGTGCCTTTGACCATGGTATTTATGTTGTATATGCTAACTGCCCATTAGTCATTTAGTATCCATGTCGGTTATCACACTGACTGTCACAGTATCCCATGCCAGTGTTCAAGTATCCCTTAATTTACTTTATAACAACCCCAAAGTATAAGAATAGTGATGATGGCAATTTCATTGCAGTCTACTGCTATAATTGTGCTATTTGATTATTATTGGTCTTTTACTGTGCCTAATCTGTATGATAAATACACACATAAAGAGTATTATTATGGTTTCAGGCACGCACTGGAGGTCTTGCAACCTATGCTGCACCAATAAGCAGGGACCGCTGTATTCATTTCCTTGCAACTGTAGAAGTCATGTCTGTTTGCGTCTTCAAAGCCAGCAGGAAATCTTCCCCTGATTCTGCAGCGTCATTGCAGAAGTGACTACCTGTTAGCTATGCTGTGTTCTATTGATTGGTTAGAAGCAAGTCACAGGTCCTGGGCTAACTCACGGAGAGGGAATCACATATGGCGCAGATCACTATGGGTCACTTTAAGGTGTATCTGCGACAGTACGTTTTCTAAAATCCTGAGTTATATATTGTTTTCTTTGGCAGAACCGAAATCTGATAGGTGATTTCTTCTAGTTGCCTCTTTATGTCATTTGTATCAACTGATCTGTGCCTATTTTTATTTAAGTTGTGTCTTCTTTCTGAATCTCTCTCATTTCTTTGGATTTTAAAGTAAAAGGCAAGGACGCATCGTTTTTTATTGTCCCCAGCTCTCAGTGTAGCTTTTAATGAATATATGTTACACACTTACACGAGAGAAGTCCTGGCCTGTATCAAGCTGTTCCTTCCTGCTGGGTGATCTTCAGTGAACTTCTTGGTGAAATGGTGTCCTTTTGTAGTATTCGTGTGTATTACAGATGTAATGCGTGTAAGCACAGTTCCTGAGACACAGGTTAAATGAAACAGATAAATAAAATAAATAAAAGCAGATATTAAGAAAGTAGTAATAATTTTATAATCAGGGTACGTAAAACTGGGGTTCTAGCCAGAATAAAAAGATTCTACATTCTTCTTAACAACTCAATTTTTCTATTTCTGCTTATTAGCACTTGGTTTTCACAGGAAAGGGAATAATCTTTTAAATAGAGTCTGATTTATTGCCTGGCATACAGTAATAGTAAATTGAATTGAAATAATAGCAAAATGTAATAGTATTGTTATTGGAAATTCATGAGGCAAAAGAGAAAGGAGAGAATGGCTCTGTCCAATTAGTTTTTTAAAACCATCTTCACTGGTGCAAATTCATTCATATTACCATAAATTAACCTATAGTTGTGTAATTCTGTATCTGTAATAACCTATAATTAATCCAATTTATTGAAATAAATTGAGCCCCTTAATTTAAAATAAACAGTTAAAATAATCATTTTTACTTTTCCAAAGGATTCAAACACCTGGTGTTGTTGCCAGGGTTTACGAAGGAAAAAATTTAATACAGGACACACAATTTATAGGATTATTTTATAACATTCTTCCAAAGAGTTAAATGCAAAAGAATGTGGGAGATCGGTCCACACACTAGAGACCTAAAAAATCCATCTGAGGGCCTGGATCCCATGGTAATGTCCTGTGCAAGTCCAGCAGAAGACCTACAACACTGTCTCATTCAAGCCTGTATCAAGGATCTGCCCTGGGAAGGCTCAAAAGTCTATGCCAGCGAGAAGGATCTGTGCAGTGGGCTGAGGGATTTGCCCTGGAGCCAGGAAGCTCAACGTAAGGATTTGAGCTTCCCAGAAAAGAACCACAGGCATCCTTAGCAACTGCGAAGACCCAAGCTTCTCTGTCAATGAGAACAGCTGAGTTCGTATCAGGAAAACCAACATGACATCTTCTCTCTGAGAACCAACAGCTCACCATATTCATGGCTAGTCCTCTTTTATGATGTCTGCCACAATCCTCAGGTGGGCCTTCTACTCCCAGAACCACACTGATTCAGTTCAACTGGGTGTCACAAGTTGCCCATTAGTTAATTCACCACACCTGATTACTTTGCAATACTCAATGGTAACAAGTAAGCAATACCTTTAAAAAAACATTGCTTTTGAAAACAACTGTTGTTGGCATGGGGGAGGGGAAGGAAACCGAATTGCAAAAACTCTTTGTCTCCTACTGCCATCTGCTGGTGAATTACCAAAATGCAACTTTGGGCTCATCAAAAATATAATTCAGTTATTTAAATTCAAGTAAAATTTGGGATTCAGATTAGAATTATGTTGCAATATTAATGATGTATAAATAACATCTCAAGCTATCAAAACAACTGGATACTTTCCTCAAAGTTAGAAGTGTCAATTCTAGATTTTTTTTTTAAATCCCCTATTAAGAAAGTGATTGTTTCTATCATTTAACCATCTGCCTGGTGTCATATCAGCAAATTAAAAAGCCCAGAGCCCTATCCTTGCCACGGTTTACATATTAAAACTAAATTAGTTTAATTTTCTTGGTGAAGCGCCCATCACAGCACTCTCCCTCTTCACTTCGGTGGAGATAATAAAAACTGACAAGTCTAAACTCTGAGTCCTGCGTTTGTTTAGCACTGATCTGGAGCCCACTGGTAACTACAGTCCTTGGTGAGCCCTGTCCAGAGATGCTCAGCAGCATCTGGGCACTGTTGATGCCCAGGCCCTGAGGTCTGTAGAGGTCAGTGGCAAGGGCGAAGGCTGCGCGTGTGCTGGGTGTGCAGGTGGACGGCAAAGCTGGGACCAGGCCCAAGAACCATGCAAAATGCCCTTCTGTGGGATGCACCCACTCACACAGATTGGTGGGATTTTCTGAACAAAAAGAGGGACTTCTCCCTCTTTTTGAGTTACAAAGCAGATGCACAGTCCCCAAGGCTAAGGAAGTTTTGTAACAGTGATGATCTTCCTTAAAGATCTTTGCAGTCTTTGTGTGAGCAGTCTTTCTAGCTCAGTCTTAGCATTCTTAGATTTACAGTCACTGTCACCATTTGGGAAGCTGCACAGCGTGTGCGTCCAACACATGGTCCTATGGGCTGCATGCAACCCTGGACAGCTGGTAGTGCACCCCTACAAGATTGCACACTTCTAACATTTTGTGAGGTTTAGCAATATTTTTTATGACTCTACTGCTTGGGGCTGAGCCAGCTGTGTAGTTGACAATGGGAGGTGTGAAGGGAAGGGTGAGCACAGCTCCAACTCCGCCTCCTGTATCCTCATCCACCACACAGAGTCAGCTGAATCCAAACCTGTGCGCATCTGACTTTGTGCAGTTGTGCAACTTGGTGAATAAAACATAGAAATTCTTGATAACTGTGAAATTCTGCTAGGTGGGTCTTAATGAAAACTCAAAACTGCCCATTTTCCTTCTACACCAGGTATTATTTCAATGCCTCCTGCCACCCCAAGAAACTTTGGCACCACCTGGAAACATTTTGTGTTGTCCTAACTGGGGGAGGGGGCTCCTGCCATCGGGTAGGTAGAAAGCAGGGATGCCACCAGACATCCTACAAAGCACGGGACAGCCGTCCACAGCAAAGAGCTGTCTGAGTTGAAATATTAATATGGTGGGATGGGCTTAAAATTGTTGTGCATTATTCCATTCCACAATAGTTAAAGCCTCAGATTGGGAGTCTCTATGATTGGAATTTAAATCCTGCTTCTTTCCTCTACTAGGAACATGGTTAATAAGTACGCAAAGGCTTGGCCACTGCCCGGGTGCTGATCACCACCATACATCCTTGTTCATTGGCTCCAGACAGTTCGTTGGCACTGCACAAGGTCTTTGACACATGTTGCATCCAGAACACACACAGTGGCACAACCTGCATTCCAGAGCAGGTGAGCAGGAGAAGGAATACAGATGATCCAAGTTACTGTTAGTTCCCTTGTGACAACTTGAGCCCAGCATGTTTGACCTGTCTGTGAAAGACAAGTCAAGGTCCGCCCCCGCCAAGGACAAGGACACACAAGATGAAGGGCACAAAGTATGACCTGGAACTGCCCCTGCATGCCTCCCGAGCAGTGCCTGAAGGATCCTAACTGAGCAAGCTGGGTAAGACGGCAAAGCCAAAGTCTCCACCGCAACGAACTATACAAATCATTCCTAACCCAGGGACAGACCTTTTCACCTGCCAGCCTACCAGGGTCCCGGTGCTGAGGTCCTTTTCCACTTGCTGAACCATAGCAGCTGGCTGTCCAGCAAAGCAGGCTGGGACCCTACATAGTCCTCCAAATTGTTCACCCACAAGAGGACCTACAGTGACTAAGACAGACAGCCGGGCTCCTCTTGACTTCCGGGGCCACCTGGATACTGGCCCTGCTCTTCCCTTTGTGTCCATGAGAGTTGTATTTACAACAGAGAGCCCCAGTCCCTCGTGGACACCGCAGCCATAGCATCCGCAGCGGTCGGGGTTGTTGCCTGGACCTGAGTGTTCACCTAAGTGCTGGTAGTGGAGGAGAAGGCATCAGCCCCAGGGGGGAAGCCAGTTCGGGGTGCTGCCCTCAGTGGCCTCCTCTGAGGCTGTGATGGAGAAGGAGGAGCACAGCACAAGGAGAGTAAACCCCACCCGGGCCTCTTCACCAAGGCCTGATTTGGAGTGAGTTGGGGCTTTGCAGCTCTGTGTGGGAGAAAGGTGCTCCCCAGGCTGCACCAGCACATTCAGTCGGGAAGGAACAGGCCAAGAATATAGCTGGTTTAGCTTGAGAGAATCAAGGAATAAACTCAGAACCCAGCCTCCTCACCGCCTCCCCTGTCCCCTGGGCTCCAGCTCCCCCACTTCTGCTCCTACTGCTGCTCTCATGCTAAGCACTAATATTTTTCCCAGCTGCTTCCTCTCCTGCTGCTGCTGCCACTGCAGAAGCCAATTCATCTGAATTCTCAAGTGTCACCAACCCACTTCTCACCTCCTCCAGAGCAAAACCTGACGCAACACTAAACTCCCCTTCACCTGCTCCCTTCCTCCCCAGTGCCTTGAGGGTCAGCTCTGCCTCCCTGCCCTCCCCTGGGAGGCCCCCCAACCTGAATGGGAAAACCTTCAACATCTTTGCTGACTGCAGGCTTGTGGCTGTGTGCACAACTCAGGCCCAGGAGCTGTGGCAGAGAAGATAATTGAGCCCCAAGGAGACCTTGAGGGAGAAAGCAGTGGGAACATCATGTGGCCAGAGTCCAGGGCTCCTCTGGGTTTGGGGCTGGACCAGCGGAGCTCAAATGTGTCTGACTGGAGCAGGAACTGTGTGCTGCCCTCGAGCTGTACCTGCAAGCCGCAGCCTCAGCACCAGACTGAGCGACTGGCCCTGGAAAGTAGAGGTGGGCAAAGTCCAGCAGATACATGGAAGTCCCTGTAGCTCACGAGAAGCATGAATGTGTGGAGAAGCTCCTTGGTTTGGATGACACCACTGGGGGCTAAGACATAGAGGATCACTGAAAGGGAAACCAGCTTTTCCACCAGCTCATACAGCTGCCGATTCCTGGCCTGGTGATGTGTTCACCACTTCTCCCGCAGCTAAGATGGACTCACCAGTCTTCTGGGGAGAGTCTGATGGGCTAACTTCTCCCCAGCTACAGCCAGATCACCCAAAACTCTGAACTCCACAGGGTGCGAGGGTCTTATCAGCTAGAGCTGGAGGCAGAGCCTAACCGAGAGAGGGATCTGACAAGTCCTGCCAAGCCACCATGCCTCCTCATGCCCTTGCACTCTCCAGAGGAGGAGGAGGAGGAGGAGGAAGAGGAGGAGGAGGAGGAGGAGGAGGAGAGGTGGGGTGGGGGGGGTGCTGAGTCACTAGGGATAAAGGAAGCAGAAGACACTCCCCGAAGTGTTCCTTCTGTGGGTCCTCAGCAAGCCAAGGAGAAGGGCAGAAACCTGAGTGCAGCAGTCAGCCAGCCAGTGTCCTGGAGCCCTGCTGAGTGGGCCAGGCCTGGAAGAGTCAGGGGAGGATGCCAGATCCCTGAGTGCAGAGCCAGCCTGGCTGAGGCCACCAGCTGCCCTGAGGGGTCTGTCCCTCCACCATGTTATTATTCATGGAGTTCAGCTCTTTCAAGTTAGCACATCTGGGGGCCTCCAAAGAGAAAAGGCCTTAAGGTCCAGAGCCAGTAGCCAGTAGAAGAGGCCCTCAGGCCTCTCTCAGATACCCATCAGTAGGCTGATCTGTGAACCTGGAGGAACATGCCTTGAGCCCCTATTTGTCTGAAGGAGAGAGAATGAGATCTCTCCAGCCTCTCATCCACATTGCTTCCAGGATCCAGGGAATCTTTCATCCACCCTGGTCCAGAAAAGCCTCCCACATCCAGAGCCTGCTTTTCCACCACTCCCACCCCTTCTCTGGGCCAACTGCCACCATGGAGGTCCTGGCCCTCCATGCTCTCCTCTGCCGGGAACCTGGCCCTGACCTCTTCCTTTCTACCCCTGGGGGAGCCACCTTGCCCCGGACTCCTACGATTCCTCCCTGCTCTGAAGGGTCCCCTGTCCCATTCAGGGAGGACCACACTGCAGCCACCCCAGGCTTTCCACTTGTGCTTCTGCCCTTGACAATGTGGCCAGCTGAGGAGCCACAACCCAGATCCAGTCCCCGGCCCGTGAAGCCCCTCAGCACTGTCCCTGCTCCAGTTTGAGCAGGGCTCTGAAAAGTAGGCTGAAGAAGCTCAAAATAGTCACATCTGGTAGCACATCACACCCATCCCCGTGGTCACCCCTTACTGTCCTACTCCTGCTTCTCTGAAAGGGGCCTTGGGCCCCCACTGGAGGTATGAGGTTCCATGTAGGGTTTGCGTGTCTGTGAGGGCTCTGGCTCTTTCCCACCTGAATCTTTTCCTGCTCTCCAGCTTTGAGGGCCCCAGTGAATGGAATAAAGAAGTTAGTCCTCAAGACAAGCAGGAGGAGGCTGCGGCTTGGTGGGTCTGGGAGAGACTGTTGCTAGCAGAGACTTTCTTACCTGCCAAGGATGACCTGCCATCCCTCCCCACGCAGTCCCTCATCCTCTTCCCTTCTCTCCAGCCCCTAGAGGGGTCTAGTATTATTGGGACTGGGATAGGGACCAAGCTGCCCATTTGTCCAAGTTGTGTGCAAGCCTGGTGCCTACTTCTCAGCTGTGCACCGCTCATCCCCCCGAGAGCAGGGGGCGTGCGTGGCTCGGTCTAATGAGTGTTTTTGCCTTGAGATCTTGTGGAGCCGGCGCAGTTGGATGGAGTAGGTGATAGGCGTTGCCTGTGCTGCTCCTGCCCCTCTTCAGGCTTTCTGCTGGGTGTCAGGTGTGAGAGTGAAGGTACAGGGGAGCCCCTTTGAACTCTTCAAGTTCCCACTGTGATGTGTGAGCCCTGCCAGGTCAGGGCATCAGGCTGCTTGGGGGATCAAGCTTCCGGTCTGTTCTTGTTACCTTCCCGATGCCAGAACTCTGTGCTCTGGCAGGGTTTGAATTTTTGGAAACCAATTAAAATGTGCCTTTCGTGGGTGGAGTCAACAGCTTCCGGCTGTAGACCTCTCCCCTGCCTCCTGCTGAGCACACAGATGGCTCTGTCAGAGACCCAGAATGAAGGTTGAAGAATTCTGCTGTTTGTTTTCCTCTCACCCCTCACCCCTCAGCTAAGGGTCTGCCCAAGCTGCCGCCCTCAGCCTTCCTGCCATCCTCCCCTCGTCCTGAACCATATTAGAAGACCCTAGGACAAAAACCTCTGGTGAACTGTAGGACTGGGACTGCCCTGCTCACGGGCCTGGCCTAGGCCATGCTGGAGCAGTTGGCTTACCTGGAATTGGGAGGCTGCACTGTGCCTCGGGCGATACCCATACTTAGGAAAAAGCTTCTGTGGCTTTTTTCTGTGGCTCCCACCCATTTACTGAGCTGTTGCACCAGCCTGTCCCTTCTGCCCGCCACCCTTGCTTGGCTTAACTTTGAGATGAAGTATCTGTCCTCTGGCCCAGCCCTGGGTTTGTTTGTGGAATACATGGCTGATAGAATTTTCGGAGTGGAAGGGAACCACCTGATAGGATTTTGGCATGCCTGAAAAGATAAGAAGTATGAAATAAAAGAGACCTTTATTTTAAGAATGTGGGGGGAGACCCCCTGACCCTCTGGGGTCTGGCATTCTCTCCACCAGACACGTGGTGTGGGGGCACACATGTAGCTTAGGTTTGGGGTGGTGCCTAAGGGGCATTAGTGATGCACAGGTAGTCCATTGGTATTCATTTCGCACCACAGGTAAATTGCCTAGGGGCAGGAAAGATAGAGCCCCTTGGTTCTGCCTCCAAGCTTCCACTGGCTACAATGTCCTATCTCAGGCAAAAATCTTTCAATGGCAAATTTCCCCATGCAGGGATCCTCTGGTAGGCTGGCTACTCTGCACTGGCAGAAAACGGGGAGTGACCGTGTTCCAAAGAAGGATACTTTTAGCCTAGTAAAGCGACAAGAACTGCTTTAGGGGTTATTTACCCACAATGATCTTCCATTCATTCTTGATAATGAGCCTCCCATATGCCCGGGTAGGTGCATCTTCAGAAAAGACTTTAGAAGAGCCCAGGGTTCTTGTGTGATGTTTGTTCCTGGCCACAAGCTGCAGTGGGGTGGGCAGGGAGCAGACAGTTCTGCTTTGCTGTCTGTCTGTCTAGTTGTACCTCTTGTTTATAAAGAGCTTATTGTTCATGTTTTGACATTATATGAAGAACAAAAAGTTTACATACTGCAAAAGAAGAAGAAGGAGGAGAAAGAGCAAGAGGAGGAAGAGAAGGAGGAGGAGAAGGAGAAGAAGTTGGCGAAGCTGTGCACACTTGTAATCCCATCATTCTGGGAGGCTGAGGCAGAAGGATCTCAAGTTTGAGCCCCTTGTGGGCAACTTAGTAACCTAATAAGACCTAAAATTGAAAAATAAAGGAAGTGCTGGGGATGTGGCTCAGTTCAAAGGCCAAGTTTGGGCCCCAGTGTCTTACTCATCCCCCTCAAAAAAGTCGATGGAGCCTTCAAATGTTGAACTGTGACCTGAGGGATTGCACTGTATGACGAGCTAGCCAGTGTCCAGTGCCAGGGCAGTAGCCCCTCTATAGGTAGTAATATGGGTGTTCAAAGAAAGCTTGGCATTCAGATGCACTTATGTAATAATCAACAAGTGCTTACTGAACTTCTGAATTGCTTTTTTCGCATCAAAATGAGAAATCAAATAAAGCACACACTTCTCACAGCAGGACTTTCTTATTCTAAGGACTTTAACTGGAACAACCACATTCTTCAAAACAATAACTCATATAAATCAGCATTAGAAGATACAAGAATATGAATATATGTGAACAATGTTTAAACTGGGACATATTGATGCCATATCTTGAAAACACTTTAAAAGAATGTTCAAGATTAATAGCCTGGCAATTACATTGGGCTGAACAGAACAAAACAAGCAAACAAAAAGTACTCCAAATGTCCTTTCTATAGGTATAAGAGCTGATCATAATAATGTCATAAAACGTTTATTTATCTGTACTACAAATTGATTTTGGATTTTTGCTTGCCAGAGTGAAGGCACTCCTCAGTTACGACTATCAAAAATGTCTCTGGATGGTACCACAGTTCCCTGGGACGGGAAATTATAGAATTATATCTTTTTTATCTTCTTAAAGTAGTACAAGTATATACTAAAAAACTTAGTAAATGTAATAGAATAAAAAGGAGAAATCATGTAAAATACCCCAAAAGCTAGTAACCTAGAGATAGACATTTTAAATTTTCAGCACACTTCTCTTGTGCTCTCTCACGAATATTCTTAGAGGCTAAGCTTCCTTCTTCAGACTTTTGTACTAGACCAGGCAGGCTTATGAGTCTGTATTCATCTTATACCACATCTAGCATGTTTTGGGTAAACCCTCCTGGAAAAATGTTTATTTCAGGCTAACTGCATTCTTCATTCATTTTGTGCATTAGCCTGCAAAATTATATAAAGATAGCACACCACTGAAGACTCAAAGAACACAAGTTTACCTTATAGGACTGCTTATGTGTCAAGTGATATACATGAAATTGCCTATTTAACTTTATTTTTTACCTAAAAGGTGACCATTTGATGATAGCATCTATTATATCTCATGATCCTTAAAGCTTCAAGTGAATCTTGTTTCTCTGTAAATTTTATTTTTTGTGGTACTGAAAATTGAGCCCAGGACCTTCACACTGAGCTACATCCCTAGTCCTTTTTAATTTCTGCTTTGGGATAGCATCTTGCAAAGTTGCTAATTTGGCCGGCATGGGCTGGCCCTTGTGCTCTTCCTGTTTCAGAGTGCTGAGATTACAAGCTTGTGCCACTACATTCTTGTTCCACATATACCACCTGGAAAGCGGGCTGAGAGCTTTGCAGAGGCCATGCTTAATCGTGGAACACCAGCTTGCACATCCACATATGTGTTCCTCTGTGGCTACTCAAGCCAGCAAATCCACAAAGTCTCTAAGGGAACTTTTCTTGTGCCTAAAAATAACTATGTCTCTATATTGCCAGTGGGAGTAAAAGGTACACCCACTGTGAAAATTTTGGCAGTTCCTCAGTGTATTCAAGAGTTAGCATATGAGCCAGCAATTCCATTCTTGGATATAGACCCAAAAGGTTTGAAAACAGCCGTTCAAACACATATATGTACAAAAATATTTGTAGTGCTACTCTCAATCACCTGCAAAAATAAACAACCCAGACATCCACAAAATTGCTGAACAGACCAACAGAATGTGGTGTATCTATACAACAGGGTAGTTTTCTCAGGATGTCAGTGAAATACTGATCATGGATGAAGCTTGGTAACCCTGTGCTAAATGACAGAGGTCAGACCAAAAGACCATGTGTGGATAAACTTCAAAAAAACGCAAAGTGCAAATAGCTACCCACCAAAGAGAGCCTCGCAGTGATATAATTCTATTTATGTGAAATACGCAGAGAGATGAGGAGGAGATTAATGTCTTCTAGGGCTGTGGGGAGTGAGTTATGGTGAGTTACTGTTTTATGGATACACAGTCTCCTTCCAGGGTGATATCAGTGTCCAGAAACTAGACAGTGTGGTGTTATATAGCACGGTAAATTTTATATTATGTGTATTATATCACAACAGAAAATAAAACTTATGTCTTATTACCTAAATTTATCAGGAAATCTTTATTTGCAAGAGATTTATTCAAATAAAACCATTTTAGAAAGGATGTCAAGGAGAGAATTCATTATCTCACAAAACTGAGATGATGACCTTACGCACCATTTTCAGGAACACAGACACAATGTCACCAAGCTTCTCTCTGTGCCTTTCTTCCTGTCTCCTCCCTTCACTCTCCTTTGTACATTGTACAACTTCTAAACTTCTCAAGCTGACACAATATATCAACCGACCCTCTCCTGTGACAGTGGCCTCTTTCTGTGCAGCAGGGCAGCAAAGCAGCTCATAGACTCTGATAGAATTTTTGGCATGGCTAAAAAAATAGAAATATGAAATAAAGCGGCCTTTATTTTAAGAATGCGGAGAGAGAGAAGCCTCCCCACCACTGAGGTCTGGCTTTCTCTTTGCCCAGGCACGTGTTGTAGAGGGCATACATATAGCTTAGGTTTGGAGTGGTGCCTAAAGGGCATTACTGATGCACAGGTAGCCCATTGGAATTCATTTCAAGCCATAGTAAATAGCCTAGGGGCGGGGAAGGTGACCTCAAGATAGAGCCCCTTGGTTCTACCTCCCAGCCTCCAACTACTGCAGTGTTTAGGGCAAAATCCTCTCAGACTCCACTCAGGTGGAAGATCTAGGCTTCTGTCACCAGCAAGGGCCGCCTTTCCCTTATTATAGGCAACTAACATAGCAATATTACAGGCTGTCAGGTAAGGCTGGGTACTGCAGAGTCAGGACAATAGGTGAAAACACACCACAATTCACAACTGTGGCATCAATTGGAGGCCAGGCCTCAGGATAACAACAAAAGGACCAGGCCTACATTCATCCCAAGGGATAAATAAGTGATAACACTTGGTCTAATAAAATCTAGATCGGCTTCAGTCATCTTAGTGAGCAACCAAGGCCCCTTGGATCCAATATCTACTTTCCATGCCTGCTTGCTACACGACTTGCTTCCTTATTAACTTATTATACTTATAATTTTATTGGTTGATCATAGCTATAACTCACACTGTACGCACGTGGGTGTGCTCTATCAAACTTCCCAAAAGAAGTAGGGTCCTGGGCAACCCACATTCTGTGTGACTCCTCCTGTCCTGCTCAGCTAGGAGTGTCTTGGTTACCTTTCGTTGCTGAACAAAATACCCCATCCCCGAAATTAGGAAAGGTTTATTTAGCTTACAGTTTTTGGAGGTTTCAGTTCATAATGAGCCGACTCCAAGCCAGGGTGGCATGGCACAGGGGCAGTCCTTTAAGGCAGCAGACTGAGCAAAAGCCGGGAAGAGCAAGCCTCTTTTCCTCCCTTATAATGTACGCAGGGGACCCCTCTACCCCCTGGGCAGATGCAGCACTGGCAAAATCTCTGCACAGGGTGAGGATATTTACAAAATAAGGGCTTTGGCTCCCTGCTGAGTCTCTTAGTTAAACTTCTAAACTTCTCAAGCTGACACAATATATCAACCATAACAAGGAGCTTTCTGTCCTCAGTAAATATTTCCTACTCTTAAACTCTGTTACTCCTAGAAGTCATTCTTCAATTTTAGAGAAAACGAACTCGGCCTATCAGACATCTAAAAGACTGAAAGTTAAATATATTTCCCCTATATTTGAAATCTCTGATACAATCCCTGTGCCATGCTGGCCCCCCTTTACTTCTGGGACAGGAACAGAGGTTACAGAGAGCGGGTAAGTGGCCCTGAGAAGAAGGGCTCCTGTCCTACCAGCTGTGTGATCATGAGCCAGCGGTGTCATCTCTTTGAGCCTCAGTTTCTTATCTGAAAAGGGGGATAATCACAGTATCTCCCTCCTTGGGGGTCATGGGGGTCAAATGAGACCTGGGACAGGGTACATGCTATAAGAGCTTACCTTTCTCATTATCCCTGTCATTGTCACAATCAGATCATCTCTTAGTAGTAGAGGGAGAGCCTGATGTGGTGCCCCATGTTTGTGATCCCAGCTACTTGGTAGGTTGAGCCAGGGCTATTGCAAGGTTAAGAGAAACCTGGTCAATTCAGCAAGATCCTGCATCAAAAAAACACAGATTTATTCTATTTATTTTATATAAAATTCAGGAGAATGACTTGATTGGGCAGGCATGGGTCAGTGAATTTGCGTAAGCCCATTGTCAGAGAAGAGACTTGTCAGAGAAGCTCTCACAAAAGAGGAGGTCAGTTAGCAAGAAGAGGGAGTTGGGGTGCTGGGCAGTTGCACCTTAGAATGGCTAGGCATCCACTTCCTGCCACTACCAAGTGTCCCCAGGATTCTGCTGCACTCTGTTAGAAATCCGTACACACTTACAGTTGAGATTACTGCTTCATTGTGTACCAGGCATGCTTTTAAACTTTGATGTTTATTATGTTACTTGTTCCTTTGGAACCTTGTAAAATAAAATAGCTCAATTAAAATAAAATAGCAACCAGAGGCCAGCGAGGTCACAGAGCCTGGCTGGGACGTGATCCCAGTTTTCTCTGAAACTAGAATTCTCCACCCTTCAGCCCCATCGCCATCTCCTTAGCAGCATTAAAGCAAGTTGATGAAAAGGAAACAGAACAAAACGGGGCAGTATGCACAGGTGCCATTTATACTGGCTTTAAAATAAAGCCAACAGAACCATATCTTTTTGAGAGCCCAAGAATGTAACCGATTGTGCCTTACGGCCAGGCTGTCTATAAAGCAGCAGCAAAGCCAAGAAAAACGGTTGTGTTTGCAGTTCCATTACAAAAAGTAAATGTTTGTTAGCTTGAATAAATAGTTACACTTTCCTAACTTTAAGTTCCTGGGTCCCATTGAAAACTTGGAGAGGCTAGGAGGCAGGAATCTTTGAGGAACCGAGTCTAGCAATTCTCCCACATTTTGGACCTTACGTGCTGGCAGCTCTTCCCCACTGGTTTCTCGGGGACCTGGGGCTAAGCACACAGGTCATCTTCCTGCACAAAAGAAGGGCAAACACACCCGACCAGCGGCATGAATGAGTCTATTGTCTCCCAGTCGGGTTTTGCTCAAAGCACCCCTGGGTGAGAAACAGGTTTTTGGACAAAGAAAACGCCACAGCTGGTAGTTAAGTAAAGTGAAATTCTGCTGGTTTTGGTCAAACATCCCATCCTATTGAATAAGGGAGACAGACACTGTTTAAATAGCAAGTAAGAAGAATGTGGGGTGCTAGGCTGGTTTCTCTGTGTGACGGAAAGAGGGGCTCTGCTACTTTGTGTTTTGAGAGCTGAAATAAAACTAAAATAAGACTCACTTGAGGGAATGAGGGCTGGATATGAGCACAGTGGGCTGCATGCAGGTATGCAAATGCCATCGTGAAACCTGCTTAAAATGCTCATTTAATGACAGCCTAGAAGAGAAAAGTTGTGAAAACATTTGGAAAATGATGCTCAGAGGATTATGCGGAGATATAGTCACAGCAAAGACATAAGAACAGAGTTGGGGGGGCTGGGGGTTTCCGCTCAGCGGCATAAGCGCCTGCCTTGCAAGCAGGCAGTCATGAGTTCAATCCCCGGTACCGATAAAAACGAAAAAGACCAAAAAAAAAAAAAAAAAAGAACAGAGTTAGGTTACCAAAGGGTTTTTCTTTTTCATTCCTCTCCTCTTCCCCAGTCCTGGGAATTGCACTGAGTTACATACACCTAGCCCGTTTTAAAACTATTTAAAATAAATTTGTCACACAAGGTATAGCTACTTCACTAGGTTGCCAGCCTGGGTCTGAAGTTGTGATTCTCCTGCCTCAGCTTCCCAGAGTATTGAGATTATAGAAATGTGCCACCACATCTGGGTAGTTTTCCTTTCTTTTTCTCTTTCTCTCTCTTTTTCTTTGCAGTACTGAGGATGAACCATACTAAGCAGGCCCTCTATCACTGAGCTATACTCCCAGTCCTCCTTTTTAAAATCTTACTTCCATGAAATAAAAAGCAATAACTTTGTGATCTTAATACAGTTAATACTATCGATAGAATAAAGAGCACAGGAATATGATAATAGCTACCAATTTGAGGACCTATTGTGTGTTACTAACATTCTTTTTTTTCCCCCTAACTAATATTCTTAACACATTAATGCTTTCAGTTCTCTGGATTGTGCAAAGGTAGTTATTGTCACTAGTGCTATTTTACTGGGTATATAATGAAAGCCCAGGGCCTCTCTCTGGTTGGCCACACTGTTCCCATTTTACTGATGTGGAAACAGAGGCAGAGTCGTCATGGTCCCAGCTCCACAGGGATGGAGTCAAAGCTTGAGTCCTGATCTGCCTCCATTCATTGAATGAGACTTTCTTTCTTTTGAAAATAAAATTATTCTCATTGTCCCATACCAGGCAGTTAAACTCAAAAGTTTACAGTAAGGACAACTCCTACGATTTCCTGAAGTCTGGAGAGGGTACAGGCGGAAGGAGATGCCGCTCCACATGGCCCAGGGGCAACACCCCGCTCCCCCCACGGTCCACAGGGACGGAGATCAATGCAGTGCTCTCTGCTTGCTGCTTTGCCAGTGTATAAATCAAAAGTCTTGTTTCCTGTGACCCCCCAGTTGTGGGCAGTCTCAGTGGCTGATCACCCTACCACATGTGAAGCTTCTTTTGCATCTTTTCTGTCAATATGTAAATTACTTTCATAAATTTGTACACACGAGCATGCTCCCCTGTGTCCTATTTCTTTAGAGTCTCAGTGTAAGAAGCCGCCCTCTCCTCTCTCTTTATGACTTTGTAAGTTTCTGTGTAAGAAAGGCTGGTCACTCAGACACCCGCCCGCCCTCCCACAGTGCTCTATTAGGGGAAAATAGATTGTAAGTGAAGAAGGATGACTGTTGATATTTGAGGAAAAGACAATTGTTTAAGGAGAAAATAAAAGAAATGATAACAGTAATCTCTAAAAGGAGAATGAAGGTAGGAAGTTGTGTCAGACAATGAGAATAATTTTATTTTCAGAAGAAAGAAAGTCTTATTCAGTGGATGGAGGCAGATCAGGACTCAAGCTCTGACTCTATCTCTGTTGGGGCTGGAACCGTGATGACTCTGCCTCTCAGCTTCCACATCAGTAAAATGGGAACAGTGTGGCCAACCAGAGAATGGCCCTGTGAAGACTGAGTAATTATAAAGTGCCCTGATAAATTGTACAGACACAAGGCATTATCATCCGTCCCAAAGCATTTGCTGTCAGTTTTCAAAGTGATCACAACATCCTAAGGCGGTAAAAGTGTCTAACCCAGTTCTCACATCTGAACATGTATAGGATTCACCCAAGGACACTGGTAAATACAAACGTGAGCAGCTCCAGTGCAGAGTTCTTGCATCGGATTCTCCAACAGTGAAACCTGTGTGTTGTTTCCATTCTGTGCTCCCTGGGAATGCCAGAGAAAACCATCCTCATTGTGAGCTGATCTAAGCCGACACGACGACAGGGGGCGCCATTCGCTCGTTCTGCGGAGGGGACAGCCGCATCTGGAGCTGTTCAGGCCTGGCCCTGTGACAATCAGGCCCAACTGAAAACTGTCAGAGAGGGCCTTGACCCTCTGCTCATAACAAAAGGGCCATGAACTCCTGCTCAGCACCTGCTGTGCATTAGAATTTTTCACATATGCTTTCTCTTTTCTTCTTTTTTTAGGCGAAATTCAAGAAACATAAGGCTCACCATTTTAAAGTTTACATGCAGCAGCGGCATTTACTAATTACAGTGTTGAGCAACTCGGCCTCTCTCTAGTTCCACACATGTTATCTTTATTTAAGCCTCACAGCATTCCAAGAGATCAAATATTTGTTTATCCACATTTCCAAGTGGCAGGAGGAAGGTGTGAAGAGCTTTAATAATTCGTCCAAGACTGGATCCTTCCCAAGTGTTGAAACTGGAATCAATCCCTATCAACCATCCAAAGCCCTTTTGGATACAGGAGCACAAGGAGGGGCCCTGGGGATTCCCTATTTTCATGAAAAACGCTGAAGTGGAACCTCGCCCTTTGTGACATCCACTTTATTTATACCATATTAATCCACAGGTGTGAGCTGTGGTTCCCCCCCACCCCACCCCGTGCCTATCCGGGTGCCTCCCTCAGTCCATTCCTGTGTTCTACCCAGGGGCCCAATCACAAGTTTAAATTTAACTACAAGGTAAATCAACAACTTTATCCTAACGTATATTCTCAGGAAAAGGAAAGGAAAACAGGACTTTCCCAGGTTTAAACCCAGAAAGCAACATGGTATAGGAATGCATCTGTCCCGGAGGAGATCTGAGTAGGTAGATGAAATCCCAGTGTGCTCAGCTAAATGGAGCAGCACCTTGCAGAGGGGGTGACCATGTCAATCCCTCCCAGCCAGGGACCTCTTCAAAAGGATACTTGGGCCGCGCACCAGAACTGCGGGCCAGAGGGGGGCTGTCGAAGCAAGTGAGGACACACGATCTACTTGTAAAACCTCTTATTGGGAGACTGAAAAGCCACACTGTTCAGTGATGTCCAAAGCAAGATAGGAACAAAGCATATTGAGAAATAAAAACTTCACTGGAAAAAAAAATACCTAGCCAAGTGAAGTAGCCAAGAATATTTAAAGTTAGTTGATGGCCAAACTTAATAGGGGAGTGAGGAAAAAGAAAGGACGTGAGACAAAATAGACTTAGTTAAGTCAAACGTATCTTAAACACTCAGCACTGATAAAACAAGCAGCCACACAAAACCTCAGAGAGAGCTCGCAGCAGATGACTTACGTCCCACTGAAATGGGTCTACAAGAAAATGTGTCTTGAAGCAGGAGCAAACTCTAAATGCAAATCAGATGACTTAGGAGAACAAAGGCCAGCAAATGAGTCATAAAAATACCCCTGAAAAAAGAAAGTGACAGAAAAACAGAGAGGCTTCCAAAGAAAATGAAGTCTACTAGTTTGGGGTCCCGGCCAGCAGAAGGTTTCTTGTGGTCTATGTGGTCACAGACGCAGGGGTGAGCTGTGAATGCTGCATCCAGCATGGGGCTGCTCCACTGTTCCACGGGCAGGAGCAGGCTAGGCAGATGGCCTGTGTGTGTGTGTGTGTGTGTGTGTGTGTGTGTGTGTGTGTATTTGTGTGTAGCTGAGCAAGATAAACGCGGAGCTGCCCACAGCTTAGCAAAGGAGTTCTTTAATTCCCAGCCTCCCTGGATCCCCAACTCCCAGTGCTCAGTCTGCCTGCCTGGCTGGGCCCCTGCAGTGCTGAGGGCTGGAGGCCGTGGGGGGTGGGGGCCGAGAGTAAATACCAGCTGCTTCTCACTGCAGGTGTTGCAAGCAGCCAAGGTGGTGTGAGGCTCTGAGCAGGGTGCTTAATGAGTGAAGGAGGAAGGAAGGACGGTCTGCTAATCACAGCAAGCCTTGAGATACTCCGAGAGAACTTTTGCTTCCTGTGAGTTGCAGTGTTCTGCAAGCAGCGCTGCCCTTTATTGTAGAATCGATTGTGACTGCCCTCCTCTTTCCATCTGTGTAGGAAGGAGTGCTTTAGAATCTTAAGGGGCTAGATTCAAAGTTTGGGCTTTGGTTTTGTTCCGGTTTGGTTTGGGTTTTGCTTGGTGGCTGAGTGGCCCTAGGCACACACCTTTTGGCTTTAGTTTTCTTGTCCATAAATGAAGAAAAACATCACTTCTCTGGATACTTACGAAGGTGGAAATAGCTCCTGGGAATTCCAGAATGCTCTAGCATAGAGTATGTGCTTGCAATCATTGCTGCTGCTTTCCCATTTTCATAGTAGAAAAAGAAAGGTAGAAGGCACAGAAAACCTGAGTCCTTACAGTCAAACAGTCCTCCATAGCTAAGTTAGTGTGACCTTCAGCATAGGCGCCAATCTGCACCTGCCCGTCTCCCGCAGCCCTCTGTTCTCTCGTGGCAGCCGTGGCTGAAGCCTTTAGGTGTGAGCGGGTCCCACAGTTGAAGGCTTCAATGGCAGCTCTCTGCTTTAGGACTTTCTGTGACATAGTGGGTAGAAGTGACTCTACTTTCGGCCGGACAAACATGGACGTGCAGGCAGGAGAGGGGCTAACATATCACCACCTGCCACTAACAAAGGTGAGAAGTCACTGGATAAATGACTCCAGGTTTATTGTCTTGGTGCCTCAGAGGATCCCCAGTATTACTGAGCCCCATTTGCCCAAAGCATTTACTTGCCTCTTTTTCTTCTCTAAAAGAAGTTGGCTCGGATCCTTTTTTCCTGTCTTACCCTCCCTGCTGCCTCCTCCTGTTCCTTGGATTCTGAATAAATCACCTACACCAAATCCTTGTTTCCAGTCCCACAGTGTGAAACCCAATGAAAGCACCCATTGTTTACCATGTTAATCTTAAGGGATCTGCATGGCTTTGCATTCTGCCCTTTATTTTTAGGACTATGAGTAAGTACCTCAGGCCAAGATGAGCATATAATGAAGGTTTCCATTAGTAGGCACAAACCGTGTGTCAGGCAATGTTCAAAGAGGAAAAAGTTAACAATGCAAGCCTAACATGGCTCACAAATTTTAGACCTTCCTCCTTATGATACTGCTGTAAGTCATATCACTGGTGTAAAAATACTTTCTACCTCCTCTTTTTTTTATGCAGAGAACAAAAGGAAAAACTGGACAGACTTCAGAATTTAGTCATGTTAAAGAACGCAAGCCAGGTATGGTGGTGCAGGCAGGTAATTCCCCACTCCAGGAGGCTGAGGAACGCCACAATTTCAAGCCCAATTTAGTGAGACTCTCAAAATAAAATTAATTTTTTAAAAGGTTGGGGGTGTAGCTCATTGTGAAGACCCTGGGTTCAATCCATAGATCTTCAAATAAATAAATAAATACACAAGCAAGAAAAATGTACAGAATGCCCTAAATCTAGGTGGCTCCTTTGACATTTTAGAGGATGAAGGTCCTTGGCTACATGACTTCTAGAGCACAGCCTTTCAACCTGCTTTTGGAAATGCAAGGTAGGCGTTAATTTAGGGTGAGGATTGAAGAGTTAAAAATGCAAAACATTAGAAAGACTCATTGGGTGAGAACAGGAGGTAAAGATAGGGAGAAATTCCAGCAGTGACCGCTTCAACTTGGGGGTGTCTATTGCAATGTTAAGTACAGGTGAGTTCACACGATTGTGTTTACTGGGAGTTAATTTTCCTCCACTGCCACATCACAAGACCTTTTATTCAGGTGTAGAAGAGGTGAAGACTAAACTTTTTCCCTTTAGCACTGGGAACTGAAGCCAGAGTCTTCATACTGAACTACATGCAGTGCATTTTTCATCTTTATTTTGAAACAGGGTCTTGAGAAGTTGTTTATATTGCCCAAGCTGGGTTTGAACTTAGGATCCTTCTGCCTCAGCTTCCTAGAGTGCTGGGATTACAGGCATACACCACTATGCCTGGCTCAGAAATTTTTATAAGGGAAAATTACTTAAAGAGTTGAGTGTTAGGGGTTGGGGAAGACTAAATGGTTGGATTATAATTGTACTATCTAATTTAATTCTCAGTGGCTACATAGGTAAATTAGGATATTGAAGTTTAGAGGAGTTAAGTATGAGGTCTCAAAGGTGTGCTTTGAGCCCAATTCTGATGGCTACACACCAAGCATGCTGTAGTCAACTTTGTGATATTAGAAAATGACTCAGTTCTTGCATCTGTCCCTCCCATTTTGGTCTGTGTTTTTTGAAGCCCTGGTTTCAGGTATTTGTCATGTCGGCTAAAACTATAGAATATTGGATTAGTAGAATCATCAAATTCGTTCACCTTTTAAATTCTGCTCATTCAAAAAGAATATAGTTCTTCCTTGTGCACTTTATATTTTCAAAATTCTGAGTGGATCACCCACCCCACATGCATACACACACACACACACACACACACACACACACACACACACACAGGATACTTGGACAAGGCAAACTAAAGTTGCATGTAGGCTGCTGCATTTTTATTGACAATAAAGTACAAATGTTTGCTTGGGTCCTATGTATGGGAATGACTATTGCTGAAATGACATCTGTCTTATCTTTGAACTGTGTCAGAAAAGAACAACATGGACTTTGGTCTTCCATCCACATGCTCAATACAATAAAAAAAATATCCAGTGTCTTCTACAGTAGGCTCCCAAGTATATTGTTATTGTGTTACAAGAGAAAGCATTTATTCATTAAATGGACCTTTGGTTCATTGTGCACGGATTTAGGCACTTGGGATGAAATTGGACCAAGACCTCCTGCCCTTGTGAAGTAATGGAGAAAAGCTGAGAGAAACAGTAAGCCTGAGAACAGATAATTGTACAATATTTTAAAAGGTGATCGATGTAGCGAAAGAGAAAGTCTAGATCAGCTTGAAAGAGGCTGGAGTGGGTGGGCAGAGTTGCTTTTGCAACAGGCTAGCCTGACTAGGCCTCATGGAGAAGCTCCTTTGTGACTTGACTAATAATAATGTGTAAACAAAATGACTAGGAAGCCCAGGGAATGTTCTGAGAACAGAGTGGCCTTGATATTCTGGGCTGGAAGGCTTGCCTGTCTCCTGACCGTGTCTGAGAAATTCCACAGGGAGGCAGCACATCCTAGTGATGCTGGCCGCCTTAAGGGACACACAAGACCACAGCTTTGCTTCTGATGGCCGTGGGAAGTCTCAAGGAGTCAGTCTTTGGCCTGAGTGTATATCCAAACCTTTCTCTTTTTGCTCAATTCAAAATGGCAGGTGGAGGTGGCGACAAGGCTCTTTGTAGTGACATGACCAACACTAGTTTTCCCCTTTTGAGAACTGACTGTGCTGCATGTGAGGTGAATCATCCCACGGACCCTCCCTATAATTCTGAGCTTCATCTAGTAATGGTGTCTCCATTCCTCAGGTGGACACTCAGGTAAGGCTCTGAATCACAAGCGAAGGTGGGAACCGGGATGTACTGAGCAGTCTTTGAAAATCTCTGGACCTAGAGTTGATGGAGGAAAGACTCTCATCAGAGTTTCTGTGAAGCACACTGAGTGAGGTGGGAA
Organism: Cavia porcellus; assembly: GCF_034190915.1. NCBI lineage: Eukaryota > Metazoa > Chordata > Mammalia > Rodentia > Caviidae > Cavia > Cavia porcellus. Next base: position 52,626,054 of record NW_026947496.1, read on the forward strand.
GTGCCTCAGTGAAACTGCAAGGCAGAACCTCGAAGAGCAACAGGCAGATCAGGCAGAAATGACCTGATCAGAGAGCAGTACCCTATGATGAATACTTTACATAAAAGGGGTAACTGAAGCCTATGGTGAATGTTGAGATCTAAAAAATTGTTCCAGTAAAAGACACATTGCCATTCATCCCCCCTCAGGATACTCCTCCTTCTTTTGAACACACTTATCACAGGATCACACTTATCACTTTCTGAAGCTTTCTGGAAGAGCTCTTTCATGAATATCTTTTTGAGGTGTGATCAAAAATACAGTGAATGTTGTTGCTGAGTGTCATCCAGTGAAAAGGCAGGCATGTAAACACTTATTCACCAGCTCTGGTACATGCGATTGTTGGCTTTTCCTCAAAGTCAAAATGATCATGAAAGGTCAATGTTTTGCATTGATTCAGAACGTCAAGGCAGCCGCAACAGCACAACTGAAGACAGGAAACAGGACTTGCAGAACTGTGTAAGAAAGTGGCAAAGAACAATGGGGAAAGTATTCTGAGAGGGATTCATGGCAATGCATCTTTTACTGTAATAGTTTATTTTTTTGTTTAATTTAGGTAGTCACCATATTTTATAGTCTTACCTTGAATTTATTCCATCTCCTGTGGTTCAGTGTGTGGCTCCAAAGTTGGTTTAAATAGAAGTTAATTCATGCCAAAGCATGTTTTCATCTAATCTCTTGGGCAGCAGCTTGGGAAACCCCATACTCTTGGTGCATCCATAGCTGAGGGTGGAGCCAGAAGCTATGGGTGTGCAAGGGGTTGGCTCAGGTTGGAGGAGCATAACAGCAGCTTTGCAGCCTGGGTGAGACTGAGGCCCAGCAGCTATTGCACCCCAGAGACATGGATGAGGCTCAGAGAATCTGAGGTTGTGTGTTCCCTGTGATAATTATCACAATACTATCTGACTGGCCTCCTTTATGTACCATTTTCTTGTTTTATACATGCAATTCTTTTCTTGAATATTATTAAAGCTGTTCATTTAAATGTGTTAATCTTCCATTCTCTTTGTTTGAATGATTCTCTAAAGGTTTATATGGGTCTTGGATCTGTTTATTTTAATCTTCTTTTTATTGGATTTCCTCAGATGGCTGAGGTTGAGGTACTTGGTTATTTTAATAATAGTAGAATATTTATGATAACAATAACAAACACTTTACAAATGCTTCTCAGAGCCAGAAATTACCATAAGTGCCTTTTAGCATCAACTCCTCTAGTTATCACATCTGAGAATTTTGTTCCTTTGTGTGTGTGTGCGTGCGTGTGTGTGTGTGTGTGTGTGTGTGTGTGTGTTGTGTGCTGGGATAGAATTCAGGGCTTTGTGTATGCACCCTACCATTGAGCTATATCCTGGAACATTTACTTAAAATTTTATTTTGAGACAGGATTTGCCCAGTTTAGTTTTGAACTTGTGATTCTTTTGCCTCAGTCTCCTAAGTAGCTGGCATTACAGTTATGCTGTAGTTAAGGTTTACAAGGAGAACAAAGACATGTAATTTATAGTTTTATTTATAATGGTCACCCAAAGAGTCAAATACAAAAATGTGCAGGAAATCTATCTACATCCTAAAGTCCTAGAGAATCCAGCTGAGGACTTGAATCCCATGGCAACATCCTGCATGAGTTCAGCTGAAGACCTGAGCCCGTGACAATGCCTCCCACAAGTCCATCTAGAGGCCTAGAGCCCACAATGAACCATACAAGTCAGTGTCATGGATCTGCACTGGGAAGGTCCCAAGATCAGCTAGACAGTTGGTACCAGTGCAATGAAGGATCTGTGCCAGTAGGCTGAGGGATCTGCACTGGAGCCAGCAAGCAACGCTCAAGGTAAGAACCAGAGCTCCCCTGAAAAGTACCACAGCCATCCTCAGTGACAATGAATTCTTCCAATGGTGAGGACAGCCGAGTTCACATCAGGGAACCAGCATGATGAGCTTCTCCTGGAAATTGAGCAGCATGCCCATTTTCTCCTCCGGAGCCTGGACGCAACGTTTACCATAAGGACCAGAGCTCCCCAAAGTGAATCACAGCCATTCTTAGCAACAACAGTGTCCAGAGCTCCTCTGAGGATTAGAACAGCCAAGTTCACACGAGGAAAGAAGCTTGACAAGCTACTCTAGGAGAGGCACTGGCAACAGGAGAACCAACAAAACACAACTCTTCCTCTCCAGTTCTGCTTTTTATCTTGGCAATGGTGCTCAGGTGGGCCATCCACACTCAGCACCAGTTACCAACCACCACAAGTTATGTGTCTGGTCCTACTTTTATGTTCATTTTCCAAGTAAAGAAAGGGGGACCCAAATGTTAGCTGGTGAGGGGAAAACTCAGGATTTTAAGCCTCAAGTTTCTGACCTTACAGCATGAGCTCATCACCAGCGCTTAACATATGGCCTTATGTTTGATTTGCTTTTAGAGTATACTTTAGTTAAAGAGATGCAAGAGTATTTCAGCCATCAGCAATGCTCACAGGAAAAACTTCTAGCTGTCCCTCACCCCATTCATCTGTCCACACACAGTTGGAGCTCTTTTAGGCAGGTACAGGGCTGTGCTTCCAGGATTTCCTGCAGAGGCATGTGGGCAGGTGCTGGGTTCTGGGTGACAGCTTGTGTGCAGAGCTGCTACACAGCTGCTTCAGGGAAACATTTTAGGGAAGCCAGTAGCCTGTATCTTCTGTTGTCCCATCTTTACTTGGGGTAGATCAGATTAGTGGTGTTTTGTTTTGTTTTTTTGAGACAAGGTCTCACTATGCAGTTCAAGCTGGCCTTGAACTCATTTTGTAGCCCAGGCTAGCCTCAGACTCACAGTGAGCCTCCTGTCCTAACTTCTCAAATGCTGGGATCACAGGCATGTACCACTATGCTTGGCCAGGGTAACTTTGAACTGTGAGGAGGACTCTTATTCCCCTCCGTGCTCCATGGACCAAATCTACCACACCAATGCTGAGTTCCTCCCCATGCATATTTACAGGAACCAGGAAAAAAAATTCTTACTTAAGCTTGTCTGTTTTGTGTTGCTATAACAAAATCCCTGAGGCTGGTGATCTTCTAAGTGGAGAGGTTCATTTGGTTTATGGTTCTGGTGATTGCAGGGTTCAAACACCATGGCAGCACCCTGATAAGGGAGGCTTGGCTGCATCACAGCATGATGGTGAAGCAGGAAGAGAGTTGGAGAGCACAGAAGGGACCCGGCAGGTAGGGCAGCCTCTTGTAACAACTCACTCTAAGAAGGATGACTTGATCCTACAAGCTCCCACCATGTCCGGACCAGATTAATCCATTCATGAATGTTCAGGTCCCATGACTTAACTTCTTCCACTAGACCAGTGGTGGCAAACCTATGACGTGCATGTATTGTGTTTTTTCTTTTAAGACACAAGGTGTTCAAGTAAAGTTATTTTTTTTTTTTGTAAATAAAAACCTCAGTATTCAGGTTTAACAGCAATATTGGCACTTGGCAATAAATAAGTGTGTTTGGGGTTGCAGTTTGGCTCTTGGCCTCTGATAGGTTTGCTATCACTGCTTGAGGTTTTTGGTCTGAAAATCCCCACCACTCAACAGTGTTATGCCAGGTTTCCAGCACATGAAACTTTGAGTGATGACACACATCCAAAAACAACTGCAAAATTATTTTTATTTGTGTGTATTTTGTGCTTTTTCCACCTGCTGTAATTCTAATTAATGCAGTTCTAAGAGACTTAATAATAAATAAAGCAGTTTCCATGCCCACATCCTGTTCTCTAGCTATTGTAACACACTTTCCTGCCAATTTCCACATTTGTGTTCATTTTTCTAAATAATATGCTCTTGCTTCTCTTTCTTTGTTAGTTTCGGAAGTGTCACAATTTTTTTTTTTAGCTTTTGAGATGGAGTCTTGCATTGTCGACCAGGGTGCTATCAGACTGGAAGATCCTCCTGCATCAGCCTCCTTTGTAGCGTACATTACAGGCATGCACTACAACTCCCAGTTTATAAACTATTTTTTATGATCTATGAGGATTTTACTCTTGAAAATCTTTCTTTCCATTACTCACTTCCCAATATAGTTTTGTCACGGTCTATTGTTAAATTGCAGTTTTTCAAATATGGGTATGATTCCATAAATATTCACTGATGAAGCAAACAATTTTGCTTCCAATTTTTTTCTTTTTCCTCCTACTTTTCTTTCTCTTCATATTCTTCTTTTTGTATCTGTGAGTTTTAATTGCTGGATTTTCCCTTGTTCCTTCCTTCAGTCAAATATTTTTATTTCCTTTTCATACAAAGGACTTTGAGGTTCCTCGGCCCCCACTGGAAGGACAGCAGCAGGCATTTGCTGGGTGTGCACTGCTGCTCTGAATGCTGAGCTGCACCCACCATTGTCCCCACTGTCCCGGGTGGGACACTGCGGAGGCAGTGGAGCTCAGTGACTTGCCTATGATCTCAGAGCTAACGCTTGAACTCAGGTCTCTGACTTCAGAGCTTTGCAGCCCTAACCTTGGTAACTGGGAGTGGAGTGATGGGAGTGGAGAGATGTGGTTCAGAGACTTAGAATTTGATACAGAATGAGCACAAGAAGACACAATAGCTCAGACTAGCCTAATCAAAAGAAAGACAGCTGGTATTACCAGTGTATCCCAGATGCTTAGCAGACCCATCTCAGCCAAGAACTTGTGACTCAGCCTATGCAACAAACTCAGCCTTTTCCCCCCGTGCTGATCTGTAGATGAACCTGGGAATTTTGCTTTAAAGTAGAAAAGAACAAATGTAGGCACCCATTGGCTGCTACCTTCCAAATACAAACCCGAGCCTCCAGAAATTAAGCACATTGAAATAACCAGAGGATCGTACTGCAGGTCCTCTGTCCTGCAATTATCAGGGCTTTCTCCTTACAGAGAGACATCTCTGACAGTCATGTTCTTGAGCAGAACACCTCTGCTCTCTATGGAGCTTGTGAAGATCTTTTCTATGTTAAAATTAAAACGCAAAAAAGGATGATTCTGCTTCTTGTGGGTACCACTGTCTGGGGCCAAGGTGATTTGTGACACTAAGATTAATGCTTCCTTGAGAGGGACTTTGATGGTTTGCTGAAGAACATGTAGTATCTTTAAAATCAGAACTGTCCCAGAAAATCTAAAAACCTGCCACCAGGATGGAGATATTGGAAGTAATGAGATTAACAAGGAGACATTAATGAAGCAATTGCCTAACTCTGGCCTGTTGAGTCAGCGCCTCCTTGCACATAAATAAATAATGAATTACAGGAATAACATTACCTGGGATTTACAGACTATCTCACAGCTATTCAAGAAAGGTGTCCCTCCCCAAGGATCAGCCAGAGGAAGTTCTTTTTTTTTTTTTTTAATTATCTTGAATTATTAAGATTACCATTTAGTAGTGAATAATCATTTCCTATTGGACTCTCCAAATGCTTAATTATACTTACAGAATAATTTGCTCCAGCTTTATAAATAAACCTGGATATTTTTTAAATATCCTTTTTTAAGCCCCAATGGGAAAATACTAGAATATAAATGAAATCAGTGTCTACACAATTCCCAGAATAGCAGTATATCCTTACTGTAGTCTATAAAATTAGTGTTACAATGCTAACCTCCTGGGGTTGCTGAAGGCTGAGTGCGATAATCAGCTACTGACTGAATTCTAGGCTTTTCCAAGTGCTTTTTATATATTAACTTGCTCTTCTTGAAAGAAACCTCCTGAGGTCTGCACTGTGGTATTCCATAAATGCGGAGAATGAGCACAGAGAGGTTAAGTAACTCGACTGAGTCACACGGCCAGGAAGGGCTAGAACTGTGATAAAACACAGACTCTCTGTCTCTTCAGGGTTCATGCTCCAGAAACCAAGAAGGAGGTCAGATTGGTACTCACGGTGTGGAATAAAATCCCTTGGGGGGCAAAGGCAGTGAGCAAGAGCAGGAAAGAACAGTTAGGTCATGGTTTATTGACCACACTTGCTGTTAGATGTCTAGGAAAGCGCTAGAGGACTGTGTCCCACTCTTATGGCAAGGACCCACACCCGCTGGTGGGCAGCGCCCTCCACCAGGGAATGTAGCAGGACAAAATTTCAGCAGGAAACGGCTGTAGGGACCCCAGAGAAGCTGCACCCAGGCTCTTATCCTGGGATCTGTGGCCACATCAACATTTCTTCTGCTCTGGAATGTGCAGGGGGAGCAGAGAACCCCAACTCCAAAGAAATAAGCATTTTTCAGTTGTCACAAATGAGAAGCTCTGCAGTATCCCATACAGAACAAACTCCAAAGGTGCCTCTTCCAACAACTCATTCTGATCAAGACCTCAGGACTTTTGAACAACCCAAAGAGAGGAATTGAATTTCTGATAGTGTGACTTGATGGGGGTGAGCAGTTGAATTTAGCTATTTTTTTAAAGGAAGAAACAAATTGTTTCGGATGGGAGTATCAATCAAACAGGACTGAAAAATGAGCTGATAATCATGGAAGCTAGATGAGAAATATATGGAGATTATTATACTGTTTCATCTGCTTTTGTTTTTGTGAGAAATAAGGGCCAGACTTTTTTTTTTTTTTTTTTCGGTATTTTGTATTTTTACCAGTACCAGGGATCAAAGTCACGACCACACACTTGCAAGGCAGGCGCTTATGCCGCTGAGCTAAATCCCCAGCCCCTAGGGCCAGACTTTTTAAAAATGAAATTTGTTACTTGTCATACATCTCAGGTTGCGGTTGCATATTGGCACCCTCAACTCAAGCCACAAGGAATCTAACTGGAGAGATGTGCATGTAGGATTTTGAAAGATAAGGACAAAGAATCATTAAACACTGAAGCCAAAACTGTGCAGAGTGGAAACTGTCCCCCCGCCCCACTTGTCCTCTGCAGCTAAGGCTTGTATCATCCCATTCAGGCTCTCCTGTGCCACATCCTAACCAATTCCCACAGCTCACCCAAGGCATGGGGAAAACACGCTATAATCCCTTTTATAAGATAGAAATCAAGACAGAGAGATCAGAATTTTTCTAAACCCCTGCAGAAAGCAGAAGAGAAGCAGGAATCAAGTCCCAAAAAACTAAGCCACCCAGTTACTTCCTTTGCACGATATCTGGGTGTAATTGGACCTTACGTCTTTATTGATTAGCTGCCCCAGGTTCGCAAGAGAAGCCTAATCTGAAGCAGTTTGATAGAAATGAATTTAAATGAACACCTCATTGTTCAAGTCTTTCTTTTTTCCCCAAAAATTTCCTCATTGTATTTAAAGACAAACCGTTTCTAGGGAACCCCTGTTTGCAGAGAAATGGAAAGATCTGGGAAAATATGCTTTAAAAAAAACACCATTAGTCCAGGAGTTTGATTTGAATGTCTTCCAGCCAGTTTCATCCAGGGTATAAAATCAAAATCAATCATTTCCTCAAACTTCTGACTAGCAGGGTGGAGCAAGACAGGCTTTGTCACTATCAAAGTCCTCTCGTTGTCTAGCGCCAATGGTTATCTCGTGTTTGGATGTGAAGAGAAGGGTGTGCATTTGTGTAGCTGGAAATGGGCACAGTGTGTGGCTTATCTCTTTTTAATTTTCTTAGGAATCTTAGCAAGTTTTGCAGCTGAGGAAATGATTAAGGCAGGGAGAGATTAAGTCTCTGGTTGGCAAGTGGTGACCTTGAGATCTGAAACCAGTCTGGTTCCAGGGGCTCACATTTAATCATTTGCCACACTGCTTCGGAAGTGTTACCTGTCTACTGGGAAGAAAGAAGGAAGAGGAAGAATGAAGGAAACGAAGTGTTATTTCCCTAGTATTGCCTAGAGATGTGAGGGGATATTAAAGTTCCATCATTGTCCTTCGTTGTGGGGCTAAGCAAGAATAACTCCCTTCTCCCCAGACCTCAGTTTCCTCATGTGCAAAGCAAGGAGGTTAGATAGCACCGTGGTACTCCATTTGCAACATTTGAGCAAGCATTGTCCTTCCCTTTGCCTAGAAATGACATGTAATCAAGGTCTGTGGAGCTTAAAACCAGTGCCACGGAGGAATCCCTTTTAAGATAAAGAATATACAATCTCCAGCACAAAAGTTCTGTATGAAAGTGAACATAGTCCCAGAGTGAGAAACAGCAGATGAGCTTCTCTGGGGAGTTGCCAGAGTTCTCTGGATGTTTTTTCTCTCAGTGCATGCTTGGTTTTTCTTCAGACACAGGCTCTTACAGCTCAATCACCACCCAGTTAGTTAGCATTTGTCGTGTCCCAACTTGTTAGAGAAGGTGTCCTGTCGGGCACTAGAGTCCAGGACAAATACCGTGGTTGGGAGAAGAGCCTTTGTTGGGGAAAGGGAGATTTCCACAGAGCAGGCCTAGCAAAAGAAACATGCACCTGCATTCTCTCAATATCCTACATGAACGTGCAGATTAGAGCCTTCTGTCATGTTCTCTTCCATGCAAGGATGCCATGGGTTTCTCAGTACGAGGCATTTAGATTCAGAGAGAAGAACTTCAGGAAGGGTCATCAGCAGTGCCAGCTGCTCCATGCCGGGAGACCTGGGAACCGGTGGGATATTACTTCCTTTCTCATACGGGACAAGAAGGCTTGCGGCCACTGAAATCTGTGCTCCAGTGCATCTCCTTGGAGAAGAAAAAGATATTTCTGGCCTGATGCCAACTAGCTTGCTGTCCACTTCATCTGGGCTGAAGGCACAAGCCACCTCCAGACATTTTTGCATCTTGGCCCACACATCCGGGTTCACATTAACTGAAGCTATAGAAGCTGTGTATTATTTAGTGAGCTCATACTGTATGCTCACCCAAAAGATGGGATCTTGTACAATCCTGTCAACTCTGTGGGCTATATCCAATACTGTCCCACTTTATAGAGAGAGGGATGAAGGCTTACACCAGTTTTGAAATACACCCTTGCCATAGAACTCATCTATGACTGATCTGGGATCTTGGCTCCAAAGCCAGAAACAAGGTCTTGCACACTTGTGCTGAAATACCTCCCAAGATGGCAGGTGGAGAGAACCAGCATTTGGAAATCAAGTGCTCAGCTCTGAGCCTTATTTTGTGGTCTTCACTGGGGAAGTCACGACTAGCCTTAGACAGGCCCATGTAACACGAGCTGGGAACAAGCTCCATATTGCCTTTCTTGCTCATGGACTGAAGGTGATTCTTTAAATGATAGTAGCACCATGAAAATGTTAATGGAGCAGAATACATAGCATCTTCAGTTCTGTTTCTTTAGTGTTTACTTAGGGCTTGATTAAGGATGCTAAATAAATAAATGAAATGAGAGTCACTATTGGCTCAGGACCTAGAGCTTAGGCATTGGGAAACAGCAGGCAAATGAAAACAAATAAGTAAACTAAATATTTTATTTTAGTTTAAGTTCTTTGACAACAAACCATAAAGCAGAACACACACACACATGCACACCATGCCCCATACACCATACACTGCAAACGATTCTCAAATATAAGTGTGACTGGGTGGCTTGGCAAAGCTTTCAGTGAGACCCAAGGACTTCCTTTCAAATTGTCACTGACATTACACTACCAGATTAAAAAATTTTAATTTATCTGTCTTAGGCGTATGTTGGAAGTAATGATGAAGAACTATATTTCCTCTTTTCTCACCTTTCTAGTGTAATTTTCAGGTACAAATATAGATTGAAGTGTTGCTGTTGTTAAAATGACACACTTCTTCACATAGGCTAAGATTAGAGAATTTCAAAAAACAAATTCACAAGCCTGTGGTCCAGCGGAGGAGCCCCTCATTGCTGATTTTCTAAACTGGAAAAAGTCAATCAGCTCACTCGATTTTACTGAACATCTACTATGTGCTGCAAGTGTGTCCAAGAGATGGTTGATTTCAAGATGTTCTTTATATATTCACAATGTGGTTGAAGAGCCAAGCCATAAACACAGGCCAGTTTACTAACAATGCAGATCATACATCAGAATTCAGAGGTTTTAACTGCAAGTGTTAAAGCTCCCCATGATCTCTTACCGAGGAATTTATCATACTGTAGGAGCAGAACTTAAAACATGGGAATAGACCCTGGAATATCCAAAACACTGGTGCTGAAGGCTTAATCTCAGATTAAAACTCCAGCTCTATTAGAATGCTTTTCTTCTTTGCTTTTATCTTCTCATATTCTAACCCCCATACCCCGTGGTATAACAAGTCACCTTACAATTCCAAAACATATATTCTCTCTGTTCAGAAGAAAAAAAACTGAATATGTCCTGGAATTTCTAAGCCTGAATTCCAAATCTTAGGGCTTAATTTCCCAGCTTCATTTAAATGCCTAGCTCTGAGCACAAAGCCAAGGTCACTTGTACAGACATCCTTGGGGATACTGTCTCTCTCCACATGGGTCAGGAAAGTGGGCTATGTAGGAAGTTCCATATGGGTTCTCTGCATTAATATGGTTTTATTAGTAGGAATGCTTAAGGGCTGAAAATAACCCTAAAATTAGCTAAAGAGGCTTAAAGAATATGATATTATTATTAACCCTATATTTGGATGTCTTAGAGTAGGTGGTCCCTGGGTTGATTCAGTTGCTTAACCATTTCAGGGTTCTGGATAGATGTCTGATTTATCCCACTTAGGTTTCTATAAGCACAATTGTTTGTTTGTTTTGGTCCTGGGGATCAAACTCATTACCTCACGCTTGCCAGCCAGGCACTTATGCCATTGAGCTAAATCCCCAGCCCAGGGCAGATGTCTGAGATGGTCTTGGTGTTTTCCTCACAGTCACAAGATGGCTGTTGTAGACTTGGACAAAACATTCTCACATATCTGTTTCCAAAGACAAAAGCGTGTGTGGTGAGACAGTTCTCCTTATGTAATTCTCTCCCTTATCATGTAAAAGTTCCTGCCTTGAAAACCTCCCAATGGGCATCCCTTGAGGTTGCTGTTGGCTGAGGAATCTGGAAAAGGAAGTATCTGGAGGTTTCAGGTTATATAATAGGAGGTAACTAAGAAATTAAGGAGCTGAGATTTGGCTGTTGCAAAGCCAATCAGAAGTTAGAAATAACATTTTACTGCCAATTAAGTGATATAGACCTAAATGTCCAAGAAGACTTTCTGAGGTTATGAAAATGTCTCCATAGCATTGCTGTCCAGTACACAGCCTTGAACCTTCCATGGCTACTGAGGACTAGAAATAGGGTTAGTGACTAAGAACCTAAATTTTTAATTTTTATTTCAAGGTAATTAATTTAAATTTAAATAGGCATATGAAACAAGTGGCCACTATTGGAGTAGGTAACTGTATATAGTACCTTCTTGAAGATATGCTCTTGGAAGTCAGAAGAATCACTATGGACTGGAACATTCTGGTAGCCTTCATAGTGCATGAGGGACTTAAAATTTAAAGGAGAACTGACATTGGAAGTTTTTCCTAAGGGAATAGGCTTGTCCTAAGACACAGAATTGGAAAACGTAAGACATTCTTACCTAGGAGGTGCTCATCTGAGCAGGTTGGCAGAAATAGTTTTTGTTCATTTATTTGTCTTTGTTTTGCTTTGTTTTTGTGGGAAAATGAGCAAAAGCCAAAATAGTGAGCTCAACTCAGTAACTTGAATATCAATCAGCTTGAACTATGAGCTATAGGTGACACTTATTAAAAGAAGGATAAGATATGAATTGGAACTTAGGCATGATGAAAAAAAGATGAACAGAGAATGAGAAACTCAGTTATGACAGTATTTTCCATATTACAGCTCATCTGGAAAATGCGCTCGCTAGAGCAAGTGAGCAGTGATCAGCAGCTCAGACTCCAGCTGTGCTGGGTACTACATTCCCCCTGAATCCTCACACAAGGATCATGATCTCCTCCACTTAGAACATTTCTACAGAATAGCAGTGGGCACTGGCACACACTCAGGACACTGAGTTAGATAGTGGTGCAGTGGTATATATGAAAAGAGGAAACAAAGAGAGGAGAGTGTTGAAAGGGTTCAGGAACTAACTAGAGATGGTTGGTATCATGGTTTATGTCTGTGTCCCCAAGGCCTCATGAGTTTGCATTGTTCATTTGTGATGGTTCATTGTCCAGTGCTTGGATTGATAGTGTCAGTGCTCCACCCACATAGGGGTGGAGCCAGGATGTGATGTAATGGCAGGAAGAAGGTGTGTCTTGCCCTTTGCTGGTTCCTTGCTGTTTGCAGCTGCCATGAACTGGGGCCCAGCCATGCCCGCCTGCCTTGGAGCCAACTGAGTGTGGACTGAAACCTCCAAAAACTGTAAGAAATAAACCTTTCCTTTCCCAACTTGGGCTTCAGGTATTTTGTCTCAGCTATGAGTAAAAAGTAACTAAGACAGTTGGAGTAGATATCATAGTTGCTTACTTCTAGGTTTGAAAGTAGTAATACCAGAAATAAAAATACCAATGAGAGGTTATTTTGAAGTGATATGGTTATTTCAGTCAAAGACATTGATGGGAAGGCTGAACCCACAGCCTTGGTCCTCATGCTCTTGTGTGGTTCCTTCCTGCACTGGCTTAGTTATGTGACTTGTTTGGCAATTAGATATTCACATGCTATAAGCATAGAGAGGCTCAAAGAGTGGTTGTGCGTTGCTCTCTTGGAAACAGCCACCATGCTGTCAGAAAGCTCAAGCTCTACCCTTGGAGTCCTGTGAGGCGGTGGATGGGCAGAGAGGCAGCACATGAAATGACAACTCCAGCCCAGCTCCTAGCTAAAGGGTAACACTGGAGAGACCTCAGCAGAAGAATCACCCAGCTGAGCTCAGTTGGTCCAAAATTTGATGTGAAATAAATCATTGTTGACAAAGCCAATACACTTTGGGTGTTTTGTTAGACAGAAATAGATAATGCAAACAACGTGTGAGTAAAAATACTTAATGATCCTGGTGATCTAAGAGCTGGGCCCTGGAGTTCAGGTGAGAGATCTGGGCCTTAGGTATAATTCTGCAACATATTCTTGTGCTCTGGCTTGATATGTTTTGAGTGTGTTCCTCAAATTTCATATTCTATCAGCTTGGTACCCAGTGTGGAACTGAGGTGGAAGAGACTTCAAACGTGGGATTAATGCTGCCCTTTGAGACTGAACCAAATCTGGCAGGAGTGGGTTTATTTCCTCAATAGCAGGCTGTTGTAAAGAGCATGCCTGGTGCCTTCTGGTCATTTGCCTTTTGTTTTATCCTGTGATACCTCTCCCCTCACTCCCACTGTTATGCCATCTGCCATAGGCTCTCAGGAGAGCAAAGTAAATGCCAGCCACTCTCTTTCACCTCCAGATCTATGAGATAAATAAACCTCTTTTCTTTATAAAGTATCCAATCTTGTGTATTTTGTTACAGCAACCCAAAATGGTCTAAAAGGACATAGCAGTTATACTATAATTAAATTGACTGTGTTCTTCACTAGACTGTGAGATCTTTAAACATGTGGACTAAATATCATTTTATTCTTAATACATTATACCTGGATCAAAGCTGAGCCCAAGAGATCCATGCTGATAAGTATAATAAGATAATGAATAAACACTCTGAAGTATTGTGGAAATGTACTTTCAAATCAGAAAAATTAAACTTGAACTTCAGTTGTCTCAAATACTGCCTTGGTGACTTTCAATATATCACCAAGATAGAGAGTAGAAAAAAGAAAACAATTGAGAGAGAGAGACAGAGAGAGACAGAGACAGAGACAGACAGAGAGAAAACAGGAAAGAATGAGATCAACTGGCATAACAGAAAAAAAAAGACAGTGCACATTTTAATGAATAAAAAAGGGCAAATTTCCAAGAATGAGACAAGTCAATACTGCTATCCTTAATAGTACAGTTTATAGCCTGTAGTTTTGTGTGTTTATTGAATCTCAGACATTGGTCCAGGAATGTTACTAGGAAAATATTTGAAGAAAAAGATGAGAATATTGTGGGTGACCTAGATATATCCTAAGGTAAGATCATAGGTAAGAAGGGATTTCTTTTACCCATAATAATGTTAGATGAGTGCCTGGTATTGATAAGGAGATACTTTAAACTTTGTGTGGTTAGGCACTCAGCTTCAAATAGATTTCCTAAAAGGAGGAAATGTATAAGGAGTGATCAAAAAATGTGATGAATGTTAAATTTTAGTTGGTCACAGTAAAAGACATTGGCTTTAATCCCCCTCAAAGTACTACCTCTTGCATCAGACCTACTTATCCCATTGTTACTGCCCCCTTTTGGAAGCAGTTTTGAAAGTCTTTCCTGAGTGTCTTTATGAGATGTGACAGGCAGAGCTCAAGATGGCAGATCAGTAAACAGCAAAACACAGAGCCTCCCTGAGAGAAACCACTCAGATGCTGAAATAAAACATCCTGGAGAGGATCAGACAGTGGGAGATGGATCCTCTTGACCCAGGAAGGAATTAAAGGGAGAAGATCTGGTCATATGCACAGCTGCAGGGCTACCATTGAGCAGCTCAGATTCACGGCCATTGTGCTCTTGGTGGAGCAGCCCAAACTCGTGATTGTGGCACACTCGCTGTTGGAGCTGCGGTTGCACTAAAGTTGGTTGTCCGCGAGCCCAACAGAGAATGGAGCCAGCATGAAGACCTGCACTAACCCATGATGAGTGCTTGGAATATGACCCTCCCACGGGAAAGTGGCAACCAACTGGGCAACATGTTGGAATTGGGCAGGATAGGCATGAACAAGGAATGGCAGTGACTTCAGTTGTTTGCTCCCTACCCAGAGCAGATTGGTGGGATCTGCTTGGCCTGGGTCACACCCCTGGTCAGGGTCCAGTGAGTTGTCCCAAACTGATTCCATACATATGACACATTCTAATGTGGTGAAGGCCCCCACTGGTAGACTGGCTCAGAGGGGAGGGGCCAGCACATGCCACCCCTGCTTGTACCTCAGTGACCAACAGCAAACTGGAGAGGGCAGAAATCCCTAACCAGTGCACTTCAGAAGAACCATAAACAATAAGGAAAGGAGTTGGGACCTCCACTATACACCTGTATGGAAGAAACCAAAAACATGGAAAGAGAAAGAAATAAAGAAAAATGAGACCCTGCAACCACCAACCCTGCAAATATTGAGCCAAGAGAAGTAAATACAGAAGAGATTGAGGGCAGCAAACATGCAATATCAGACACAGCCTCAGTGGACATAAAGAGATATCTTCATGACATCATAGATGAGCTCAAAACTGAAATATTAATTCAAGTAAAGCAAGATATAAGAAGATTAATAAAAAAATGCTAAGCACCTCTCAAGAAGACACAGATGGAAGGATGGAGGAACACAAAAAAAGGAGAGAAACGTTCAATGAATGTAACGTATGAATATAATGTAAACTTTGAATACATGAAACAGATTTAAAGAGATTACCAGGAAATTAAAAACTCCATCAAAAGCTGGAAAAATTGCCTGGCAGAAACTAGAGATAGATTAACAAAACTTGAAGATAGGTTTTCAGTGGCTGATTGTGAAAGGAAAGATCTCTTAAAAATACTTAGGAAATAGGCAGTAATAATACAAAGGCTAGATGACACAAGAGGATCTATAACTTAAGAATAAAAAAAGTGAGTGAAAAAGCAGAGTGAGTGAAGAAGAAGTAAACACAAATGAAATATGAAGGCTATTCACAGAAATAATTTAGGGAAACTTCCCAAGCACAAGAAAAGGAAATGATATTCAGATATATGAGGCATACAGAACTCCAGCCACCTACAACTAAAGCAGAGCTACACCCAGATATATAATAATCAAGATCCCAGAAATTCATCACAAGGACAGAATATTAAAGCCATCGGAGAAAAGAAACAGATCACCTATAAAGCAAAAGCCATCAAAATTATGGCAGACTTCTTGATACAAACCGTCAAACTCCAAATCACTTGAAGTATTCCAAGCCCTGAAAGAAAATAATCTCCAATCCAGATTGATTTACCCTGAAAAACTGTCTCTGAAAATTAATGGAGAAACAAGATGCTTCCATGACAAAAAGGAATTCATGACCACTAATCCAATCCTACAAAAATACTGAAGAGGAGAGAAAGAGAAAAACATGAAAGGAGAGAGAGAGAGAGAGAGAAATACCAGGATTTCAGAAACAGTGTAGAGAGGCCTCAATGAATGGGGCAGACAGTGGAATGGAGGAGAAAAGTAGACAACCAATGGCAAAAAAATAGCATAGCATAAATGAGGCAGAGAAGGTTGACTGTAATCTCTAATGTAGATGGTCTTGATACAAAATAAGCCCTGGCAGAGTAGATCAGGAGGTAGGGTATATCGAGATGCTCTGAATAGGAAATATAATGAACCTGAAAGAGACTTTATGGACTGAAAATCAAATATAAGAAAACAACACTCTATGTGACAGGGAACCAGAGAGAAATAGGGGCAACTCGACCAGCACCCGCAAATAGGTTGAAAAGGCATGATACTTTTGTGCAGTAGAGAACTACTCAGCTATAAGGAAGGGAAACCTTGAGGCTTTTTTAGCTAAAGGAATACAACTTGAGATCAAGACCAGGAGTGAGAAGGTTTGGAACCACTTAGGTAAATAGCAGGTTGCCCCTCCAATCTAAAAACTGAGGGAGTTGGTGGGACCCAAAATGTGCAGTGTACCCTGTGGGAGTGAAAGGGGAGGAATTGTCTATAAAAGGAAGGCAGAGGATATTGTTAATAGTGTATCAGGATTTAAAATTCACATTACTCTCACTGCTCTGTTTAGATGGATTATATTCTGTTCCAATTTGTCTACTTGTTCTAGATTTGAGGGCACAGACAGCTATCCCCAAAATAGCAGGATATAGTACAGTAATCATCCTTAATTTCCTATTAATTAATCTGAAGCCCTATATAACTTACACTGTCTTATTATGACTGATCTTATTTGAATCTGGTTTGTTAGATTGCTGTTTTGTATTGACCGATTTTATTTGAATTTGTTATGATTGATAGTATCAAATCTGAGAGTATAGGCAACTACACGGAAGGTGACAAGATTCACTAGGATACCCATTCTGGTTTGATTATTACCTGCTTTTGAAGTCTTATAATATCTCCAATGTTTCATTTTTATTAATATTATTATATACTGCTATATTCAATTATGCTATACCTGATGATATAGACAATTCTATTGAAGATAACAAGAGACATCATAATAATCACCTTGTATTGCAATTTTGTATGACTTTCTCCTTTCATGTTTTTCTAGGAATTTGTTGTGTTTTGTCTTGCTTTGTTTTGTTTTTCCCTCTAAAACAGAAAGAATAGACATACATGTAGAGACTCATGCATGTGTAGAACTTATAAACAGTTTATGAGAACTGATTATATAATGCACAATGAAATGAACAACTACTTTGGAAAAAAAGAGACACTACGGTATCCAGTGCTGATTCCATAGTGTCATGATATGAAATCTAGCAATACTATTATTCTTTGTTCAGATTTTAGTCTGTTTTGTTTTGTTTAATTTCAATATACGTGAAGGTATGGACAACTATTTTGAATGAGGATGAAAGACAGTATGACAGCCATTGCTGACTTCCCTATTATCTGGTCTTGAAGACCTAAACTGCCTTCATCATCCTGTTTGGATCAGTTTTATACTATGTTGTTTTGTATAAATTCACTATATGTGAAGATATGGACAACTATTTGGAAGAAAACAAGAGACAATATAGATAAGGAAGATCTCTGATTGTCTTGCTTTGAAATTTATATCTCTTACATTGCTTTCTTATGTTCTGTTTTGTTGTGTTTAATTTTACCCTCTTTAAAATAAAAAAAAAAGATATGACAAAAAATATGGTGAATGGTGCTGTTATGTACCATCCAACAGAAAGGCAGGGTTGTAAAAATATTATGATGTGTCCTTATCAACTATATTCACCAGGTCCAAATTCTAGGTTTTCCAAATAGTAGTATAACCATGAAAGATAAACTAATTCAAGACATTGAGACAGCTATGACATTGACTAAAGACATTCACAAGAAAAGACTGGTTGTTTCCAAGATTTGGCTATTACAAATTGTGCAGCTATAAACACAGTACACATACATCACTGTGGTATAATGTTTTTAATTATTTTGGGAAAATTCCTAAAAGAAGTATAGCTTAGTCAAATGGGACCTCCAATCCTAATTTTTTGAGGAATCTCCACACTGATTTCCACAATAGTTGTACCAGTCTACACTTCTACCAACAATGGAGAAGGGCTCCTTTTTTTCCCATACTCCCACCAGCATTCATTATTGGTTGATTTCTTGATGATTTTCATTCTTTCTGGGGTGAGATGGAATCTCAGTGTTGTTTGAATTTCATTTTTTGGATTGACTAATGATGTTGAACATTTCTTCATGTATTTATTTGCCATTTATATTTTTCATCTGAAAAGTGTATATTCATCTCACATTTCCATTTTTGGATTGGGTAATCGAATTTGGTTGGGGGGATTTTTTTTTTTTTTTTTTTGTCTTTTTCCTTTTTATCGATACTGGGGATTGAACTCACAACTGCCTGCTTGCAAGGCAGGCGCTTATGCCGCTGAGCTAAATCCCCAGCCCCCGGGGATAATTTTTTTCAATTTTTTTTTTTTTAATGTTCTAGATAGAAGTCCTTTGCCTAAGGGACAGTTAGCTAAAATTTTTTTCCACCATGTGTTTTCTTTTCACTTTGTGATTTCTTTTGATGTACAGAAATTATTTTAATAAGATGAGATCCCAGATTTTGATTCTTTGAAGTACTTTCCAGGTAGTTTGGTTTTTCTTCAGGAACTCTCTTTCTGACTGTACGTCTTCTAGATTTCTACTTACTTCCTCTTTTGGTAGATTCAGTGTTTCTGTTTTAATATTTAAATTTTTGATCTATTTTGACTTTTAGTTTAGTACACGATTCTAGACATGGGTCTAGTTATAGTCTTCCACATGTGGAAAGCCAGCTTTTCCATCACCATTTATTAAAGAGCTTAGCTTTCTTCCAGTGGATATGTTTGGCTCCTTTGCAAATGGTAAAGTGGTTGGATAGGTTTGTAGTTGTGTCTGCATCTTCTAATCTGTTATTTAACTTTCATGTGTTTATGGAGTTTTTGTGTTTTCTTTTGTCATTAGTTTCCAATTGTATTGTACTGTGGACAGATAATATGAATGGGGTAATCTGAATACCTCTGCATTTACAAGTATGTTTAGTATGAAGGTTAGCAGGCCATCTGTTTTAAAGAACATCCTTGTGCAGCTGAGAAGAATTTGTGCTCTGTAGAACACTTGGTAAACATCTACTAAGTAAAGTTGTTTGCAGGTTTGGCTCAATTCTGCTATCTTTGCAGATTTTTCATCTGGTTGATCTATCTCTTTGTGACAATGGGATACTAAGGTTTCCCATTACAATTGTGTTATTGCTTAGTTGATTTTTCAAGTCTATTAATATTTGTTTTACATATTTGGGTGCTCCTGTATTTGGCATATATATATATATATATGAAAGTGTAAGCACATGAAAGTGAACTGAAGTTCAAATTTCAAAGCCCCCTAGATGAATTTTTATTGGAACACAACCATTCCTGCTTATTTATATGTATATATAATCGTTATCTCCTTCTCTTGAAGTTCTCCTCTAACAAGTATATAGTGACTTCTTTATTGCTTTTGATCATTGTTGGATTGAAGGTCACTTTGTCTGCAGACAAAATTACTACCCCTGCTTTTCTTTTTTTTTTTTTTTTGGTACCAGGGATCAAGACTTTGCACATACCAGGCAGGTGCTTATGCTGCTGAGCTAAATCCCTGGCTCTACCCCTACTTTTTTCAGGGTTGCATGGAGTTTCATGGAGTATTGTTTTCCATCCTCTGACTTTAGTCTATGGATTTCTTTTTGAGTTAAATGTGTTTCTCATAGACAGCATATTGTTGGATGTTGTCTCTTGATCTACTCTGCCAGTCTGTTTGATTGATGAATTGAGATCATTTACAGTGATGGTTATAACAGATACATATTAGCTTGTCTTTGTCATGATATTTTCTTACTGTTGGTTCTCTACTTTTCTGTTCTGTTTAATTGTTTGCTCTGCTTGGTGGTTTCTTTCTCTTGTTGTTGGAATTGTGGTCATTTTTGTCTCTGTCTAGAATATCTTCTAGTACCCTTTGTAGTGTTGGTTTAGTGGTCATGAATTTCTTCACTTGTTCTTTGTCATAAAAGTATCTTATTTCTCCATTAACTTTGAGATAGTTTTGCTGGGTACATCAATCTAGGTAAAATTAGCAATAACAATAGCATCAAGCACAATTTAGAAACTGTAGTAACTACTGATTTTGAACTTCAGTCCATAAGAGCAGAGTTATATAGTAGAACTAATCACAAATTATGAGTTTTTATGTAAAGTGTTTCCCCTTGGTAGTGCGCATTTACCATGTGTTAGGAAGTTGTAGGGAGAACAGTATATAAAACAAATATAACTGGAAAGGAAGTAGAACCAAGGCTAGAGAACAAAGTATGATCACACAAGGCTTGGGAAACTAGAGAAGGGGATAGAAAAGAAAGAATAAAGAGGTTTTCAAAGGATTATCCAAACTTGTTCTCTGGATTTGGAGGATGAGATTAGTTTTCTGTGGCTGAAATTTTCCCCAGCCATTTAGGAGGGAAAAAAGAAGAAAAAGGAAAAGAAAAGAAAAGGAAGAGAAAGAAATAGAAAAAAATCCAAAAAATAAGAAAGTATAAAATAAATTGAGATAAAAGGGCAGTTACCAAGTCTTGGGCTTCTTTTTGAGTTGGTCTGCAGGCCTCAGTCACCTGTCGGCTCATACTGTTATATTGCTTTGAACTTTTCACGCCATTAGTTTCGCCTGTCCATTCTGTGCACCCTTGCTGGAACCCTTCTATGCAGCTGGCATTTCCCTCTGGTCTCCGGGCCTTCCCAAGCAGTTCACCTCAGTCATGGCAGTAGTGAAGAGAGAGGTCGTTCTTTGGGCCTTCCAGTGTGGTTCACTCAGTTGTGGTGGCAGAGAAGGGTTGGAGGGGCTACTGTATTCCACAGTGCTCACCTAGAGTCTCTCTGGACTCCTATCTAACGGAAAGATGGTGGGAGGGGTTATGCTCCACTCCAGTGTTCACTTGATTTGTTGGTTTTTTTTTATCACTCGTTAATATATATGCCACAAGTTAGGAATGATTTTAAATGGAAGGAGAGAAATAAAAAAGTGAACAGTATTTCATCACACATGAAAGTGAACTGAAGTTCAAATTTCAAAGCCCCTAGATGAATTTTTATTGAAACACAACCATTCCTGCTTATTTAAATATTACTTAGAAATGCTTTTATGCTATAATAGCAGAGTGGGTGAGAGAGAGATTGGCTTGAATTTTTTTAAAAAAATGTACTTTCTTGCTCTTTATCGAAAAAGTTCACTGGAGTTTTTTGATGGAAGATATACATATGAAAATAATTCTGTTCATATAAGCAGGATATCTACATGTACACACATAATCTGTTTATATATTTACACACATCCATGTACATATTTATGCAGACATGTTGGGAGAACAAGGAACAAAGGAAAATATGGCTCTTAGTCTACCTACAGCTGAACTATCACTTGGAAGGGATGCCATCACATTTTTCTTAAAATGCAAAAGATCATTTTCAAGTATTTTTAGCAGTAAAATTCCTTTATTAAAGGAAATTGCCAGTAGTCTCCAGGTGTGTGGCCGTGGAAAGCAGAATTTTGTGTTTGTTTGTAGCCTTGTCTACCGTCTTTCATTTTTCTGCCATCATGCTACCCCTGCCATGTACCATGAGTATCAACTGTGTGATACCTGAAGGTATTTCTAATACCAGGATGTTTGAAAACTACAGAGAACTTTTCACCCTACACAAGTGATCTTCAAAACTGTCTGTGTATCTGAAAGCAATGATGTTACTTTTAAATGTGAATTCCACATATTTTTCTGCCACATGCCTCATTTGGGTGTCAGCATTTTTGGAGATTTGTCAGACCTGTATGTTTAGCACACTCTGCAAGTGATTCTAGTAAGTGTCCAGGATTGGATTCCATGTTAAAGATAAGCTTACAGTTCTTGCCAATTCTGAAATTTCTCAACTCTAGGACCTTGACATTTTCAAGAAAGTTTCCTGAAGACAGAGATTCTACAAATCATCTCAAACTTTTCCTCTTCTTTCTCTTTAAAATAATTGTGTGCCTCTATAAATTCATAGTCTACAGAAGCAAGTTGCTTTCTGATATGCCAATCCTCCAGTTTCCTCCGAGAGGAAATACATATTTGAAATTTTTTTGTTTGTTCTCCCATCTATAGCTTACAAGAGTATTGTGTCAACTCCTTTTTATACTAAAGCTAGGAAAACATACAGACTGGCTGTATTTCACTCAATATTATCTTTGAGATAATTATGATGCCCAAATATAGTTATTTAATCATTTTTACTGTCTATAATATTTTAATTTCATTAAGAATATTGTTTCTATTGAAAGATGTTTAGGTTCTCAGTCTCTAATGTACTATGTATGTGTTTTTGTGTGTCATAGAAGTATACTTGATCATAAATGTTTGCTTACATATGCAATTATACCTGAAGAGTGCATTTCAAATTTATTTTCTCATGTCACAGATGGGAACTTGAAATAACCTCTTTCCAGGTAAATATTTTTTCAAGTATAATTCTTTGGCTTTATACTAGTAACAAGGTCTAGTAATGTAAGTACCTGATGTTTTTATTTTAAAAACTCTACCTAAGAAAATAGATAGTTCTGGAGATCATCATAGTGAGTAAAACAAGCCAGAAATAGAAAGATAAATATTGCATGTTCTCCTTAATATGTAGAATCTAAAAAAGATGAGAAGAAAGTGAAGGGAGACTATTAGACAACAAGAAGAGGAAAAGGAAGAGGAGAAAGTATGTGAAAGGATGGTACTAGGGGGATGAATATGAGCAAAATATATTATAAACATTGAACCCCCCAAATGTGAAACTAGGGGAAAGGGTATTTCGAGAAGGGGGATATGACTGTGAAAATGAACAAAATATGTAATGTACACATACAAATCTGTCAAATGAAATCCATTAATCTGTATAACAAAAAGTTTAAAAATATACCTAAGAAGAACTGTAATTATTTTGTTGAAAAGGAAGGAAGAAAGAAGGAAAGAAGTAGGAGGGAGGGAGGGAAAGAGAAAAAGAAGGAGGGAAAAAGAAAGGGAGGAAGGAAAGAGGAGAAAGAAAGAGAGAGGGAGAGTCAGAGGAAGAAAGGAGAAAAATTACTGACCATCTACTGTGCACAGCCACCATACTTAACGGTTCCATCTAACTAATATTTAAACCTTTGTGAAATCAGTGTGTTTTCTTTTACTGAGAAACTGAGATTCTGAAAAATGACGGAAGACATTTACAAACATTATGAGTAACAGATTTGGATGTGAAACCTCAGTTTACATTTGAAAAAGCCAACTTCTTTTCACTGACCTGATCTCGAAGTCAAGGATTCACCTAATTGAATGTTATCTATGGAGTTCAGGTTGAGGTATTAAACACGCTCCAGCAGTGAGAAGCAAGAATAACCTTCCACTAAGCTCCCATCTCACCAACACATCTTCAAAAAGACACATTTCCCTTTCTTCCAACATGTGAACGGAGAGATGAAAGTTTTATTATGTAAGAGGACTGTGAATGAAAACAACAGAAAATAGCCACCCTAACTGAATGCACTATATGCTTATTGTCTAGGTCTTTATAAATTTCTTTCTTTGGCAATACCAATTAGCTACATCTCATGAAGAGATGTATAATCTGACAAGGCTGAAACCCTGGTAATTAGGAGGCTGCTCATTACTACTCATCTTTTGAACAGTGAAGTCTGGCAGGCAATTATCAGCTTTAAGTTGGTCAAGGGTTCCTGAAGCCTGTCCCTCAGGTCAGGGAGAGAACGGAGATGCAGAATTCAGGGATCCTCTGTCAAATAACTGAAATAAGGGATTCAGACCAAATAAGGAGGCAACATAGGACCTGGGAGTTAAGAATCAGTAATCTCCATATAACAGTCTGAATTTTTCCAGTTACATCATTTGTGTTCTATCTTTAAACATAGCAAGTGACTAACCATATTACAATCGTGAGGGAGAAAAATCAGCCACACTTGAATGAATAACAATGGTAGTTAATATTTACTGGACACTTTCTTTTTCATTAAGCAAAAGATGTGTGAAGATCGTTTACATGGATTTCCTTACATACGTTCAGCAACAATTCTTTGAGGTAAGTTCACTATGTCCATTTTATGGATGAGAAAATTGAAGCACAAAAAAATTAAATAGCTGTTTCAGGAACACAGTATTAGGAAAAGCTGGGATGTGAACCCATTGTTGTCTTGATAGTGACTATGTATATGAAGCACTCATGCCCAGAAAAATAAATCCTACTTTTACAGCTCTCCCAAATGGAACCATTTTTCTGTTTGCAGAAGGTGGATGATGATGTAATTTTGTAGCTAAGTGTTTCTCAGTATGAAAAAAGTATTGATTATACAAATAAGATAGAAGATTCTTTTCTGGAGGAATTATGGTTTCAAGAGTTTAACTGTTCTGCAGAGATAAAGCTATGCTGCTCAATGAAAATGTTCATCTCTGCAAACTATAATTTTTACAATCTTTCTATATTATTGCCTGGCTTTTTTTGGTGGATACATGTGTGCACTTGTATATGTTTGCTACAAATACGTAAATTATGAAGTCTTAAATTTTGACTTTCATATCATTCCCACAATGCTTGCCCACTGGAGAAGGAGAGTCAAGAATACAAAATGGCAGGAGGAATGTGAAGACTTCATTTTCAAAATGAAGCAGATGATATCCTCTTTATTATGTCAATTCATACTGCTTGGCAAAATATCACAGTATCAGTCTGTGCTTAACAAAATACCTTAGTATGAGTAATTTACAAACAATTTAAAAATCGTGGCTCACAGTTCTAAAGGCTGGAAAGGCCAAGGTCAAGGCACTAGCAGATTCAGTGTCTGATGAGGACCCAGTTTTCTCATAAAAAATTCATGATATGTCCTCATATGATGGAAAGGGCAGCTAAGATCCCGAGAACCTCTTTTGTAAGGGCCCTAATACCATTCATAAGAGTGTAGCCCTCGTGACTTAATCAGCTCCCAGCTGTTCCACCTTTTAATGCAGGTACATTGTAGATTAAGTTTCAACTTACACCTTTTTTGGGGGGACACAGTGTTCAGATCATAGGCTATTTGTGCTTTCCTGAACTATGTTGAACTGTTAGTATCTGACAGTGGTGCTGAGAAAGATTTCATGAAATCAATTTTGGAATGTACAACCTTATTGAAGATCTTGGAGGTGCAGAAAGTCATCCTAGAAAGATGTCAGTCCTGAGTTAAAAATAAGGACTTTCTTGGAAAATCTAAGATTTTAGATGTAGAAGGAAAACTTTTTCTTCACTTTGGTTCTTGTAGGCACAGGTAGGGGACACGTACTCAAAGAATCCTAAATGAGAATATGTGAACTATGTCCCGAAACATGAGGCAAAGTGGGGACTAATAAAACACCCAAATGATGCCTCTGGAAATGAATTAGACCCGTAGCCTCTGAGAGCAACCAAGTTTAACGGCTAGTTTTAGATTTCTCTGTGTGGTGATGCGTTTTCCTTACTATGAGGTCTTTGGTAAAGCGTCCCAAAGGCAGCACAGCTTGCTCTCTGCTTTCCCTTTGAGTTGAGTAGACAGTCTCTGATTATGCATCAAGTGAAGGGTCTTGAGGAGAATCAATGACAGGCTGAGTAAAACAGTCTGTGTCTGATAATTTCTGTGTCAACTGTTTGATAGATCGTGTACCATTTATGGATGCTTCCTCCCCAAATTCTCCAAAATGACAGCACAGGTTACGTAAATTATTAATACACACAGCAGATGTGGTTGATGCCCACTTACATTTTTTGGGACTCTCCCCACCTTTAGATGGTCACAGCAAACACACTGTAAAACAAAGAAGAAAAAAAAAAAAACATTGCAGGATATAAAATGGAGTGATCAAAAGATGGTCAGTAGCAGAAGAGGAGATCAGTCCCAAAGGAACAAAATATGATCCAGGGCGGAGGAGAGAAAGAAGAAAAAGGAGAAGAAATTATCAAAGAATTAACTCAAGGAAATTCCTCACAAACTTGAAGGACGTAGCTGTTCAGAATGAATGAGTTCAGCCAAAACTTGGCACAGTGATTAAAAGAACCATATTGGAACACTGTTGTGTGCCACACAGAATTTGCTTCAGAACCAAGGCACATACTTCTTCATACTAAGAGTACGTTGCTAACTGCTGGTTTTCTGATGATTCTCTTTTGGGCAACTGCTGTTGACCCAAGCTTCTGGCTAATCCAGGCTCAATCTTTTTTGAGGAACTCCCTGAATTCATGATTGGTTAACAAAGGAACAGGGCATAAAAGCCTAGCTCAGCTCAGCTCAGCTCAGCTCAACCCACTCTGAAGGGTTTTTCCAGTTCCAGAGCTCACCTTGGGACTGGCTGAAGTCTCTGCAGCACCTGGATCACAGTTGACCTTCTGACTCTGCCTGTCCCTGACAAATGTTTTCAAGAGCAGGTCCTGGTAAACTTCCTGCACAACAATCTGCTTCTGAGCCCGAACTAAAACCATACCAAGGCATACTGGGGTTAAAATTTCAGCACTCAGCATTCAGAGGGAATAAATGTATTTCACAGAGAAAAAAACAGTCAAACAAATGAACAGGAAAGAAAATGACATTAGAGTTCTCAGCAGTGGTATTAGAATCCAGAAAAGTACATTTTAAATAGCAAGGAGATAATATTTCCTCTCTAGATTTAGATCTTATCCTTAAATATATGTTTCATCTGTCTATCAAAGACCTTGATGTTAAAGGCTGCCCAGCAGTGGGGGAGCTTCTGGAGGTGAGGCTTGCCCTCAAAAGGGCATGGGGAACTTCAGCCCCTTTCCCCTTATCTGTGTTGCTTCTGGCGCTGAGGTGAGAAGTTTGCTCTGTCACACACAAGTGTTTCCTTCCCCAAGCCCCAAAGCAACCTTTTCTCTGTGTAAGCTGTACTTACTGCAGTGATGGAAATCTGGCTGCTGCCAGAACAAATGCAAGGATGGCATGAAGGTATTTTCCTAAAGACGAGTTCGCAGTAAGTCTACATACATCTGGCTCAATCTTTCTTTGGAAGTCATTGGAGCAAAGTAGGACAAGGAGAAACAGCAGCGGATTATGTATGTGCACAGAGTGAGTAAAATGAAGCACTAACGAAGACAAAGAGAAACATGAAGTGTAGGAAGGTAGAGGGTGTTACCCCAGACACATCCTTAGGAATGAAGCTAACCAGCAAGCTAAGAGAAAAGGCAGCCCACATAGCACAGGAGGACTGAGAGTTCCAGTAAGGAGGGCTCTAGGAACCAAGAAAATGAATGATAAT
Organism: Cavia porcellus; assembly: GCF_034190915.1. Taxonomy (NCBI): domain Eukaryota; kingdom Metazoa; phylum Chordata; class Mammalia; order Rodentia; family Caviidae; genus Cavia; species Cavia porcellus. The sequence goes on from NW_026947496.1 coordinate 52,653,472, forward strand.
AAGAGGGATAACAATAGATAAAATAGCTATGAACTCCCTCAGAAAGACACACTTATACTCAAAAGGAGGCATGATTCTACTAAACTGAGCAGTAGCTACATAGTCACATATAAATATAAATGCTAACTATTTGTTTCATGAAGCAAAAGACTATGTTAGTGTGTAAGAAAAAGGGGAATGGCAGGATATGAAAGCGTGGTGAACTAAATCCTTGTGTATAATATAGTGAAGTCAGTGGCTGATTTACACTGATGAACCATGAAATGGCAATATATGTAAAATTTTAGAAATACAAAAGTAAATGGTAGAGGAAGATTTAGTAGAGGGTGATTTGGGGGAGTGAAAAAGAAGGGCATTATAGAATGGCTGGTTTTCTTTAAAAACCTCCAAAGACTGCTTGTTAGACCTTTAAAGAAAACACATAAGCTGGGCCTGTAACCCCTGCACTCTGGGAAGCTGAGGCAGGAGTATCACAAGTTTGAGCCTAGCCTGGACATGGTCTCAAAATAAAATAAAAAGTAAAGAAAGCGTTGTAGATGTAGCTCCATGGAGAGGACCCGGGTTCAGTCTCTAGTACTGGAAGAAAGGAAAACATACATATACATTCCTTAAATAAAAATTAAAAATTATATAATAAAAAATTTAGAAGTGGCAGAAGATGGTCTGCTACAGGACGACAGTGGTGAGTATGCCAGGATGCTGAGCTGGAAGACTCATGGGACAGTAACTGGCATCAACTCACAGAACACGCACACATTCCCAGGACAAAGGGATCCTGGGGAAGGAAGAACCTCCTCTTAGGGCTCCCCAGTTTTACACTTTGATCCTGCTGATAGGTTTGAACCATAATGCGAGTACCTGCCATCTGTTCTATCATAACCACTTGCACTCATGGCAAACATTCCAACTTGCACAGTGGTGTTTCATACACAGGTACAATCGGTTAGCAATATCCATCATGGGCACAAAGAGGAGAAAGGGCAGCGTGTTCACCACAACCTTAATGGCCTCACAGACCTTCTCAAAAGAAAACTTGATGACCATATCATTGGGAGAGTGGGATGATTCCACAGGAAATTTCCAGTTCCTAAACTGACAGGACTGACATGCTATATGAGAATTTCCATTCCTAGGATTGTCAGGTAGTCCCTTTAAAAATGCCTTGCCAATCAAAAGTATTTCAGGTTCTTTTTGCCTCAAACAAAGGATTGGATGAGACAAGCCAAAAATGATGCCAAAAGTTTATTTTAAAAATGAGGAATTAAGGGGTAAGTGAAAAACTGGCTCTGCAAAGCAAACTTGGGCTGACCACATGTGAAAAAGAACGAAAATAAAAGTATACCCTGGAGGATTCTGGGTAGACTACCTCAAAGAGTCACAATAGCAGGCTCCTCCTGGTATCTGGTCTCCTTTATGCTATCCACGTCTCCTGGGAGATGTTCTGCATACCAAGTCCTGAGAATCATCTGGCACCACCCTGGGATAGAGCAATTGACAGATTCCACCCACTTCTCCACCCAGTTTTGTCATGCCCTACCTCCTACATCACTAAGATAAAAGGCCACTTTCTCTACATACATATAGTTTCTTTGAGAAACAGATGCTAAGAAAAAGATGGAATGTACATTCATTCGTTAAGAGACATAGAGGGGGAAATCTGCTGCCAATGATGAAGAAAGACAAGTTATTAGAGAAGTTACAAGGAAAGTTGGACAAAGCCACTGGTGAGTCCTCAAGCTCAGATCAACCATCAGAGGTGTCTTATACCACCTGGGACTGGGTGAGCCTCAGTGTTATTGGCCATGCTCACGCACAGTGGTGGAAATCTTGGTGCTAGTACAGTGACGTGTTGCAGAATATAGCAACTGGGGACCTTTGTTAACAATATTCCTCATGATTGGAGGTCTTGAGTCACCACATCCCATCTAGGGAAATCACGATTGACCAGGTTCCAGATTGGCCTGTGAAACTGGAAAGCTGAAATCCCAAGTGAGACCAGAGAGTCCATAAGGGAAGGCTGAGGAACTAGAGGCTGACACAGGGCCAGACATTAGCCAGTAGCAGACAGAGTGGCACTATTGATTATCTGCTGCCTAATAGGTAACCCAGGGCCTGATCTGGATAGGGGGAATAGGATGGGAACACCATTATGCTGAATTTGGGCACTGAGATAAAGGGGAGGATTCTGAATCAAAAGCTAGTGAGATGATTAAGAATCTTCCTGTGCATTTGTCAAGGACTCCAGAGCACTGAGCCAATACATGTTTGCCTCAGAAAAACCAGTTTTAATTAGTAATATGTTAAAAGCTACAATTATTTATTACATAAATAACAAAAACTATTAATAAGCATCCACTAAATACTTGCTCTTATTCAGTGAACATTAAAAGCATACTTCTTGACCTTTCTGGTACTTATGGAAGAGTTTTAGCCTTAGCAAATTCAACCAATGTATGTGACAACACACACATATAGACACACCCACACCCACACACCCTAAAAATGAGAAGTCTAATTCACTTTGGACATTTATACAAAACAGCCAGTTAAAGTCAATTTTTCCATCTGATATTTTTTCATATATACTATCTAGGTTGGACTTGGTGGTGCATACCTGCAACCCTAGCACTTGGAAGGCTGAGGCGGGAGAACGGCTGCAAATTTGATGCAAGGCTCAGCTATATTGACAGACCCTGTATCAAACAAAATAAAACAAACCAATGACAACAACAACAAAAATGCTAATGTTAGATATCTAGTATTAGAAAGCATATTTTACTGGCCCTTAATCAAGGCCTGCAGCTTCCTGATGCTGTTGGTTTCAAGCAGGAACCTAAAGAGATGTCTTTCTATGGTCTGTTGGCCATTCCAGAACTTGGGCAGTGAAATGGTCAATTCATTAGAAAGAAACAGCTTGAAGCAACCCCACCCTCACCCCCTACCACACCCCCCACCTCAGTTAGCAAGTGGGAGCCAGTGATCTGGACATCCCTTGAGAGGCTGACCATAGGCAATGTAGCAAATAGGGGGGATTTCCTTCTACCATCTCTTTGAAAGGGAAATACCTTTATCCCTGTTTTGCTTTGTTCTAATTAATGGTGTTAATTTAGCCTGCTTTGTTTTGGCGAACTTCAGTATACATGAAAGAATGGACAGCTATTTTGAAGAGAAGGAGAGACTCCAAGACAGCCATTAGTGACTTCCCTATTGTCTGGTTTTGAAGACCTAAAACACCTTCCTCATTCTGTTCAGATCAGTTTTATACTATGCTGTTTTGTATGAGTTCTCTGTATGCGATGACATGGACAACTATTTGGTAGAAAATAAGAGACAATATGATAGACAGTGAAGATCTCAGGTCGTCTAGCTTTGAAATTTGTATCACTTACATTGCTGTCTTATGTACTATTTTTTTCTGTTTTGTTGTGTTTAATTTTACCTCCTTTAAAATTAAAATAAAAATAAAAAAAGAAAGCATATTTTAGAGTATAGTTACTCTTTTCACTAAATTCATGACATAGATGTTTTCCTGTTTTGAACTCTTGGTAGTATCAGTCTAAAAACTGCATACTCTGATCACTTAGATTAATGAAAAACATCATTGTGCCAGTTAGGGTAAGCACTGATCGCTTAGATGCATCAGTGGAAGTGGCTTTGCATTGAAGGCTAGTGCCACTGACACAGCTATTAAAACACAGAAAATTGTAAACAGCAAATTTATTTGTGGTACTTACAAACTACTGAAGAGTCTCTGTCTCTGTGTTCTGTGAGCTGCGTTCTCCCTGCTTCCAGATCCAACTATCTAAATGATAAATAATATAAAGATTGTTCCAATATTGGTTTATGTGCACTAACTAGTTAAGCTTCAATACTCCATGGCATGAATTTGTTGTGCATTGAACAGATTAGGAAGTGGAGCTTGAAAAAGGCTATCTAAGGTCACACCGTGAGTCATGTGGTCACATCAGAACATGAAAACTTGGCTCCATCTGTGCTTTTGGGTTGGATCATCCGTTTCATTTGGTCCAACATCATGTTGCCAACAGTGGCCTGCACCAAATCCAAGCTCTGATGATCAATCAGAGTATCTGGCAGAAGAGTCATCTTTGTCATCAAATTTCTACAGTGAAGTCCAAATGAGTCTGCCATTGATTATTAAACAATATCACATGTTTGTTTGTTTGTTTGTTTAAACATACCTACTCTTGAATATAAAGACAACATGGAAAGGGATTAAGAATCTTTCGGCTCTTTCTTCCCACTGGGTGCTCATTGTAATGTAGTTAACGTACAATTTTATCCTTTTGTAGGAAAGAATTCTGCTTTCAAACAGTGGCATAAAAACCAACTAAAAATGACAGGAAGACATTCTGAAAAAGAAGAGTTTTCAAAAGACAAGCATTAAAATGTTGATCACTGAGATATTAATTGGCCTTTCCAAATAATCTAACACTTCAAGCGCTGTACATGTTTATTAGGCACTTTGGCCACAACCCTCCCATTAGTACTAATGAGCATCTCAGGGACCTGTTTGGCTACATTCCCATCCTATAGACCAAGTTAAGGACATACACAATGTTGGAAATTCAAAGTCTTTCCCTCTTCTGGGATCTGTCTCATCATGCTTCCTTTGCAGTGTATTCCTAACTTTATTATAGTGAAAACAATTGTGTTAATAACATGCTGCGTGTTGGAAGATGATTCAGAATTATTTGAAGGACGGCAGTGCCTTGGATTTTCAGTTTAAATCCTAAAAATAAGAAGGAAAATTTGGCAGAACCTCAACTCTTAAATATATCATATCATTCTAATCATTAAATCTGAAGGAGTTTAATGTATGCTTTTTAATTATTATTTTTGCCAAGTGGGTAACTTCTGGTATTTCTTCCATTAACCTTCACTGTATTAACATTACTACAGCTACAAAAGCAGGCAGAAAACTATGCTGAAATTTTTATTCCACGTAGACAGTTGTTTCATGATTCTTCTTTAAGGGAAAATGTGAGAAATTTAAAGTATTCATTGGAAGAGTGCAATTTTCATGAGGAAATAAAGAAATCAAATAACAGTTTACCTTAGGGAATATCATGATGGAAAAACTGCACATTTCAATTTTGCTTTAAAAGTATATTGGCAAAGTCTAGCATGCACACACCCTAACGTTCCCTATCAGACCTTATCACGTATTCACACACCTAGCATACGTGTTCTCCCACATGTACATTTCTCAGACATCCTCACAGGTTCACCCACTCACATGCACCCACAAGCCCTCAAGTGTCCCATATTCTTTAGTACAATTGTTTCCAAAGTGGAAAATCCTGTCGAATGATGTTAGGAGATAGGTTGGGGAAATCTCTATAAACATAATTTGCATTATTCAAATGGGAAAACAAACCCTTTTTGTCCCATTTATTTATTTATTTATTTATTTATTTATTTATACCATAATTTATTTGAGGCATTGTAGAAGCATAAATTTGTATTTTATCCTTTGGGTTGTAATCCAGTGAGTGCTATGGTTTTTCAATTTGCAGCTCACGTTGTTCCAGATCTTTCTGGCTGGCTCCTGTCTCCCCTCTAGACTCAGCTCCAGAAATTTAGGCAGCAGGGACCATGCCTTCCTTACCTTTGCAGAATGGAAAATATCTTTTCTATAGATACCACTGGGTTGGAAGCTAAAACAAAGTTCAAGCTGTGTTTCTGCCTAAGCAAATACTCCAGTGTGGGATTTCACAAGGAGCAACCTTTGTCTAGGATAGCACTTCACCTTTGTAGAGTGTTTAGCAATTTATGAAGCCCATCCTTTTGTATGATGCTGTTTTATCTCCATGACCCGCCATAACGAGATGTTTGAAATAAATATTGGCTGAGCACCATCAACAATTCAGGACCTAAGTTAGTCTTGGCAGTGGAGCAAGGTTCTAGGGACTCCCTGCCAGGTCAGGTCCAATTCCTCAGGGGCTGTAGATGTGCAGATCCAGAGGGACTTGAGAACAGGTGAAAGGGCAGTGAGAGGAGGCATTCCTGTATTCTGTATCTATCAGGCAAGTATTTTTATATACGTTTTATAAATTCAGCCCAATAATGTGTCAAAAGCGCAGAACTGGAGAGAAGTTTTGAGCTTTCCAGACGTACAATGTTTTATTGCAACATAAAAACTGGAAGTTAAGGAAAAGGATTTGTTTTTTAACCCAAACCAGACTCAGAAGCACCTTTTCTTGGAGCTTTTCTCAGAACTCGTTGCGTGAGAAATGGTACATTGTTGTATTTGAGTTCTGAGACAAAGATGCTCAAATTGACTCACGACACATTAATAAGACTTTCTGCTTATGAGGGAAGCAAAGACATTTCTCTTGTGAGTTTTGACATACATGAAATAGGAAAATGCATCTTTCTATTTTCTAACATAAGACTCTGTCTTTCTGCAGGAGTGCTTTTCTCCAAGTCAACACCAAAGGGAGTCTGTGGCTTCTTTCTCCCTCATCTTCTGTCCTTATCCCTTGCAGCTTGGACGCACAGAAGCTGCTGTTCTCACCATGCAGTATTTTTACATTTTTTTGTTTAAAAAGTAGATCCCTGGGTGGAGGTACAAGTTGGCATTTTATGCCTTCCATCAAAGGAGTCAAGTCTAGGCATGCACCTGAGTGTGTGCGTATGTGTGTGTGTTGTGTGTATGTGTGTATGTGTGTGTAATTTTATATCTATGAGGGACTGTGGAATCAATTTTTCTTTTTGCTAACACATTTGAAAACCTCAGAGGTTCTAACTTTGAACAGGTGCAATTAAAATAAAGAACCTAAACCCCAAATAAAACAACCCTTAGCAGATACTTACATAGGAAGACGGTTTTACTCAGCACTGTATGTAAGAATTGGATATTTACTCTTTTCAACATAATATGCAGGCAAGATCATCAAAATGTGTTGAACTGTGGTTAGGACACCCAATAAAAACAAACAATATTGTTTTTCTATACATTTTATGTGGAGGTGGAGGCCGGTGGTAATGATGTTTACTTCAGATGGGTGTGCTAATTTCGGTTTCTAAATCTAGCAACTCTGCTTTTTTTAATCATAGGAATTATAAATGACCCTCAAATAATAATAGTGCTCTTTTGGTAGGTCTGACTAGCACAGTATGGTTGTTGTGTTTACTTCAAACAAGAAAAGGCCTTTAGATCTTTCTAGAAGTAGGTCAAGATTTGTCCTATAAAAACGAATCCAAATTGAATCAATTTTCACTAACTCCCAAAGACTATCTTTTATGTTAATATCATTCCATTCATGGAGACTCTAATGAATGTTTAAATGTACCTCCAGGTCCAAGTTTACAAGGCCTTCAAGGCCTGGCTCACTCCTATATAACTATGACTAGCCTCGGTATTTACTAGAATTTTCCATCTCTTGGCTACCTGCTCCTCTCCCTTCTAAGAGAGACGAGGACACTAGGAAATGCAATCCCTATAGAAGATGAAGTAGTAGGCAACTGTGTCTGGAGGCAGAATATTTCATCTCTCTGCTTCAAGGTCACCATATTAAAATGGAGATGATAGTAACACATACACCATGAAGTTGTTTTTCACATTAAATGAGATAATACATGAAAGGCCCTGCACCACAGTCAATGTTCAATTAATGTCAGTTATGATTATGTTCGATTCAGTCCTTTCTTAGCCAGGATTAACTAGACCATGAGTGAAAGAAACCAAAGAATAAACTAACCAAGCAAACTGTGTTAAGGATTGCTTAACTGAATGAGCTTTCTCAGCAAATTGACTGTGAAAGAATAAGAGTGAAAGGTTATTTCTTTTCTATTTTTTTTTTTTTTTTTTTTTTTTTTTTTTTGTCTTTTTCTTTTTTATGGGTACCCGGGATTGAACTGACGACTGCCTGCTTGCAAGGCAGGTGCTTATGCCGCTGAGCTAAATCCCCAGCCCTGGTTATTTCTTAAAGAAGCTGAAGATGAAAGGTAAAGACAGAAGAAAGGTCATGCTGGAAAATGAAGATCCAGAGGCAAGCTCAAATTCTAAAACTCTCTGACCCCTGCTTTGTGTGAACACTGTTTAGACTACCCAATATACCCACTTATGTGTATAATTTTATTAGTTTTGACTTTCTGAATTGAGAGTGTGATTTTTGGGTCCCTGTATCATTTAGGATTTAAACAAAGCAATTGCAAGGGCTCCAGATATCTCAGACATGACTGAAAATCGGCAACCATTTCTTCATGAAAAGAGAGTGAAAAGCGAAGCAGGAATATGAGATTAGCAAGAGCAGGAAGCTAGAACTGGAACTAGAGCAGGCAGAAGGCACCATGGCCCGGGATTCAGGGCTGCTGGAAGCAGGAATCATAATAGGTCACTAGGCAGGATACAGTAGTCTGAGTAAGAGACGTCTGCCCCACAGAAACAGAACTCCACTGATGTCTTTTCTGCAGAAAGGATTGCATCCATGGCCAAAGGCACCCTGAAACAGAGTGAAGACCTCTGGCTTTTGTCCTCTGCTTGTCCTTTGGTTTTTGCACCAGCATCTCCCAGTGGCCAAATCCCTGAAAGTCAAAGAGCCTGAGGAATGGTATTCCGCGGGATGTGATGGATGAACCTTTTAGAGCTTTGAAGGCTAGCAATCCGTTCACTGAGACAAGCATGCGAGTTGAGCGTAAATGGCACATGCTTAGCAAGGCCTTACCATATACAAGGGGTGATCAAACTATACAGTGAATGTTTCAATTTAAAAATTATTACAGTAAAAGCCACATTGCTATTAATCCCCTCATCATTTCCATCATCTTCACTTTCTGAAGCGGGTCTGGATGTCCTTTTCATGAGTGCCTTTCTCAGATACGATCAAAACTACTACAAATGCTGTTGACAAGTGTCATCCAACAGAAAGACTGGCTCATAAAAACATCATGATGTGTCCTGATTCACGTGATTCTCTGAATCTGGAACTATATGACTTCTGCCTTTTCCTCAAAGTCAAAATGACCATGAAAGGTAAACATTTTGACTTGATTCAAGACATCAAAGCAGCCACTACCACTCAACTAATGATACTCGTGAAAGCAGGCATTCAGAACTACTCCTTAACATGGTAAGAACGATGAGACAATGTATTTAAAGAGAGCAAGAATATTTTGAGGGAGATTAATTGCAATGTGTCTTCTACTTTAAACATGTAAAAATTTAATAATTTGCAGTATATTTAGATTCACAGTAAACTGATACAGGGTACTAAGTACTGTCATCTGCTGGATGCTCTCTCTGTAGATGATACAAGCATAAGTTTTGTGATAAACATGTTATCCCTGCCTCTGTTTGAAGTGTGATTCTCTCTTTAAAAATAAGAGCTTTAAGGCTGGGAAATTAGCTCAGTGGCACAGGCACCTGCCTGGCAAGTGCAAGGTCCTGAGTACCATTCTCAGTACCAAAAATGTTTTTAAAAATTTTAAAAAGTAAACATAAGAACTATAAGATGAGGAGCACTGTAGTTCCACAGTCAAATTCAAGAGAACAGCCTAAAAGTAAAAAAGATAATTTTAAACTCATAGAACTCTGCAACTCTTGGCTAATATTTTCCAGCTACAACTCGATGATTCAGAAGGTTTTTTTTTTTTTTTTAGCTTTGTTTCATCAAATCTTGATTACCAACATTATCAGTTCTCTCTAGAACCTGGAGGAAATGATTAGAAAGAGGCTACTTGTGACCTGATCTAGATAACTTTGCACTTCAAAAAGATTCGTTTTATATCCTTAATCTCAAGGATATCTTAAATATCATTCAACTAAATGTTTGCACGTAACCCACAGTTGGTGATGTATTCCAAATTTTGATATGTTATGAAATCACTCTATTAACTCCCTATCCTCTCTGGGATGTGTGTCTTTGCATCTGTTTGTAACTGCCTCTTAATTAAAATATCGAAGTAATTGAACATCAAGCAGCTCTGATACTGTAAAAGTTAATTTTAGTTCATCTTTGCAGCATCAGAAATTGTATCCACTTGTAGAACGTTACTGGGTGACACAGATTTTGCCACTTCTATTGCTTCACAGAGAGAGGTGAATCTCAACATGACTGCCTATTAACATCCTGCAAATGCTGGATGCCAGCTGGTAAAGTGAGCCAGACTTGAACACAGAAAAACCCTGAAGGGACTCCTTCCAAGCCTAGCATTAACTCAGCCTGACCCTTGCTCAGGTGTTCATGCTTTGCTGAAAGAGTTCACTTATTTGTTGTTATCCCAGTCTTTGCAAGAAGTATCACATTCCTGGCAAACAGATCAAAGACTCACTGGATATTGGGGTGAAATATCCCTAGATGTGTATGGATCCTAGGTTTATGTAGCTGTGAACTTCATTGTCAATAACATAACTAGCTTCATTTCATATATCTGTCTCTTGAAGTCACTCTTGTTGAAAAAATATTTTTCTTCCTTGTATTTCTGGTGGAAACAATCCAGTTACATGGATGTGGGTTTATTTGTTTCAGAAGTCTATAAGGATGTTCTTCAGTGGGTACTAAGTAATAGTTGAAAGGGGTGGGGCTGGAGATTTAGCTCAGCAGCATGAGCGCCTGCCTTGCAAGTGTGTGGTCATGAGTTCCATACCCGGTACCGATAAAAAAGAAGAAGACCAAAAAAAAAAAAAAAGAAGAAAGGGGTAAAATGTACTGGTAACTACTGCAAAGTAAGAAGACAGTTATGTACTGTATATCTCAAAAGATTAGAAGTGAATGTTTTTACCACAAAGAAATTATAATGTTTGAGGAAATAGATATGTTTATCATTATTTAAGCATTAACATATGCATCTATGAAAATATCACATGGCACCCCATAAAAATAAACTTTTTATGTATCAGTTAAAATAAATTTAATTTTAAATATTTAAAAAATAAATGGGAAGAGTAAATGTAATGAAGCTTGAATACTTATGTGTACCAATTCATCAAAATGAATATAATTATTATGTATCACAGACATATACTGATTAAAATAGGTGGTAAACATATTTACACTCACCTACATTTTTGTGACTGGAAAATACTTTATGTGTGGATTTTTTTTTTTTTTGGTACCGGGAATTGAACTCACGATCTAGCACTTGCCAGGCAGGTACTTATGCCACTGAGCCAAATCCTCAGCTTAGAACATACTTTAATACTCAACATTTTTATCACCATAATGTAAATCAAAACCACAGTGAGATAACATCTCAATTCCAGCTACTGATAACTATGAAAAATAATATATTTAAACTGCAAAAAATTCAAATAAAATCAAAATACTTTTTAAAAAATTACTCATTTCTCCTCTCCTGACAGAGATGAGTGCTTCTATCCAGTGGTGTGGGTAACATAACTCGGAGGCATTTTTCATATAAAGGATTATAAATTTCACAGGATATTTTAAAATTATAAAAATTGGTTCACAAATCATATAGTACTTAACACCTTGCTTTTTTTATTTAATACGACATCTTGAATACCCATCCTTGATTTTCAGTCAGAAAACACAACAATGACATAACATCGAAAAAACCATTTACTGAACAGCTGTTTTGTACTTCTTACTGTTTTAGGAAAGAAATTTCCACTTCCAATCAAGACAAGTGTCTGTCTGCAAGAATTCCATATTTTACTTAGAGGGGATCTGTGTCTGGTTCTACCTCTCTTAAAGACTTACAAGAATTTCATGAAGCATTTTGATGCTATTTGGATTTATTTATATATTTACGTTTTTATTTACATCAACAAAAATCATTGGATGGACCTTAAGTTTTAATTGTCTTTATGGGTCCAATTAGAACTGTACTAGAATTTTGGTTTCTGTTTCAATAACAAACCCTAGCCCTCACCAATTTAAGCAAGAAGAAGAGATTAACTGGGGGAATGTTGTGTGGTTCAGAGTCCAGGCATAGTAGTCAAACAATCAGGTCTGGGCAAGAGCAGGAACCACAGCTGATCTTAACAGCAGGAACCTATGGTCAGTTCAGCAGGGAGCTGCTATAGGGTAACTCAGTTGCAAATGCCTTCTCTCCTAGGGTTTCTTAGTAGGAGATTCAGCTTCCTGAGATAGAAGAGTTTCTCAGTAGGAGACTCAGCTTCCTGGTCTAGCTTAGGTCAGCAGCTTACTCCTCTGAGGAGAGGGAGTCAGTCCTGTTGTTGACTACCACTGCCATCTGGGAAGGAGCCAGGCAGTTCTGCACAGGTGAAGACAGGCTCTTTCAGGCCATGAAGGACAGAAGGAAGATAGGAGTTAAGGAAGTAAACAACATTTTAAAATGGATTTCAGACTAATTCCTCTTTCTCTGGCTTATATTTCTCATTCTCTTCAATTATGAATTTATTCAACCATCTACTTTTCTTCTATGAATGTTTTTTGAAAAATAGTACAACATTAGCAGCCACTGGCTAGCTTTATGTTCCTAAACTGATGGAATCAAAGTGCCGGTGGGTGCCAGTCAGGGTGCCTACTAAAGGGATGGTAGAACTTGTACGTCTGTACCAACATTTAAACATACGGAGGCACCACAGCAGCAGTGCTTCACGCCTTTCATGTTTTTCTGAGCAGTAAAATTGAAAATGCATAAATTCACTTGTAATAATGAAATAGTGAAAGGGTTGTTTTGATAAATCACAGCCATATCACCCAGTGACATTATTGTTTTAATGACAGAAATCTGCAGAAATAGAGAAGAGGTAGTGTACTCTCTTTCTAGAAAAATGCACGTACATTTAGCATAAAATGTCTCATAAATATTTTCGAAGGTGCAGATCCATGAAGAGTTTACCTGTGAATCTAGGGGTACTTTGTAATCATTTTACATATTCCTAACGTAATGAACTAAAGGGAAGGCATAATCATGATATGAATATATTAAATATAAAAAGTTATTTAAAATAATGTGAAAAAAGTTGCAAAACAATGTATATGAAAAATAATGTACATAGCATGATTTCTTTTTTGTAGAAGAGAACGATGTGTGTGTGTTTGTGTGCCTGTATGTCTGTGTGCTTATGCATCTGTGTGTATAGTAACACTAGGAATTGGACTACAGTACAAATATACTGAAAGCATTTCCTTCTGGTACGTCGATTATAAATTTTTCTATTTCTTTATTATAGTATTTTTTAATTCTTCAAAAATTAATATATCTGTGAAAAATTTAAAAGATATTAGGGTTAATAAAGAAAAATATTCTCTAGTCACTTATTGCTTAGCTTCCAAAAAATTATTTTACTGAAATATGATTGACACATAGAAAGCTATATGTTTCTGGTATATGATTTGATAAGTTTGGAGATAAGTATTTACCTGTTGATTTTTATGCCACCTGATTTTCATGGCCCTTTGACCAAGAGTGCAAATAATTTAAGAATATATATATATATATATATATATATATATATGAGGGCCTATATCAAGCAGTAAACACAAATATATAAATCTAGGATAAAAGTTAAGTCTGTAACTTATAACTTTTTGTCAACACAATCATTGTTCTGGTCACTGACCTAAATGGCATATTAATAAAATTTATGTCTTTGAAAGTCAAATTTCTTTACACTTCCCTCCTCAGCCCCATGGCACATGCTTTAATGGTACATGGTGTAATCTATAAACATTACATGCATACACACAGAGAGATTTTATTTCTCAAATGAAAATAGAATTGGCAGTCATTGTTTTGCATCATGCCCTTTCATGTCTAAACTTTATCCTGGACATCTTGCTATATCAGCTCCTAGAGCTCAGTTTCATTCTTTCAAGATTTGCTAGAACTCAACTTTCAGGATGCATTATAATGTATCTATAACCTCCATGTTATGCACCTAGTTTTAAAATAGTATGAAAAATATTGCAAGGAAACTTCTTATATGTATACTTTTGCATCTTTGCAAGAATGTTTCTATGGTATGGATTCCGTAAGAGATGGAATTCTTGTTCTTAATTAATTTCTCACCACTTACACGACTTCAGTCCCACTTTCTTAACTAACCTGTGAGTCCTACTGAAATAGGGACAGGGTGGGAAGAGCTGAGCTGTCCAGTTGGTTGGGAATTGAGGATGCTCAAGACTCCTATATGACCAACCAGCTTAAATGTTAAGAGAACACTACTAAGTCTGCAACAGTGCTTTGGTTTAATCATAGGAAAAACTATTCTATTAGAGAGTATCTATTTCCTTTCCAGACCCTGTACTGATCTTTGTATGAAAGAAAGAGAAGCAGCATGCCTGAGACAATATAAAAGGACTGGTCAGAGCCAGGCTTAGTGGTGCACACGTGCTTTCCCATCCACTCGGAAGCCCGAAGTACGAGGATGGGCAGTTTGAGGCCAACCCGAGCAACTTAGTGAGACCTTGTCTCAAAATTTAAAAAAAAAAAGAAAAGAAAAGCTGGTGAGATAGAAAGACTAGTCTGGTTGACACTCAAGATGCCAATTGACTATGTTGGCAGTGAAAAGAGGTAAGAATTATTCCACAAATTTCTTATTTAGATGACTAAAATTGTTTGGATTATTAAAATACTAGTGCTAAATTTGGCATCAAACAATGATCAATAGCTATTTATCCTTCCTTACTACATTTGTATACACTTCCCTGCAAATTAAAAAAAAAATACTTCTTTTGTAGCCCTGTAGGTTAAGAATTTCTCCTAGAACCAGAAATGTTTATGAAAATTAAATCAAAATGTATTCGTACAATGGAATGGTAGAGAGTAATGAAATGAAATAAGTTAAACTACATAAAATGTTGCAGCTGAGGGCCAGGGATACAGCTCTAGTTTCTTTTTCTTCAACTTTAGCATTTGGTTCTTGATAGTTCAGCAAACTGCTTTTGTAAGTCAATCCAACAGCACTAGAATAAGCACTGATTCCATAATTACTAGGTTCTAGTGGAAAAGAAAGGTAAATACATTTTATCTGTTACCTACGTATGAGTGCTTGTCTTGTAAAACTTTCTGACAGTTTTTTAAATTAATTTGGATGGGAACAGCAAATCCTTTGAGATTTAATCCCTGTACCTTCACAACAGGAAATTTGCATTGCATTTTGGTTTATTTCTGCTTCTAGTTTTAGTTCCTTTAATAAGTGCTAAAAATGCTTCATTCAGTTATTTTCCAGCGTGCTATTTCTCCAAATCGTCAAGTAGCAAGTCTTAACTTGCCTGTTTGTTGTTTTAATGAAGAGATCTCAGCCTTCTTGTCAGTAGTGCTACAGGGACACAGGCTAAATTCTACCCTGATAAATCAATTCAGACTAAGATAAGGCTCTATTGATAGAGAAGTTAGTTGTTTTGTTCAAACAATATTTGCCTGCTGTACACATGAACACAACAGAAACCTAGTTTTAAAAATCCCATTTTCTTTGGTATTGTCCTTGTTACCAACACAAAATGAGCAAATGTGACAGCTGTGATTTGGATGTCTTCCAAAGAGACTTTGTCCCCGGCCTGTTGAGCTTTTGGGAGTGGTGGAATCTTGAGGAGTTAGGACTTTGTAAGGAATTTTGTGATTAGGGGCATGTTCTTAAATGGGCTATTGAGTCCCTGGCCCTTCCTGTTTTTCATTGCTTCTGGACCATCATGAGGTGAACAGGCCTCCATTGTCAGGTGACTCCTACCATTTCGTACTGAATCACCACAGGTCCAAAGCAACAGGGCCAAGTGATTCTGGAAACCTCTGAAACTGTGAGGCAGCATAAACCTTTCCTCCTTATAAGTTGTTTATCTCAGGAATCTCATTATGATCAAGAAAAGCTGACTAATTTCTTTTACATATGAGTAATCTATTCATTTATTCAAAAGATATCTGTTGACTATTTATCACAGACATGGTGCCAGACATCAGTGAGCTCTGGGGAGGGGGAGGGGCCTATTTAAGGATGTGTATACCATCGTGGCAATGATGGTGAATGAGAATGGAAAAGCAAGCAGACAATTAAAGACAGTGGATTGCAAGCAGTATATGTGGGAATTTAGTAACTGGGCTCTCGAATCCATCTGGAGATATGGTAAATGAGGAGAATGTGCTGGGCAGATCTTCCTGAAAGTGGAAAATTGAGCTGAGATGAAAATTCCAAATAATTGTGTTGAGCTTAATGGGCTGAGAAATGAAAGAGCAGAGAGAAACAGCTTGCTTTCTCTTAGAGCTTCAAGTAGATCAGGGTAATTGGAGTTGCATAATATGAAACTCAGAGGATGATTTGAAGGATACAGTGTGGGTAGATGGACTCATGACATTGAGAGCTAGGTCCTCAGGGTTAAGCAAGCTTGGCCTTTATTTTTGTAGCAATAGGAGTTTAGAAAGTGCTTAAAACAAGGAAAAGGCAAGGTGAGATTTGTGTTCCAGAAAGATCTCTCTAGGCAAAAATTGGTAAGCACATGAATTCTTTTTGGCCTAGCAATAGAATTTTTAGGAAATTACAGTGGATGAGAGAAAATATTCACCTGTTAGAAAAATAGTGAAATTATCTTTATTTCTTATAGTGATAACTTAGTGGCAATCTCAACTAGATCTAACAAGAAAGAGATTTGAAAAATAAATATTAGCAAATTTCTATGATGCAATGTATACATTTAAAAATATTAGAAGAGTTTTGTTGACAAGGAAATTCATAGTAAATATATGGAAGGGAAAAGTAAGTGGCAAAATAATATTTTCTATGTGACCTTTTGGCTACTTCTTCAGACACACACACACACACACACACACACACACACACACACACTAACATGTTTGAGTTGTCTTTTTTTTTTTTTTTTTTTTGTCTTTTTCCTTTTTATTGGTACTGGGGATCGAACTCACGACTGCCGGCTTGCAAGGCAGGCATTTATGCCGCTGAGCTAAATCCCCAGCCCCTCACACATTAACATGTTTAAGTATGGATATCTCTGGATAGTGGGGTAAGGCATACTTAAATTGGTTTCTTTTTGCTTATCTGGATTTTAAAATTTTTAAAAATACATGTGATTACTAACCTGAAAATAAATGTCTTTAAAATATTTTACATGAAAGTAAGTAACTGTTAAAAGGAAGATAGGGAAGCAGAAATGCTCACTTTGAAATTTGTATTTTTTCTTGTGCATGCTCTGTGTTTCCCCTTCTTAGTCTAATTCCTGTGACTTCAGACACTTTGGAACAAGAATTAAAAGCAGGATCTTCAGTTATTTCTAAGCATTAGGTTTGGGGTCACCAAGACCACATGAGGGTCAAATCATTCTTTCTCTTCTGTCTTGATTGGTGACATATATCTATTGCCAACTGCTTGGATTTTGGGTTCATGAGCTTCCAAAGGCACTTACCTGCTTTGAAGAAGGTAAATCATCCCCTTAACCCTGTTGAATCTTCCCAACTGATCCACTGCAATCAGAGAAACTCCTCAGAGTATTGTTCTGAAGCCATTTAAACCACCCTCCAGACCTCAGCTGGTGCTTTCCTAATCTCTATATTCTGCCTCCTGAATGCAAGCCCACAGAATCTTACTTTGGATTGTTTTTGAATTATCTTATTCTTACCTTTCTCCTAGCCTCATGCTCGTGCCTTCCTCTGGTTGTGCTTCTTCTAGATGGATGACATTCCTTAAAATAGTAGCTCTAAAGTTTCCATGTCAAAAAAAAAAACAAAACAAAACAAAACAAAACAAAAACAAAAAAAAAAACCTAGCTGGAGACCTTGCTATGAATTCACATTCTTAATCCGCACTCCTTGGAGATCCTGATGTAGTAGTTCTGGCTCTGGGAGTGGCAATCTGCAGTTTAACTGACACCTCCAAGTAATTCTGATGACTACCGCTCATGGGCAGTATGTTGAGAAAGGGCAACGTATTTCTCTCCTAGTTTGCACAACATAGTTCGCTCTCCCTGTCCTTTTACCTCTCCATTAGCTCTAGAAAACTACACTCTACAGCACTTACAAGAACAATATGGGAAGAAGTGATGTACTGGAGCCACAGGCTCCTAGAAGAGCAGGTGACTGCAGAGTGGTCCTTGCCACCGTTGGAGCTGCCAGGGACATTTTGAGTGTGTACTTATTTTCCAGTAAGAAGGTTTACAACTTCCACCTGATGACTGAAGAACATCTACTATCCAAAATGTTAAAGGAATCCTACAATGTTATTAAATAGATTTATGATTTGAAAATGAATTAGTTTCCCATTTGATATGCTTCAGGTCTAAACATTGTGCAACTTCAATTGCTTTCTTGGGTCATGACCCATCTTGGCATGGATTTTACTGCCTCGGCAAGTGTGAGAAGAACATATGTGAGGAGGAGATACAGAAAAGGCGCCTGCTGGCCCTTTGTCCTCATCAGCCTTTTCCCTTGGCATTTTATGGTATTTACATGGGTTTTCATCTGGGCCTTTCTCACCCTCTTTCTTCAGCAGCTGACTATCCTTATTGTTCACTCCTGTGCTCATTAGAATATATTTCAAATAGCACAAACAAAAATTGAAATATGCTAAAAAGAGGCTGCATGAAAAGATTTATAGGTTTTTGCAAAAATGCCTGAATTTATTGCTGCCAGGGGGACTGCAACATAATTTTTTTGTTGTTTTATAGACTCTAAAATAGAGACAAAGAGAGTACTCACTGGATTCATGTAGTTAGCATCTTTTACAGTTAGGGCTTGAGCACAAAACCTGGATCCACCACTCAAATCAAGCTTTGAGTTGGGACTAGAAGATAGAGAGGTAGAGTAGTGGTCACTTTGCAGAATCCATTTTGGCAGTCAGTGGTTGTGGACATATCCAGTTCTCAGAGGCAGCATTTCAACAGCATCCTGTATCCAGTGTCATAAGTATAAACTGTGAATTTAGTGTCACAGTGGGGGTGTGGGTGATGCCTTCACATAGACCACATCTATGGCTTAGGTTTTGAGATTTTTTTTCCTAGTTGCACAGCTATGCTGGGTTCAGTGGCCCTTACTGAGGGTTCATGAGCTACTCAGAGCATTTTCAATAATTTCCTTTCTGCTAAAACCAGCCACAGTCAATTTCTATTGGCCTCTTTTCCCAAACATACCATGTTCAACCATGCCTCTGTATCTTCCTCATGTTCATTTTCCTTTTCTGAATGACATGAATTTTTATCTAATTTCATCATAAGTGGTAAGCCATTTACAAATTAGTAGAACAGGTGCTTATTTCTTTGCTTTCTCACTTGATTTTGGAAATTTCCAAACTTATGCAAAAGAAGAGAGAATATTACTGTGAGTTCTATAACTCATCATGCAGTTCCAAAATTTTGCCACTCATTTTTCATCTTTCCTTTTTCCTTATCCTTGTGAGAGTGAAAGAGAGGAAATGGAGTAATTTAATGGTGGTTACAGAGCTTATATTATCTCATCCATACTTTGTATGTACTTCTAACAGATGGTAACTTAAAAATAAACACTACCATTACCAAAACTAATTAAAAGCAGCGTATTAGTTAATATCTCGGTTTTCCTCCAAATGGATTTTTATAATCGGTTTTTTGAATGAGGCTTCAAATATAGTCCATACAATGTATTTAAGGGATAAGTTTTATGTCCCTAAATTTATTTTTATTAAGCTAAAATCCACAAGCCTAATATGTCTCTTAAATCTCTTAAAAACTATAAGAGTTCTTCCTTCCCCTTTATTTCATACTACTTATTTTTGGAGAATTTCTTAATGTGCCATAGAATTTCTAAATCTCTGGGTCATCTGACTATATCCTTGTGATGTTGTTATCATGTTGATTTGCTCATTTTTCCCTGTAAATTTGTGGTTAGTTCTAGGGTATTGAATACATTCTATTTTCATACACTTTAGGTTTTTTTATTTCCTTTCATTTTCTTTTTAAGATCTAGCTTTGTCTTAATTTCCCCAAGAATTCTTCATTACTTACCTCTACCCTTGGCACTTTTTTCTTAGGCATACATTGCCTTTACCTAGCTATCATTCCCTTTATGTTATAGTTTAGATCTACAGTGTCTCCCCAAAGTCACTTGTGTATGTAAGGTGATTAGATCATAGGGGTGCCATGCTCATCAGTGGATTCATCTATAATGAGTTCAGTAGCTGCACAAGCTGTTAGGAGGTCCAGCGTGGATAGAGTTGGTCAGTAGGGTTGTGACTCAGGAAGTTGTATTCTTGTCCTTTCTTTATCTGCTTTCTAACTGCTGTGGGGGAGTAGCTTTTCCACCATGTACTTCTATCTTGGAGCCGGCTGACTTTACACTGAACCCAAAGGAAACTGCAAGCCAAATGATCCTTTCTTCCTTGAAGTTGCAAGTATTTAAGGATACTGTGCTCCAACAATGGAAAAATACTAATGTACCCTATGGATTAAATATCTCCATTCCTATTTCCAAAAAGGCAGAAATAGGGGCTGGGGATTTAGCTCAGCGGCATAAGCACCTGCCTTGCAAGCAGGCAGTCATGAGTTTGATCCCCGGTACCAATAAAAAAAAAAAGGCAGAAATCATGTGCACAGAGACCGTCTATATGTCATTCTTTCCTCCATACTTAATGCACACTGTCCTTGGCATAAAGTACATGCTTCATAAATTGTTCCTGAGCTAGCTGGCTATGGAAGCACATACCACAACCAGCTATCTGCTGCTTAGGCTTGCTGCTGTATGTGGTTTTCCTCACTGTGTTACACAAGTGTTGATTAAACTCCTGGACTGTGTACCTCAAAAGGGAAGGGTTTAATACTTTTTTGTACCCCAAGTACCTAACAACTCTATGCTCACACCTAGTATATGTTCAACACATATAACTTGGGAATTCTTGCTTATCTGTCCTTGCATGATTTATGTCAGTTTCAAAAAGAGGTGTTATGGCTTGTGTCTGGGTTTCCCCCCAAAACCTCATGCAGATAGGGGGCAGACTTTTCAGAGATGGCTGAAATCTAGTTTGTGATTGAGTCATGGTTTAATGTTGAGATAATGGGGGGTGAATGCTATACCTGCTGCAGGGAAGATAGCCTGCTTATAATATAAGGGCCAAAAAGAGACCTCTCCTCCACTGTTGTTTTTGCTGTCTTCCATTTTCATGACCGGTTGTCCCTCTGCTATGTGCCACCCTGCCTTGGAACCAGCCAGTTATGGACTGAAACCTCTACAAACTGAGCTAAATAAAACTTTACCCCTTTAACTTTGAGTGTTGAGTAATTTGTCTCAGCAACAAGAAAAAGTAACTAAGACAGGAGGTTTGTGTGACAACTATATACAAAGTACTATGCAACTGCAAATAAAATTAGTGACGTTAAGTATAATCTCTAGGGGCTAGGGATTTAGCTCAGCGGCATAAGCACCTGCCTTGCAAGTGTGTGGTCATGAGTTCAATCCCTGGTACCAATAAAAAAGAAAAAGACAAAAAAAAAAGTATAATATCTAGTAACTATTTTTATACATTTAATAGTTATAGTCCTCAGTTTAAATGTATAAAGTTATTGATTTACTATCTATTTCTAGAGATGTTACTCTAAGTTTTTAAACTCATTATGAAGAGAAATTTACAGGGGAAATCTATCAAGTGGTAAACTTTTTTTATTATATAGATCAATGATGTGGTAGCCCGTAGAAAATTATCCATTTAAAGGAGTGAAAGATTTTTTATGGTGCTGTAATAAAGCCCTTTTGGCCACAAGTGACAAAAAGCCCAAAATAGTTCTAATAAAAAGGTGTTGAAAGTCTAAGGTATACTTGGAATAAAGAATTGAAGCAAAATTATTATACTTGCCAATGCTTAGGCTCTGCTGGCCTCTGTTTCTCTTGTCCAATTCCTATTCTCTTATATCTTCCATCAACTTGGCCAGCGTATGGAGTTCTGTGTTTTCTTCCTTCCAATATCATGCTTCCCAAGTCAGATCTTCTTCTTCAGCAGCTCTAGCAGGAAAATCTCAAGGAAGATTTTTAGTTACGGTTAGGACCCTTTGTCCAAAGGAAACCCTGTGTCAAGCAAATGAGGCCTGCTAATTGGTCAGGATAAAGTCATACACCCACTCCAGATAGCACTGTAGTGGAAAACACTGGGAAGGTTTAGGGAAAACAACAGCAGTTAATCTGTGTACACCTTAACTCAGAGCTTTGCACCCCAGAGATTTTCAGGGAGGTGCCCTTAGAGATAGTTTAGCAGTCCCAGCTTTCCTGACAGATTTGGGAGGTGCCTGTTCAATATAATGAACGACATAACAGACTATTCGTTATAGCTCTAAGGAGGTTATAATCCTCAGTTCTATCATGATGTCTGTGATGGCCTTCAAAAGGTCAGAGATCAAAATTGTACACAGCATTTTGTTTCTGTCTAGATTTCCTAAGAAGTCCATATTAAAATATTCATTATTTTCCTCAGATTAAAAGTGTCTGATACTAAGCATAGTTACGCATTCATGTAATACCATTCACTTGGGAGGCTGAGAAATAAGGACCACAAGTTTGAGGCCAATCCAGACAGTTTCACGAGATGCTGTCTCAAAATTTAGAAGACTGGGGGTGTGATATGGCTCAATAGTAGAGTACCTGCCTAAGTAAGCATGTACAAGGTTCCTGGGTTCAATCTCCATTATAAGGGCAGGAGTTGGGTTCTGGTGAGCCATAAGTTTAAGAAGACTCTAGTGTTTGTTGGGGGAGTTGCTACTGACATTTGGTCTGTTATTGTGGAGAATGTATAGTTTCTCTGGCCCATACCCATTGAGCGCTAGATCAGCTTCAATTTATGCAAATCAATCTCTCATCCAGCATACCATGCACTGATAGTGGAGAACCTTAATGAGATTAGAAATCTGGATTACATGTTCCCTTCCTATTTTACTTTTCTTTTTCCTCTGGTAGTCATTGTGAACATTTAAATTCCAGTAATTTGTCTATCAAGGAATATTATGCTTTCCCTGGGGCTGTTTTCAAGTTTTGTGTCATATTTTAGTGCTCAGAGTGAAGGAACATACAGAAGTATTTTACGCACTAAACTTCATTTTGGGGTTTTGGTAACTTTTACTGCAATACAGTGTGCCCCTGCACTTTTCCCACATTTCCTTGACATCTTCTGCTCTGAAACCAGCTCATCTACTGAAGATCTTTCCTGATGAGATATTAAATGTTTCACTGTGAGGGAACATGCACAAAAGGGCAACTCTTGCGATTCCTAATCCCCGGGGTAGCCTTCTTGGCATCTCCTCTTAGAATGATTATTTATTTAACTTATTGATACTGGAAAGTGAACTCAGGCCCTTTGCTCTGGGCTGCATCTCCAACGCTTTTAAAAATTTTTAATTTTGACATAGGCTTCACTAAGTAACTAGGCTCAGCTCTAGCTTTCCATCTTCCTGCCTCTGCCTTCCAGTGTTGTGATTTCAGGCACAAAGCCCCAAATAATGAGAAAGATCATTTAGTTTTATTACTTCTGGAAGGAAAAAACATCACTTCTGAAAGTTATTCTGTAAACCTAGTTTCAAGATCAAATACAAAAAAAAAGGTAGCTTGAAGATCGATGTCTACTGAGAAGCTTTAATTAAACTCATTACAAATCACTTTCTCTTAGACTTGACTTTACAATACCTTTTAAAACAGGTTTCTCAATCTCTTTTCTAGATGGAGAAATCGAGGCTTCTAGGAATCAGGGGACATACCCATGATTGCATAGTACTTCTTGGAAAGACTCAGGACTTCACCTCTGAGTTTTTTAAGTTCAAATGCCACCTTTCCCTTTCGACTCTCTACCGCCTCCCAGATTGTTCAAGACGCTTCTCATAAAAGACACTCTATTAGACTTTAGCAGAGGTTAGGATTGACAGGACAAAAGAGCTAAAAAAAAAAAAAAAAAAAAAAAAAAAAAAAGCCCATTTGTCTGTTGTTACCAGCGTTCTGGGAAACTCTGAAGGGGTTGACAAACTCGTGAAATTTTAGAGAAATCTCATTTGAACTCCCAGCCAACTGAGAAATTGAAAGCAGACAGCGACGACGCCGTTCTGAAACTTTGTGCAGTTTTAAATTAACCAAATCTTTCCAGTGCTGCTTTAGATTAGACGTGTTAACTGGATGGAGGGGAAAGAATCGCTCAGCTGATGCAAAGTACTATAAACGTTCAGTTTGGATTGGATCCGAAAAAGGATCGCACAAGACAACTTCTCCAATCCTGTTTTCATTACGGTGTGAAGGACTCTTTTCCAACCCGAAAACGAGTTGATATGTCTGGCAACCCAGGAAAACATGAAGGCTGATAGGAAGTTTTTGTATTTTAAAACAGGCTTGAATGCTAAAACTTTCTCGTGTCAAAACTCTTCCCTATTTTAGTTTTAAAATAAGGAGCCGGCGTGCCCTCGCAAATGTCTAAGCTGAAGGAGGCGGGTTGACTGTGCGGCAGCGGGCTGAGTCCGTTCTTATTAATATTAAATAGCCGCGTCTATACCCTTGAAGCAAGTAGGGAGAGAAGAGGGAGAGGAGCTGCTGACATTGACAATGAATCTGAACAGGAGTTGCACTAGCGGTGTCCACCACGTTGCCTCTCCGTCGCCTGGCCCTCTGGGATCTGTAGTTTTTCTTAGGAGCTACTCGCTTGAAGAACAAGGGAGCCTGATCCACAAAGAACTACAACTCCCAGAGAGTGCTGGGGCTCGGCCCCTCCCGCGCTGGTAAGAGTGTAAACTCACCGCGCGGGGGCGGGCGGCAGCGCGCGGGCAAGCGGGTTGGGCACTGCGCGGGGGCGCACTCATCTGGGGGACCCAGGCCCGGCCACCTTCTACGCGTCCCTTGTCTCTCTTCTCACTTTTGAGCAGTGGAAGGCCGGGAAGCGAAAGCCATGCAGTCGGAATCTGGGATCGTGCCGGATTTCGAAGTCGGGGAGGAGTTTCACGAAGAGCCCAAAACATATTACGAACTCAAAAGTCAACCTCTAAAGAGCAGGTGAGTGGGGACCGCTGGGAGGGGGCGCGGCGAGAAGCCGGCGCGCCCCGTCCTTGCCACTTGGGGCTGGCAGAGCTAGTGTCAGAGCCCTGAGACAAGGACCCCGTGCCCTTGTCCCAGGGCCAGGGCGACCTGGCCCCCGCTAGCTGGGAGCCGATCCTGCTCGGCCCGCAAGCATCTCGCTGTCCCATGGAGAACGCGCACTTCTGGGACGCAGCAGGCGGCTGGGAGCCGTGAGTCCCGGCGCGGGGACCCTGGCTTGGGGCTGCCAGCAGCCGAGCCTTGGTGGGGGTTGGGGAGCGACTGGGCGCGTGGAGAGAGAGGAGGAGTAGGAGCGCGACGCCGGGCCAGGGACCAGGTGGGATGCGGGAGAGTTTCTGCTGAACCTTTTGGCAAATTGCAGCTGACTGCGGGAGAGGAAGAGCTTGGGGATGGGTTGAGATGCGGCGTGAGAGGGGTACAGTGAGCCCGCCTGCTGCCCAGCCCTCTGGGAAGACCAACCCTTGGTGGCCACCAGGTGAGTCTCCAGGACTCCGCCTCCCACCTGCCGGACCACACTGGGGAGTGCAGGGGCGGGGCCTTCAGGGGCGTGGCTCCGCTTGCGGGTGCAGCCTGGCTTATCTAAACCAGGGGCAAACCCAAGCCTTTCTAGCCGCGGTATTATTGGGAGTGTCCCGTTTGGCAGCGGCAGGAGTTATAATTCACCAGGCGCTTCAGAAACTTTAGGAGCGCAGTGAAGACACCCGCTGATCTGGCGCCCCCGACACCTAGTACCACTTTCTTGACCACCTCCATTTCTACTTGCTTCGCCCATGCGCCCAAGGTGTTGACTCTCCCCTTTCTCCTTGCCCTGTGGTCCTCCCCGCACCCCCACTTCTTTTTTCCATGGGAGGGTTGCTTGAGGCTGTGATAGCATAGAAGGGTTTGTTTCCATCCCTCTTGGTGAGATAGGACTATATAAATGGAAGAGCTGGGCAGCACCGCTGTCTGGTTCCCAGCACTGCCTAGCTGTGTGACTAGGGCCTGTGTGGATGGGCCTGGCCGGCAGAGGAGGAAGGGGTTCCGAAATCAGGGAGAGTGCAAAAGGGCAACTGAGTCAGGAGCAAGGTGGTGGAATTCTTGCTTCTGGAGAAAACCGGTCTGGTTCTTGCTCTAACAGGAAGTGGAGCCAAGTGTGATTCTTTCAGGGCTGTGGCCAAACTAAGTTGAGGAAGAAAATCTGACAAGAGTCGATCCTGGGCAGCACTTACTGAAGCAGCTTTTTTTTTTTTACAGATGCTTAGTGCAGATTGGAAGGATGCGAAAAACCAGCCTTTAGCTGGTAGCTTTTCTTCATAATGGCTATTTTGTGTGTGAGCATAGATTGTGTGTGTTGGGGGTTGGGGGTTTTGAGTAATATTGTGTAAAGGGTATTGTTGGTTATGCTCATTGGAACTTTATCTGCATTTGGCTGAAGGGACTAGTGTTTTACTGAGCAGTCTCTGCTTTTGCTTCTATAAGCAAATGCTTACATGGCCAGAATGAGGGAGCGGGTGTGTGTGTGGAGTCCTGAAAGAAATGAATTAACTGGACTGTTTGGAACATTTTTGATGGTAGCTGATACATAACATTAAATGAGTTTGAGGGAGTGAAGAAAAATACCATCTGGAAAAACCCAGATGAGTGCCACTGCATTCATTTCGAAGGATTTGGGCCTGGTCTTTCTCAGAGTCAGCAGAAATTATTTGCGAGGTTGCATATCCTTGGTAGCTGGCTCACAAGCACATGTAAGGAAAAAAGTGGATATGTGGGAAGAGATGGCTTCACACGTTGATACTGGAAGCAGGTGTGGGACAGCAGCAGTATGGAAAGGAAGACTAAATTTAAAAAGTTGTTGTAAAACTTGTATGTGGAGCAGACACATGTTCTTTGAAATAAACTAGTTAAATAAAATCTGTGAATAAATGTAGAGAGTTGGCAGTGCTTCCCTATAGTGTTTTCTGCAGTTGTCTAAGGTACTGTCATCGACATCTGTTGTATGACATTGAAAGGGTTACACATTGTTTCTTAAGTATTTGCTCAGCCTTCTCACTTTTTACAAGTCCTGGTAGGGGAAAATTGTAGTTCAGAGATTAAGGCTACTGCAGTGGGATCATCTCTCAATTGTATTTTTCGTGTTGTCATCTGGAGTTGAAAATGTGTCCAGAATTCACCTATTTCTTGCCAGCTGTTCTGCCACCATTCTGAGCCAAGGAGCTATCAGCCCTCCTTGGGTTATTGTGATTGTCGCCAAATAACCACTTGCTGCCTTTTACGCTTACTCACTGAGAGTGGATTGTTAGCTTAGCCCAGGGTGTTCTGGTTAAAACTGATTTTCAACTAGGGTCCGTTTTTGCCCAGACTCTCCCTTCCCCCATCATTTGGCAATGTCTGGAGACATTTTTGATCACTGTAGTGGAAGGGGCTTGTTACTAGCCTCTAATAGATCCAGGGCCACTGCTTGCCAGTCTTAAGTACACAAAGCAGTCCCCACAAAGACATGTGACCTCAAACTGAGGATCAAGCTGACATGGAGAAATCCTATGTTAAAACTCAAGTCAGATCATGTCTTTCTCTGCTCAAAGATCTGCATGGCACCTAGTTTGTTGCAGTAAACTCAGAGTTCTTAAAATGGCATAAGGCAGGCCACATGGTCAGATTGCCTGTCAGCTTGACCCCATCTCTTGTGGCTTCCTGTGCTCCAGCCAGGTCGGTGTCCTTACTGTTCCTGGAAGGCCCATGTCCATCCACTTTTGGGCATTTGTATATTGCACTTGCTTCTGGCTGGCCCAGCCTTTGTCCAGACAGCCAGGGCACTTACTCTATGTGGGCCAATACGATCTTACTTTAAGTGTCATTGGAGGAGGTGAGTGTGGCTTTCTGTGACCACAATATTCACAGTTGCTGTGACTCTACACGTCTTTCCCTGGCCAGCTGTTTTTTTCCACAGTACTTATAAACTACTCTGTAATTTGCTGGTAGGTTATGTTTCTTATGTGTGTCTCCACGCTAGATTGCAGCTCTGAGGGAGCAGGGACTTCTTTCTGTTTTCTGTTCACTGTTGTGTCCTCAAAGCCTGGAACACACTTTCTCAGCCTCAGGACTTGGGATATTTTGTGCCAGATAGTTCCTTGCAGTGTGCTGCTCTCTTATGCAGGATGTTTAGCACCATCTCCAGTTTCTTCTTGCTAGAGGCCAGCACTGCCTCTTCCACCAAAAGTGTCTTCAGACATTGTCACGTGTCCCTCAGTGGGCAAAATCACATTGG
This sequence comes from Cavia porcellus, assembly GCF_034190915.1. Classification (NCBI taxonomy): domain Eukaryota; kingdom Metazoa; phylum Chordata; class Mammalia; order Rodentia; family Caviidae; genus Cavia; species Cavia porcellus. The sequence goes on from NW_026947496.1 coordinate 52,681,634, forward strand.
GTTTAGAACTACTGGCCTAGAAGTATGTCTTAGCAATAAATATTTGTTGACTCTATGTGGCTGTGTCCCTTAGCATCCCATTTAGAGTAAAGAGCTTTTGTTTGGCGTTTAGCATTGTATTCCTTTTCAGTTAGATATCCTCCAGCCTGTCTTCAAAGGGAAATGTATGTGTTCGTCATTGGTGTTCAGGTCGGTATGACTCAGGTGTTTCAATGAGAACAGGCACATTTCATTTCCAGCGTCTTAATGTTAACCTTATCCTCATTTTGTTCACGTTAACTGGGGAGACCGTGTCATAGGAAAGTAGTATTATCAGCAAAGTTTCCAATGAACAATTGTTTGCACTTTGACTCCCCCAACAGGGTTTGTGAAACCTTTGTATGTGGCAGAGGAAGATGTCAGAGTGAATCCAGAATTTATACACTGGCATCACCATATTGGGGAAGTGAATGCGGAGCTGTGGAATGTGCTGCTAGGAGGTGGAGGTCTGGGTCTTACAGCGTAGTAGCAGCCACTTACAGTCTTTGTTTGATGAACTCAATTCAAGGTTTTGGGATTTTGTAGTTGATAATTCTCTTTTCCCAGGCAGATTTCACAATGGGCTTAATTGAATTCCAGTTTCTAAAATTTTGGTAGTGTTTTAGATAGTTGTTACTAAATTAAACTTTCTGCAGATTATGAGAATGCAAGTGAAAGGATGCGACAGTGGTCCCCACAGGTTGATTCAAAGAGAGCTGCAGGAAGTTTGCACAAATACACAGTGAGATGAGAAAGACAAGGACTGCTGTGTTGCAAGCATATTCACACACACTGAGTAGAAGGCCACTGCTATTTCTTGGATTTCTGCTGACATTTTTTTCCTTTTGTCTTTGTATTAAAAATGTCTTTTCTTTCATGAAATAATCTGTTTTTGTTAAAATTATCAATCTTTTGTTGGTTTCTGAAAATTTCTTGATTTTTTTTTTTGGGGTCTGTCCAGTCTGGAGAAGACCATTGGCACAGAGATTAAAGCCTTGTTTTGGTATCGGTGTCTTCCCGTAGGTAGCTGGGTGACCTTGGGCAGGTGGGGTAACCTCTCATTTTTCACATCTGCTAAATGGGGGCCTGGTTCCTAGGGAGCATAAGAGCATTAACGCTGTCGTTGACTTTGGTAATGGTGCCTGGCATGTAGGAAGTGCTCAGAGAATGTTAGCAGATGTGGTTCTTGGTATTTTCAGGAACTAACCCTTACGTGACATTCTGGAATGTGTGTATACTCCGTTGATTGTGGCTAGGTTCTCTAAGGCAAGTATTGTTATGCAATAAAATTTCCTCAATATTGCTAAAATCTTTTTTGTTTCTTTTCTAATAAAAGTGTTCGGATAACTTTTTTTACATTTTATATTTTTCATCTAATCTGTAAGAATTCCTTTATGCTAGTTAAAAAAAAAGCTAGCACCCATACCATCAGGACATACATGCAGATTCATTTTTAGCACGTATTTCTTGTGCTAGTACTTAAAAATTAATATCAATAATGATGAGTAATGTTTATTTAGTGTATATTGTGTGTCAGCCCTGTTGTGTTTTTACTTGCAGAAAATGTACTTAATTTTGCAAAACTTGCATATGAAATAAAAACAATAATAATTTTAATTTTAAAAATAGATAATGCTTAGCTAATGCTTATTGTGTGTGAGTTATTTTGAATATTTTATTTGCATTATTAACTCAGTTAATTCTCACTTCCGTCATGGGCATATGTGGTTTTATTATCTTCATTTTACAGAAAAGGAAACTGAGAGGTACCATGTTCTAGAAGGCGCCCTGGTCTGAACTGAGTCTGTTTGAGCCCCATGCTCTTGTCTACTGGTGAATAATACAGTGTGCATAATGGGGCAAAATCCTATGCTATATTACACTGTACCTTCTCCAAAACCTCCAGTTTGGAGGTATCCAGTTTCGGATTGCAGAAAGAGGAGACGTGGGTCCAGGTAATCATATATGGCAAAGTGTGGTCCCTGTGGGAAGATGGGTACCAGCATTGGGAATTCTCCAGAGCAGGGAGAAGGGTGTTGGTGTTGGTGGTGTCTGCTTTCAAGAGTAAGCAGCATCCAAACATGATTCTCTATGTGTTCGGAATCCTAGCAGAGAGACTTGATGCACATGCCGGGTGTAGAGGGGACCCATGGCTAAATGTTATTGTGGTGGCGTTGCCACTTGTCCACTCCATCTGTGTTCAAGACTCTTAGAGTCTCAATTACCTAGTTTCTTTCTGTCTCTCTTTTATCTTTTTTCTTCTGTCTTTCCCTTTTTTTTTTTTCTATTTATTGTTTATGGAGACACAGGGTATCATTGTACAGTTCAGGCTGCTCTTGAGCCCAGGTTGGCCTGGAACTGAGGCAATCCTCTTGCCTCAGCTTCCTAAATTCTGGGATTGTAGGTATGAGCTTCCATTCCTGGCTTTAGGGTCTCATTTTCTTTACCTGTAAAGTAGGGTCAGTAAAACCCATCATCTTAGAGTTGGTACAAGTGTCCAAGGTGAGGTCAAAACCATGTCAATGTATTTAGATAGCACCTTGTATTTTTAGTAAATGATGACAACTCTGTTCTGGTAGAACTTTACCATAACAATTTTTCCCTCCTGCTCATAATAACTAGTGCATATATAGAATCATACTTGAAGTAAAATAGGTAAGACTGTGGTGCTCTAACCTTGCAGATGATCACCTTGTACTATGCAGATTAGTTTTGTTGTGTGATTGGATGAAACATTTGATTACAGTGGTATTCTAAGTGTTCTAAGTGTTAGCTTTGTGTATTATTGGAGATTTCCTTTTTCTCAATTATCACTATTTATAGGATTTCTTTATGTCTAAGTATGTTTCATTCTCTCTGAGTTCTGCAGTGCAGTCTGCACAGGCTGATGTTTATATCTGCTCCAGTTGTGCAAGAAGTGGAAAATATCCTTTTTTTAGAACAGGTCACATGTGCTTACTGTCAGGAATAGGACCTCAGTGTAAAAAAATGTATCTTGGGACAAATCAAAGTTACTAAATTTCTCCCTCCAACTGCTTTGTTTCAGAGCTGGCAGTATTAGGATAAATAATAAGAAAAAATATGCCTTGGCTACTTTGTTTGTTTGTTTGTTAAGGACAACAAGCAAGGGCTCTGTGTGTGTGTGTGTGTGTGTGTGTGTGTGTGTGTGTGTGTGCGTGTTGCTATTAAATATAACTTAGATTTATCTAATTGGAATAAATCATAAAAATGTTGACTGTATTCCAAGTATGCACTATTTGGAGAAAATAATCAAGAAGGCAAGTCTGAGATATTAAATGCTGTAATCGCAAGCTTTCATATTGTAAAGGAGTCACTAGACACAGTTTGTGAGTCTAGTGAGCACTGTGTAGTATGAGGAAAAGAATTATACAAAGACATGATACTTGCATCTTTACTGAGGCCAAAGAGGTGAAAAGGCCTGTGTGGAGGTCTAGAGTCCCCATATTTCCACTCCCCCTCTATCCCAAGAATTTCAAAAAAGGCCTGGTTTGGCTTCTCAGTGGTAAGCCCATTTGTCTAGGTGGTTTCTTAAACATGACTTCTTTGTTTCTTGATCTTTCTTTTTTTGTATTGGGGATTGAACTCATAGCCTCCACAATAAGCTGCATTCCCAGACCTTTATTTTTAACTTCAAGACAGGCCCCACTAAATCACTGTGTTGCACAAGCTAGGCTCACATTTGCAGTCCTCCTGCCCCAGCCTTTCAGAGTTCTGAGATTATACATCCAGCTGGCTTCCTTCCTTCTCTGTTTTATATTTTCTTCCTTTGGCCTTTCATGCATGCTATGAAGAATAGAAAAGTAAACCTTTGGGATGTTCACTTGTGACATCTGTCCTGAGATGCAGGAGTGTGATGCTCCTGTCTTCAGGGGTTTCCAGGTGCTGGGCACTGTTCCCCCACAGGGTGCTGCAAGTGGTGACTCATTGGCTCTTTTCTGTAGGAGCTGGAAGTTGAATCTTGGTAGGCTGGAAGGGATGCTGGACTTTGTAGGAGTCAGGGTCATGGTGAGAAAAGCCCCAAAGGGCTGTAAATGGTACCTCAATATGACGTAAGCGAGGGTCCTTATTGTCCTCCTCAAGCTGTTTTTAAGCTTCCCTCAGTTTAAGCAGAAGGATAACTGAGATCAAATGGATCCAGATGTATCTGTTTTTCTCCATATCCTTCTCTTCCATCTTTGTTATTCTCCCAGTTATTTGTTAGGCACCAGAAGTGTGTCTGGCTTTGCACTGGCCATGGGGTATAGAGTTTCTGCTAGCATCATGCTTCCATGATGGAGGTAAGGACCTCCAAATTAATATAGATACCAAACACATAAGTGAGCAAGATAGTTTTTGTTAATTGTGGTAGAAACAAAATGGGGAATTGTTGGTAGAATGTGACTAGGAAAGAATCAGGGTTTATTAGTTTGGATAACCAGGAAGGATATCATGGAGGGAGTGATTTTGAGGTAAGACTGACTGTCTGATGCAAAGTTACAGGTCTTGGCACTATCAGTCATTGGCTCTGTGACTTGGACAAATCACACAACCTTTCTGAACTTCAGTTTCCTCTTCTGTAAAATGAGGCAGTAGCTACCTTGTAAGACTGCTATGAAGACAAGAGGTAATATGTGTGGAGCAGTGAACATTAGGTTGTAGTAGGTGGTTAAGAAGATTGTAGGACTGGTTTTGAATAGTGGAGAAAGAAATGAAGATACTGATCTTTGTTTTGTTTATAACGTGAATTATGTGTTTCCTTAACATCTAGTGGTCAGATTTTGTGCTTGTCTTTATAAAACTAGCCCTGGACTAAATGTGGAAATGTGTTTTGTTATTTGTTATTATCTCTTCTTTCTTCCAGAATCATCTTGGTCCATGCTGTGGCCTTGGTCTTCCCACTGTGGCTGCATTGAGTTCATATCTGAAGATGTTAGCTTAAGAGTAGGGCTTTAGATTGGATTTTGATTCTAGGTGTAAGGGGATGTACAAGTATGCAAAGGTTCAGCAGTGCCTCTATGTGCTCGATGTCACAAAATGTTCAGGCCCACCGCGAACACAGAAGCAGTGGAGAACTCCTGACTCTCAGTCCTGTGTCTCAGCCCTGGGTCACACTTCCTGTCTACACTGGTGCAAAATGTCACTGTAGGTGCAGAAATGAAAAGGCAAAGCTCTCCTCCCACACAGGATGCCAGCGTTCACCAGCCTTGACTTCCAGAGGCGATATTGTGTTTTTAATGAATGTCTTGAAATTTTTGAAGCATCTGGATTTCAGTAGCTGTGTTCCTTGATTCAGGTACCTAGGGAATGGTAACTTTCAAAAGGAAAGATCCTAGGTTGTGTGAGAAGAAATATTTTAAGTGCAAATGCTAGGTGTCTGAGAGCAATGGTAGGATTCTGTCTTATTAGAAACTGTGGCTTATTGAGCAATTTAGGGAAGACATCTGTGATCTCTGCCCTTCCTTGCCTTCTCCTTCCCTGTAGTAGATAACTTGCTGAATCATTTCTTTTCTTTTCCCATATGATCATGGACAGCAGTGGAAAAGTGGTTGTTCACACTGTTAGAAGAATGCATGGCTTGTATTTGTAGGAAACTTTCCTTCTGGGAAGCTTAATTTGCTACAGTGGGAAGAAGGTATGAAGCAGACAAGATTCATTTAGTGTGGAGGCTGGGGTTATATAATTTATATATAATTATGAAATGATAGTTAGGAATGCTGTATTTAGTTTGGTACTTTGGCTGCAAAATGTTCTTCAATATTAACTGGTTCTAAGAAGCATGCTTTATCAAAATATAGGTTTTATTTTTATTACTGAGGATTTGAAATTTTGGTTGAAGAAAATGCACATGAAAATTGTAAAGATGATTTTCGTATTTAACTCAGGGGTTAGTGTAATTCTAATAAAGTCTGCCAGAGGCCCTTATGAGAAGTGCTCCAGTGCTCCCCTTGTATGAATGCAGTTTCTCCTTAACTGGTAAAGACATTTCTCAAAAACTGAGTCCATGAACAAGCATGTAGATAAGTCAGTGCTCTTAGCAGTCACCCTTCCATCAAAAAAACAAAACCTGAGGGCGGGGGAAAAAACCCTGATATATTGCTGCCTTTCTTTTTAGTATTTATTTGAAAAATTTCATCAGAAGTGAAAAGGCATCACTTTAGTCAGCTTTGCTCAGTTGTATTCCTGAGCTTGTGTAGCAACACCATCTAAATTTAGGTGATTGGCTCCTTGACTAGTAGAAGCTTTTGCAGCTGATTTTTAATGCTTTTTTTGGCCAAGAAAACCGTGAGTAAACAATAAAATGCTATTGACCAGTTAGGGTCACTTGTAAGGAAAGAAGATGATACCAACTCTGCATTCCTGGAAGTCTAGTTATTTATTTTTAAAAGAAGATTATATAGTAGCTTATGTGAAGCAATCCCTGCAAATACAACCAGCTGGCATAATCCCTGGTGACATTCCAGATAAGTTTGCCCATTTGCTGCAAGGAAGTTTGTGCGGAAAGTAACTTGGAAGAGGTTGGCTCCTGACACATGATATACTGGACAATCAGAGGGTAGACTTTTTGGAACCATGCCTTGCATCATCATAACATACTAATTTCCCCCTGGTCATTCCACTAATAATATTTTTATCTAGGTAAACGCTAGATGAGCAAATGCCAAATGATGGGATCTTGGAATGCAGTTCTAATGACACTGATTATGGATGGAAACTTTAAATCTCTGTTGATTCAGAAACAAATGAGAGGGTTTGATGATGCTTACTTGGTCATAGTGTTGAAGTCACTAACATGCATGATTTAACAGGAGTTTAATGACAAGGACAATTAGTTATCGTTTGTTTTGGGGGTCAGTGATACCATCTGCCCCTCTGTTGTTTTGGAGTTCTGCATTTTGTACCCCCTTTTCTCACTCTTATACATATGCCTGACATCTTTCTAATTAGTTCTCACTGGCAGCCAGCTTCCTTTTTCTTGTGTGTTTCTTTGAGTGGACACTTTTGTCTATTAATATTTTCATTTCCAGATTCTCATATCTACTCCTTTCACATGCTCAGACTATGTTGTTCAGTTTCATGGCTCCGGCAACTGAAGAGAATTCAATACAAACCTGCCCTTATGGCCTTATCACTGGGATTGGTTTCAGGGAGGAGAACATCCATTTGTCAAAGTGAAATATCACTAATGTAAATCTGGAACTACCTTTCTTGAGAGAAATGAACTGTTATTTTTTAAACCAGTAGGCAATTATTATCAAAAACCATATAAACAGCACTCCCTTATTTTTACTAAATGTGTTCTAACTCAGGGAATGTTTCATTTCAATACAAGAGTAATTCAATATGGAGACCATTGAAAAAGCCTCAGTGCAGTTTCCCAAACCTGAGTGTGCAGGAGCACCCCCTGGAGGACTTCTGGGGAATAGCATAGCAATTTCTGATTGAGGTGCTGGTCTTAGGTGTAAGACTTCATCTGGAGTAGTTTCTCTGTTGGGTTCGGTGTACACCTTGCAAACCATTACGCTAGGGTGGTGTTGGTGGGTGATTTTACACAAGGAAACAGAAAACACTGCAAGATGTGAAATATAAATAATATAAACTTGGGCTTCCCTGTCAGGAGGCAAAATACTCAGATTGAATTTGGCTTGTAAAGTCATTTGTTGGTTAAATAACTAAGAGTTCAAGGATACAGATAGGGATAACTAGGTTTACCAAAGTAAGTTTCTATAAGTGTGATCTCAGTGATTTGCAGTTAACCCATTTTTATTATCATAAGGAACCCTGACCCAAACCAAGAGGGGGTGGCAGTTTACTCCAGATTCTGAGAGTGTGAAGCAGTTACTTAACACAAAGCATTGGTTAAAAAACATAGTGATGGTGCTTCAGGGCATGTCCACATGACCAGATTGTTTTTCACAAAACTTCTGCTGAGTAAAACTTGAAATACGACTGTCAGCCTGTTTTCCCATCTTTAATGAAATCCAGACAGTTTGTAGAGTGTGGGAGCTTCCAAAACAGAGGGGCTGGATGTCTGTGACCAGTCAGCACCCATTTCGTCACACATAAGGGTGTCTTGACATAACAGAGTCTTTCGCTTTGTTTGAATCTCACCAAGCTGCTTACTTCCCTTATGCTGAAGTAGAGGCCGAGAAACAAGGGCAGGGCCAAGGTTGGGTCAGACAAATAAAGTCTATTGAAAATTTCCAGACTCCTGTTTTCCCAGAAGTGAGGCTGTCTCTGTGCTTAATTCACTGAGTCCCACGTATTTTGAAATTTTTTTGTTATTGTTGTTGCTTCTGCAGAAAGAGCTCTGATCTGTTCTTGCTGCAAATTGGTTAAAAGTCCTAACAAGTCTTAACTTTGGAGTAAGACCAATTTGAATTTAAATTGCAATTTGGCCACCTCGTAACTTTGGGCAAGTTATGCTTGAGGCCCCTGTTTCAACACAAGACTAAAAGGAGGTAGTGGATAATAATATGTTGTTCATTATAGAGTAATTGTGAAAATTAAAAGAGATATATAAGTGGAGGGCTCAGCCCAAAATCTGATTCTTAGTTGACTTATTCTGATTACCTTCATATCCATGGTATCAATGAGGCTTTTGACCTGAAGTGAATTTTTAGTTTTGTACACCATAATAAAAGAGAGGGAATAACTCGGAGGCAATCAGCAGGAAGACAGGAAGAGTCAGGGAGAAAAGGGCCTCAGTAGTGGTCAAGTTGGATAATCAGCATCAGGGTCTTTTAGAGTTATTGCAGGTCAAACAGTGGGGGATTATGGGACTGCAAAGAGGGAGGTATTTAAGGACAGCAGGAGCTATTTGCATGCAAGGCGTTAACTTTTGTGTCCAGCACAATCTTTGTCTTTATCACTGTGTTTCCTTTCATCATAATAATAGACTGTAGCTGGGTGGAGAAATGAATAATAAGATGCACTAATTGGCGTTGCCCAATGCCATGGCATGAAGCAGCTCAGCACCACTGTCTTCTCCAGGCCGAGAAGTGTGACTGCTAACTGTCATCTGCAGCTTCATCTTTGTATTTATGCTTTAAACACCACAGGTCTAAATGCAGCCACCTTTAGCCAGTACAACTCACAAGGCCTTGCATTCTTGAACCTCAGGGTCATTAGATCTTTCTGTCCTTCTAGTATTTCCCCTTGGTATTGGCTATTTAGGAGACTAGAGTCTTAAGTTTTAAGATACCCCTCATCCTACCTACATGATAGTTGTCTTGTCTTCATCATCACGAAGTTTTGCTCCTAAAACCTGTAGCTGAACTAGTCACCAGAAAACAGAAAGGGATTAACGTGGGTAGTAACTATCTTTGTAGGGAACTTGCCTGTGTGTGGATGCCTTTGTCGGTTGCAGCTGAGTCCTGTTACCAGGGCAGCCAGGTGCCTGCCTCATTTTCTTTCTGTGAAGATACAGAGAAGTAATAAATTTGTTCTAGAGATGCAGTGGATGCCAGCTGCTGCAGGTGTGACCACATCTGGGGCTCTGCTTGCTCTACTGCATTTGTTGCCCATCTTTGCTGACTACTGCAGTTTTGTACTATTACTGGTGCCACTTCTATTAGAATTAGGAGTTTGCATAAGAATTGGAGATATGGTTAATCACGGTAACATTTCTGTGCACAGGTGCTGTTGACTCTCCCATTGCTTTTTTGCTGTTAAGTCCAGAGTTTAAAACACACCAGCTGAACAGACAGTTCTCAAATTCTTGGCAGTTTTTGCAGCAAGCTTTCAAATAGATCCTAGTGTAAGAGCAGCTCAAGAATCTTCCAGACCACTTCCAACTATCAATGGTGTGTGGCTGTGAATGAGGGTGAATTTCATTGCCACTTAATGGGATGGAGCTTGTACTAGAATCCATGCATACAGTTAGACAGACATACAGGATTCTCAAGGCAGCATTGTTCAGATAATTTCATCTTCTCTCTGGTATTAGAACTAATCTGAACTTGTTTCTTGGAGAAGTAGTTCCAGTCCTGAGTTTTATAAGGAAACAGAAAAACAACAACAACAACAACAAACCACAAAAGTTTCCCTCTTCCCACAAAATCAGAGGAAACAGGTACACTGAAGCACTGAAGCTAAAGGTATGTAGTGATGGATGCTTTCCTGTGGAGCTGCTGTGTTTGAAGGTTTTCTGAACACAGAAGAGTGGAGATTGAGAAGAGCTCTAGTCTCATGGGTTAATGAACTCTGACTGTCCTTGAGAGAATGGAGTGAAGTGGCTGTGTCGGCTGGATGAGAGAAACTGAGCTCAGATCTAGGGGTGGAGCCAGCCACAGAGATGGAAAGGGTGACTTTGGATGTCTTCAGTGTTAGATTCCTGGGGCATTTATTTGGGAGGATGATAAGATTTGCTTATTAATTTTATTTTCCCAGAGTCATTATTAAAATACTATTTGTAGCATCCTAGAGCAAATTTACTTGGCTCTGGAAGTGACATGATGTTTGAGAAGTGTTTACTGAGCCTACTTTAGAGCCAAGAGACAAAACTTGAGCTAAAAGTGTCCAGGTGAGCCTACTGTCTCCATGACAACTGAGTGACTGCTTAGTGATGATCAGATCATGAAGGGGCAGATGAGTTCTTTCTGGGGGAATAAAGAGCCCATTTAATGATCGTATCAGCCACTCTAGAAAAGGAATATGTTTTAAATGGTATTCATTAAAAAATGGCTTGAGTTGCCACTTAATTTGAAAGCCTTACTTAAAAAAATAATGTATATTTTAAGAAATCAAGCATCTTCTAGTTATAAATAGTTATAATATTTATTTTACTATCAGTCCCCATGGGAACAGGGAATTTGTTAGCTCTCTGTGTATCTTGACTATCCAGGCTGCTGAGTGTCCAATAAATTTTTGTTGACTAAAGAACAAAGAGGATGGATGCAGTCTTCAGTGTGTGAAAATGGGCCAGCAACTTTGAGGGACTCTATTAAACCCTTTCAGGAGATGTATAAAAATGATCTCAACCTTTCCTCTTACTAGCTATGGGTTCTTGTTAATTTTTCTGAAGTTCAGTATCCTCACCTAAAAAATGTGGCCTATCATAGAATTTCCTTTTTACCATAGTTTTGAAAATTCTAAGAAGGCAAAATATAGAAATGACTGATGTATTTAATTCCTCGATACAATAAGTTCATGGTTGTTACTACATAAGTAATGTCATAAAACGGTTCTGGTTACTAATGTTCTGTCGTCATTAAATTAGTGCATACTGAACCACTGCTACTAGAGAAATAGTAGCTAGGTTCCTGGGAGCCTCTGATGACAGCATTTTTGTCAACTAATCAGTGGATTACTGTTCTGCTTAAACAGTTTATTGAATATACTACATTACTGATTTATTAAAATTGAAGCACTCTAACTGGGTCTGAATGATGCTTATGTTTTTATTGGTATGTTTGTGTACATAATGATTACTTTCATTTTGAGGAATTGGAGCATGCACATCTTAATAATTTTGACTTCCCCTCCTCTTTTTATTCTTTCCTAGTTTCCTTTCCATTCTAAAAAGTCCTGTTTCCTATCATTTCTCTTTCATTTTGCCTTTTATATTATTTATATTTTGGACCGCTCAAAAGCAATCATGTAATATTGACCCTTCCATGTCTCATTTTTTTTTTTTAACTTGGTATTATGGTCTCAAGATCTATCCATTTTTTTTGTTTTTTTTTTCTTTTTCATTTTTATCGGTACCGGGGATCGAACTCACGACTGCCTGCTTGCAAGGCAGGTGCTTATGCCGCTGAGCTAAATCCCCAGTCCCCAAGATCTATCCATTTGAATGATGTTTATCTTAGTACAGTATTTTCTCCATAGGACACATCACAATCTCCTACACTTGGGCTCTCTAGAAATCACGTCAGCACTGTGCATAGGCACCCTTTAAATGGTGGAGTGGCCAACAAAACACAAAGAAATGCAGAAAACGTGTCTTTGAAAGAAACCACAGTATGCTACGAGTGCTGAAACCAAAAGGCAGATCATCACCCCCTTGCTTGACCTCAGTTGGAAATGTACACAGTGGGCTGCTCAAATTTCTGGCTATTCTGTGAATGCCCACATTTGACTATGAAAATGCTTCCACTGTTGATGTTTGGAATTGCAAATAGATGTTGGCAAGTAAGTAAATTCGAAAATGGAGAAATCTATGGATATTGGGAGTTGCCTGCTGTAAAAATTGTTTTCTTTCGGCTGTATTTCTCTAGCAGTTGTTTTTCTGCATAAAAACTTATTGGGAAGAACATTTTAAATACGGTATTATCAACATGTGACAGATTACATATGAAGCCACATTAATAAAAAATTTTCTGGGAGTCTCATCTTCTGTTTTTACCCATTTGTTTGCCAATAAAAATTGTCCTCATTTTCAGATTTTTAAAGTTGATGGGGGCTTCACTGTTTATATTTAGTACTTTTTATTTTGATATCATTTCTGTTGTGCTTTATTTAGAAGGGTGGAATGTGAGTGTGAGAATCTGGGCAAAGAGACCCAGAAATCATGAAGACTCCCAACAGAAAATAGATGTATGGCTGAGAAATTGTGGTGCAGGCTGTTTTGAGGTGTATATGTAAGGGCCTAGAGTTGAAAGGTGATGATTTTGGTTTCTTTGTGTATCAGAAATTACCATATTATAGTCATCAGCATAGTTGTCGTTGTAAACATCACCTGAGCACCTATTAGGAGTACTTACATTTCTTTTCAAAAGAGGGAGGGAATTGTGTTCTGTGGCCATTGCAAGTTGCAGAGCAAACAGACCACATAATTTAATAAAAGACAGAGAACACAAAGAGGAGCAGTACTAGTAACATCAGCAGCATGAAGCGTTTTAAAGCCATCCTTACACACTGTCTTATATAATGCTTTGCTGACCTCTTGCGTACGGTTTCCTTGAATACTATAAAAAGAAAGATTTGGGATGCAGTGTGCACACACATGTGTATGTGTCTGTCTGTCTTAGTCCTGAAATAAGGAAAGTACCTGTGTAATTTTTTTCAGTGTTAGAAATGTCAAGAAGCCAAAAGAGCAGTAATGAATAATTCGGAGCTAGGTGCACCTGCTATCCACCAGGTGTGAGGTGAAACATTTGAAATTCCTTACATAATGTAATTCTAACATGAGGTTTGTAGGATCCCTTTTATAGGTGAAGAGATGAACTTGCCTGTCTTCCGTCACTTCAGTATTTTAAATTATTCAAATAAACAAGATTTGAAACAAAGAGTGTCTGGTTTAAGAGCTCACTCTTTTCTTCCCCAAACTATGGTGGCTACCAGGTATCCTGGGGTTCGGAGGGAGAGGCAGGACAGGAAGTGATCATGGATGACAAGTCATGTTGATTTTGGAATGGCAAGAGGACTAGGTTTCTGATTAAGTAAAGACAAAGAGCTCAGGGTGTGGCTGAATATTTGAATCCAAAGTAAATAGGTACATCTATTAAAGGTGCTCACAGCATGCCTGTCTGTATAGTCCTTTGTTTTCAAAGCTATTTCAGAAGAAGGGAAGGAGGTAGACTGTGAAGGCTTCAAGAAAGGTGGCAAAAGATGGGCTCTTTCCCAAGGGCGTGGTGTGGAAGTTGTATGTTTTTGTCATTCTTTATTAAAGATCTCTCTCTGTCTCTCTTTTTAAATTTGAAACAAGATATCACTCTCTTGCCCAGCAAACTGGTCATGAATTGGTAGGTTCAAGTGATTCTCCTATCTCAGCCTCTCAGCTGCCCCAGTAGCAGGGACTGTAAGCAGACACCACAATGCCTGGTTCAAATATCATATATTTGAAGGTTGCTACCTGATGACCTTGAGAAGTCTTGTCTACATCCCCATCCATGTGTTCTACCACTGAACATGTAGCTTCTAGCATCTTGATGTTTTCAACTCATCTCTCTTCTCTTTTTCTGCTTCTTTCCCCTCCCAACCTGACTTGTTAATTGCTTTTCTTTTGTGTCTTCATAAGGTTGTAGCCAGGCTGTTCCATTCTGGGATGTTTATCTTTTACATGCCAGAGTTCTTGAAACACCATAATGTTGTGTAATGAGCATAACTTCTGCCTTGACATGTGGTGTTAAGAGCATTAGTCACTGCAACGTATTGAGTTAACTATTTTCAATAAAAGGATATAATGGCCTAACAGGAAGAAGGTATAAAAATTCTAGTTGATGGTTTTAATGGTGAGCCATATACTTAGTGGGTTCCATCAGTGATGAGTTAGAGATCCACAGAATAAATACAGAAGCATTCTTACTCTTAATGAGTAGAACAACAAAAAAACCACTAACAATTTTAAAAGAAAAGACTTTGTTCTCACACATACCAAGAGAAGCATAGTCTCTCTCTGCTTCTTTGCTTCTGTTCCTGATTCATTATTATTATTATTATTATTCCTTATTATTTTAGTTCCTTATTATTTTAGTTTCAGAATAAGGGCATAGAGAATATCTATAGTGCCATTAATCACATGTCACACAACAGTGGTATGTTCTAATCCATCACAGTAATCATTTTCTTTTCCAATGTAGTGTCTTGTAAATATTGATTATTATTTTTATTATCTAATTAGTAATTGATGATATTTTGGGGGTTAAAGGGTTTTTGGAGGGGAGCTCCATGTATTATCATGAAGTTTCTGTGTATCCTTTCCTTGGGGGAGTATTGATCTCTTTCCTCCCCTGTAAGGTGTTGAATTTGTTTGCAGTCATTATTCACTGAGTCTAGATATGGAGGTAGTTTTGAATGGGAGCCGAGTAACCTGTTGATGTAAAGTCTGTTTTACCTTCATGATTACCATCGTTGGCACCTCCCTCCTGCCTGGATGAATTCTCTGTCATTTTAAGTAGGCAGCAATTACTGGTTTGCTAAGGAAGCCAGCTCCTGCTGCCAAGGATCCTATTAATTATCACTGTATCTCTAATTTGGTCTTCCTCGTGTTGAGAGAAGGGGCATGTAAGCGTGTGGCAGAGTGTGGCAGGGTGGCTGCCATCACATCTCCGTAATAATCTCCTTCTGAGCTGGTTGAGTGGCCTCGATGTTCCCCCAAAGGGCCGAGGCGGCCCTGGTGAGTGTTTCCATCTCTCTTCTGTATGTGGCTTGGTCAGTGAAGTTTGGTGTGGTTTTCTTCTTGCTTTGATTCTGACATGAATACAAACTAATGGTTGGCCTTCATGCCGGGAATTCAGACCTATTTGTCATCTGTCCATGAACTCAAATGGGACACCTTGAACATACGTAAGTGTTTTTCCCATGAGCTGTTTTCTCTTCTTGTGAAAAAGAGACCAGGGAACTGACTCTGTGCTGTCTTCAAGAAGGTAATGTAAATGGCAGCCACTGTAACTCAGATTACAGCTTTTTATATGACACTTTTTTTAAAAAAGGTATTAATTTTTTTTTGTTGTTGTTAATCTTTGTTTAATGTTTAAACTCTGACTCTGGTTCATAAATGGCTGGCTGCTCTTCCGTTTTCCGAAATGTCCAGTTCACTTGTTTCACTGGACATTTTTTCAGAACTTCCACTAGATCATTTGATTAGGTTAGAGTGCTTATGCTTCCTTTTCCACTTTTTACTGTTATTTTTGGCGTTGTCGGTGTTTGAAGATGTAGAAGTGATTCACGGCAAACTGAATTAGTTTTCCATGTTTCCCAATGTGTTTTCCAGTCACCCCCAGGTTTCTTTTCCTCCTGTCAGATGATTCTGCACTTGAACTTCTGTCATTCTTGCTGGCTCAGTTGTAAATGCTGATGTCATCAGATTTCTTAAATTACAGCTGGTGGGGATTAACATAAATTGTAAAAGAATACCACTTCCTCATTTTGCTGTTTTTCTTGAATAATTATTTTCCTTTCAGGAGGAAAGGATTAGGGTTAGGATTTGGAAATAAATTCTCTGTCTTGAACTTCAAAAGACAATTCTCATTTTTCTTTTTCTGTTACTCTTTAAAGTTAATTTAGTGCTGAGGATAGATACTCTCATGTGCCCGGTAATAACCCCAGACAGACTTTCCTCACTCATGGTTTTGCACTTTGGACTGTCTGCTACCCCGGGTGAATAGTTTTGAATACTTCCCTTAAGTATGTTTCTTAATATAGAATATTTTTCTCAACAGTCTTGCCAACTCTAGGCTGTTACTGCTATTAGGCGAAGGTTTCTGATTTATTTACTAATTTTTTTTAGATCTTTTTATTATTTAAGAAATGCTTAGCTCTGCCCTTTTTGTTTTTCTTGGTTAGAATATAGGTGTTATTTGTAATCATTTTGAATGCTAGACACCTTCAAAGTTTTAGGTTGCTGACTTTCTACTTCTGGTTGCAACAATCAGAGGCTGGGGCTCTGACTTTCTTGTCTCTCGCCTTGTGGTTTGAGTGATGGTTCCATAAACTTTATCCTGTGTTCTCTGATCTTCTGGGTGGGACACTGGAAGCCACCTGGAAGTGGGTATAAAGGATGGCAAAGCCCTGTTTGGTGCTATTGATGAATTGCAGTCCTGTGAAAATAGAAATAGAAAGGGTTCAGCATTTGCACTTTCCTCTGGTGGTGTTTTTGCTTATTTTGTGTATTTAGAAAAAGCAACCATATGCAGACTGCTGAGTTACTCTTTTCCCTGGAATGGAAACCATTTGGATTATTTCAGTGAGTTTTAGCTAAGATTTGTTTGTTCACAGTATTAGTTTTGTTTTCTGGTGTCCTGTTTAGAATAAGACCAGAATGTATCTTTTTACTTTATGTAAATAAGTGCTACTCTTGGTGCCTTGGAATTTTGCAAGCCAATGTGAATTTGAAAAATCATATGTTTACCGCACAGAATGAAAATAGAAACTCTTTAGTGAAAATTATAGATATGCAAATATTTTCATCATGGGTCATTTATTTTCTCTGAAAAAGTTTTGACCAAAGTATTTTAAGATTTCAGAGCAATCACTTTTCCTGGTTAATTTGAGCAATCATTTTTCTTGGTTAATTTTCTTGCTAATTAATTTCTCATTTTTAAAAAGAAAAACAAGATTAAGCAGGATTTGCAGACCAAAATCATACATATTAGAATATTTGGTATAAGGTGGTGACAGGTTCTTTGTTGTTGTCTTTTATGAAGCAGTGAATTTAGTTTAACTTTGTAGGATTAGAGATAAACAGAATTTTCTTACTATAGAAAAAATATTAAGCCTTGATTCAAGATTCTGACTATGGGTTGAGATTGTTCAACTCTGAAACTTTTGCATTATAATATTGATATATTCTTGCAGACCTAACATTTTCTCCTAACATCATTATGACAAGTCATTTGAATTGAGGCTTTGGGATGGTATAGCTATCTGAAAAATATTTCAGATGTCAGTGTGGCATTTTTAAAAATTAAATGAAATTTAAAAGTTTTGATAAATAGAATAAAGAGGGGAAAACGAAGAGTTACAAACTGGTTGAATTGTTTGCATAAGAGTTAAATTTTGCAGTTATCTAGGAATCATCACTAAATATAAGAAAATAGATGTTTATTAGTTAAGGGGAGGTAGGACTGGGAAACATTATGAAGTTATAAGAGGAACTATGGGATAGGCATTGAAAACTAACTTTCACAAGGTTGATAACCATGAATAGTATCTTATCCTGGCAAATAGCATATACTGGAGCTAGTAATTGCTCAGTAAATGTTGAAGAAATGAATGAATGAATGCATTGGAAGACCTGTTTTCAGGGACAGCTATACCACTGACTCATGATTCCAGCCTCACCATTTATGAAGACTCTGTTTCTGTGTACAGTGAAGTGTAAGGACTAGCTCAGGGGTGTCTGTGGGACTCTGCTGGTCCTTTCCTTTGCAAAATATCACGCATTGTCCCTACTCCCTTTTCCGTGAGTCTAGGAGGAGCTTTGGGCCTTTCTCTTCATAGAGACAAGAGAGGGAACTTATTTTCTGTTTCAGAAGTACTTCTCCCTGAGGTCCTTTTCTTTGGTTTTTTGATTTTGGGTCATTTGGTTTTTGATACCTCAAGCCTAATTATAAGTCAGGAATGTTATGTGATATTTCTTGGTCAGCAAGTGTTCACTTAAATAGCAGCAGTGTTAGCTGAATATACTATTGCCCTTCAGTTTAGTATTTTTTTCTGGTAGATTGAGCCTATAGAGATAGAACTTAATGAGTGGGTCTAGAAGGTATTCCTCCAGTGGAGTAGCATATCAAGAAGTGACTGGATCAACAATGGTTTGTTTTACTGTTTGTAGCCTATTTATACATCTAGCATGTGATTATCGAATTATCTACAGCATGCCAGACACTATGCTAATGATAACATGACTGGCCCCAAAGCCAGGAGCTATGCCTTCTTGTAACTCAAAGTGACATAAATACCATGCTAGATCTGTAATTTATCCAGTAAGGCCAAAAGGTGGAAAGGTCAGTTCTGAAGGGACAAGGGAAAAGTAGTAAGATCACTGCCATGCAAATGAGAGGAAAATATTCCAGGTGGAACCCAGCATAGTGTGGCATCTGTGAACACGGGCGAGGTACCAGGGAGCATGACTGCTTTACACAGAGGAACAGCTCTCTGGTTGCCAGATGAAGAGAGGTTTGGAGGGTGGCCAAATCTGGTGTCCCAGAGGCCAGTTAGGATGATTCTAGCTCAACTGTCTTTGTGAGAAATGATGATACACAGGCGCTTTGCAGCCCTGAAGATAGTGTGCTATTGCAAAAGAGTAAAAATCTTGGCCACAGATTTCAAGGGCACTGAGGGCAAAAGTAAGGCTGTGTTCACACTGCTTCTGGGTGATAGTGAAGCGATTGATAATTCATTCATTAATTTATCACAAAGGTACCAATTCTGAAGCATGCACCTGGGAAACTCATGGTGAATAAAAAAGACCCGGACTTTGCTCTTGGGGAACCCTGCTCTAAATGTAGATACAAGCAGATAATTATACATACACTCTGCATTCTTTATGAGGTAAATGAGACAAATTCTAAGGGTCCATCGTATCTACAAACCCTCACTCCTTTCTTATGGCTACTTTATAGTCTGCTAACATAGTCTCTGCTCTCAGGTAAGTTGTAGAGGATAAAGCTAAAACAACAGATAAGCTTTAAGGCCTTTGCTTTGTATTAAACATGCTTATGCATTTGCATATATGTGTGTGCATTCACATACTAATTAAATATGTCTGTCTTCATTCCAGAGATAGGCAAGCACCTAAAATAAGGGAGGTCAATGTGCTCCAGGTAATGTTCCAGATATTTTCACTTGTTTTGTGAACTCTAATGTTTTGCATGGTATGATATTAGGTGTATAATTCCAAATCCAAGAAGAATTCAAATTGGCCTTCATTTCTGTGTTCCAGGGTATAGCCAGTGTTTGGAATTCATGTTCAGGAGCAAGAATTCACTGATAGATATTAGATATGTAGCATATTGGAAGACATGTTTTGGTCCAAAAATGACAGTAACAACCAGTTCCTCCCCTAAATAGAAAACTTTCCTATGTTCTCTAACCCAGAATCATCTATAAAAATATAGAGCCAAAATTTAACTGAATAGACTTGACAAAAATTCGTAGGAAACCATTCTAGATTCAAGTATTTTTCTATAAAATGAAGTACTGTAACTTATCACAGTGACAGCAGCTCATTTTGTGTGAGTGGGAGAAGCAGGGGATGGTTGGGGCTAATGATCTGGGTTCAGAATGTCCTAGGTTTGAATCCCAGCTACACTGATTAGTAGCTGTGAGTTTGGGTAGATTACTAGGATTTACTTTTTCTTCACCCATAAAATGAGGTAGTGATTAAGCATTTAAGACCTTTGTTCAGCTTGCCTGGGTTTGTTTCTTTGCCCTACTACTACTGTGAGATCGAGTAACTTGTTCTATGAGTATGTTGACTTCCTGTAGGTGATGATGATGATGGTGGTGGTGGTAGTGCCTGCTTCCTAAGAATGAGTTAAGAATGAAATCAGATTACGCACTCAGTTTGGCATAGTACCTAGTTAGTTCTCAGTGTATCTTACTCAGCTGTTTTTCTTACCAGCATTATATTTGGCTTTATACAATGTTCTTTAATGTTGTTTTCTTAGTATCTGTTCTTCCTGAAAGGTATATTTTCATAAAATATTTGTGGCTATGTGTTTGTCTTTTTCCTTTTTATCGGTACCAGGGATCAAACTCATGACTGCCTGCTTGCAAGGCAGGTGCTTATGCCGCTGAGCTAAATCCTCAGCTCCATGTGTTTGTCTTTTTAAAAACTGCAGACTCGGGGGCTGGGAGTTTAGCTCAGCAGCATAAGCACCTGCCTTGCAAGCAGGCAGTTGTGAGTTCGATCCCTGGTACTGATAAAAACGAAAAAGACAAACAAACAAACAAAAAAACAACCAAAAACTGCAGACTCTGTGCTAGAATTTCTGGCATAAGGATGCGTTTTCCAGAAAAAAAAGTATTAAATGTCTAGTTAAATTCAAGTTTCTGATAGAGAACCATTTCTAGTATACATTGCAAGTGTTTCATGGCATATTTAGACAAAATATTGTGGGCTGAAATTTAAATTTAACTAGAAATCCTAAATCTTTATTTTCTAAATTTGGCAACACTAGTTTGGGAGTAAAATTTACCTTTTTATTCTCTCATTCTTTCTGTCTGTCTGTCTATCTAAATGCTTATGCAAGTATTGCATAAGACTTTGAGATTATAAGTATAGGAATAGTTAAATATGAAGAAATGTCTCTTTATCTGTTGTGCTCAGTGTCCTATTTCAGTATACCTAAACAAGCACTGAGACCATCAGGTTGAGATTATGTTGACACCTGAGTGGTATAGTGTGGTGCTGCTTGAAGCTTTGAAATGTTCAGTGTTGTTTCTCCATAAAGGGAACTATTAATAGTGACACATTAATAGGTAGGCATGCATTCCAGAGAATCTTGAAATTCTCATCATCTTTGAAGGAAATTACCTCATTAGGCTCTTTGAGTCACCTGTTCAGGAAAGCTCATTTCTTTTGGTTGGTCTGGTCTTCTAAGTAGGAAAATACAAGCATTGAGTGGTTGCATTAATAACATGCAGAAATTTCATTGTACTTATGATTTACTTTTTCAGTATGTTTGGTGTTTAAGCTTCTAGACTGGTTGGAGGCTTTGCAAGAATTATGTCCAAAACAGATTCTTTCAATTCATTATTTATTAAGCATCTACTGTACCTATGGCAGAGAGGAATTTAAAATGTACTTCCTGCCCTCCAAGACCTAAGTATTTAATACAGCATCAGGGCAAGAAACAATTGTGGCAAAGGAAGAAACAATAAGGTCAGGGTTGGGATGGGGAGTTAGTTCAGTGGCATAAGCACCAACTAGGAGGTCCAGAGTTTGATCCTTGGTATCAAATATATATATATGGTCAGGGTTGAAAGCAGCTAAAGCCAGGTCCCAGATGGTTGAATGTAGAAAGTGATCAAATCTGGAGGCCAAGTAGAATAAGAATGGGTTGTATTAAAAGTGACTTTTTTCAGGGTAACATTGGGGAGAACAGTTCAAAGATGAGAATTATTTCATTTGGGGAATGAAATGTTTAAGATGTACTCTTATCATTAGCAAATACCTGGAATTGGCCACATTTTGAAATGAGTATGTTCCTTAGACTTGGCAAAAACATGTACAACATCACGGTAACTGTCTGTGCCCTTTTCTTTGATGTGTCAGTGTTTATGGTGTAGAATTTCCAGATCAGAAACTTGCCTTTATGTAGGTGGAGCTGGATTTATTCCATGTTAGTTTTCCAAATATTTATCACGCACCTGCTGTTGCTATGTGTGAGGCAGCCAGAGACTTGACCAATATTTAGGGACTTTTTTAGTTGGTTTCTTGAACCAAATGAAAGTTACTCCATTTAAATATGATTCTTTTTCTTGATATTTCTAGTGATGTCTGATAAAAGTGGGGCAGAATCAGCAGAACAATTCTATGAGAAACCTCTTGTGAGGCACCCTTAACTTTGAATATTTGCTTAAATGACGTTGAAAACCAGTTGATTTATTTCCTGTTGGGATGACACTTGTTTATTAGATTTGGCCCAAGTCAGAGTTAATAGTTTTAGTGGTTTTGAAAGGTCTCAAGTGATTCTCCAGCAGTGTGCCATTAGTAAACTGGAAGAGTCTCCAGATGGAAAGCAACACATGCACAGCTGCTTGAGAGTGGAGCTGTACCCATCTTAGAGTTAGCCATGAAAACTTAGAATACTGTTAAGTAAGTTACCATTGCAGTAATGTTTTCAATAGGTTCCATGTGAAATTAATGCATTTCAAAAAAGTCCCTGGCTTTTATAATTTGTTGAGACCTTCCCACTTTCTCTAGCACATAAAAGGAAGTGTGACAGGGTATTCATGGTGGTGAAGAGATTCAATGTGGGCAATTGGGTTGGGTAGCTGTCCCAGCGCATGAGGGGGCTGCTAAAATTGGGCATGAGAAACTTTTCTACTTTTTAACTTTTATGTGTATTGCCCTGAAAAGCACTGAATTAGACTGGAAATCAGCAAATTACTCAGTGATGTATGGTATTTCTTTTTGGTCAGTTAGGATTGGCATGTGTTTCTTAAGCCTGGACAGATTATTCATTGTGGATGTTTTTGCTATTTCAGGTACTGGAGGGGTGAGATAGAGCCTGGATTCAAACTTTATTGGGTTCTTAAACATGAAAGAGCATAAACTGCTTATATAAGTTTGGTTCTAGCTAAATGTTATTAATTTTTCCCCTTGATGGCTTGGCCAATTATTACATAATTTTAATATCTACACTTGGTTCCTACTGCCTGGTTTCTGGCCACTGTTAATATCTTCCTTTATATATCTGTCATTAAGTCATAATTGAAGCTTCGTGTTTTATATTTAGAATGATGCATGGAGGTTCAGCTGTGCCAGCCATTCAGGCTTAATGGCAAATGTTGGCTCACACCAGAAAGGTTTTGAAAGCTGGCTTCTTTTTGGTTATATCAAGTCTATGCAACCCAGCTTCAACTGAAGGACCCAGGGAAGCTTTTCAGAAGTGATTGTGCTTTTGTACATGTATGAACTTCTTGTTTCTGATAAACAACGTATTGACTTGCAGATTTGCTCTGTAGCCCAGTGTCATATACCCCCATCAGTCTGTGTCACTTCATTCTTAGTTACTGACTTTTCTGCAGGGTATCAGTGAGTGTCAGTTCAGGAGTGGGCACATAGTGATAGTAGATGACACCCATGCCACATGCTGTGTCCCAGGAACTGCCAGACACTATCAGACATTTCACAGCTCTTGAATTCTCTGGACACAGGCCACTTTTGAACTCTATCCATCAATCCATGGAAATAGTCATTGAACTAATGTTTATTGAAACTTTACTCTGGGCCACGCACTCCTCTGGGGAAGCAAACCTATAAAAATCTTGGTGCTTATAGAGCTTACATGGGGGTGTATGTGGGTAGAAATAAATTCATAAATGAGCAAAGCACTTGGGTGCCGAAAGGCTTGAGAGAAAGATAAAGCGTGGATATATTCGGAGTGAATTGTAAATTGCAACTCTGTGGACAAGAAAGGCATTGCTCAGAAAATGTCAGTTGAGGGAGGGCCTGAAGGAGATATGAGTGAGTCATGGTGGTGTCTGGGGGAGAGCGCAGATGACTGAAACCAGGTTAAGTACATTGTCGCTGAATAGGGTTGTGCTGGGGTTGGGTATGAGAGCATGACAACAGCTCAGTGGACCAGCTGAGCAAAGTGGGAAGGATTGGAAATGGCAGATGGGGTCAGGGGTGAAATGAGAGCTGGGCAGAGGCAGATGCTGTGGGGGTTTGTAAAGGCTTGGTCTTCCATTCATTGTGAATGGTTGTGTAGCTCATCCAGATTTTTAGCTTGATGTAGGAAAACGGATGTACCTTGAGACCAAAATGTTCAATGAAGTTAGTCAAAAAAGCTTAAATGTCACATGGTTTCTCTTATATGAGAAACCCGATATATAAAGTGCAAAATAATAGATTCCAGCTAAAAGAGTAGCATCTGATTACACTGAAATTGCAGCCTAGTTCAGTGGAGGGAAAGCAATGGTCTAAGAATTCATTTGCAGGTTAAGTCATAGTTTTGTCCTTAGGTAGGGACAAATAATAATGCTCACAATACTAGCTCAAACCTTTCCTTTCTTTAGAAAACAGTGCTAGAGGGTTAGATAATTTTTAAGGACCTTCCAGGTTTTGAAACTGGATTAGTTGCCCCACCCATAATTGCAATTCATTTGATTACTTCATATATGTAGTTGATTACATTTCTCTTTGAATGTGTAGAGTTGGTCTGTAGATGTATAACATTTTATTGCATTTTATTTATACTTTTTTTCCACAAACATTTCATATTAAATCCTTGAAGAGCTAAAGTAACTTTATATATAAATATTAATGGTTGCCTGCAATCTAAGTGATGTGGGTAGACCTGAATTTTAAGCTTTTTGCATAGCCTGCATAATATTTTAGCTATAAAAAATAGAACTAATTTATTGCATGTTACACCAAGCTATCGACTGGGATACAGTGATAAACATGGCACAATTTCTTCCCTCAAGGACATGATGAGTGGGAGAAGACTTATCTGGTTAAGGTGTTACCCTACTAAGCAGTGTTAATGGGAGACAAGTGGACAGGAATCTGTGGCCAGTTGAGGCCTGTGGGGTTCAGATGTAGACTGACATTTGGGTACATTTTCCCACCAGGTTTACGTCTGTGTTCAACCTCTGCTTGGACTTAGTGCACAAGGACAGGGGGTGCCAGTGCCTGGCAACCTCTCTTATGTATCCCTGAGCAATTTGGCTCAGCCCCAAATTTGCATCATGCCATATAGCACATCAAGGTCCTGAAATTAACCCTTTCTAGAAAGCACTGTAGGGACCATCTTTTATTGCTCAAGAATGTTCTTTGGGAATTTCAACCAGCTCCCTTCCATTAGGATGCATTTTGCATTTCCTGCGATGTTGTAGTGTCCCACGAGTTGGTGCACAGGTAGCAACCTAACTGGCCAGTGCTTCATCTCCTATTGAGAATGATCTTTCAGCCTTGCCTTGTCTTTAGGCCTCTAGTATGTGGTCTATTGGAAGTCAGACAAAGCCCAGTCATTTTATCCACTGACATAATCTATTCCTCATGTCAATTAACTGGCCTCTTCTTGGGCAGCCTTGACATGTCATAAGTTTCCAGGTCCAGGATTTTGCAGGCAAACTTCCCAGGAAGGAGGAGGGCTATCACTCATCCAGGCTGGCCTTTCAGTGGAGCAGCCTGGCGTGAATTGAGGAGTGGGGTGCTCCAGGCCTTGCTGCTGGGGGAATTGGCAATCGTTACCAATGTCATGACTCTTAGAAAGATGAGACCAGACCTTTGGCACCTGAACAAGGGCGGATTACAATATCAGGGAACCCTCTTAGAGCTAGGGAGGAAACTGAGGCTCAGAAAGGTGAAGGGGCTTACCAAAGTAAGGTTGAACTAGAAATAGATTTGAAAATCCTTGCCTCCCACCAAAAAGTCTCTTCAGTTCATATTTCCACTCCAAGTCTCTATAAACATTTTTCCTACTATCTTGAACACTTACCTATCGTTCTTCTGTTTACTTTCTACTAATTCTTTAGCTGCAGTTTAAAGGTGGCTTCTTGACCCAGCCTTTTGTCCCGTCATTGGATTTAGAATGCTGTGTACTTTCATGGTTCCCTCATTTTTTCCTTACTACTACTTACATAGTTACCTTACATGTATCACATGTTCCATGTCTGTTCCCAACTCCTGGAACAAGGGCCTGCAGCTGTTTTGCTCACCATTTCATTCTCAGAGGTCTTACCAGGGTCTGACACAGAGAGTGTATATATACATTGTTATTTATTCCGTAAATGAAAGAATAATTGAAAGACAACCTTTGAGTTTTCTCTTACCTATTTACATTAAATATTTATAATATCTAACATAGCAAAGGTAAACAACTATTATTGACTTTTCTTGTTATTGAGGATTCAAAATGTGTGATTTTTATTGTTTGTTTCTAATATAATTAAGTCTGTGGCCTTGTGTTCTTTTATTAATGTTGCTTGTGCTCAAGCCAGAACACAATGAAACATACAAACCAGTGTTCTTTAATTATGATAGAGGTGATATGTGGGGCTATGATTTATCAGTTTATTTTGCTGTGTTGCTATCTCATTCCATTTCCAAAAATGACCTTTAATGCTATTTGGACTCCCCATTGTATTTATTAAGAATAAATAAAGAAAGCATTTCTTGCCCTTAATGAGATTCATACTTTTTGGGAAGTATTTGTTTTTACTTGCTAAATGAAACATTCAAGAGGGTAGGAATAAAAAATTAAGAATTTCTCTAGAAGACGGAGTAAAGTTTTGTATTGTATGCAAAAAAGAAAAACAACAACAATGGACTTTGTTCCTAAAACTAAACTACTCTAAGAGTTCATATAAAATGATGGGCTTTCCCCAAGCTGGGTTGGATGTTTAATTTATAGAGAAAGCATGCATTGTTTTGTCTTATGCATTGTGGTTGTACTGGCTCCTAGAAGATTAGCTCAAAGCTATATGTGAATAGTCACACCCTAAATTACATGAACTGAGTACTTTAAAGAGTCGGAAAATCTGATGCATAGTGTTCTTCTGAAGCAGGAAAAAAAAATTGGGGAGATGGGGTAGTGAAATGCAGAAGTTGTTTCTTTATATTCCCTTCTGTGACATTTGGTGACTAAATTAACTTCTTCAAGCCCCAGAACTTCTAACCCTAGAGTAGGGATAAAAATGGCAACTGCCTTACGAGTTCCTGTGAAGATATCATGAGATAACCCATGGAAAATATCACCCAGTGCCCAGTGTCTTAGTTACTTTTCTCTCCATGCTGAGAAAAAATGCCTGACACCCAAAGTTAAAAGGGGAATGTTTATTTAGCTCAGTTTGCAGAGATTTTAGTCCATAATTGGCTGTCCTCAAGGCCGTGTGGCACATGACAAAGGGGCAACTGTTCATAGTGGTAGAAGACAGCAAAAGCAATAAGAGAAAAAGGGGAGACAGGCCTTTCTCTGTCCCTTATATTATATCCAGATTGCTGGGATTCGGGTGGTGCCAATTCAGGCGGTGAACTGGTAGAGTAGTCACCCAGCCTCAATCCCAATACCTTTAATCCCAGTATTATACACTGTAGATTCAGCCACCTCTAAAAAATTTGTATGACTGCATGAGTCTTTGGGGGGGCATCTAGACACAAACTATAACACGCAACATATTGAAAAATGTAGTTACTTCTGTTATTTAGGGGTTAGGACAGTGGACAGGGTGGTTGGTCATTAAGTGCCCTGACTCTCAAGGATCTCGCCTGAGTTTGAATACTGGATCTGTAGTTTATTGGCTGAACCATCTTTGTTGAGTTTGAATTTCCTAATATGCAGTAGTAATAATAAAATTATATAGGGTTATTATGTAGATTAACTGAGTTAGTACTCGTCAAGTGGTTTTAATAACTCCTAGTACATTGTAAGTGTTATACAGATGTTTGGTGCTAGGATCAGGAACCTCAAATCCTGCAAATAGTTTGTCTGCCATACTATATCTCCATGGTACAGTCATGAAGAAATTTCCTAACTTCTCCAAACCCCATTTCCTCTGTTGTAATACAGAGATAATTTTGGTTTATAGTACCAAATTATGAGAAATCAGTGAAATCATGTTTTCGTTAAATGCCTGTTATAAGGCTTGGAACCTAGAAAACATTCATTAAATTATGGGTATAGTGAACACTTTTCTTATGATTGCTGATTCTTATGATTTATTGTCTCCATTAGTTTTAATTCTGCTAATATGTCTCTGAGTTGTTTTGAACTCACACTCTAAGATGGATTCCACAAACATCATATGGAAATGAATATGATTAATGTATAGAAAATAATGTTGAAGTCCACTGTTTGCATTGGCATAATTTACCTAAATGGAATCATTTCAGCAAATGAAGACATATCCATTAAAAGTCTTAAAATCTTGTATAATTTTACAAGTCACAAAAGATGAAAAGTCAAGATTAATGCTAGGGAACAATTTTATATTCATGGAAAATGACTTGGAAAGTGATCAGAACTGAAATTTTCCAAAATAAAAAGTGAGTACATAAACTATTTTAAATCAATTCTGTAACTCTTTCCTATCTGGTGTTGGATTTTATTCATGAGGTAGAGTTTTGACATGACTTTAGTTTCCTATGTTTAAATTTCATTTCTGGTCAATAACCTCACAGCTCTTGAAATGGTATATTTGGATTCCAGGGTTGGTAACATTTTCCACTTTAGTCATTTGGGTTATAGTTGTTACAATCCCTATATTTAAATCTTTATGTTATTTTGCAATGTGTCTTGAAGTTCAACTTCCTTTTTTTTCTTTTAAAGGGGTAGGAAAGAATAGGCAGGGATTACAATGCAGAACTATAGATCATGTTTGAGAAAAACAAGGCTTTGACTAGCATTTGACCTGGAAATTCCATACATTTTAGTAGAATTTGGTAGCTTGCCCTGAACAATTGAATGTGCAAAGACGGTTGTATTAAGACCTGGGTGTCAGATACTCTCAACTCAAAATAGGGAAGTGCTGAAGAAATTCATAAATTATATGTTCTGGAAGGAACATGTATCTGGAAGGATAAGTTAAGTTAGGCTGCATCTTCAGCCCTTTTTATTAATTTTTAATTTTGAGACAGGATCTTGCTAAGTCACTGATTTACCCAGACTGGCCTTGACTTGGGAATTGTGCCTCCGCTTGCCAGAGTGCTTGGGCTTACTGGTGTGTACTATTACGCTGCCTGAGGCCTCGAGAAGTTTCACGTAGGAAAGATGGGCTCTCGTTGTGTTTCTGAAAGATCACAATGGTTGTGCCACAGAAAATGGATTGCAGTTGGTGGTAACAAAACAAAGAAATGATTGCACACGGTACTTGTACAGGGTTGTGGGGATGGAGCAAAAGATGGATTTGAGAGATACGAGGGACAGAGAATCTCAGGCCTGGGAAGTAGGTTATGATTTAAGTGGTACAAGCGTGAGCAGGGAAGGAAGGCAGTTAGATTTCTCTGTGGACAGGTGGGTAGAACAGTGATGGTGTTTGCAGAGGGCCTTGGGGAGAGACTGGTTGGGATGGTGGATATTCTTCTTTGCATGTGTATGTGGATGTGAGAGATGGAAGAGTGTCACTTGAGGCATAGGATAGGAACTGTTCAGGGTGGGGTGTGTGTGTTTTAATCTGGTTTGCATTTCATGCATGAAGTACAACAGCTAATTAATAGATGCCTAAACAAATAAGGGCTCCTTTGTCTCCAACCAAAAGCCCAGGAGTCTGTGACTGCTGCTGTTGTTTGGTAGTCCTATAATGTAGAAGCCAGGGATTTTTCTTATCTTTTTCCTAATTTTTGTCACCCTACAGTTGTAACATGGCTTCTATTCCACCAGGCATCACATCTGCTTTAAGAAGAAGGGCTGGACCAATGTGATAGAAAACCACAAGCTTTCTCGAAAGCTCCCTATAGATGTCTCCTGCCATGTGGCAGATGGCAACTGCTTAGTAAATATACTTGCTCTGAGCAAATTTTGATTCTTGTTCATATGAAATAAAGCTAGGTACAAGTTGTGTACGTAGTAGTTGTTCTTCTCAACCATGTTACATCTAAAAGATAAAGGAATACGAAATGTTTCAGTGGGCCTATTTCTTCTCAATTCTGTCATGATTCCCAAACTGCAATTTCTTATATAAATTACGAAATGTGCTTTAAGTTTGACTATATTATTCTTACGTACTTTAAAAACTTGTAAGTGAATTGTCTTTAAAACATATTAAATATATCTCTTTTTCCAATCTGACTAAAATTCTACCTTGCAAAAGACATTTTCCCATACTTATTCTGCATTTCCTTACTCCTAAGATCTCAGCAGTCCTCTCTTAAATTTTGAAGAATTCCATTACTAACCAGTATGCAAGTCAGAGTGGGGAATCTGTGATGGAAAATGTTGTGCCATTTACTATGACTTTTGTCTCTCTGAAGGATATAATTATTCTGTGTTTAAAACAAGAGGGAACTGTTTGTTCATTCTTTTTTGAAGGCAACATTATTCAAGATATCATAAGATGCAAATATTTGTCCTCTATTCCAGTCTAATTCAAGATAGTCTGGCCACCTAGTCTGGCCACAGAACTCAGATAGTCTGAATTCTGTTAGTGGCTCTTTTAGCCCACAGTGGTTCTGAAGATAAATGCCTTGAAGTACAGCAGAAGGGGCGGGAAGTTTGGAAAGAGCTTACCATTTATTCTGTGTGATTTTGGTATCTTCTTTAGCTTCTCTGAACTGGTTTATTCTTTGAGATTGGGAAAAGAGTGGAGATAGTCATATTATTCTGCACATACATATACAAAAATGCTTTAGAAACCAAATGGCTGTGGCATACTGGAGGTGTAAGTGAAGTACAGGGCGGTGTAGAATAGGGTAAGATGAATTTCTGCTAAGAGCCATTGTGGAGCGTGAGGAAGAACTGCATGTGGACAGTGCAGAGGCTCTGCTGGTGAGGACAGTGGCTTTAGGCTGAGCAAGTACACTCCATGTAAAAAACATTTGTGCAGGGGCTGGGGATTTAGCTCAACGGCATAAGTGCTTGCTTTGCAAGCAGGCAGTCTTGAGTTCGATCCCTGGTACCGATAAAAACGAAAAAGACAAAAAAAAAAAAATGTGCAGGTTTCAGAGACTTTTTATTTTTAAACAGGAACTAAATGCAGAGACCCTTGGAGTCTACCTGGCGGAGTTGGGACAGTGTTCTTTAGCTGATAGGGAGCAACTGGAGTCTTTTAAAAAAATTCACAGAAATTTATTTGTATGGCACTCACCTAGCATAGGTGAGGCCCTTGGTTCCATCCCCAACACACAAAGGAAATAAAAAAGATTAAATTTAGAAAGAAATGAAATTTATATGTTAAAGTAAACTTTCTGTTTTGACACAATTGTGAATTCACAGCTGTAAGAAATACTGAGAAAGCCATGTAGCCTTCCAGTTTCCCTAGTGATAGCGTCCAACATAAAGTAATGAGCAGGAAGTCACATGAAAACTTCAGAGAGACCATGATGTGCTTAAATCTGTGTTAAAGGAGCTGCAGACTGGAATAGGTTGGAAGAGTAATGAGCCTCCTGAGTAATATAAGAGGAGGACATGGGGACAGTGGTCATAGGACTGGGGATTTGAGGTACCAGTAGGATTCGGCAATCATGTGGGTGTAGCTCGAGCAGTTGGTGCTTTGTGCTGTTGCACTACAGGGAGGTATAGAGGCTCAGTTGAGGGCCATGTCTAACAGACCCAGGAGACCTAGCAGAGGTCCGGTGACCTCAGGCACTCAAGTAAGCCCTGTCTCCTGTTTTCTTGTTGCTGGCATCGCCAAGGAGGAAGGTAGGTCCAGTGTAACTGCTGTTTTGATTTTGCAGAAGCCAGACATCTGGATTTTTATGTGTGATCTCTCAATTTATAAATGTAACCTAACATAAATTAAAAAGATAAAAAGATACAAGCCACCTTATGATTGTAGGCTGTCTGTAGGAGTTCACATCATGGACTCCACCTCTTTCTTTTTTTTTGAGGGAATGTTAGGGGCTTGCTTCAATTACCAACTTCTATAACCAACCACTTGGGGTGAACTTCATGGCTTAACTCAGTAACTTTGTCTCTCACAGTGCACAGCTAGGTTCAGCTAGGCAGCTCTTCTCCTGGTCTGGCTTGGCATGTCTTGTGGTCTTACAGTTTAATGGTGGCTGGTACTGGAGGCATCTGGAGGCCTGCCTTGGAATGTAGGTGACTAGGACTTTCTCTTCCCACCTAGAGTTTCAGGAACTCTTGTGGCCTCTCCACATGACAGGTCTAGCAGAGTAATCTGACTACTGGCTCTAAATTCCCCATAGTGAGTATTCCAAGAGGAATACTCTTAGAATCAATCTTTTTAGACTAGGTCCAGAATTGTCACAGTATTACTTTTACCTTTAGTTAATGTCTTAGTTACTTTTTACTTGTCACTGAGACAAAATACCTGATGCCCAAAGTTGGGAAAGGAAAGGTTTATTTCTCATAGTTTTTGGTTTCAGTCCATACCCAGTTGGCTCCAAGGCAGGGTGGCATGGTGGGCTGCAGTTCATGGTGGCTGCAAACAGCAAGGCAGAAACCAGCAAGAAAGAAAGACATACCTTCTTCCTGCCATTACATTGTATGCTGGCTCCACCCCTATGAGAGTGTAGCACTGACACCATCAATCCAAGCACTAGGCAATAAACCAGTCACAAATGCATAATGCAAACGCATGAGGCCTGGGGCCACCAGCTTGAACCATGACAGTTAATATGAATTGTCCCACTCTAGATCCATTGTGGGAGGGGACTTGTGCAAGAATAGAAGCAATAGGAGACCTGGCCATTTGTGACCATCTTCGGGGAGTTCCCTGCTCCTAAAGTAAAGATGTTCACATGTTGGTGACACTGTTTATGAAGACTGAAAAGATGACAATTCCTCCTGTTCACCTGTGGAGCCAATTCTGCCTAGACCCTTGAACATGTGTGCAGATTGTTAGAGTACAGTGTACTGTAGAGAGAGTCATTGGCTTTAATCAAATTCTCTTTAGATTTTGACACCCTAAAGATATTTAAAATCACAGAAGGAAAAGCTCTGTGTTCCCATAGTCCTCTGTTCCCAAGTAATCTGGGTACCTTTGAACAACTGTGTGTGTCCTGGCAGGCAGTGAGCTGAGCTTCCTGCTGTTTCTGAATGTGAGTGGTGCCAGCAGTTAGGGACAGAATATGTTGTGAGTTTGAATGGCTCTACCAGAAGGCCCTTCTTCCTTTCTTACCAAGCTCTGTTTCTGAAGCTTCCAGAATGGATTGCCTGTCTAATTGAAAGTTTCCTAAATTTATATGGAATAGACAGCCACACAGTTACTCACTAGGGTTTTGGGAGTCAGAATTTCCAGAGAAGAGCCAGTAGACTCCAGCTAGGCTTGTACATTGGACAATTCCAATGGCATGATCAGACCATGATCTAGGAATGGCGACCCCTGCCATTTGCAGCATAGCCTAAGGAGCCATATATGGAAGCCCAGCCCTGCAAGATTCTCAGTGTGCTATAATAATGCATACAAATATTCATGGAGCTGGTCGTTTAGTAATACATGAGCCACTTTGAATTACTTATTTGGGCCTCTGACCTGTAGCATTGTAAGCTTTTAATTTTCTTTATCATGTCTGTCACTCGGTAGATGCCAAGGCCAAATTACCCTCACACCCACACACATGACCCTTGTAATAGAATAATAGGAGGTAACATTTATTGAATGATTATTGTGTGTTAAGAACTCTACATACATTATCTAATTTTATCTTCACAGCAACTCTATTACTTACTGTTATTCTTTCATTTAGCAGATGAGAACACTGAGATTAACTGTGGTTACATGACTTATCCTAAGTCACACAGCTAATTAAATGACAAACTGTGACTCAAACCCAGTACTGTCTGCTTTCCAAACCTAAGGAGCAGTCAGAGGATATCCAGCATATTTCCAGGGTAATGACTGCACCCGACAGTATTTACTGTGAAAGCTTAATTTGTTGTTGGCTTTTTCTTGCTTCTAAAGCATTCCCTGTTAAGTATTCTCCACCTATGCTTATTTCTTAGGATCCTTAACCCTTTTTAACACTACCAATCTTTTCATAAGTTTTGAATTTTCTTTATTTCTGTATATATAGTAAGTCTAGTATTAACTAAAATTACAAAAGATAAAGCTGACAGGGGATTATTTTCCATTTGTGTGTTTTATAGATCTCCATGAGAGCAGAAAAATTAATTCATTTTCTTGACCTCAATGAGAAAAGAGCCCTAAACATCACCAGAGAATTTTATACTAGTAATAAGGAATTTTTTTTCATCTTGTTTATTCTGCTTTCAGTACACATGCTGTAGCAAGGAGGAGGAGGAGGATGAGGAGGAAGAGGAGAAGGAGAAGGTGGAGGAGGAGGAGGAGGAGGAGGAGGAGGAGGAGGAGGAGGAGCTTGATTCCCTTGGAAGGCTTTGTTTCTTCTTTCTCAGATAGCAACTACAATTTTTTTCTCCATCAGAGTTGTGTCTAGTTAAATTAATGCTTGTGAATAGATAGGCTCTTTTCCAGCAATGCACTTTAATTATTATTGTGTATATATACATATATACGTATGTGTATATATATTCAGAGAACATTAGTCTATGTAATATATACGTAGTATGTATTATATAATTGTATATTCAAAGAATATAAATAATATGTATTATATAGTATATAAACATAAATATATATCCATCCTTTATTAAATGCCTAGTTTGGTTATATTACTTTCTCTACCACAGAGCACAGAGGTCCTATGTACTGTTATTGTTTAATTGATGTATTCGCTTAAGGAATATGGGATGCTTTGCTATACTTATTTGCAGGTTCTGATGAGGAATGTTTTAAATTATTCACACTATGTTTTGGGAGTTTGTATTTTTGTTTTTGAAGACAGTGTTTCACAAAGTATAGTTTGAGGGCTACCCTACGTCAAAGTCATCTGGAGGTGGATTAAAAATACTAATGCCTGTGGCTTAGGATTCTTGCTACTGACTTGAGGCATTTAGGAACCTGCATTTTTCTCAGCTTCTCTGTAATTATTTGCTTCATCTTTTTTTGGAAAACTATGTTCTGAAATGTGTCAACAAGGATTCAATTAAATTTTGTCCTTTTTTGCTCATTTTGTTCTCACTAGCCTTTCTTCCTCCCCCTCCTTCAAATTTATTAAAGAAAAATATTTTAAGGTGGCATTTAAAAAAAATATTGATGAAAAGCTATCGTTGATTTTACCAGCATCACAATTCTGTCTTTTCCTTTGTGATATGTACAAAAGGAGCTATTGGGAAGGGTTTTTCTTTTTCTTTTTTTTTTTTTTTTTTCATACCCATTATTCTCCATAGCAAATTTCCAGGAAGGAACAACATGCTGTTCCTTCTTTTCTTGGGATGAACCATGGCTTCTTTTGCTAGTAGATGTTGTAATCCATGCCTGTCAGCAACTATAAATCACAGAATTTTGTGCAAACATTTCTAAAATTTGTAGAGGTAAAGCTTGAGGTAAGAGGAGAGGGGAATCAGAATTCTTCGGGAACAATTTTGAGGGTTTTCTAGGACCTCACAATAGATTTCTGAGGATAGATAGATTTGTGAAAATAGTCACAAAGCTAGAGATTTTCTTAGATTTTAAAAATGCAATTTTAACTGAAGGTGGTCCTGTAAGATGAATTTCTCCTTGCTTGCCTCATGTTCTAGAAATTTCTTTTGAGGAAGCTAAACTGGCAAGCTAGTCCCATCTTTATTTCATCATGAGTACTTGAACTAGTTACAGTACTAGAGATTAGACATTTTCCAGGCAATTTTGATGGATGCTCCCTATAGACCCATTAACCCAGACTACAATTACGGAGGGAAATTCTTCATGAAGGACTCCCTAGCATAAGAAAATGATGATTCAACTCTTTTAAAGTTAATAAACTATGTGGTTGTGGTGATTTTTTTCTGAAGTGGCAGATCCAAAATGAATGTTCCCTTGGAAACCCCCGGGTACACCTTAAGTGTCCCCAGATACAGCTCCTATCCCTATGTGGAAAGAGTGGCCTGATTGTGGGCTACAGATCTGTCTATTTGGTTTGGTTTATTTAGGCTGGTTGATACAAAAAAATGTCTGCTATCATTGTCAAAAAGCTGTGATCAGATTTTTGTTTAGTTGTGCAGACTCACGGTCTTCCTGCTGTGTCTCTTTACAAAAAGTTTGTGCTGGATGAGACGCTTTGCCTGCGGAGAAGGTGCTGAGCTTAGTTTGGGTTGTCCTGCAAGGGACTCGAACATTCCTCAGGAGGGCTGAGCAGGGCAAGCTGAGTGGAGCCATGAATCATGGCGTCCTGGGGCATTTGTGTCTTGAAATAATAGCAGCCGTGGTAGCAGCAATAATTTATTAGCAGCAGGTAGCATTTATTGATGTTTTCAATGTTCCAGGCACTCTGTAAAGTGCCCTACATGCATTATCTCATTTAAATCAGAACAGTTCCATGAGGGAAAACCATCTTCTCCATGTCAAGCTTACAGGAAGTTGTCTCAGAGTCACATGACTACTAAGAAGTAGGGGTGGAATTGAACCCGGATCTGGATGCTTGATTTTATGCCAGTTAGCAACAGCTTTACATCCTCTTTTCCTAAAGTGCACACAGCTCCTGGCTTTTTTTTTTTTTTGGTTCCTTAAATCACATCATAATCAGTTTTCACTTAGTACTTTAAGCTTTGAAGACTTGAAGCTTTGCTTTTCCTAGTTTTTGTGAGTTGAGCTTTTAAGTGATAGGGAAATATGATATTGAAAGTTCATCTTTGGGAAACCAAGTAAGTGTATGAAAGAAAGGGCAGGTTTTAGCCAAAGACCATGACTGTTGATTGTATGGTTAAGTGACTAAAAGATACCTTGGGAAGTGAAATATTGGGAGGGGGTGGATAAGAACAGTGAGATAGGTGGTCACATCCAGAGTGATTTTTACTTTCTTAGAAAAGAGAGAGGGAAATTAGGTACAACTACAGTTTCAGAATTGTTGAAGTCAGAGGTCAGCTGAGTAATGTATGAAAATAAAAAGATTATATGGAAAAAAAGTTGTGTAATCAAGAAAATTTGACAAACTGTACATTTTAGCATCTATCTGGAAAACAGTAAAGAGTGTGCACCACCTGATACTTATTGAGTGCCTGTACACACTTTCTGTACTTGGTCTGTATCAATATTATGTGGTAGTGATTGTCTTCGTCCCCATTTTGCAGATGAGAAAGGGTCACCCTTCTCCTATGTAACTGGGTCCTTGGCAGGCCAGTGAGGTTCTGGACCTGACACTCCTTCTGCCTTTCCTCTCTTGTAACACACACTGAGCAACTGACAGCCACTAGGCCCTGTTCTAAAGTTCTTTACATGTGTTTATGTTTATTCCTTTATCCTTCTGCAC
Organism: Cavia porcellus; assembly: GCF_034190915.1. Lineage (NCBI taxonomy): Eukaryota > Metazoa > Chordata > Mammalia > Rodentia > Caviidae > Cavia > Cavia porcellus. The sequence continues at coordinate 52,718,694 of NW_026947496.1, forward strand.
AGTAATAATGCATATTAAAGGTTCTGAAACATCTAGCAATTACCAGATTTGTGTATCTTTCTTTGTTTAATGTTTCTCAGGCTTAAATTTGATTACTGTATTCTCTTGCCTTTTTTTGGAGGGGAGGAAAATTGAAAGGAGGTATCTTCTGGTGTTCCCTTGGCGAAATACCTAACGAGAGAAGCATTTTATTTTGACTTAGCTTCCTTGCTCCCTTCAGGCACAGGTTTGAGATATGAATTATTTTCAAACTGAACAAATAATATTCGTGATTAATTTAAGAGTCTGGCTTTACAATAAGCAACTGCCCAGAGCCTACCAAATACCCGCTTCCTCTCAAGTATAGAGAATGAGCTCAGGACCTTCCCACTGAGCTGGGTTCCAGAACTTACCTATTTTTTTTGAGATAGGGTTTCACTAAGTTTCCTAGGCTAGGCTTGAGCTTGAAATGCTCCTGCCTTTGCCTTCCAGAGTACTGGAATTAGTTATGTGCCACTGTGCCCAGGGACTGCTGAACTTTGCCAGTGGCTTCACCTGATTGCCTCTGCTTCCATCTGCTATATGGGAAGGTTAACAGTAAGTGAGTATTAAGTTCTTTGGGCTTCTTAAAAGAAAGAAGCTTTTCAAGTTCAGGGTTTTTATAATGTCATATCAGATACCCAGAATTGTTTCTTTTTAGTTAGCATTCAAAAATGAATGTGGACAGATTGAATACTTTAGCTTACTCAGGAGAAAAAAAAATAATATCTGAAAAATGTTTACTGTTCCTAGGAGTTAAATCCTCAAGTTGTTATGGGTGACATTAAGATTATTGGTGACTATTCTTGAGTAACATTATTATTGTTTCATAAAAGACTCGAAGCCACATGTTTGTTTGTGTGATTTTATCCTTTTGAAGTCTAAATATTTAGGGGCTGAGCCCAAATACATACATCTGGGAGACATAACCTTAGAAGTGTGTTATTTTGAAAGTTTTGTTCTAAAATTAGAGCTTGTCCAGTGCATCAGGTAATATACATTCTTCTTACCCACAACAACAAGGAAATGTATTGATTTAGTTAGGTGAAGTGTTCAAGTCCTTTTGGAGTTGGTTTGACCTACAGGGTTTGATCCTGAGGTCTAGAATTACTGTCAGAAACAGATTTCTGATCCAGTCCACTCTGCCTTCATGGTATCATATCACCTTCAGACTATTGTCAATTCTGTGGTATGTCAAGATGTTGGCCATCTAGTATGTTGGAATTGCTTGTTGAGTCCGAGAGAGAGAGAGAGAGAGAGAGAGAGAGAGAGAGAGAGAGAGAGACAGAGAGAGACAGAGACAGAGAGACAGAGATAGTGACAGAAACAGATAAGAGACAGAGAGAGAAATTGATTGACTGACTGAGTAATTGATTGATTTCTGAAAGTTATTTTCTTGTTTGTGAGCTGGTGCCTGTGATGACTGTGATAAAGGGATGTGTTGAGGCTGACTAGTAGAGACATGGGTGCCGTGTTCTCCTCCCAGGTCTGGAGGTAGACTTAGCTTCACCAAAGGAAGTGAGGATCTTAGAAGGAAACAGGATAGTTTCTCAAGTAAGTGAGATTGGATGTAGACTTAACCAGTTGAGACCATATTAATAGTTAGGTGTGAAACTGGCCTTTTATAGGTCAAGAGTTAGCTACTAAAAGATTTGGTTTCAAGCTCCTTCCCATTTCTTGGTTAAACACTTACACTAGATCAAATTGAGATATTCTCTTAATTTTATCCTGCTGAAAGTCTTCATGTTTTGATTTTGAATTGTTAAAGCAATAAAGAATCTACATCTCACCAGTGGTTTTCCATTTCAAATACCTTTTGGATGCGTGCAGCTTAAGTTTCATTCAGGTAGTGTAAATTACCCAATTTTCTTTCTTTTCTCCTATTTATCTCAGTATGGCTGTTCCTTGCTCCTGACATTGAGCTTTATGCTTTAATAAATAAAAGATACTTGCTACAGGAAGGATCACATGTGTCCTTTGCCTATGTTATACATTTTATTTTACAGAAGTTACATCACTGAAAAATAGTTATTGAAAGGGATAGACAACAAGCATCATGTTCCTAACCAGAAGTTATTGAGTGCTAATCATGTGCTAAGTGCTTTCTTTGTGTTCTTGTGTTACTCATCCCATCAGCCCTGTGAAGGGAAGGCTGTGATGGTCTCAATTTTGAAGAGGAGAAAACCGAGGTTAAATAATGTATGCCAGTCTGTGTAGGCAGGAAGTGGCAGTGCCAAAACTTGAACTTGGATTTCTTTGATTCTGAGACCTGTCCTCTTAACCACTCTTCCCTCCACCAAAACAGTCAAGATACTTTGTGTCTGTTTGTCCTCCTGTTGTTTGTAATGTCTTAGAAAGTCATGTTATGTCTTAAATGAAATTGGTGTGTCTTGTAGTAGTGGAGGGTTGAAATAGTGTTTACCAGTGTAGCCTTGGAAACATCTGACTCAGAAATCTTTCACCCCCAAAAAAATTTTTTTAAAAGAGGCAAAATCATTTTAAAAAAAAGAAAGTCTCACATTTTCTGATTTAAATGCATATTACAAAGTTGTAGTAATTAAAACAGCATAGCACTAACATAAAGACACAAATAGATCGTTGAATATAGTGGAGAGCCGAGAAACCCAGCATTGCATATCTGGTCAAATGATCTTTGAAAAGGATGCAAAGAGCACTTAGTAACAAAAGAATAGTTTATTCAGTGCCTGGTGTTCAGAAAACTGGGTATCTATCCTCAAAGAAACAAAACTTGATCTTCTCCTTTCATGCAAAATTAAATTAAAATGGATTAAAGACTAAATATAAAATCTAGAAACTAAAAAAAATCCTAGAAGAAAACCAAATGGGAAAACTTCATAGCATTGAATTTGGCAGTGATTTTTTTTTTTTTTTTGGACACCAAAAACACAGCAAAAAAAAAAAAAGGAAAAATATATACAAATGTAATGCCTACCGTTACTAGTATATAGAAGCACTTAAAAACTTAAGTGCATTAAAAGAAGATAATTAACATAATACAGAGGTGCCTTACAGTATGTTAGAAAATATTTGTAAGTCATATAGTTGATGTGGGGTTAATAACCAAATATATAACAAAATCCTATAATTAAATGACAAAAAATCTGATAACCTAATTGAAGAATGGAAAAAATACTTGAATAGATATTTCTTCAGAAATGATATAAAAATTACCACAAATTTATGGAAAGGTGTTCAGTATCACTAATCAAAGAAGTACAAATCAAAACCAGTGATATATTATTTCATATCCATTAGGAAGACTTCTTTTTTTTTGGAAGAGGAAAGTAGCAAGTATTGGTAAGGATATGGAGAAATTTGAAGCCTTATGTGCTGTTAGTGGGGTCACAAAATTGTGCAGCTGCTTTGGAAACTCTTATGGAGGTTCCTCAAAAATTAAAAATAGAATGACCACATGATCCAACATTCTCACTTCTGGGTATATGTCCAGAAGAATTGAAAGCAGGGTGTATTATAGAGATACTTGTATGTCTGTGTTCAGAGCAATGCTATTCACAGTGGCCAAGTGAAGAAGCAGCCCAGACGTCCATTAACAATGACTACGTGGGCAAATATAGCTATATACATGTGGTAGGATAATATTCAATCTTAGAAATCGTCAGATGCTGCAACATAGACAAATCTTGAGGACATTATGCTGGATGAAATAAGCTAGTTACAAAAAGACAAATACTATATGATTCCACTTACTGGTATTCAGCTTAGTGGAGCTGGTGTTTAATGGGTATAGGTTTTAGATTTGCAAGGTGAACTTTTTCTTTCTGGATGATTTGCTGTCTAGCAGTACGAATGTACTTAACATCTCTGAATGGTACACTTAAAAAACAGGTACTAGTTTAACTACTGGTACTTTATCGAGTATTTGAATGTTTTACTCAAAGCTACAAACCCAGAGCCTATAGGCTGAATAGGGTTCATAGATATAATCACATAGTCACATAAATCTGCTGTTGAGGAAATATGAAACATTGGTTAGCATTTTTTAAAAATTAGGAAATTTCATATAAAAATCAGTTTCTAGCCTCTGTGAAAAACTGGAAACTCTGGACTGTTATTTTATCTAGTTACCAAAAAGCTGGGCCTCATGAGTCAGTGGGGCATGAAATCTAGACTCTATTTCTTATTAATTTCTTATACGTGGTCCAAGTCCTCATGCATATGTCCTGGCTTCCTGGCCTTAGTGTTGGAGGTTTGAAATATTAGCCTCCTCCATTCCAGCTGTCTCCCATACTAATGCGGCATGGATGGTGGGTACTCTTTTGACCCCACATTCACTACTTAGTAGCAATACTAAGCTCTGGGTGTCCTGTTCTGCTTTAGGTATTAGACTTTTGATGCCTGGCTTTCTATAGGAATAAATATAGCCCTAATGTCCTTTTTCTTTGCTGCTTGGCTGACAGCAAATGTTGCCCAACAAGTCATGTTCTAAATATAGATGTGTTAAGTTTCAAATGTGAAAGTTTTTGATGGGTCTTAAGCCAAGTTGCTAATCAGAGGAAATGCTTTGATTGGCATCAGTACTTACAATCCCTGGGGGGATTGCAAAATCTGACCTCTGAAACTGTGATTTAATTCTGGGATGAAAGAAATCTCCCTAACAGAAGAACTCTTCAAATTGTTTTTCTTCTTACAGGGGTGGTTCTCTGAATGTCATAACTTAGAAAAGACAAATACGCATTCTTAGTTCATTTTACTAGTACTGGATTAATAGTACAGTAATAAATCATTGTTTTGCAAGCAAAAACAAGTCATGTTTTATGGTTCTTTTATGTGATGGCTGTAAGAAAATGTCTGACTGTAGAATGGATTCCAGAGACCCAAAAAGGCTACCTCTGTGAAAAATTAACAGGTGTCTACTTATGCAAAATATAAAAATCTTGGAAAATTTAAACTGGCCCCCGAATTTTAAATTATCTTAAGTTGTATTATTCTGTTGTCTTTCAAAATAGGCCTAATAGTATTCTATGTAAGTGGGAGCATCAGGCATTTTTTAACCTGAAGCCTGCATAGCATTCATGAGAATCTGTGCAAGTGTGTACACGTGAGGCAGTGTTAGAGATGGTTATGTGTCTCATGCTGAGTTTGTTTCACTTGAGCAGCAGAATTTTGAAAATGCAGTTTTTGCTCTCTGAATTGTCATGAACAGCAGTAGCTGAGACCTTAGTTTCAGGATCGATGGAGCAGAGGTATTGGCTAATTAAGGTCCTGTGCTTTGAGAGTTGTTCCTCAAAGGAAGGGGAGACTGCTGTCATGAATTCTTATCTACACTGTGAGCTAGTGCAGTCACTGTCTCTGTTTTTAAAAAAGAGGTGTGACTGTAGTTGATGCCACCACTATGTTGCAGAATCTTGGAAGATGCGCAGTTGGTCACAGAAAGAAACAAAACAAGCCAGTTGGACCAAGCTGTGCCTTGCTAACTGAAGGGACCTGGGAGTAAACAAAGTCCTAGACTTTGGGAGTTTCTTTCCTGACTTTGTTTCACTACTTTTCTTCATTATATTGGCCAACAGCAGCACTCACTGGTAAAAACAGGAACAACAGACTAAGTTTTCCTGTCCACTGCTACAGGAATGTTCTCTCTTTCACCTCCTGGTCTTGCTTTTCTTTGTTTTTGCTTCCTTTTCTAAGCTTGTTTACTTTTGTAAGATTTTTATTCCAAAAGAATCTATAAATTTGTCAATTTTCCTCCTTCTCATCCTCAATCTTCCCCTTCTAAACAAAATTAAGTTTGAGTCTTAGATCAACAGTCCATTTCCTACTCAGGTGAACAATGCATGTATGTAGAGAAATGGTTCTTTGTTGTGGGCTGTAAACTTACATGTTGTAGCTACCCTGGCCTCCACCTACTATCTAGGTGGTCCTGCCACTCTTCAAAGTGTAAGACCAAGGAGGTTTCTAGGCACTGCAAAATGTTGTTGGGTGTGGGAACAAAATGTACCTGGTTCAGAATAATGTATATAGAGTATATATTTAAAAACCTAGGTATGTGGCAGAAAATTACTTTTCTTATGTACTGATTTACATTGATAACATAAGCTTCCTGTCACATGGTACAGTCATGTGCTGCAAAGTAAAACTTTGGCCAATGATAGAGTAAATTTCCAGCAATGGTTCAATAAGATTACATCATCTAGTGACATTGATGCCATCTTAATTTGCGTCAGTATACTGTTGATGTCCATACAATGCAAAATTACCTGATAATGTATTTCTCAGAACATACCCCATCTTTAACCCAAGAGACTGTACTGAAAATGAATATCAATATCATGTTCCAAATGATGAGCTAAATTTACCTCTTTTGTCTAAGTTGGCACTGGAATGTTCTTTATTTTGTGGCATTTTATGCCTACACATGGTGTCCTTGTTTATAAGCTGTGCTATCTTAGTTTGAGTATTTTTTGGTTGTAGCCAGGCTACATCTATCAAATTAAAGAGCCAGGGAAATGAGACAGAAACTATTACTTTATTTAAAAAAAAATCCTTTTAATCCAGTAGGATTCAGGCAACCCTACACATTTCCTGCCCATGTTCTTGTGGATCTACATACTAATGAGGGATACAGTAGCATCCAGGTATCCTTTTGGCTTTGAGAAGAGTTCACATGGACTCCTTTGGGATGATCACTGGGGAAATCTTCCCTTTCCCTGTATATAATTTTCTTGTGAAAAGATACACTGTGTAATTCTTTAAGTTTCTTAAACAGTTTACAAAAGGCTATTTAGTTGGTTTAATTAAAATAGGGTGTGTATTATATCTGAACAAAGCTAGGCATCAGGCTTTCAATTAAAAAATATGACCCCTTATTAAGGCCCTGTTGTTTGTTTTTACAAAAAGTCAGATGGCCCTTTGTTGTCTGACCAAGCACCCTTTCGAAATTTGTGGCTATAAAGATGACCTGATGAGTCTACAGACTGGGATACAACCATGTACTTCTTCGTTCTCCCCCTTAATGACAAGCTAAAATGATTGAGAATCACTTGTCATATTCTTGCTTGGCATTTTGGTTGTAAATAGCTTGGTTAGCAAAGTAATAAATGATCATTAAAATTCATATGCATTAAAAAGTAACAATGCCATCCAGCCTGTTTTTGCATTTGTGGTTTATTAATTTATTTACCTGTACATTCATACTCACATAGCTACTGCCTAGATCAAGAGTTACAAGGTTCCTAGCACTGTGGAATGTTCTTTGTTCACTTCTTAGTCAGTAAGCACAGTTCCAAAGAAACTCCTGGTCTGACTTAGGTCAGTCTGATTTAGTTTTGCTGTTCTTGTACCCTAAGTGGCCTCAAACAGCATTTGTTCTCCCATGGCTGACACTTTTCATTTAACAGTAGATCTATGAGATTCTCTTGTCACTGCAGCCAGTAGCAATAGTGTGTGCTTTCTGATGGTGTGTATGTAGTAGGCCATGTATGTATGTACACACGTTTTATTTAACCTTTCTACTCTCCGTTATGGACATTTACATTCTTTCCCACTTGGTTCATGAGGAGTGAGGCTTACCCCAGGATCCTTGCACATTTCCTTACTGGGCAGTAGACACTATTCTTTTGGGTTAATACCTGGGGTGGAAATGTTAGCTCATCTCTTATTAGATTTACTCCTAGTCATTTGAATTTTTTGATGGTATTGTAAATGGATTCTCTTTTAACCCATGTAATAATGTATTATATTTTCATTTGGAAACTTTAGTATATTTTAATAGATATTATGTAGCATGCATCAAAATGAAAAATTTCCTTGTTTAATAGATTGGCTGTGTATAGATAAAGCATCATTATTTTTTAAAAATGTGATCTTTTTGTAAAATTATATTATATAATTGTATGTATTTTTAAAATAAAAGTGTGAAAAAAATGAAAATGTGGAAATCTTTTAAATCAGTCTTACTTCCAATATACATTTAAAAACTGTAAGTGTACAATATAAATTTTTAAGAGTACTTGTGACTTATTTTATTAATGTACACACTATATAAGTTTATGTAGAATGAGTCTCACATCATAAATAAAATCCATTGTTATGAAACAAAATTTTAATTTTCTGTTAATATCTGAAGATTGGATTTACTTATCATACATTTGAGGAGTATGACAACTAAGGAGTGTCCTTTTGGGTTGGAAAATAAAATCTAGCCCGAAAGGATATATTTTCTTTTAGTGCCTGTGAGAATCTCTAGTTTTGCAAATAGTAGAACTGTTATTGTCACTTGAATGCAGTATGGTTCGTGAGGCTTATAAATATGATGTTTTTAAGATGGCTTTGAAACAAAACCCAGGACCGAGTGGTTATTTACACCACATCTGTTGCCTTGACAACAAACTAAACATTTCAACATCCTTGGGTGGATGCCACCAACAAGTGATGCCCAGGGCTTAGGTTGCTAAAGTAGAAGCTCCAACTCCAAGTGATATAAAGGTTACAGAAGTCACCGATTTCATACATTTTTATTGTAGGTTTTCTGATTCTAAGCTAATCTAAATGCATTAGCAAGGGAGAATCTTCTATTATAAGTTAATAAATTATTTAATAACAGTGTGGTATACCTTTGGATATTTGACTTTTTTTCTAGCTGATATGCCACTGGTGTATGCAAAACTGTATTACACTTGTCCCATTTGCTGAGAAAGAGAGAGAGCGAGAGAGAGAGACAGACAGACAGAGAGAGACAGAGAGAGACAGAGAGAGAGACAGACAGACAGAGAGACAGAGAGAGACAGAGAGAGACAGAGAGAGAAGATTTTTGTTTTATTTGGCCTGCAAGGCAGTATATATAATCATATAAATGATGATTTACTACAGCATCTACTATTGTACTAAAGAATTCATTAAATATTTGTGGGGAATGAATACATAGAATGAACAAAAATGATTCTTTAGTCAAACAGAGTCTTGTATTTATATAGGGGAAATATAAGTAAGTAAGTGAGTGAAGCTTAGTGGGGCGTTAGACTTTTGGAGCAGTGATAAGGTACGATGGTAGAGTAATGAGGAATTCAGGGAGTGTATTCTACTATTTTCTATTTTCTTGAATTCATGTAATCAAAGATAGTTATCTTTGGTTGAAACTAACATTATTTTCAGCCTTAAGAAATGCTGATATTTAATTATACGTTTCATGAGAACTAGTGATTCCTCATAGATGACTGTCCAAGTTGTTTCTTCTGCCCACTTTGGTAGAAGCACTCAATGCTTTTCACATATACTCTAGGTTATCTGAATCTTTATGAGCTGTCAGTGGTGTGGTATCATGTAGTGATAGAAATCTGGTACTCCCAGTGCTGTGGCTCAGAGATTACAGTAAAATTACAAACGTTGGTTGCAGAAGTGACATATGTTTTAGATTTTTACACAGCCTTTAAACTGATCACAGATAGAATAGTGAATTACATTTTTAATTAATCATCATCTAAATTGAAGTGGAAAAACCATCCAGAATGTTATTAGCTTTAGTGGGTCAGAATCCCAGTTCTGTGATTTTTCTGAGCTGAGAACTTATATGTATTGAGTTTAAGCCCACAGCTAACCTAGCCCTGCCTCAATCACCCCACCTGTAAAGAGCGATTAATGCTCCCACACAGTTTTGGAGGGTAATAAAGCCTGGTTGATGTGAATGTGCTGCAGTTCATGGCTCCACAGTGTCTGATATTCACCTCCTTATTTTTCTGGTTAGGATATAACCTTGTATTAGGGGGAGCCAGGCACATAAACTCTATTCAATTCCTCTTGTAAGCATATGGCAGTACAGTTTTGGTGAAGATATTTAAACCCATTTACCTCCTTAGGTACCTTGCATGCAAAATGAGGATCATACTATTTATCATTCTGAGACCTTGTCAGGAAAATGATAATATATTTAAATATAGAGCATGACTTGCCATTTAATAAGCATTCAGTAAATTATAGCTGTTCTTGTTATTATGGTGGTGGTAGTGGTTGTTATCATTTTCATTGTTACTTGAGTATATATCCATATGTTGGTATTTTTGCCGCTGTTTCCATGGACAAGCCACTATCATCTCTATCTATTATGGTAATAGCTTTCCAACCCTTCTTCCTGTGTTGGTAGAAAGACCCTATGGTTACCCATAGTGCCTCCATACAGTACTTTCTGTGCGTCAGCCACAATGGGCTTCATTTGTTCTTCCAAATGCGTTAAGCTCCATCCCTGCAAAGAGCTTTTGCATATTGCTGTTTTTTCTTTTTTCACCTTGAAACAGTCTTGATCTCTTGACCTATTCCATCCTTTCTCCTATTCATCTCCTTATTAATTCTTTCACTTTACCTTCATATCACTTTGCATTTTAGGTAAGTTACTTGTTATTTACATTATTTTATTTACACATTAGTTGTGTGATCATTTGATGAATTTTACGTCATATCCTAGACATGAATTCTGATAGAGCAGAGATATTGTCAGATTGCGTTACCACTGTATCTTCATTCAGTTTCTTGTTACACTCATTCCTTGAAGCAATGAGCAAATCACTGAATGACTGATACATTTTGGGAACTACAGGAGGTGGTAGGTGTGAGGTTTATCCCGTTTCCCTGGAAGAAGAGTGGTTGTTTATGTAGGAGGAAGAATGGTGTAATTCAGGACAAGTAGAGAGGAAGGAAGGAAGATTAGCAGGAAATAGTTGTGGAGCATTAAATAGCTGGGAAGTGATGTGATAGAGAATGACGCCTTCATTTCCTTTGCTACAAGTGTTATTTCTCTAATTTACACATTTGTCCCCTTGGTGCTTTTGATTGTTTTTGAATCTGATTTACAGTATTCTCTTCACAACATTCTCTTATGGATGCTGTGTACATTTATGTATACAGACAAAATTACTCAACAAAAATGAGCAAAGAAGCAATAAAAATTTAGCCTTTGTCTTTCTTTCCTAGGATAAACTGTCCCTTTCTCTGTTTCTTTTACTGTCTTACTACTTTTTTTATTTTAAATCCATTACCGTTTCCTGTGGTTCTGTATGTGAAATCTGGTTTAACCTCCATAACCTTGTTCTTTGGGTAAACTGTTTCTGGTGGTTTAAGGTTTTCTTGACTGCTTCTCATTCCTGATGTCATGTCACTCAAGTGAGCAAGAAATTCTTCACAGAAGCACTAAAGATGCTGACACCACTGTCAGGTGCCAGGTAATCACAGTGGGCGAGGAGCCAACTGAATGGCTGTTTTTTTCAGTCATTAAGTTTTTTCTTTTACCATTATTTTAAATTGAGATAAATTCACACAATATGAAATTCACCACTTTAAAGTGTGCACTTTAGTGGTTTTTAGTGTATTCACTATGGTGTATATCTATCATCATTTTCTAATTATAAAGCATTTCCATCACTGGGCAGAAGTCTCAACCTATTAGTAGTTAGTCCCAACTCCATTTCCTTTTCCTCCCTGGCAAACATTAATCTATTTTCCATTTTTAAGGATTTGCCTACTGCACATTTCAAATAGATGCGATGATATAATACACGGTCTTTTTTTGTTGGTGCTGTTTCACTTGTATTTTTAAGCTTTATACTTTTTTATTTTGTTTTGGTTCGGTTTTTTGAGACATGGTCTTACTGTGTAGTTCATCCTAGCCTCCAACTCACTATGTAAGCCAGGCTCACCTTGAAATCAAAGCAGTTGTCCTGCCTTAGCATCTCTGGTGCTGGGGTTATAAGCATGTATCACCATACTTGGCTCAAGATTTATACTTAGGTAGCATGTGACAAGTATTTCATTCTTTTTCTGGGTAAATAATAGCTTAGTATATGAATAGAAAATATTTTATATCATCATTCCTCACCTGATAGACACTTGAATTGCTTTCACATTGAGACTATTACAAATGATAGAACTATGACCACTCTTGTACAAGTTTTTGTGTAAATACAGGTTTTCAGTTCTCTTGGGTGTGTACCTAAAGCGGAAATGATGGGGTCATATAGCAACTCTGGGTTTATTCTTTTGGGAAGGATCTGCCAGACAGCCTGCCATAGTAGCTACACCATTTCCTATTCCTACCAGCAGAGTCTTGGGCTCCTGGTCCCAATTATTCCCCATCCTGGTCAACACTTATTACTTTCATACTTTTTGAAAATTTACTTTTCAATGACAGTCGTCGTACTGTGTGTCAAATGGACATGTATCTGTTGTTTCATAGTGACTTTTGATGTCCTTGATTAGTTCATTCCCTCTTTTATTTAAAATGCTGCATTTTATTCTTGCCAGTTTTTCTCCAGAGCTGTATATTGACATGGGCCTTCTCTGTAACAGGAGGGATCTTGGCTAACATTTGAAATACTTCATTATTATTGGGAACCAAGATGTGTACAGGAAGTAACTGGCACTACCACCTTCCCTGAAAAACAAAAGGGCAGTTATGGCCTACAAAGTAGAATTTATTCTACCAAAGAAGGCCTCCAGTTAATATTCTCATATATGAATTATGGTAACCTATCATAATAGGGAAAAAGTAAAACAAGAAAATCTGAGTAATTAAAATTTGTTTCTGTGGCTTTTCCATGTGTAACTAAATTATTTTTTTCTTTTAAATCTTTAAATACTTATTATAAGGTGTTTCTATGAGGGTTATTCTTTTGTAAACTGATCTTGTGAGATCTTTGAAACATTGTAGAAAACACTCATCCAACTCTATTTTACCTTAATGGATAAAACAGCATGGCTAAAGCTACAGCATTAAGAAGCTTAAATAAGTGTGCATATTTTTTCTCCCATTTATTAGATATAATTTAGTATTATGTGAAAATACAGAACTTCAATTAAAGTTTAGCTGTTTTAACCCTTCTTTAATTCTATATGGCCTTTTAAAAAAAAACTGTAATAATGTCAGATCAACAGCAATATATATTTTTTACCATCTAGGATCACTATAATCACCTAGAAAGAAGTATGGAATTCTTCATTTATTGTCTCTGATTTCTGTTGCCTACCCAGTTGTATAACAAAAGCATTAATGATAATAATGGGATGTAAAGAATTTTTAGCATCTGTTATACATAACAAAGTCATTAGTTACAAGGTTGCAAGGGGATTGTTAATATATTTTACATAGGAATCTTGACTGAAAATCCAAGACTTCATGCAGTATAATCTTCAGGGAAAAGGAAATGATGAAAAATGTTGGAAAGAGGAATATTTGCATAAGGCCTAGTAGAAAACAAACTCAAGTATGGTAAGTAAGAGCCAGGGGCCTTGGAGTCAGATGGCTTTAATTTGAATCTTGGCTGTGACAACTGCTAATTTGTGTGCTTATGGTAAGGGGCACCACAATGCAGATGACGGGTGTGAGGATTGGAAGGAATTGAGTTACAGTCATCTCTTTCATGTCTGGCACACAAATGAGCACTAGTCAACATTTAATTTATTGTTAGCATTATTTGTATCATTTTGTTATCACAACCATTATTTGAGAAAAATGGTATTACACACATTTTTTCATGAGCAATTTGGCAATACCTATGTGGATTTTGGTTGTCACAACTTGGGGTACAGGATGCTGCTGGCATCAAATAGGTGGAGGGTAGGAAATCTGTTGATCATTCCACTGTGCACAGAGCGATCTTTCCAACAGAGAACCATGTGGTTCTAAATGTCTGTAATATCAAGATTGAGAGACCTTGACCATAAAGTTATGGTCCTTTAGGGAGAGAAGTAGGATTTCAACCAGCTTTTCTGATTCATAGATTTATTCTTTTTTCTATGAAACAATTCCGTATCCTTGTGAAAACCCAATGAGTAAAATACAGTAAATTTTTGACAAGTCTATTTAACTTTAAGGTCGTCTCATGATTTGATGATCTGGACTCAGCTAGGCTCTGATGGGGATGGTGACAGACCAAGTCCAGGGAAGAACAGGCAGTACCTGAGAGAATATCCACCCATTCGTTTTTTTCTACTCATTCATGTATTGATTCATCATTAGCCATTTATTCCCCAAATACATAGTGAGTACCTGTACTGTACAAGCCAATCAATATGCCACATCCATGTTCTCCTGCAACTCCTTGTTGCCAGCCAAACATTACTCAGGAGTCAAAGATTTCTGGAATGTAACTTAAGAAGTAAAATAAATGTCTTAGTATATAAAAATCCGGGTTTGGAAGTTTTGTGTTTGATGGCCTTGGGTTGACTTTTGCTCCCTTATGTCTCTACTATTCCCAGCTGTTTGTGTGCTGGAATTTTCTGGCTGGCATGTGGTTCAGTCCTCTTTTCACCCCTCCGGGATCTCTGTTGTCCTTCCATAAAGTTTGTGTTGATTTTCATCCTTATCATTCTTGTTAGTCATAGCAGATCTTCCAGAAATGAGCTGTTATTGGTCTATGTCTAAGAGGACTTTTGAACTTGAGGTTAATGCTTAAGGAAGAATCCTTGGACATTTACTGAACTTAAAGTTTTACTTTGAATAATTATGGCTTGCTGTGATCTGTAAGAAGTATTATAAAGTTTCTAATTTCCCCCAAAATATGATTGACTTGTAGAACAATTGAATTTAATAGAGCAACTCATTTTAAGTATCTTTTACAGTGGAAATTTCTTTAAATGGCACATACATGCACGTATATACCCTTCTCAAAAGATAAATGCAAGTTCTTGATTTTTAAGTTTATTCTTTTATCCAATAAAAAAGCAAGGCTTGCAGTTGTTAACATTTTTTATGAACTCCAGTAAACAAATCATTCATAGTTATTTTAATAACCACAAATTTTCTCTCAGTGAGAAAGAGTTTAACTGTTTCCTTGATGCTGGGAAGTCCCTATCTTACAAGTGAGTATTCATCATGGATAAGCTAGGCATTTTTTAATTTAATTTAATTTAATTTAATTTAATTTAATTTAATTTTTTCCTGTTTTTGTCTAAATAGAAAACAACTCATCGGGCAGGTTTTCTTCATTCTAAGCTTGTGTTCTGTATACTTATGAAAAAACTTAAATTCACTTGCAACATAAAGCATAGTTTTATTGATCAATCTAGTGTTGTTTAAACATTTAAACAGTTTAAATATATGGGTACTACTAGTTTTTTTTCTAGTGTGATACCCGACCCTACTGAATGCTTTCTGAAGTAAACATTTGTCATGACAGAAAGGATACTCCCTTCTTTTCTTCTGTCCCTGGCTTTCCCATCTCTAATTATTTCATACCTGACATTTATTAAATTTTTGTGATTAAATCTCTGTTAAAAATATACACTAGCATTTCATTTACAAAGTATACACTCTTGTGTTTACACTTTCCACTTGCATTTTGGAAAGTTCATGTATGAAAGTACAATTGAATTAATAGTTTAAAAATATGATTTGAGTTTCGATAAAGCAAGATTTTTTTATTTGATCACATCTTGGTTACTTTTCTCTTATTGCTGGGACAAAATACTTGACACCTAAAGTTAGTTGGAAAGGTTTTATTTAGCTCAAAGTTTGTGGAAGTTTCAGCTGGTTCCAAGGCAGGGTAGTATGGCACAAGGGCAACACTTGAAGACAAAAGACAACAAAAGCAGCAACAGCAAAAAGGGGGTGGTGGGGAACAAGCTTCTTTTCCTCCTTTATATTGTAAGCAGACTATGCCCCTGGAGTAGGTGCAACACTCACACTGTCTCTGTGCCCTTCTGTTGCACAGGGGAGGATATTTGCAACATAAGAACCCTGTCCATCGGTCCCCATCACTTAAACTTCTGACCTTCTCAAACTGACACAATGAACAATATCCTTGAGTGGTAAGGGCTTGTTCTGTAGAGCCCAGGATGTAGAGCTGCTGAGTCACTTAATTAAGCTTCTAGACATCTTAGATTGACACAGTGTATCAACTATCACATCCCAATATGTCTTCTTTCAACTTCTTTTTGTCTGGTTTCCAAGAGCCTTTACTGATTCTCAAGGGCAGTCCTCAGAGAGGGAGCTCTGAGCGTTGGGATGACATTTGTGTTGGTTGTCTGGTGGAAGGTCAGCAGAATATAGTCGTCGTTTTCACATGCTGTATCTCATTCTTTGAATTTTAAAAGCTTTGCATATTTGTTTTGCATATTTGGGCCTTAAAACCACCTTAGTATCTAGCTCCATGATGGTAAACCTTTCAAAGCTTTTAGTGATACAAACAGGCTGATGTAGCACTTGAGCCATAAGCTTGTCACCATTGATCTAGGTGGAGATTGTACCTTTCCAGCACAGGTGTATTGCTAGTGATTCTGAATCTAGTTTTCAAATAAGGCTCATTATTTTTTGGGTGTGCTGTGGAGGCAGATGTTAGGGGGCTTGTTTGCTGACTCTTCATGTTTATTCTACTTTAATAAGAAATACTGAGTCTATAATATGACATAATTTTGTCTTGTGACTTTTTTATGAGCTTACAATTTCTTAGCTAAGCAATTCAAATGAGAAAAATAACTTATCTATTGCCATGTTTCTCAACCTCTTCTGTATTTCTTTTCCCTGTGTGATTTTTTGTCCCTGACTAAATGGAAACTAGAGTTTCAAAGTAAATGATAATTTGATGACCATTCATGATTCTCACTAAAATTTTAATTGAAACTTGATAATTTAAAGGTATTCAGTAAGTCCACTCTAACTTTGATTTTTTTAGAGTTCTTTGTTTTTATTGGGGGTGAAAAAGAGTGAGACCTTTTCTGCCATGTGATGTTATACTCTGTCACAATTACCTTTTGATTTCTTGATTTCTTCCACTGTGACTGTAATAACTTGGACACCGGTATAAAATCCAAGGAAGCAAGAGACTGAAATTTGGGGAGCAAAGGCTTTATTAGGCCAGGCCTAGTGACGAGTCTCCAGGAGCCAATTTGGAGACTGCATGCCAGAGACTGAAGGGAGGACTTTAAAAAGAGGCTGGAGGAAAATGGGGGGAGAAACAAAGAAACCTGCAGAGCCATCAAACTTGTTGACCCGAGTCTGGAAACTGTATAGCCGTCCACTTAGTTCTGACAACCTCTGGACCTTTGGTGCCTTTTGAGTTACTCCCATCCTGCAGATAAGAATTATCTGCAATAACATTTGGAGAAGAAAGTAGAAAGCTAATTATCTCAGGACAGCTCCTTAACACCAACAGGTGGGAAGGGGTTGAAAGTTACAAGAAACTGAAACTTAAGCCTTCACAAGGATTTGGAACTTAACCCTTTTGGTGCATTAGGGTTAAGCCACAACGTTTTCCTGTAACTTTTTTGAAGCTAAGGCACATTTTATGACAGACCACCACCAGGTCGGGAAGAGGTCACCAGAAACCCAAAATCTTTATGGCCTAGCCTAGATAGATAGGTAAGGGGAGAGGGGAGGCAATAAGGCGCAATAAGGAACAGAAAACAGGGGTTATGTTTTTCTTTCTTTCTGGGGAGGGGGATCAAGGTCAGGTAAAGGGTTATGCTAATAAGCAAATCTCCCTCCACACAAGCAAGTTACTTCAAACAAGTGTAAAGTAGAGGGCCTGGTTTTCTTTAGCTCTTTAGCAGAGAATAGAGGCGCCTAACAGTGATTAACAACCCTTGTTAGCTTGTTTTAGCACCACTTCTGTAGTTTGTAGAGGGCAACAATGGTTAACTTATCAATTAGGTAAGGTTTTACAATTCTTTACAGAGAAGAGCATTGATTAACATATCAATTAGGTCATCCAAAGACATAAGAAGGAAAACACATACAGTAAGCCCCTGTTACAGGTTTAGTTATAATACACATATAACGAAGCTATTTTCTTAGAGTACAATATGACTAAGAACATTTGTGATCATGAATTTTAATCATTTTGTGTCTGATTATTGTTAGTCTATTTACACACTGATGGCATCAGAGCAGAAAGAATGTTAGTTTTGCTCATAATATACATACTCTTAAAATGTGCCTGGTATATAATGGACATTAAATATTTGTTGAATAGAGTGGATGTACTGTTGCTATAATTCAGTACATCTACTGTAGATTAACTATGTGAACATCTATTTTGCAAAGCATATCTTGGATGCAGGCTGTCTAAGGTGCACTAAACTTAAGTTTTTTTAAGTCAGGTGATTCATTTTAGTCTTTTATTTTTAATTTTTTTTTCCAGTGTCAGGAATTGAACTCAGGACCTTGTGCTTGCCAGGCAGACACTTCCATTTTATTCCTTCAATGGAATTTTTAAAAAATCAGATATTTATTTGGTAATAAAAGTTTTTTAACTTTGTAAGTCAAGAACAAGTTAATTTGAAGATGAGTTTTCCCCGAGAAAAATGTATTTAGTCCACTATGAATCTTTACATATAACCACAAGATTTAGGCACCTTTATAGACTGGTTCTTGCACCCCTATACTGAGAACTAATATGCAGTAGTCCTGATTAATTTACAGATTGTATCTGCAGCAATTTATGAGAATGATAAATCTTGCAGAAGATGTAAGGCAAAAATGTCAGATGCAGAGCAAGGCAAATGCTATCTGCTAAAGGATTTAATTTTTGTAGTCATTCTTTATGAGACTTTTCTAAAAATAACAGTATTCTGATAGTTTGAAGATGGAGCTCTTTACCTAAAACTAGATGAGCCGATGAACTTGTAATCAAACTACAATTATTGTTAGTTTGGTTCTATGTATAAATAAGACAAGAATAAATACAAGCTAGTAAAATGAGTAATGCAAGGAAATTCTGATGTGTAGCCTCCTTTTGAAGATGGCTTTACACATTCATTTATGGCTACTTCTTGGTTGAAGATTCTGATCTTGCATGTAAGAGATTTATAGAATGTTCACGCCAAAGAAAAACAGCTAAAGTGATCTTCCTTTTCCAGGGTTACCCCCTAGGATGGTCTTTCTGGCTGGGCTGGCTTCCCTTTTCGCTTACATGATTTCACCCAGCATGGTCTTTGGTGGCTTTATTTCATGCCTACTCTTTATTTAAAGTTCCTGTTGTACACTATAACACTTTAGAGCCATGTTAGAGATCACATAACACACTTGGAAACTGAGGAACACTTGGATGTTATTTTTGAACCTTAGACAGCTTAAAGATTTCATACTTCTTCAGTATGAACAATGGGGAATTCAGAATTATGGTTAAAGAATAGTTTGTCTGGGCTCTTATTACCTTGATGGAATTAATGATCAAATATTGGTGAATTCCCAAAGCAGAGTCATGAACTGTGTTTACTTTTATACAGTATATTCCTTCTCAGAGACAGTTGTCGAACAAAGACCTTTTATATTGATTAAAGCCAATTAATAAATGGAGATGTGGTTTTTCTTTTTTCTATCCCTAAGAATGAATTTGATGAGTCTTGTTTGTCCATAATAGCATATGTGTACGCAGCACCTTCATTTACTAAGTGCAGTAATTAAGGCAGAATACTTCTTACTGAACTTATATGGTGGATAAACCACTTGATTCCTTATTTGGGTCAGTGTTGTTTTCACAGCCTTTGCGGCACTGACTTCATCAAAGCAGTTAATCTTCCAGTGACCCATTTTGGGTTCATCTGGGCACAATGATGTTTCTCTAGAGTTGATTTAACATATTTGATGACTAAGCTTAGTGATTGTAAATGCCAGAAATTCTTGTGAAAGTTGACTATATTTGGTGGTATGCTCTGTTTAGTAATGCATCATGTTGGAAAGGTACTTGGCATATGTTTGTGTGTGCGTGCATGTACATATATGCATATATATAATTAGTGTATGCTTCCAAGAATTTATGCTCTGAAATCCAATCAATAATACTGATTAATTAATACAATTACTGTAATCATAGTTCTTGGGAAGTTCATTAACTAAAACTAGGATAACCATGTAAGTCTTAGTCTAACTGCATAACTTTGAGAGTCAAAGGGCGCACTTTGAATAATTAATCTTGGACAGCAAATATAGAGTGGAAGTGTTTTAGGCAAAGTAATATGAATGTAACTCTAGTTACAACTAATATAGTTTCTGTTTTCACAGGGCTTGCAGTCAAACCAGAAGACAGAGATTAATACAATAATTGGATAATAAACACCCATTTATCACTATAAAAATTATGAAGAATACATTATAAGAAAATTTGACCAGGTCATGGGTTAAATAAGGTCTTTCCAAGAAGCTAAACTTTCTGTTGAGAGTTAGAAACGTAGGGGAAGAATATTTCCGTAGGAAAAAGCAGTTGCCAAAATTTTAGGTTATGAGAGGAATATAGTGTTTTCAAGGAGCTATGAGAAGACCAGAGTTACTCAAGTGTGGATATCAGTGCAAAATGTGATGTGGGACTAGACCAGGGAGCTAAATAGTGTCCACTCCATGCAAGGCCTTGACTGTCTTGATTAGCATTTAGGTCCTTACCCTAAATGCTGTGGGGGAGCCCTTCCAGAATTTAAGAGACTACAGGGATTAGGAGGTAGGTGATGAGACTTGTTGTCTGAAAAGTTAATTTGGGCTACGTGGTGCAGAAGAGATTGAGCAGGAGATGGATGGGACGAAGCAGTGAGGGGCGAGTGGTTAAGTGACTCCTGATTAGTCTACCTTGGAGACAACAGCAGCTTCAGAGTTGTAATAGTGGAGTTGGAGCAAGTGGATCAATTTCATGGGTATTCAGGTGCAAAACTCAATAGAATTGCCAAATAGACTATTATGAACAATATAAGACTTAACTCTTTTGTGCCCTCCCATGTTGATAAAATTTTACTGTTTTGTCAACCTGTTTTGTAAGTAAAATGGGAGTATCAAATAGAAACCGCAGCACAGACAGAACTAGCTTCAGTAACTCTGAATTCTGAGAGAATCCCTAGGTGACTGAGAATAATTCTGAGAAGAATCTCAGAAAAATGTCAATTATTCGATATCACCAGAAGACGCATCTGCGGCAAGAGCATGAGAGTGTGGAGGAAAGCACTGCTTTGGAAAATCGATGCAAGAGCTGGACAAGAGTGGGATCCCACTCAGTAGTGCTGTGTCTTTCACTTCTCACTTGTATCTCTCGTCAGTTAGCCTGTTGGGCAGCATGACTTAAGTTGTCACTTATGATTCCAGAGCAATAATTTTCTAAATAATACTGTGGTGCATTGAAGAGGTTAAAGTGACAACAGCCAGGTGCTTCATCTGTGATTAGGGTACATCTTAAGACATTGGACCTAACTGATTTAACATATGGTCACCCTTTTGTAAGACTGTTACTCATACTAAAGTCTTATATAATGAAGCTTATGAGTTTAGAATAAAAGGCCCACAGGTTCACGTGAGAGTGTGTAAGCATATTGAACTAGACTATCTATCTTTGTAAGATGTGATGTTGTAGGTAGGAGACTTTTGCTTTTGCACAAAGCTTAGTTTCAGGCTGATACTAATGTTTACATGTAAATTTTTGCCACAGGACAACTATTGTTTGCTCCTTTCATAGGCTTCAGATTTATTCTTTTTGCTTATATTGATTATATAGCTTTTTAGCAATAGTTGAACAGCCCTATCACTTATATCTTCTATAACCTTTACCCAGTACTAAGAATGTAAAATGTATATCAACAAGTTAAGTTCTATTTATACTTTAGAAATTGAACCTCAATTTTATGGCATCCTACTATTTTTAAAGTAGTATCTTAAACATTTTTCAAAAATACTTTCAGTTAAATAAGAGCCAGATATAGTGGTGAATGCTACTCAAGTTTCTTGGATGGCTAAGGCAAGAGGATCCCTTGAGCCTAAAAATTGAAAGCCAGTCTCAGTAACAGAGCAAGACCTTGTCAGATGGATAGATAGATAGGTAGACAGAAAGAAACATAGATAAGGTAGACAGATTAGATAGATAAATTGATAGATAAGATAGGTAGGAGGCAGGGTTTTCCTATACTTTTGTTTAGCATTTTAGTACTGACAAATTTTTAAAATTTCTATCCAAATTACTAATTTATTTTCCATTGCTGGTTTTTTTTTTTATTGAATGGAGGTGAGGAAGGATATTGTTAGTAATTTTAATTTTCTTTCCTTTTGGTTTTCTTTTATTTGTTCTGAGTGTTTATTCTTAACTGGGTTATCTCTCTTTGGTCCTTCATTCTGAGCTTAGCAATTGGTTGGCCAGAAGTATTGAATATTGTTGTTCCAAAGCTTAGTATACATTTTGATTCCTTTTTATAGAATTTGATACTGAAAATGACTTGAGGCCTGTGTTGAGGGATAAATTAGGTGGCTTTCATTATTGCTAGCCAATTCATTCTTTTACTAAGTGTTAAGTCACACACTATATTTAATGTGGTTGACTTTTTCCATTAAGTTCTTAAAGCCTTTCACACTGAATTGAATATGTGAATTAAATTCAAACTATGTTTGCCATCAGCTGGATTCTTTATTGTCCAGTATGAGCTTGGCAGTCCCCAAATTTATTTGATAGCACTATGCTCAGATTTTGGAATTAAACAATAGAGCTAGTATTCAAATTAACTTTCAAAAAATGGCAGTGTTGATCTTGAGTCAAAAGATCAAGTCTTGAGACAGTCAAGATGTAAATGTCTCTGAAATGACATAAATTTCTGCATTATTTCTTTGATAGTTAGAACACGCATGTTACTTTATAAACATATTTTGGTCGGCCTTAACTTAAAGACGTCTTCATTGGTGAAAAGTAGATAATAGTGCCACTGAGAGGAATAATTTAATGGCCACCGAGAGGAATAATTGAGATCTTTCATTTATTTGTTCATTTAATACATATAGAGATATGCAAGATACAGGATACCATGCTAGAATTTAGGAATATGACAGAGAACAAAACCAGTTTCTTACCTTGTGAACCTTATATTCTACTTGCTGTTTGTAAAGCACATTATAGATGATTAATAAATGGTGGCTTCAATTGTCACTACCTAATATTTGTAAAAAATGTTGTGATTTGAAAACTTCTTTATTTTACATTTGAATTAAAATAGGGCTCTTGATTATATGTTATGCACATTAATTTTAAAGTCCTAAAGCAATGATTCGTATTTATTGCATATTAGGATGATCAGGGGAATCTTAAAAATACTAAAATATTTGTGTTGGGTACTGCCCTCCGGGATTCATATAATTAGTGTAGGGAGAAATACTGGTTTCTTTTTTCTTTTTTTGTCTTTTTCATTTTTATCGGTACCGGGGATCGAACTCACGACCTCCTGCTTGCAAGGCAGGTGCTTATGCCACTGAGCTAAACCCCCAGCCCCATACTGGTTTCTTTTTTAAAGCTTCTGAAGTGATTTTACTGGGCAGCTAAAGTTGAGATTCCTTGCTTTAAAGATAGGAATATTTTATGAGTATTTATTCGTTGTGATTAGTGATGGATGTATTACCAATGAATAGAGCTTAACGTGCAAGATGAGCTATGCCCTTCACTATGGCTTGAACAAGTCTGATGAGAGGTATTAGACCCAAATATGTAGCTAAGGGGATCCAGATTATATGATGGTCTGAGTTGGTCTGAGTGCTACAGTCCATATGTATCATCTTAGGTAAGTCACTTTTACTATGGAGACTCCAGTATTCTCTTCCATAAAATGAAGGGTTCGACTAAGTGCAATGATTGTATTTGCCAGTACGAGCATTTTGCTGTTCTATAGTTTATTGATTTAAAGCCATAATCTTGAATTATGTTACCAGAATGGTTTCCTGTTTTGCTACCTTATTGCTGGTGTTCCCCACCACTGATCAGACTGGTGGTGTACTTTTTTCCAATGTCTCTGAGGTCATCAGTGACCAACACAGCGCTAATCCACTGTTGGGACAGTCAAGATGTAAATGTCACTATCATCTGTGAAGGATGGAATGATGAAGGAGTAGGAGACCTTGGTAGTCATCATAGACTGTTGCTGAGCTGGAAGATTGTTACAGAGAGACCCAAGACAGCAAATATAGAAGACAGAAACATACTCTTTGAGGATGCGGCTAGGTGATCCATGAAACAGGAAGCAGGTCCAGGACAGCTTTATCTCTGTCCTGATCTCAATTCCAGTTCCCAGAGGCTCAGCTATATTTAATTTTTGTCGTTGGACAACTGGGCAATTTCCTTACCATTTCTCGTACTACCTTCTATAGATTTCTGTCCTTTGACAGTCCCAGATGGTTGAAGTAGAACATAGAAACTTTACAGCAACCAATAGGGCAACACTAAAAATAGAAATTGGGTAAGGAAATAAGCAAAACTGTGCCATATTGTGAAAAGGACGCATATGGAAATTACAGTCTTAACCCTGTCCCAAAATAGCTCAGTGACCTTATCCAAGGTACTTGACACTACGAGGTTGTCTGTAATGGGAATGGTGCAGTCTCAGAGGGAGAGTATAATGGAAAATGAAAAGACTGTAGTTGTAGGAATGCCTTGAAAAGGTAATAGGGCATGTCAGTGAGGGGAATCACCTTGTAGCACATATTTGGAAGCTGCAAATTTTGAGAGCCAGGAAGAGAACAAA
Source organism: Cavia porcellus (assembly GCF_034190915.1). NCBI lineage: Eukaryota > Metazoa > Chordata > Mammalia > Rodentia > Caviidae > Cavia > Cavia porcellus. Next base: position 52,743,135 of record NW_026947496.1, read on the forward strand.
ATGGTAAGCGACTAAGTGGCCAAGTTTGTAAAAGTTCTTTTCATTATAAACTAAGTACACTGTAAACTTTCAACTTTTAATTTCCATAGTTTGATTTTTCTCATAGTGGTTGTTTCGTTCTCACAATTTCTAATGATTTTTTATTTAGGCTCAGAGATTTTCAAACATACATTTTTAGGTGTAGTCTTTTTTTTTTTTTTGTGAGGTTCTGCTGAAAATGTGACAGATTTTTGTGTCTAGTGAGTTAGTGGTTAAGTTATTATTTCTCATTCTTTGCATTCAGCGAACAGCTAGAATTGGACCTTGTATGTAAAGAATTTGGTGGGTTAGTCTTTTCCTCATTCAAAACATCCTAAAACCATTCTGTTGTCTTCCACTTTGTGGATTGGGTGGACAATGAGAACAGAAAGTTTTCAAGAGTTCTACATGCAGAAAAATTGCCCTGGCAGTGAACATACTTAACCATTTAGACATATGAAGCCTGACTTTGATGGGGCTTTCTTGTTCCTGGATGTTACTTTTGCAGATAACTTTTCATTGACACAGTAAGATCACTAAGGAAAGGTAAGGTAAAACAAAAGGAAGACTGGATCTGTCAGTAGGTAGAATGTGCACAGAGTCTTTCCTATTTATTTTACTTCATTTTTTGATACTATGTGGGATAATTCTCTCCCCTGGAAATATTTGTTTGCTTCTGAATATATTTAGGCATTAATATCATTTTTTCTTTTCTTTAAAGCCACTAACAAATTCAGTTTATGTGAGAGGCAAAATGTAAGGATTTTGATAGATTTTTCTTGTAGCAAAATCTAGGGCTGAGTCCTTGCATTTCAAATGGCTTCCAATTACTTTAGTGGAAAAGAAAATTGGACATAGTGGCAAATTTATTAGAGAATTAAAATCGTTAAGTTTTAGAGGGCACCTCAACCCTTTTTGATTAGTGTTATAGGAAAAAAATGAGGGTATTGAAGGGCCCTAGATAAAATTCTGAAAAAGAATTGGATATTGAAAGTGGATTACTAGTTTATTTTATTCTAAGGACCTACTAAGAGCTATAGAAACTCAGAGAGGTGCTAAATGTTAAGTAGCTCTGCACGATGTTAGATGCTTACCAACAATATGGTTTCTCATTGTTTCATTTGACCTTCATTTCATCTGGAAATATTGCTCTGTTGGACTCAAGGAAACTAGGAAGACAGTTACCATTGGTCAGGCCATGGTTTAGCTGAGGGGCTTCTTCATTTCCACTTACAGATCAGTTCTGTACAGTTTTGACCATGTTCCCAAACGTCATGACCTTCCCTGGTGGTCTAGGTTAGGATTTGGTGCTCTCGCCAAATGTGATGAGTGCACAGTGTCTCATGACCTAAACTAAGGTGCACCTAAGAATTGACTCTTGTTCATTCAATTTAGTGTCTTTTCTCATTCATTGTTTTTAATCCATCAATCTCATCATTTTTGTGTAGCCAGAATTTTGGCTTCTTTTACACCAAAGAGCTGTGCTGGGTATTATTCTATTGTTGCATGTGGAACATGGTACAGGTTGATAAGTGTCCAATCCTGGTGCAGTTCCACAGGAGTTTATTTAATATTTCCAGCGGTAGTGTTTGGTGAGACATACAAGGGGAAACTCACCTGAGTTTTGGTGTTCAGGGTTTTTTGTTAGGAATCATGCACAATCTGTATGAGCTGAGTAGTATCAACTACTTAGATTCCAGTTCCTTCTCTCCAGCATGTGTTCATGCCGACAAGGTTGTAAGGGGGTAGTGAGGAACACTTCTGCATTGTCAGTATAGGTTAAACTAGTATAACCGCTATGGAAATCAGTATAGTGATACATCCATATCCATGTTTATGGCAGCACAATTCATAACTGCTAAATCTTGGAAGCAGCCCATGTGTCCATCAACAGACCAAATGAATAAAGAAAATATGTTATTTTCATACAATGGAGTACTACTCAGCCATAAATAAAGATGAGTCATTCATAGGGAAATGGATACAGCTGAGACCATAATGTTACATGAAATAAATCAGACACACAATCTTAAATACTTATAATATGAGAAATACACATTATAAATAAAGAATAAAATAAAACAGATAATCAGAGGGGAGATGAATCTCAGATGGGAAAGGGATCAAGAGATGAAGGAGAGAGGAATGAAGGGAGAGAAAGTGAATGAGAAAAGGAACTAACAACTTAGCCAACTCCATACAAGGAATGTAAACGTTATGTAATGTTAATAAAAAATGAAAAACAAATACCCAAATCAAACATTTACCCTAAATCACACTGTTTGTATAAAGTCTCTTGATAAATAGGTATGGCATGGCTTAAGCCCTCATGAATATAAAAGCAGATATTCCATAAGTACAAAGTAACCTAAGTCCTCAGGCAAACCAAAGCTCTCATGAAGCAAGCATTCCATAGGTTTGTGGGCTCTGAGGGTAGCTCTTTGTTCCACTCCTGAAGACAGGGCTTTTCCTGGAATGTGCAGGTTTTGAGCAACTCAGGCCTGGAAAGCTGGGCTCTCCCTGTCTACGTGTGTGTCAGGACGGTTCTGGGAGCTAGTCCTTGTGAATGTTATGTTGTTGAGTCTCTGGATTTTATTATGTCCTTTTAAGGAATATTGAATTATGTCCTACAGTTCATACTTGGGAGATCCACTTGTGTCTAAACTTTCTGAGACTGGATCTAGAATAACCTCACTGGAGGCCTAGTTTAGCTACTTGCTCTGAAGATGTGATGTGAATCGGAGCTTCTCATGAGTATTCTAGATATTTGATGAAGTCCCTACACTTGGGCAGGTTGGAATGTGATTGTCTTTCAGTCCTTCATGAATTCTGAAAGTTGTTCGTGTGCAGCTTCACCAATGATCCTCTCCTTTGGGCATTCTTTCCTTTTCTAATTGTTCTTTGCCTAGCCCCATGAAGTCTCATCCTCTATATTTAAAAGTATTACTATTTAGGTAATGATTCAAGAAGACCTCTGTGCAAATTTCTAGAACTCTTTCTTTGCATAGCTCTTTTCTGTCGTGCATTTTGGCCTGCTTTTCTAACCACCTTATTCTCCCTAAATTTTCAACATTTTCTTCTAACCTCCTTGAGACTGTTCTGTTCTCAGGTTCCTGCTCTGCCTCACAATGTGGAAAGCATTTGTGGGCAGAAACTTAAATGACCATATTGCCAGTCTAATTTGTTTCTCTTCAGGAATCTTGGTCATGAAGTGTCTGTTTAATTTTTTTAAAAAAAGTTGTTTCACATATTTTTATCTCATTTTTAAGTTACTTACAGTGGAAAATATAATCTTGTACCAGTTACTCTGCATGGTTGGAAGTAGGGCTTTTTTCTAATGTATTTTTTATGTAGTAGTTAAGACCAGAGATTTGAGAATCAGACACATGGAGTTCAAATTTGGATTCGGGTATTTGCTATCTTTTGATGTTAGACAGTTATAGTGTTTAATTAACATCTATCTTAGTTTTATCTGTAAGATGAATGTACCAATAAATATCTGAGTCATAGGATTTTATAGGCATTGCTTGTGATAGAGCAAGCAAACTGCTTAGTAAAACTCCAGACACATATTGAGGCTCATTCGTGGGTGATGGTGATGATAAGAATAATATTATGATGATGGAGAGAGTGATGGTTTTGGTGTTGATCATATTTGGTTGTCTGTATTTTCACTGAGGATATCACATGGGAAAATGCTTTTCTTAGGTTAGTAAGTGTTAACCAATGTTTAATTGTCAGGAGTGTAGAAGGATCAAGGAGAACATAGACACGTTTTGTTTTCATTACTTGCAGATTTGTCACAGGCTCCCAGGAATAGTAGCTAAAAGAGTTGATGCTTGTTCTGAAACTGCTCAGATAATTTTCAGGGATACAAAGCTCCTAATATCTCTTTTCAAAATGCTTGTAAAAGTCAACTTGACTTCTGTAGATCTTTAATGTTTTACTTTTTAAAATATCTGATATATATATATATATATATATATATATATATATATTTTAAGTTTTTGGTATACTTGTTATATTTCATAATTTAAAAAGCTTATCTTCCTCAAATAGTCCTACTATGTATATTTTTAAAACATTGAATTAAATATACAAGTTGCAATATGTTGTATGGTGTGGATCCTTCTCTGGTAAAGCTTTAAAATACATGGAATATTACCATATGCTTTCAGTATTCGGATATATATATATTTAAACTACTCTTAATATATATTTAACTATATATATATATGTATAGTTCAATATGCAGTTAGCAATATATTGTGTATTAGAAGTCCTACTCACATAAAGTTTTGAAATAAATAGAATATTATCATATTCTCTCTCTCTGTTGGGAAAGAAATGGAAACAGGTAAGAGTATAAAATGGTCTTAAATTGAGTCTGATATTTTTGTTTCTGAAAAAATGTGTCAGATATTCTGCATAACATTTTAAAATCTGGATAGTGTACATATTGGCTATGTTATAGTTTTCTCTGTATTTTTCTATATGTTGATATATAATTTAAAGACAAATATAATAATAACCAAGTTGGGGATGAATTACAACTTTTGGCTTTAGTACTGTGATTCCTGTTATATTAATATCTAGCCCTTTTAGGTATATTTTCAGGTATGATAGTATAATATATTGCATTATGTCTCACTGTGGAAAAACCTCAAAATACAAAGTTGTGCTTAGAGGATAAGAACACCTCTCCTATATGTATTTGCAATAGTTTTTACTTGGCTGTTGATCTACTTGAGTTTGAATTTTGGAGATTGGGGTACAGTGACTTTTTCATAGACCAGCATATGCTCTTGTGTCTAATCTGTTCCCCCTTGTGCCATTCAGATTTTAAACACTGCAAATGACTTCTCTGAATTGTTAGGACAAAGTCCATAAAACTTATCAAAACCTATCCCCTTCTTGCTCCTCCTGCCATTGTTTCCTCTCTGCTTCCTTTTTATCCCCCCTACTTTTGGTCATCTAACCATACTAGATTTCTTACTTTTTGTCTTCTGTTTACTCTTAGACATCTTATTCACTCCCTTGCTTTCATTTCAGTTGTTGATTTCCTTATTCATCTGCAGCTCCCACCATGTTCCCTCAGTTTTTCTAGCAGATTCTTACACATGCATCAGTGTTAGCTTCATCAGCCCAGTGGTGCCAGATAAATTCTCTCGCTATAAACCTACAGTTCTCCATTATCAGTGCTGCTATCCTTGTCATTATTTCGTACTCTTCTCTAGTTCAATTTTAAACTCTATTAGGGAGAAATCGTGTTTAATTCCATTTTTTCCACACCTATGTACAGTGTAGACCCTAAGCATTTGTCAAGTGAATGTAGTACATGTTGGGCTTTTGATTCACATAGTTGCACTAAATGTTTAAAATTTTAATGGACAACACAGGTTTTAAATAATATTTTTATAACTTTGTATGAATACTTTCATTGATTACTCAGAGGATTTGGAATCAGTGTGGTATTTTATGATGAGGGATGCAAAGAATTTACTTGAAACAGAAGCAACATTACTCCATGGATTAGTATATTAGTTTTCTTTTTTGAATTTTATAATTAAAATTTGCAAGTCTACATGCATAGAGAACAATATTAAAGGAGACTGTAGTGTTTAAAAGAAAAGCAGCACTGTTCCTCAATCCCATCTGATAGGTTAAAATTTTGGTAAAATTCGCTTGCTAGAAGGAACAATAATGCATCAGTAATTTAATGATTTTAAGAAAAGCAACTGTGGTGAGAATAGAAAGGGAATAAAGACTCATGAAAATAACTTCTAAAGTCGTGATTCAGTTTTAAAAATGTGCTATTCAAAGGGCTCAGTGTATTTTCTCTTGTTAGCTGCATTTCCTATAACCTTTTCCCTCAAAGCCCATCCTAAAGCCTCTAAATTTTCCTGATTCTAAAGACAGTATTGACAAAAGTGGTGCTAATTTAAGCCACACTAAATGTCTAAATGCAGCACTGGGAAAAATGAAGTTCAGAAGTTCAGAATTTGGAAGTGCTTAAACTAGGAGAATCTTTTTGCTGCGGTTGCAAGGCTGATTCTAGAAGCTGGAAGCTTCTTTTGGGCAGGCATTGTTCCATTGTAACAGATGGACTGCAGTGTAGCTGGACCAGAGAGTGATGCCTGAGCATGAGCTTGCCCAAGAATCAAAATACTTCTCAAAGTATCCCCTTTCCTGGTGATAGGCATGTCCTTTCACCTGGAACTTTCTGGGTTTGGAACAGTGAATTCAAACAACCAGAAGACAAATCTGTAGAGCTGTGCAGTCTCCTGTGGTTGTACTAGCCACATGTGACAAATTGAACCCTTGAAATGGGCCTAGCCCTAATTGATTTGTGTTGCAAAGTGTGAAATGCATACCATATTTCATAGATTTAGCATGTAAAAATTATAAAATACCTGCTTGATAATCTTTGATATGAATCAATGTTCAAATAATATTTTGGGCTTATTGTGTTAAGTAATACAGTTGATTTTACCTATTTTGTTTTGTTTTTTCTTTTTAACTGGCTCCTAGAAAATTTAGGTATATCCATGTAGTTCCTTTTATATTTCTACTGGGCATTGCTACTTTAGAGAGGATTGTTATCAGAAAAGTATGCAGAACTTTTTCCAAGTTGTACTTTGATTTTGAGTATTTACTTAAAAAAATTAAATCAGGGATGGGATTAAAACTTCCAAATTTGTAAGTTAGTATTTTACTATCTTGCAGTTTAATTGTAGCAATAAAAACAAGCACAGAATTTTTTTCAGCTGTAGAAGAAATTTCTAGAAACTAAAAGCTTCGCAGAGCTAAAAATTCATTCTCATTGTTTTATTTTTATGCTCTATTTTAAGTTTCTTCCAGGATGAAAATGTTCAGTCTCTTTTGGGTTATGATGGCCTGGTAAAACTCTTTGTGAACCTCGGCGATGTGATAGAATTGGCACAGTAGAAAATTAATTTGGTTGGGATCCATGAATGGAACGGAGGCAGTGTGAAGCCCTTGCAGAGCCTGTTGTAATCAATCATTTTAGAAGTTTTTCTGTGGTCCTGGGCTGTTCAGTACTTTATATACTTTGGGCAATATCATGTCATTCCTTTCTGTGGAATCCTGTTCTTGTGCTGAAAGGAAAAAAGCATAAGCAGAAATAGAATATGTATTAAAAACTATATCTACACACATAAAGTTGTTTGGCATTTTATGTTTCTATATTTAGGATTATGTTTGTGTGTTTGTGTGTGTGTGTGCATGTGCGTGTGTGTTTGTGTTTTCTGAGAAAAAAGTTAAATGAGATTTTCCACAATCTTTTTTTTTCTTTCAATCCCAGTTGTAGGATATTTTCTAATCCCACATTTTCTACTAATTTGAGTTCAAACTCATAGCAATGAGGTATGTTCTTGTTGAAGGTTAGTCAAAAAGAGGGACCTTTTAATTCTGTCAGTCACATGATGCTGGATGTTATAAAATTATAAAATAACAAGCAGTTAATTTCTTTTCCTTTTAATCACCTGACTTTTGGCTGCTTCATTTCTTAACCATCACTAAAGCTGAGAATTCAGAATGTAGTTCGATGCTCAGTGTAGAAAATATATTCCGGAGCATACACACTAAATGGGCTATAAATAGCCTCTGCCCTGACAATGCTGGAATTTTCTCAGCTTCTGGAGACATTGAAGCCTTTGTTTTGTGGGTCGCTACCCCTCCCCCCAAGCTTGAGTCATAAAGCTTGAAAAACTAATGAGGTTGCTGAAACTTAAAATCTAATTGGTAGGATATATGGGAAACAATGAGAGATGACAGAAGCCATAAGTTACAACTCAAGACAGCTTCACTGTGGTGGCTCTGCAAGCTGCTCATTTTGCGTTTTGTTGTTCTGAGCCCTTGAATTTATTTTTCTCCTTCAATAAGATCAAATGAAACCCAGATTAAAAAAATAATTAACTGTGTAGACATAAAGGTTATATTGGGATCCTGATTTCTTTATTTCAAATAAGAAAAAATAATCTATCCACAAAACCAAATTATAAGCCAGATTTTCTTGGTAGTCTCCCTTTCTCTCCTCTTTGTCTTTCAGAAAATTATTTTGGCTTTTATTCTCAGTTTATATGTGCGAGTTTACTATAAGGATTGGCAAATCATAATTTACATCTGGTCTGTCCTCTGTTCATGGATGGCTTTAAGGATGAATTTTACATGTACTATTTTTTCCAAGAAGAAACAATAGCATCTATAAAGATTTTATGTCCTCAGTAAGTTGCAAGAATATGCTGCTATCTGCATCAAGCTTGCAGAATTCTGGTGTACAGAGTGCTTTTGGTATGGACCACCTGCTATTAGATATAGTAAATACACAGTTCCTTTCTTGAATTTTCTTAACTCACCAACACATATTTCTTGTTCCTTATCTGGTACTATCATAAGTATTGGGGAAATAAAGTTTAAAAAGTGATACATTGATCATTGATACTGTCACAGAATTAATATTGTGGTAGAGGAAAAAAGAAAAAAAGCAGACCTCATCAAGCCAAAGAGAAAGAAGAAACTGAAGCATTAAGTCCGGGGGAGGCAGATCATCTGAGTGTGGGAGAGCAAGTAACAGAGGGGGTTCTGTGTGTCTCAGCCCTTCTTCCCTCTTCGCGCTGTGCCTTGGAATGGTGACTAAGTCATTTTCCAGTGTTTGAATTCAGCCACCCACCCACAAACAGAACACTTCTTTGCTTTTTCTAATCATTTCCTCATTTTCTATTTTATTTCTTTCCCTAAGTGGCTCTTGGCTTCTACTGAAATTCATTATTCATGGCCAATTTATTGAGTACTTTAAATCAGTGCCTACAGTTATGTTGATTTCCATTCTTTTTCCCATCATCCTTTCTGTGTCTTTATACATAAGACTTATTGCTTGTCTGCACCATATTGTTGTGTGCTGAGCCTTACTTAGTTTTTGTCTTGGTCAGCTCAGGCTGCTATAACAGAATAACACAGACTGGGTGGCTTAAACAACAGACATTTGTTTCTCATAGTTCTAATGGCTGGGAAGTACTAGATTGAAGTGCTGAGAGATCTGATTACCAGGCAGGTGCTGCCCCTGGGTTTCGATTGATCACTTTCTGGCTGTGTTCTCAGATTGCCCTTCCTGCTTAAGAGCCAATCTCTGTCTTCTTTCAGGAGGACACCAATCCCATCCGGAGGACTTCACTCTCATGACCTTGTCTAAAATTAATTGCCCTTAATAGCCTCTCCACCACATGCCTTCAACCTGTGAATATGAATAACCTATGAATGGGAAAGTGGCACAGATAGTTAGCTCATAATAGTCCTTATGTTTTTTTCTCTTATATAAACACGAATTTTGGTTACTTTATTTCTTTTAGTTTCAGAGTCTTTCCCTAGACCTCATATTCTCTAAAAACCAGCATTTTATGATTGGCTTGAAAATGAGTTAAGAGTTAAATATTTGCTTATTTGTGCTATTTTGGATCTTTTCTGGGGTTAGAATCTGATGTTAGAATCCTTTGTAGTACTAAGCTGGATTACTGCTTTCCTAAGCATGTCTAGTAGTTGACTGTGATTACTTTCATGATCCAAAATTTGTCCTCTACCCTGTGTTTCAGTTAGCAGAACAACCAGAGTGTGGACAAAAAGCCACAACTGACACATTCTGAATATATGCAGGCCTGAAATAATCCTATTACAAAACACTTAACCACATTCATATAAATGGTGAAGCAAAGGCTGAATTTGGGCAATATTATTTATGGCTCAGTTAGAGATATTTAGAGACTGTCCACATTTGTCAGAAGACTGGTAATGCCAGTGTCTGGGAACCATCCTTAGAGTGATTTAGTATGAACTCAGAATACAGTAAAAAAAAGACCATTTGTTTCAGTCCCAGGAAACAAAGGCCCTGTGCTAGACTCAGAAGCAGTTCTAGTATTCTTGATTTTCCTAGACTTGTTTGCATCTCTCCAAGGGAGTTGTCTCCCTGGTCAGTTTCATCATCAGTAACCACTTTAGTTCTTATCAGAACATGTTAATTTCTTTGGAATGCATGCATGGTGACAGATTTCTAGACTCTATTGCAGTTGCTTGCAAGAAGGGCTATCAAGGTTATCAATTTATTGCCTTTCAGATTCAGATTCATCCTTTACTGGCTGCTTTATGAAAATGGATGTGGACTGTTTAAATTAGCATGATGCTAACCTTTGTCCAGAGAAAGAATCAGAGGAACATCACTACAGAAGTTTTCTTCTCCTGGAATCTGATGTGTACAGTTTCTTGGCTTCTGCAGCTCTATATCTTCTCCACAACTTGGCACCTGCAGCGTGGGGGATGTTTCCAGTGTTTGTTGCAGTGTCTGAGCCTTCTCAATCACCTGATTTTGTAATGTGGACAGCTTTCCCAGAGCAACTTCCCCTAGTGTTTTGGATCTTCTGGTAGCAGGCCCTCGAAGTGCATGGTGGCCAGAGCTGGACCAGTAATTCAGCAGCTGTCCTTCCTTGGGCTGTTTTATAGTAGAAAGCCTCTGTAGAGATATCATCCTGTACACAGCTCTTCCTGGCAGACTAGAGGTGGCTTCCAATGAGGCTTACAGGTGAAGAAACATCATCACAGCTTCTCTCTCTGCCAGCAGTGAGCTGTTGGGGTTTCAGCCTGGGGAAGATGGTTTTCCTTAGGCACCTTGTCTCACAACTAGGAGTAGTGGCCACTTTATATCTGCCATTCCTATGTTCTTTAAGGGTCTTCAAGGCTTTCTTTACTTTTTACTAGCTAATCACCTGTTCATGATAATAATTTCATATGTTAATTTTGCCCTTTGCAAACTACTGTGTGCTTCTCTCCTCTAGAGTGGACCCTAATGTAGAGTTCCAGCAATAGAATTAGATTCTGTGCTCACATTATCTTCTGTTCCTGTAACAAATACCTGAGATAAATCACAGTTTTGGAGGTTCAAGTTCCAGACTGACTGGTTCCATTGCTTTGAGCCAGTGGCAGCATGTAAGGTCAGGAACAAAGTGCTCATCTCATTGCTGGGTACAAGAGATAAAGAAGAAGTTGGGATTCCACAGTACCCTTTTTGAAGGCATGAACCCAGTGACCTAAGACCTTCCACTAGACCCCACTTTTTACTTTCCACGACTGCTCACTAGCACTACCTTTTAAACAAGCCTTTAACACACAGTATTGCACATTGCAAAGTATATAAAGGGGGGGCATCTGGTGGATTGGTTCAAGTGAGCATGAAATAAGAATACATATACTGTGATATATTTCAAAAAGTCAATCTTAGCAAAATACTCAAAGTTTGTAGTTGTCTGTAGAGGCAGAGGGAGATAGTGCTTCTGATGAGCCTCAAGTAAAATATTCACAACCGTTGTCTGGCAGGTTGACCATTCTGTTTTGTGTGGGAACATCAGGAGCTGTGAAGGAGATGCAGTTGATGAGTGGCCTTTCAGTTTCCGGCACAGTCTGCAGAGCTATAACATCTACCCAGATGATCATTAACTGATTAAATGGCCACGTCAAGCGTTGTTTCCTTGTGCCCTTGCATCTTGTGATAGGGCTGCAAGCAGCTACTCTCTTGTTCCTGCGGTGGTATGACACAGGCAAGAGTAAGTCTGAAAAAAGAAGAGATCCTAATGAGCCACCCTGAGGATTATCTGGTCTGATCCCTTCATTTTTGAGATGGGGAAAGTGACTACAGGTGAGGTTGAGTGCCTTGCTCTGAAGAGTACACACCTGATTGGAGAACAGAACCATGCAACAAAACAGGTCTTTTATTTCTAGCTGGTTACTTCACCTGGACTCCAATCTCTCAACTGTTTTATCTCTATGATTTAATTTCTTAACGTTTGTACTTAAGATTTATAAGGTTGGGAAAATGTAGTATGTGTTTTATTAAGGACTATTTGAGTTTCGTACATTACAATAGTGGATTGGGAAATGTCTTATATAATAGGTGCATCACTTTTACTATAAAATATTTTATTGAATGTAATATATGCAGAAAAAATACACATATGATAGGTGGACAGTGTGATTAATATTTTTCTAAACTGGACTCTGATTAACCAATTCCTGGATCAATTCATTAAACATTTTTCTGCACCATAGATGCTCTCGCCTTTCCTTGCTATATCTTCTAAGATTAACCATCATCTTGACTCCAAACACTGCAGATTAGTTTTGCCAGTTAGCTTTGCTGCATTACCAAAAAACTCTTTCAAATTTTAGCTGCTTATAAAAATCACACTGACAGTTGTTCTGATTTTTATCCTTTTCCTTCTAAAATGGAGGCTTGTGGAGTAGGATTTATTTGGGACGCATATGTCTTGAATTGAAGGGAAGGGGGAATGATGGAACCACATTGCAGCTGTTATAATTTCTGTGGGGAAGTGGCAGAGGTCAGTTATAACTCACATTTGTTTGGACCCAATATATCAGAAGCCAGGAGTATTATCAGCAGGGATGGAAATATAAGCCTCCCAGAGGGAACAATCTGTGGGAAGGAACTTGGTGTATAGGCGGTGCAGTCATGCTTTTTTTTGGTCTTTTTCCTTTTTTTATCGGTACCAGGGATTGAACTTACGACTGCCTGCTTGCGAGGCAGGTGCTTATGCCGCTGAGCTAAATCCCCAGCCCCGGTGCAGTCATGCTTTAGATGCTCCTGTAGAATTGGTGAATATGATCTTTGGGGTAATACCCAGTCTCTTGTCTATTTTATTCAAGAGCTTTAGTGTTGTTCTGCTTTGTTTTTAAACCTTCCCCTCAGTTTAGGCCAAATCCACAAACAGGAGGTTGATAAGATGTATAGAGGATAGAAAACTCAGGCTGTAATGTCAGTGCGCAGGCCCCTGATGAGTTCCTGTTTCTCACTAATGTGCGCTTGGCAGCTGGGAAGAAACCAGCACATGATAAAGGAGGGATGGATTCTGTACTTCAGTAAATATTCATTCCATCTGTGAGATGAAGGAATGGAAGCTCTGTGAAGCTTTAAGATGGTAGTTTTAAGTCCTGCCTCCAGAAAACTCACGTATAAATGCAATCAAGAACGTCTCTGCCTTTGTGTACAGTTGGCTCCTAGCTGTGACTGCCAGCCTGGGTGCCAGCTAGTAAGCAAATCAGTCAGTGTGGACACCATGTGCAGCCTTACGCATGCTTTTCCTCTGGAATGCGTGTTTGGTTGGGCTTTGAGGGAAATCATTAACTCACCTCAGCTTAAGGAGATTTCAGGATTATGTGTATACAGTTTCAAAGGTTGAAATTTACGATGAAGAATAGTTTAAGAAGATTAGCTAGCATCCTTCATTAATCTGAGCTCTTTTAATAATAAAAAAGGACAACTGTTTTCATCTTAGTAATGTCAGTTTTGTTTATAGGTTATATTTAGTCAAATTTATCTAATGGTTAACATCCATGAAGATAATGTTAAAGCTGACTTGAGATAGTACAACACTTGTTACCTAAGTATAAACTTTCTAAAAAAAACTATATACTGTATGCAGCAAATATATTTCTGTAGAACTATAGACACATATAGAAGGTGAATATATACTGATTATATTCTAGAAATAGATTAATATAAAACCACAGTGGTATTTAGATACATAAAGTAAATCTGATTATAATTCTACTCAATGTACAATCTCTTATATAATGAACAATTTGACTCTTTAAATCATCTGATGATTTGAAGTGAGACTTAGTCATGTATTAACGTATTTTTGGAGTTGCTTTAAGCATCATGGACTTGTTAATTTTACTATTGATGGTTTATATAAATATCAGACAGAAAGTTAATAGTTTGCAGAATAATCTTAAGTGCAAATAAGTATCTGAATTGAATAATAGTCTCCTCTGTGCGTGTGTGTGCGTGTGCGTGTGTGTGTGTGTGTGTGTGTGTGTGTGAGAGAGAGAGAGAGAGAGAGAGAGAGAGAGAGAGTTAGACTCCTGAAAGTGTGATAACCATGGGCTGGATGTTTTATTAACTGTGTATTGCTGGTCTGAAATAGTAACAGATGTTGGGAGTGTTTGGAAACATAACAATCAGAATAATTTTAGGCCTTTAAATCTAATAATGTGAATTTAGAGTTGCATATTTGTGAATCTATGTTTTTATTTCATTTGTCTAAGAATTCACTTTTATTTTATTTTGTGAATGTCAGTCTGTGATGGTTTTGGAGCCAAGCAATTGCCGCAAGTGGTTTGAGACACTTTGGTGAGAAATTGCATTATTGTAACAGACTGAGCTTTTAAAATCTGTGTCCCCTAACATTTGACCTGTGTCTCTTAACCTTTCCAATATAACTGTTCTATTTAATTTGACACCTTGATCTATTTATTTCTTGGACCATTTTTCAGAGTTCTTTGAATTTATTCATGCATATATTATTTATTGTGCATCTACTTTGTGCCTGACACTGTTCTAAGCACTGAGAATTTGGCATTAACACAATGAATAATCTTTGTACTATTTTAGTTAATATGAAAAGAATTAAAAGATATATGTGTATATACACAGAAACTACTAGGTTATAGGGTGCCAAGTGTCAGTTGGACTTGGACTATTAATGCATGCATTCTTTGTCTTTTTTTTTTTAATCGGTACTGGGGATCGAACTCATGACTGCCTACTTGCAAGGCAGGCGCTTATGCCGCTGAGCTAAATCCCCAGCCAATGCATGCATTCTTACATCTCATGTATGTTAAGAATTTTGTTGATGTGATCTTGCACCTGAACCCTGTGGGAAGTCCCAGGTGATAAATTCGGGTGACCTCCCTTAGAGCCATTGATGCTTAAGGATGGCCTCTCCAGTGTGCTGATGACAGGAGAAAGAGAAGAGCCTCAAACATTAGAGAAACTTTGGCATTCATTGCTTCAAATCACTGTTCCTTTTAGGGATGCCGTAGAAGAGAGAGTTAGATCCATTGTGCTTCTTTGCTTTAGTGGGAGGGACTATGATCTGCAGGACACAGTGCCGATCCTGTGAGTCTAGGATGGAATGCTGGGGAGGTGTTAATCCTCTGAACTTAGAGCACATTTTGTGCATGCATACTTTTCATAGGTGGTGTGGTCACTGCCTTTCATCTACAAAAGGTCATGACCCGCAAAGCCAGAGAATCATTGGTGATGAGCCTTCAGCAGTGTGGCCCGTTGTTCAGTGTGGGTTTATCTCCTGTTTTTCTGCTTTGTTATGCAGATCTTCTTACTTTTGCCTCACGGGGTCCCAACTGGATGTTTTCTGCCTGGGATGAGCCCCTTCTCACTCCAGAGTGCATCTTCATGGCCCCCTGTAAGCCTTTGCTCACCCTCTGGGCCTGCCTTGCCTTTTATGGATTCTTCTCTTGCTCTAGTTTGGCATTTTGATGTTTCTTGCTTTGCTTTATATTTACCCCTAGCACTTGCTACCTTTAACATTTTACATAGTTTATGTATCAAATTTACCATTTGTGTTCCCCTCCCTTCCTGAAGGTTCATAAAAGTAGAAATTTTTGTTTGTCACTTTGTTCACTTCTGTGACCCTAGTACCACAAACACTGTCTAGCATAGTGGACGCTCTGTATTTGTTCAGTGAGTGAATATGAGATTCTCTGTTCCTTTTACAGTGTGTAATTGTGCCTTAAGTTTGGCCAATTTAGGGAAGATTTCTCATGTGCTCTATATGTATTCCATCCCATTGGTTATGGTCTCATGAATGTAAGGTCTTATGTCACCATAAATTGGCTTTTAGTGTATCTGCTTATTTTTTTTTTTCCAGCTTTCAAATGATCTCATGAGGCATTTTCATGTTCTTCTATTATTTTTTCTGTTTATAGTCCGAGTTTATCCTGCACCTTCAAATGACTTCCCACTTTGTCTTCTGTGCAGTGGGAATAATGATGCCCGACTGTACAGGGTTGCTGTGAGGGCTAAATGAGGTGATGCTGTGAAGTGGCTGCACCAAGCCTGACGTAAATACTAGCTGCAATAATGCTGATGAAGAGTAAGCATCTTACAGTTCAGCATAATGTCTGGCATGAGGTGGCCACAGAGTAAATGGCAGCTGTTAATAATTATTGTGTCTTCCTCATTATCACATCACTAAATGATATGGGCCCAGATAATCATAAGAGAGTAGGTCATTAGCAGAAAATTCTGGAGAAGATTAAGGGTTGCCTTTCTTTTCTTTGTTCTCATCCTCTTCCCTTCCCTTTCCATGCCAGGATAAACAGGTTCTCTCCCCTTGGCCTGGAAGAGAAGACCTTTCACATTTAAGACCCATTCTTTGCTGTGTTCTATGATGTTGGCTGCCCCATCATTGTAAATTTACTCTTTTTTGCAACTTTCTGTTTGAATAATAATATTAGATAACTTGTCTGAATCTTTGAGATGTAGTTCCCACATATATACTTTATAAAAAATCTCCATTTCTGGTAAAAGTTTCATTTTTGTGGAGGGCATTTCAAGAAGATGACATTGTGAATTTCTGAATGGTTGAGTTATTTGCTTGTTTTCTTTTGCCCTCAGTATCAGGTTTATAAAATTCCTTTGATTTGAATCTCACAATTAATCAACAAATTTTTTTTTTTTTTTTGTCTTTTTCCTTTTTATCGGTACCGGGGATCGAACTCACGACTGCCTGCTTGCAAGGCAGGCGCTTATGCCGCTGAGCTAAATCCCCAGCCCCTATCAACAAATATTTTTAAAATTTTATATATATATATGTATATATATATATATATATATATGCATACATACATACATATATATATATATATTCAGAAAAGCAAATGACATGGTGAAAGACATAATCTGGAGAGGTTAATATGGGAGTCCTGCATAATTGCAGGGAGTGCTACAAAGCCAGCAGAAACAGGACAATGCATTATGGGAATGGGCAAGAGGCAGAGTGGAACAGTGGTACCGGAGTTGAAGCTGGGTGGTGTTCAAGGTAGACATATACCCAGCTTTCCATGGCACAGCCAGTCCCCCAAAGCAGATGTCCCAATTTATGCTTCTGTTGGTAGTGACTGAGAGTTCTGGTTACTCCTTGCTCTTGCCAACCCTGTGGACTATTGTTCCCTAACAAATCATGCTGAAAGTTACCAAGTGAATATAATACTTGTACTTTATTATCTCTTGTGGCTTCTGTGGATCAAGCATTATGTTTTTTTTTTTTTTTTTAAGAGACGGGGTCTTCATATATAGTACAAACT
This sequence comes from Cavia porcellus, assembly GCF_034190915.1. Lineage (NCBI taxonomy): Eukaryota > Metazoa > Chordata > Mammalia > Rodentia > Caviidae > Cavia > Cavia porcellus. Next base: position 52,760,343 of record NW_026947496.1, read on the forward strand.
GGCCTGAAACTGATCCTTCTGCCTCCGCTTCTCTAGTGCTGAAATTACAAGTGTGCACCCGCATGCCCTGGTCAGGATCAGGCATTCTGGATTGGGCAATTCAGGCTCTGAATTTCTCATCAGGATGTAGACTGATGGTGACTTCCAAATTTTCAAAAGGAGGAATCTGTTGGTGACCTCTGTTTGTCATTTTCTCTAACACAAGGAACAAACCTGGGTTAGACTAAGGTAAAAGAGGTCTCTTAAGCAAGATCATGCAAGTTCTGATCCTTCCAAGGAATGAAATGAATGTTTATTGAGCGTTCACTGTGCAAAGCACTCTGTATTTTTTGGGCTTCTTTTATTTTCTTTAATATGATCTGTTCTTCAGGAAGTTACCTAAATAGGCTACCAAATTTCTATGCCACAGCTTGTGGCTCTAAACTGAAGGTCCATGGCAACCAGTCCCACATCTTGTACACTATTGTGCACTCAGTAGGGTTGTCACATAAAACCTGGAGACTCAGTGAAATTTGAACTATATAAATCAAAGTTGATGATATTTTAGTATAATTGTATATGGGACTTTAAAAAATGGGACTGTTGAAAATATAAATGTATTCCAATTATGAAATAAGCTTACTCTGAAATATTATTCATGGTTGTTGAAACTCTCACTGGATAGCTGGTTTGTTTTTATCTGGTAACTCTAGTACGTGATATTTAGCAGAACATGTAGCCCAGCATAGGAGTTAATACATGTTTGAATGTATGACACAGCAAATAGTTGAAAGAGATTCTTTCTTTCTCTTGAGTAACTTTTTGCAGTGAATACTATTACATTGCAGATAAGATGTTCCCTCTAATTGGCTTATTCATGGGGCCCAGCCATTTAGTACACCATGTGGATGAGAGTCCAATTTTGAAAGCTACTCTTCATGGCTTTCAGTTATCTTTCTATTCTCTATATCGTGATCCCTCAGTTACAAGGTGTTTCCTCCTTTTTGCAGTCAGATTTCTCAGTTGTGTAACAGAAAGCTGACCCTTCACTAGAGTAAGCTGAATGAGAATTTATGAACAGATTATAGGACCTCAGGATCCCTGGGAAGCCAGCGGACCTGGGCAGAGGAGAAGTGATGAGTGCACCACGGTGTAATCACATGCAACAGACCACACAGCCAAGGCCTCCAGGCTTTCGGGCTACAGCACCTCCTCCTGCTTCTGTTCTTCTGGGCCAGGTGTAAACCTGACTGGTAGATCCAGGGGCCCATGTTCTCGGTGTAGCTGCAGAGAGTCTGGCAATGTGACCATTTGGCTTCTAAAGTCAAAGCTACTTCTGTTCCCCTCTAAACTTGTGAAGGAGAGTTAATCAAACGCAAAAGTGTTTCAGAAGATTCTGGCTAGCCTAAAAGATGATGATGTGTATCCACCCACACCAGTGTGGGACTTTGAGACGTGCCTTCTAATTTTTTTTTAAAATAGGACATTGCTTTCTTCCTCATTTGAAAACTGAAATTGTGTTTATTTTAATTCTTAACATGTGTCTACACTCTACTGAGTCTGTATTCCCAAGAGGTACTCAGTACATGAGCAACTAAAAGCTTAGTTCTCTATATGGTGAGTTATAACAGAGGACTTTTAATTTTATTTAGGTATGTTTTCAGAAATCCCATCATGGACATTTGTAATGAAAACAAAATTTTCAAAGCTTAACTCCCGCTTAACTGGGAGAAAACTATAGATCAGAGATCCTTTATCTACAGTTATGAAATGAAAAAATGTCAATATTGAAGGATATGTATTTTTTTTTCTGATTCCTCATTTGGCAGAATTGCTTGACCTGAAATGATACAAGGCTATTTATAATCATTATTATCCTACTTAATTGAATATTCATTTTTCCAGCAGAAATATCCATCACTTGACTACAAACTATTGTCTTGATCTCACTGAGGATATTACACTATATGACCTCGCCACGAGATCTGGAAAATTCTGATATTCAAGATTCTTTACTCTCCAAGACTTTTTTGAAGTATGTGTTTGTGTATATACACACTTGTATAGTATATTCATAGAAATTTCTGAAAATATATGTTAAAAGCTGTCAACAGTTACTACTTTTAAAAGAAAGAATTAGATGGGAAACAAAAATTATGTTCATATTTAAGTTCATATTTTTCAGTGTTTCTAATGCATATTATGCTAAAACAATTGCCTTTTTCAGTACAAGAAAATAGGATTGAGTGACAATCTTATTATACTTAGCATAAAAGCAATAATACTGATTTAAAATAGTTTGCTCACTAACCTATGCCTTTACATAATATTAGTTCAACATTACTATTGACAAAGACTCAGAAAAACTTGTACACAACAGACAGCCTCCTGAGCCTTTTGGACATCTGTGCACACTAACTGCAGGGAATAATTTACATCACGAAAGACTCTGAATTATCAACAAAAAAGGGGCACACAAATATGCGATGAGTAAATTAATCTTATTAGTGATGGGTTTGGCACATTTTACGAAGCCAGAACACTTACTCATCCTCTGTACATTTGCAGAAGTTTTTAAACAAAAGCCAGATGCATATGTAGTCATAGGGGTTAGTAGGTGGATGGGAAGATTAAACCCAGTGCCATTTGGGAGCGTTGATTTGTAGCTGTATGTTGTCTTATCAACAGGTTACTTTTCTGAATCAGCCTATAGGATGGCTTCCCAGGGTAAGTTTGATTTTGCTTTTGGGGTTTTACATTATAAATAGTAATGGCAAGCTAACTAGTTGCCTTTTGCATTGAGTTATGTAAATCAACAGTGATTGCATTTCTTCTATGAGAAGGACATTTATCAGATTCCAACATATTCTGGTATGACTGCTCATGATTTTCATAACTTTTCCTCAGCTCCTCCTAACTTTTAAAGTCTAATGTCAAAGTACCGAGAGGATTTGCAGGGAGAATTTCAAAGGTCTGTAAATTCTGCGGCTGTCATATGGAGAACAATATGATTAAACCAGAGCCCTTCCTGATAATTTTTTAAAAGAGGAAGTTTCTAATAAATTAGTGTAGCACTCTTTATGTGCTTGTTTCTGACCTTAAAAATGATTTAGATTTTTCTGAGTGGCTATTGTTGATGCTTTATAACAAGTTGTAATGTTCTCAACCTGCAGATTTTTTTTTTTTTGCACTGAAACAATGTCATGCATCAGTCAATGTGAAGTTTGTTTTGTTTTAAAGAGCCCTCCAAGAACTTTCACATTAGAATGCATTTGTTGGTTTTGATTCCACAGAATGTTGGTTCTTAAGGTCATGAAAAGAAAGAATTTGCCAAGCTCTGACAAATGTGGTTTGTAGTAATTGTTGATGAAATTATAAAAACATTGCTTTTCCCACTGCATATTAAATGTCCCTCTTCATTACCTATAACTCTAAAACCAAAACCATGTGGCTGGTTTTACATTTAACCATAGCCATTTTTGAAAGGCAGTTTTCATTTTGTGACTTTTCTTTTCTGCTGGTGTCTAGTACAGTCAAGGACTTTATCTTGTATCTTTTTAGGGGTTACCATGTGGGGCTGGGGCAAGTCTGTGCCTGATAGCCTATCCAAGTGGTAGTGACATCTCTGTGTGGCTCAGCAGGGAACTAGCCTGGCTATAATGTTCAATACCTACAAAAGAGAATGTTGATCTTCTTGAAATGCAGACTTACTTCAGGAAAGACATATATTAAAAAAGTAAGATGTATGAGGATATCATTTGATATTTAAAAAATGAAAACATTTGCATTAGGACCTTTAAAAATTAAAGCACTCATCTCTTTGATGCTGCTTTCATATAAAAATATTTGCACTCACTGGAATCAGCAGTCCTGTGTGAGGGCTGTTTGGAATTTGTGGCACATCTTTCCTGAACACCAGTGGTTCTTGAATGTTTGGGGTAGAGGTGCAAAAGAATCTGTCTTTCAGCTGGTTAGTTAATTAGGAATTTTTTCATGCTGAAAAAGCCAGGTTATATTTTGGAATAGAGCGTGAGATAAAAGACAAATGTAAAGACTTCTGCCTTGCCAAGGGTAAGGTCAGACCATGTTCTTGGACCTGGCTGCTTCTTGTTAGAACTGTGGTTCTCTACAGTGAGATGTGCTCTGGTAGAAAAGTTGTGTAGTTCACTTCTACCTCTTTTCACAGTCTTTCCAGAAGTGCTTCTATGGGTGCAAGCCAGGGAATCACTGTGAAGTTGGAGAAAAGTGAGCTGGAACCCTGAATCTATTGTCACACACACACACACACACACACACACACACACACACACACAGAGGAATACTTTAAAAGGGACAGGAATCTTGATAGAAGGCTTAACTCCCACCTGGAAATTGCAATAATAATGACAGTTGTCTTTTTCAATAAGAAAAAGAGAAGAGTATAATGTGATGGACAGCAGCCCTTGAATGGAACCAGGAGAGGTATTGGTGACCTTCTCCAGTGCCTTTTCCTGCTATTCTTGAACCTCTATAATAACCTACTAAGAAGATTTTTTTAAGCAGAGGGGAAAATCAATTATCAGTGATTGCAGAGTAGATGATTATATGTATGGATTATCCAGACTCCTTTGATTTTGTTCTGGTGCTTTCATTTCTTAATGTGCCTGAACATCTTAAAAGGTGAGAGAGAAAAGTAGTGGGGAGACAAAAAGGGGGAGGAAGTCAGGGAGGGAGGGAAGGAGGGAGAGAAGGAGGGAGGGAGGGAGAGACAGACGCACAGACAGAGACAGAGATTCACAAAAGCTTTTTAATGTAAACTTAGATAGAACGACAGTTGCATTTCATATTGTGGAAAAGAACATTGAACACTGGGCTTAAACACATACATATGCACCCACATTATATGTAAGTAAATGTGTGTCTATCTGGATGTATATGTGTGTACCTGTACCCATATATATGTTCTACATAATTCATTAACTTTTAAATCTGTATTCACCAAAAGAATCTTTAAATACTTGGTGAAAGAAAAAGAGAAAATAACAGGCAGTCTTTAGGACTCTTTAATATATATATTTACTACTTAAAATATGCAAATATCACTTTGTTTTGTGTAATTTTGGTGGTACAATATTTGAAGAGGTGACAGATAAAGGCACGAGGCATTTCTTCAAGCTGTAATTTTCAGGAGGCTAATAATGCAAGTTCACTTTATTTTCTGAATGTGCTATTTATATGATTTATATTTTTAACAATTCTTAGCATTGGAATGAAAATAGTAATTAATCTTAAGGGTAAGAAATGTTGCCACTATGCAAAATTTGGAAACTAAGAAATCCTCTTGGTGGATAAGCAAAGTATTGAATATTCTAAACTGTATGTCACAGTGCATAGTGCTGTGCGAGAACTTGTGTGCAGAGAACTTATTGTTAAGTGACTGAGTCAGTTTGGTAATATTCTCCTTTTGTCTCAGAAAAGCATATGGAACTCAGAAGTAACAGGCCAATTACAGAGCGATGTTAAAATAAACAAAGCAAGTGAAGTAGTACACATAGTCTGGATAGTAGTGTTGTATGTGGAGAGAGGTGAGACTGAAAGGTAAATGTTTGCATATTAAGGTGATAAATGATGTATATTTCTGATGCAGCTTTTGTTTGCTTTATCTTTCTGCAGTGAGCAAATGCATTGTTTGCAACTTAATACTTTAGTGACATATATTAAACTTTATGTAACTTTGTGAAATCTAGAGTTAATGAATTCATAATTAATATGATACACATACATTACAGCATGGGTGATATCTTCTCACATTTACTAGCTTTGAGTGAAATTTATATTTTTGTGAAATCCCATTTTAAAAATAATATTTTACATAGATTCCTAATATAGTCAATCCTTTACAGCTTGCAATTCTAAAAAAAATTCATATGCAAAATCATAAAGGAGATACCACAAGGTATATAGAAGAAATAGGATTAGGTGCGAAATATTGAAAAACTTTTTTTTTTAATCAGTACCAGGTATCGAACTCATGACCACCTGCTTGCAAGGCAGGTGCTTATGCCACTGAGCTAAATCCCCAGCCCCAAAACTTTTTAAAAAAAGAAAACATAGAAACCTAGTAAAAAGGATAAGTGGCTTTATACTTGTTAAATGGTTAAGCAGTACATGAATACAGTAAACTCAGTACTTTGCCTTGAGTAAGACCCGAGAGTTGCCTCAGAAGGGTTGTAGCTTATGAGTTATGAAGTGGTGTATGGAAGCTTACTTGCACTGGCTGAAAAGTTGGAGTGCCAAATGTGGTTGAGTGTAGTACACAACACATGTGATTAACTGAGGTGGTCGGTAGATGTTTGAGATGTGTGCATTTTGTTTTTTCCTATATTAGTTCAGTGTTCATTAGTTGCCTAGTGTTTCTTATGGGTACAACTATGTATAAGAAAACCAGTATTCATTGGGATTACACTCAAATTGTTCTCTAACAGTTGCATTGAAAAGATCTGTGTTTTCAAAACAACCATACAGCAGATTTGACTGGATATGAGATAAATGAAATGTAGCTACCCTTTCTCTAAGTGTGCTAAAAGCCCAGTTTGAAACCACTTGGTCCTTTCTGTGTATTCTTCCTTGGCTGATAACTGGAAGCATGCCAAGTTCTTTAACTTCATAACTTGCAGTTCCATTGCCAGATGGGCTACCCAATAAAGTAAATGACTTTGAATTTAGCATAGAATACCATACTTCAGGTCTTTGACGGGGAGTCTAACCTTTAACTCTGTACTACTAAATAAGCTTATTAGATGCTGCTGTGAGAAACCAGTGCTTATAGATTACAGCTTGAATGATAGTGATTCATCTGTATTTACTGGTATGGTAAAACAGTAACAGAGAAAGAGTATGTTGTCTGTCAAATAATTTTCCAAGGAGGTAAGGTATGAGGAAGACGTGAGTTTTGCATTTCTTAAAAAGCAGCTAAGGGACATTTGCTAAATTAGTATCTAAGATAATCCAGACCTGCAGAAATGCCTATTATGAGATTTTGATATGCCTGAGAATTTCTGACCCCTTCAGCATCCAGCAATTACTTTTACTATAGTGCATTTAGTATTATGTCTGAGCCTCCATTGAAGATCATAATAAAATAGAGACTTGTAAATCTTGGTGGTATGAAATGCCTGTCTTGTGGGTGTTACAATATCCTCTTTATGCGCACCACTGGAAGAAGTGTCTCTGGTTTCAATACCACAAATGACTGTACTGCTACACAACTCTGAGTTTATATTTTATGGATATAGTTAGTCATGTCACTGATCATATCTTCTTCCTCTTTATAGCCACAGACATGTTTGCTTTGACCCACACATTTTTTTAAAAAAAACCAAATGAAAAACCATTTGCCAACATTGGAATGAGAAGGTTTCATATAAGGATGTTTGAATTACCAGCATCTACTGAAAAATAAGATCTGGCCACTTTGGATCCTGTATGTCTCTATGGCAGCTGTGGGATCCAATGAAGTATTGTCATTTTCCTTGAAATAGAATAGGCTTTCTTCAAATTATTTTACTCCTTCACTTTGCCTGCGTGGACCTTGAATATGTTATACTCCAGGCCTTTTGCTTTAGAGAGCAACTTCTAAGCAACCTCAAGAAAAAGTATAAACTTCCTTTTTCAGTTGTGTACTAATTGTTCCTGAGGTTATTTTCTTTTCCTTGAATTCTCTTTCTTTTGTCTGATTTCATGTATCTGGTTACATTAATTTTTATCTTGTTGTTTCATCTTTGGATATTATGTGCTTTTTTCACAAACTGTTTTAAAGTTCTTCTGAGAGAAACGGGTGTCAATAAATAAAAATAAGTGTATGACTTTTCCCCCTTAGGTCATTTTATTTTTTTGCCTGGTAAATTTTAAATGATTTCAGCTTTTTCTCTGACCTCTTTCTGACTGAGTACATTTACTTTCTACTACCATTCACTGTTCTGCAATTCTTTGTTAATTTAATTTTTAATGCTTCAAAATTTTAATTGGGGAGGTCAACTCCTAACAGACTGAGCAAACATAAGGCTTTCAGCAAGACGGTGTTTTATACCTAAGACTGTTTGACTTTTCATAATCTTGCATTAAAACCTGAAGAGGTAAGTTAGAATATTTGTTCATTTAGCTCTAAGAGGAAATATTAGGGCATTACTAAATTTTCTTAGAAGTTTTCTCCTGGTTGCAAAACCTATGAGGAAACAGCATTCAATGTCATGCATATGTGCACTGCTGCTGCTTGGGAAAATTGTTGGAGAAGACAGTAGTTGCTACTGGCCTGGAGACCTGCATCTATATGGATGTTCCTGTTAGATGTATTAAGTGTAGTCTGAGTATCGTGGAAAACAACTCTGAATTAACCAATGTGTAGAACCATCAGTTTTCACATAAAATTCAGGAATTCTGTGTTCCCCCAAGAAATGTAAAGATCCCGTAAAAACAAGCCAGGATTCATCCTTGAATGAGTTTTGGTCCATTTCACTACATCATCCTGTCCTCCTTTTGTCTCCGTGACACTGAAACTGAATGCCAAATATCCCTCCATTTTCTTGCTGTATAAATCATTGTTATCTCATACTTGATCCACCACCCCAACTGATCAGGCTGGTTGAGTAGCTTAGTGGTCTTTACTAAACTGGAATTTTTTAAGTTTCCCTTTTTGCAGGGTGGTAACTTTTTGAGCGGGAGTGGGATATGTGTGTGTGCATGTAAAAGACAATGCCTTTCTTGCAGTTTCTTTCCAGTGCCAAGTCCAGTCCTTAGCTCTTGGTGTTTAGTGAATACTTGTGAAATTCTAGATGGACATATACATCATTTAAATCAGGTTGGGGACTCTGAAGATCCAGGAAAGGATCTTGAGCTTCCTCAAATAATTTCCCTTGCAGACATTAGTGTAACTGATTTGGAGGCAGTGTCTCAAATTGACCTAAATATCAGTCATGATCCATAAGAACTGTGGGAACTAGTCTGAAGAAAAATTGTGTCTTTGTTCTTCCTTGGTATATCCCAACTTCTAGCACAGTATTTGTGGGCTCAGAGCAAGATCTGACAAATATTTATTAAAGAGTGAATAAAAATCAAACAAACACATAGTCTTTCATTCCTCATAAAAGTATGCCAAAGGCACACTGGAAAGATGCCACATATTCTACTATGTCCTTTCTAAGAAGGACACATTAGATCTAGAGAAAATGAAGAGACCAAAATGACATCAAGGGAAATTGGGACTAGAGCTAGCAAGTAGCAGAGACTGATAGTTCGACTTGAAGTGTTGTGTTTATAACTCGTAGGGTATATTGCTCACTGAAAAGAAAAACTAGATATCAGAGTGTCCTGGGAATGTAGCGTAGGGGTAGGGAGCTTACCTAGCATGCATGTTATCTGATTTTGATCCTTAGCACGGTGCCAAAGAAAAGAAAAAACAGAAACAAAAAACATGAAAAGAATACATATAGTTGTTGGTGGTATTAGTACCGAATTGATAATCATTTCTGGTAAATGTAGTTTTGCATATGAGAGGTGTCAGATGAAGAGAAATGTCTAATTCATTCATGATGCACATTTTTTGGGTTCCTTTCATATATCCCAAAGACTGCTTTGGTTCAGTGTCTTGAAACTTTCTAAAAGCCATTTGGGAACTATTTCTTATCAGGAATCCTTGTTTGGATTCTGATAAGATGTGAGGTTTTTTTTTTTTTTTTTTTTTTAAATCACTGTCCTATTCCCATTCCCTTATACATCACAGCCTGTCAACTCTTTCCCTGACATTCATGGCTAATGATGTGTTAGGAACATTATCTCTGTCAGCCTCCATGGCTCCCTTCTGTCCCTACATCCATTCCTCCCGTTCTAAGACAGTTGGACTTTCTACATCTTATTTTCATTGTAGAGGGAATTGAACTCAGTTGCTAGTCTAGTTTTAAAGTTGAAAAGAGGTTTGGTAAAGTTATCATAGTTTCTTGATTTGCGAGAAGGATTGTTACAAGCCCTCCATTTTCCTTTCATGTGTATGCTTTAGAGTCAGGGGAACACTGTGATTTTTGTAAATGTTATCTGTATAGATAAATGGTATATAATCAGAGGTGCTGGCCAGTTTTCTAGGGAAGGTGAAATTCCCATGACTTTGTTTTTCCAGAGCTGACTCTGGCAATATCACTCTGGCAGATATTGGCTGGCCATGGAACATTTGAAAGAGCAAGGGTTTTGTGAGTGTTCTGTCTATTACATGGCTGAGGAATCAAAGCAAACTGTCTTCCACACATTTCCTTCGCACTTATAGAGGGACTCCAGCATGTTTTTATGTTAGCCCCTTGATAACACGAAGAATTTAAATTATTACTGAAGGCATAATGATTGAGAATTGAGTAGAACATTCAGTACCACTTTCCTCGTTTTCCATAATGATGCTACACTCAGAATGGTGACAGATGAACTGGTTGCAGAAAGTTCTTTCAAAGTTCTAAGAGTCTTGTTATGGAAGTGATAGCTGTAACAGTAATCTGTAACATTTTTTAATCTCTTCATGATGCTGCCTGTTCTTACTTAAGTGCAGACAATGATGATGTTAAAAAACTTCCAGTCTCACTGTTTGAAAGTCCACTTTATATGCTTTAATTTTGTAACTTGAACAACTGTTTCTAAGATAACAATATGTAATCTATTAACTAGTGATTTCCTATTGTTTATTTTTTCTGAAATTCTGTATAACTTGTACCCTATTTCTGTTTTTTTTCTTTTTCTCCATTAAAAAAAAAAAAAAAAACCACAACCTTACCTAAACTTGCCACCACCTCTAGAATATGTTTCTTCAATATTTGTGCAGTTAATGAGAATAAATAATAGGGCCCGAGTTTTCCGGGAGAGTGTTTTGAGTTTTGGCTTTTGCACCAGGATTTTAACCGAGCATAAGTCCTTCTACAGTACCTAGTGTGTCTAAAAATGTAGTGGGGTGACCCCACCATAAATCAGGGAGCTCCATGTTGTTACTGTCTTGGAGGAGTTCCTTTTATGAGACCATGTTAACATCACATATCAGGCCATGATAACATGGTGGCGGTGGTGGTAATGTGATTAGTGACACTGTCTGCTTACATTTGAGGTTCTGTGCTAAGTGTTTGCCACGCATTATTCTTTGCCTTACCTCACAGCCTGTTGAGACCGTTCTCATACCCATTTTGCAGATGAGGAAACTGCAACTAGAGAAATTGAGTATTTCCGTGCACCTGTGATTGCACAGTTAGCGATAGAGAGGAGCTTAAAGTTGAGCTCAGTTCTTTCTGACTCCAGAGCCTGGGCTCAGATACCTTGTTATTACCATATCCTTTCCAGAAGTAGGGAACATGTGCCTGGACAATTTCAGTGACTTTTTACCTATTTGCCTGCTTCCTTGTTTCTCTTGAGATCGTCATCATTCTTTACCATGAACCCCGGTATCATTGGAAGTCCCTGTCTTTCCTTCCACACCTGGTGCACAGCCTTCAGTCTTCATCACTTTTCTGCCCTACAGTCTCTCCATTGGATTCACACCATACTTAGAACACGCAGGGATCCCTCACTTGTGGCTCTAGCATTTCTCTGAGTTTTGTGTGTCTATGCCTGTGTGAATGTTCTCTGGAAAAAGACTGTAGTTTTCACAAGTCTCAGGAAAGTATTTGACAAAAAGCTTAAGATATTATTGTTGAGAACTTACCATTGTACTACAAATGAGGAGTACCTAGTGAGTGTGTCTTATGTTTGTTTTCTTGAATGGATGTGATAATATGTTTTTTGAGGTCTAGATGAGCAAATACATTCACAAGTAGTACTGTGGGTAGCATGGCCTATGGATTAAGAAGATAGAATCCAAATTCAGACGGTGCCTGGGATTGAATTCCTGCTTTGCAGACTCTTTAACACGTGACATAATCTCTCAAAGCTTCATTATCCTTTAGGTAAAAGGTTATCATAATAGTATTACAGAATTGTTATTGAAGGTTAAAATAAGGTACTGCTTGTGAAATGGTTAGTGTGGAAATGTGTAGCATACCAGCCATAATATGTTGCTATTGTCATAATTGCTTAAGAACCTTTAAAGTGGTCAAAGGAAGAGGTTCTCATGATTTTCCTGGTGGTTATCAGAGAGTTACTCAACTTCAGACCAGAAAGACTTTCTATACCCTTCTGAAATCTGTAAGGCTCAGCACCACCACGTTCTTATTAGCTGATGGCAGGTGCAGGGCAGCCACTTCCCTGAAATATTGTTCTTAGATGTTTTCTTTTCCTGTGGCTGTGACCCTGACCAAATGTGGCTCAGGCTTCACAGACAGACACCCAAAACACTAGCTAATGAAAACTTTAAGATGTGGACATCCTGCCCCTGAGGAGTTAGACATATGCTTTTTGTGTTGAACTCAACAGAAAAAAGTGCAGCTTTAGCCACCCCTCTGCATAATTGTTGAAGTAGTCCTTTTCCTAGTGTGTTCTCAGAGTCCCCAAAGGCTGTGCCTGTCCCTGGCCATCCTCTCTGTGTGTTGTAGGTGAGTGCAACAGCTCAGGCCAGCTGGATGTCATCATTTACTTACACAGCAGTGGTGAGTACTTTTACATAGATGAGGATGTGACAGTAATGTATAGTTGTCCAGGCATAAGGGTCACAGTGGCAGGAAGGGGCCATTAGAAAGCAACCTCAGGTGGACTTTTCTGAACTGGAGCCCCTCATGCACATTATATATAGAAAAGAGAAGTCACTGTCCCTTTAAACAGTGCACATTGTGAGCTGGATTTCACTGACATGAGGAAAATTCTTCACTTATGCTTTCTCCATAGTGTTTGCTGTTTTTTTTTTTTTTTTGTCTACAGTTTCTCTTTATCACTGGTAACTATGACTTTGACAAGAGTCACTTGCAAATATTCTTTTTAAAAAATAAATATTCAAAATACAGAGTGCCTTTTTTCATAACCATCAAAACTTGGAAACAGCTTGAACATCCTTTCGTTAATAAGTTTTAAACAAGTAGTGGCTCATCCATACAATGGAATATTAATTAGCAGTAAAAATCAGTGAGCTATTAATATGTGCAGCATGTATTTGGAAGAATCTCAAATACACTTGCTGAGGCCTATGTGGTGTTTTAATCCACATTCAGGGGGCATTCGGGGAAAAGGCAAAACTATAAGAATAGACAGCTGAGAAATAGTTTCACAATTTCTAGGAGTTGGAAGTAAATGAAGGTTTGAATACCAAATGGCAACCAGGGGATAGTGGAGTGATGGAATTGTGTCTTGACTATAAGTAGTGGGTCCATGCATTTCAGAACTTACAGAACCATATAGGAAAAAGGTGAATTTTAATGTTTACCAGTGATAAAGAAACAATTACAAAAGTGGTAATAGCATCTATCAAACATGATCACATCACAGAGAAATGATTTTATGAAAGCAGCAATACATGTAACTTCAATTCTGTAAATTTTAAAGAATAAATGACTTAACTGTGATATAACACATAGCTTCATGCAGAATCTTGCAGCAAGTCTGACCCAGGTACTATTCTCCTTGGTAAATGTGCTTCACCAACTGTAACATAATTTAAAGGTTGTAATTATATTCTGAATGTTTGAGGAGGAAGAAATGTCTGGTTGGGATTAGAGAATATTATTAAGAAAGTGAGAAAGGCTTTGTTGAGGAATAAAGAATGGTTAGATTTTAAAAGTATTTTTAGTAAATGTTTAATAAAAGTATGTTATTCCTACAGAAAAGTATGCAGATGTCATAATCAATTTTTATTAAGTGACTAGCATCTACTCTACAAGATTGAACACTGCAAGTACCTTGGTATGGCCTCCTCAAAGTATAGTCACTATTCTGACTTCTAATACTCTATATGAATAATGGCAGAGTTTGTTTAAGTTTGTACAAGTGGAACCATACTGCTTTCATTCATGTGTGAATTCTGTCATGCAACGTATATGTATGTGAGGGGCATACCTTGTTGCTTTTTGTGGCAGTACTCCATTCTCATAGCATATCCCATTGTATGATCACATCAAACTATTTTGTTTTTGAGCGTCATTTGGTTTGCCTATATGTTCATACTATTCTGAGCAGTGCTACCCTACACGTTATTGCTCTATGGCTTTTGGTAAACATTTCTGTTAGGTATATACAAAGAATTGGAGTTACTTGGTGATTAGGCATGTTCATTTAAGCTTTGACAGACAATGGAAACAATTTCCTAAAAGTCTTTGAGTGAATTTACATATTCCGCAGCAGATACACCAGCAGCAGAAGAATATGAGTGTTCCAGTTGCTGCATCTCTCACCATCATTTGGGAATGCTCCTCCCTTTTATTTTATTGAACAATGTGTCAGGTATTAGTTAGGAAAGAATAATAAGTGCATGAAGGGTACTCTGGGCAAGAGTACACTGCAGGCGAGAGTGCAACTAGAATTGTAGTGTAAGTTACTTATATTAGTTGGGATCATTATAATAGTTAGATCTAGAAAAGCAAGTTCCAGTCTAAATAAAATATTCAAAATTTGTTCATTTTTATTAAGGAACAATTAATTCTAAAAGTAGGTGCATGAGAACAGCAAAACCCAGCTATACAAAATGTTATCTAGTTGAAGAAGTAGGATGTCCTGGGGGAAGTAGGCATAACAGTTTAGTAGTTCACACCAGAACAGAACCATATCATAAAAACTGTGAGGACTGGGGATATGGGGTTTGGTGATTGATAGATAAGATACACTAAATGACTCATCCATGGAACAGTAAGGGGAAGGAAGAATGAGATATACCTCTGACCCTGGAGGATCTTAGCAGCTAGGACAATGCAGAGTGGTCAGAACTTCATGTTTTGAGTTAAACTTACTGTCTTCATATCTTTACTTTCCCTCCATGTCTTATTTTTAATGTCTTTATTAATACATATATCTTACACATATAAAAGTACCTAAAACCCATCAGTTTATTTAAAAAATAAGATGAATAGCCTTGCACCCACCATTCATCTTAAATACAGAACACTCTGCAAGCCTCTTCATTGATGGTATTTCCATCTCCACTCCCCATGGAGAAAACTACCGTTGGGAATTTTCCTCTAATTCTTCACTTGCTGTATAATTTACTGTTACTGACAATATGTCTAAACCATGCTTTGAACTTTAAATAAGTGGGATTGTGGCGCATTCTATGTATTAACATGCATTTTGACTTTCCACGTGGAGGCAGATAGTTGTGGTTCACTCTTGTTGACTGTTGTCACTTATCCTCAGTTTACAGACCTGTGTCCGCCTGCTCTTTAATCTCTTGACACACTGACCCAAATACTGTGGCAGATGTGATAGACTCAAGTATATCACGTACTGTATTCCACAGACTTCAACAGTGTCATAAACACATAAAAATTTTTGATTGATAATTTAGTACTTACAGGGACTTGGAACTACTTTGTTTTCTGTGTGGGAAAGACTTTTGGTTTATGATAAACCTGAGCACCGATGAGATATGGGTTCAGACATTCTTTCTTGGAAGGATGTCTTTTGCCTTGTGAGATCGTTACCATCATCTTTGGCCTCTACCCAAAGATGAGAGGATTCCAGCAACATCTGTCTCCTATGTATAAAAATCTTAAGTGTCTCCAGGAATTGTCACATGTCACATTGCCACGTGCTTTAAGAATCCTACTCTGGCCCTTCCTTACCTGTGTGGTAATTGTCCTTTTACTTTCATCCTGCCCTTCCCCACTCCAGGTTAGTGCCTGTGAATACCTGTACTGTATTTTGGTTTTGCCTGATGTGCAAGATCAGCCCTCTCTTGTTCAGTTACTTTAGCAGTCTCTTCCTGTGCCGGATTCTCTGTTTGCTCTCATGGAGTGCACATCTACCATCTGTCTGTGTACAGCTCTCCTTCACTAACCCTGTCCTGAGCCTAGAAATGGTTTTTACTTCATAGATCTTATAGGTTGTAGTTATGGATTACAGCCATGTCTGCCATGGCAGGAAAAGCATGTATTTTTTTCAAATTGCCAGCTTAAAATCTTTAATAAATGCATGTTAATGCATTAAAGTTCAAGCTGTGCATGCTTGTAATCCCAGCCCTCAAGAGGCTGAGGCAGGAGAATCACTGCAAATTTGAGACCAGCCTGAGCTACAAAGTGAACTCAAGGCCAGCTTGAACTGAATAGTCAAAAAGACCAAAAAAAAAAAAAAAAAAAAAAGTTAAAGTTCAGAGCACCACTAAATTGTAAGATGTAGGCATTTGAAATACACATTTTATATATACATTGTTGGTCCTATGGTGACAATTTGACCTTAAGGGTTATAGCAAATAGGCAGAATGATAAAATTATAAGATCTTTTGACCTTTAAAACAAAATTTAATCCCATTTGAATTAAAATATATTTAGATAGTACATACATTTCCTATAACTTTGTGTATGGATGTTTTTTCTTCAAGTATAATATAAAATCTGGATACAAATTTCAAAGCATTAAAGAGTTGGCTCCATCTAGTGTATGAAGTAACTTATGACTGGGGAAAAACGTGCACTGGGAATCTCTTCTGCTACTTCATCATAAAGTTAGAAGACATCAACCCCAAACAAAACTGTACTGTTGGCTTACTTTGTGCCTCAGAAGGTGACACAGGCAGCAGTGACCTTCCCAGCACCGGAGGAGGAGTTTTCAGAGATTGAAACATCAACCTCAGCATGCCTGACATTTCATGCTAACAGGCTTGCCTTCTTTTCTGGATCGATGTGTTCACAGGCACTGTCAACAAACGTGGTATGTCACTTCCACTGTGATAGTCTCAGTCCTTCTTGGCTAGGTTCCCACTTGCGTGTGGAATCATATCTGAGAGTCATGCTCCTTTTCCGCAGCTACTGAGAGATTAGTGCTCAGCCCTCTTACTAGGATTTCAGAGCCCTCCATGGTTTTATTTTATCAGAATGAAGTTCTTTGTCACTCTTAACGTCTCGCTACAACACTATAAGGCACTGTTTCTGAGCTCTGTGTACTCGTGTTTCCATTGAAGCATATTGGCACATTATTTGTCTAAATCAGTATTTTCCCAAATTCTAACCGTTTTCATGTACACTTAATTATTTTTGCTCCCAGTTAGTACATAAAACAAACTATTAAATATATTTTTAAGGAACTGCCTTAACCTGTGAAAATCACAAATGAAAGTCCACAATAAAATTAATATAATGAAATTGGAAGAAAATGGTTAGATTCCTGCAAGGTATATTGTCTGGAGCATCTGGAGTCAGAAGTCTGAGTTTTTTATTTTTTAAACAAAGGGCAAGTGTTGAGAGTTTAAAAACCAGCATCAGAGGCTTTCCTGAGATGAAAGAAACGTGAAAGGGCCCCTTTTCACTATGTGACTCCATGGTTATTTAATGTGGAGTCTGGGCGTCGTGATTTGAAATCATCTTGAATTCCAGACTTTGGGAAACTGCTCAAAGTTCACTATCTTTGACAAAAGAAACCTGTCTTTTTTTTCTCCAGAATTCCAAAGATCTTCTTTCCCCTAGAAAGTTCTTTTTATGTAATTGTTCACTGAGAATCTTCTTCTCAAACTAACAAGTATAAATTGTGCTGGGTTATATTTTTTTCCTTCCTTATAATTTCATGTTTATAATTTCAAATTTAGTCTCTTTTCTAACCAGATTAAGTTATTTAAGGACAAACATTGTTTCTTTTTAGGTAGATGCCATTGATTTAACTCATGCTAGGTATAAATATTCAATGTGATTGGTTTTTTTCTGTTCATTTTTGTTTTTCAGTGTCAGAGCATGGTCAGAGGTAGCTGTACTAAACTCCAGGGTCAATTAATTAATCACTTAACTGATCAATGGATAATTATTGAATGTCTTCTCTGTGGAACTATACATGGTTAAAGAATGGAGTGAATTAAACTGAGGTAGTTCATGCCTTCATTGAATTCAGAGTCTAGTATGAGATGTGGGGTACAGGCAGAAAAGAGGCAACAGGTTCTAATTTTAGAATACTTTGCTCTTTCAGTTGTTGGATAGTTTACATAAACCTAAATCAGACAGCCATCCTGAGAAGATTGTGGGTTCTGGAGTTGCAGATCTCTTGCTTAATATTATCTTCACTTGAGGAAAGTTACCTCACTCTTTGCTTTTCAGTTTCTTTATTCAACTAAATAGATTAAATAATTGTGTGATATGCAAAGATGAGGTACAGTTATCAATGTGTCAGTATGATGAGTTCTCCATGTCTCTTCTGTCCTCCCTGTGCCTTTTTAAAATGAGACAAGGACATTATTTCACTGTTTTTCCAGATTTCTACATTTCCTATTGATACACTAAGTAATGAAAATGCACTTTTACTTGACCTAGTATTAGGAACCAAACATCCTTTTTTAATAAGAATGTCCCATTGTGGGTTGTGTTTAAAAATTGCAAATCCATGCAGTTTCCTAGTTGTCTGTTTAAATTCATAACTGATTTGAGCATTCAAAGTTACTCCAAAACATTTGTTTTAAGAATGTGAGGTCCAGCAGAACATAGAGGCAGATGCATGTGAATCACGGCACTCTGTGAGGCTAAGGGGAAGAATCTCAAGTTTGCGCCTAACCTGGGTAACTTAGTGCTTTAGTGAGTCTCTGTCTTGGTAAAGGTGTAGTTCAATGTGAAGGCCCTAGAACAATCACCAGTACTTCTAAAAAACAAAACGAAAAACCCTCCTGATATCCATTATGTATCATGGATGTATCTTAAGCATACTGAATAGTCCCTGTGATTCATTACATACTTATGTTGAATGAATATAAAGAATATTTTGGTTCTTCTTTTATTTATATTTTTGTTCACATTTTAAAGAAAATAAGCCATTATGAATTGGAATGTTTATTTTACCACTTGGGCCTATAATGTCTGGAAGTTATTTTATATTCAGTAAATGGCAAAGGGAAAATTAGGCAGCATTACTAGGTATTATATTTTTAAGGACAGGACTTACTGTTTAAAGCAAAGATTCAGTTTTGCTTTTATACCACTTCCTATCAGCATTGCTTGAAATTATATAGGCTACTGATTTAAAATATTGGTTATTTTAACTTTAATATCAATACAAATGTACACTTTGATTATAGGCAAGACTCCCTAGTGTGCAAATTAGATACAGAAAGCTAATGTGTATTGAGTTTATTATGATTGATTGGATTTAATCAACACACAGGAAGGATTTTTCTGCAAATATTATTTTTCTCATTTTAAATCCTGTTTGTTCAGCATAACTGACACAGGATGTAATTAGTATGAGTGAGTTGAAGGTGCTTCAAACATTTGGGGAAACTTTTAATGCAGATTTCACATAAGGTGATCTGCTGAGCTCAAAGAGGTTTGAATCATTCTAGTTTTGCTTATTGAAAGTCATGACTTCTTGCTTGACCCTCACATATGATATGTATATAATAGATTTAAAAGTGAAAACATAGTTCACACAGTGAGCCAGAGCAGATGGTTCCTTGTGCTAGAATTTTTTTGGCAGCTAAGGCAGCCATTGAAAAGTATAGTTGAAAGGCATCACTCACCATCAGAAGTTATAGATAACTACCCCTGTCTCAAGTTTTACTTATTCATTATTAATATATTTCCACAAATTTATCTGGACCTTTTTGAAACTTCTATGTATTTTGAATCTGTACATCCTCTTCAGTTATCAAGTTTCAAAACTTCCTAATAGTTGTCTCCAGATGAGAATTTGTGTTTGCAATAAAGGCTGACTTTGCATTACTTAAAAGTGTTCTGAAATAGAGTCTTTGTTCCTTGTATACCGTGGATTGGGTGATATTTTCCATCACCGTGCTAAGTTCTCAGCTGTTATCTTGTTTAATTATCATATTGATCTGTGAAATAAGCAATATTAATACTCCATATTATTCAGGCAGATCTGAGACTTGAATGATTTACCCAGTACTCATACCCAGTTGGAAAAAGAGAACAATTTATACCTGGAGGGATAAAACAGTTACTCATGTATTTATAAAACAGAGGTTTGCTGTTTATGGATTGAAGCCTGTGCCCGATATCCTTTATCACATCTTGCACAAATTCATGTTTTCACACCATCTACCACAGTGATATTATCATGATCTGCAAGAAACAGTCCCTCTCTACTTTTAGCCCACATTTTGGAATACAAAGGCAGTTATGCATAGCTTACAGTGGGGATGTATTCTAAAAATATGTCCTTGGACAATTTCATCACCACAGAGCCCACTTCCGTAAACCTAGGTAAGGTGTGCCAGCGGTGACCTCTCATCACCATCAAGAGGTAAACATGAGATGTTTGTGGCTCCTGCTTGAGTAACATTACATACTGTTTTATAGTAAATTCCTTTTTATGAGGAGGAGCACATTCTAAAATAGTGATTAAAAACCATGGTGTGCTAAATACATAAACCAGTAACGTAGTTGTTTATTATCACTGTCAACTATTATGGGCTGTACATAAATGTACATGCTATTCTTTTATATGATTAGCAGTGCAGTACGTGTGTTTATACCAATATCACCATATACATGAGATTACCATTCCTGTAGTCACTATACTATAGGAATTTTTCATCTCTGTTACAAGTTGAAGGGACCACAATCAATATTCAAGCCTCTTCATTATTTCACGAATGACTGTCTTTAATTTACAAAAATTGACTAGAAAATCTAGCTGACAAAGTATCTTTTTCTTTTTTTTCATCTCTTTATTGGACCATGAACGATTTAGTTTTTTGAGTGTTTTTGTTTTGTTTTGCCATTAATGCCTGGTATCTCAGTTAGCAATGAGAACAAGGGAAAGAAAAATTCACCATCCTTGGAAGCCAGTTACCCTAGCTCAGGTGGCCTACAGAGGTCACTACTGATTGCTGAACATTGCCTTGCTGTAAAATGTTGTAATATTTTGGCTTCTGTTCGGAAGAAGGAACTGGAGTTGTGGACAGTAATGATGATGATGCACTTTTCTATTTCGGTCCTGAGTACCTTAAAACATAGGCAGACTTCTTGATTCTTACTCGTTTGTTAGCTTGCATTAGTATTCTGTAGTCACTGTCAGTAAAAGACTGGCCCGTGATTTTAAAGTTCTAAAGTGGAAGATTTTATTCTTTGTAAAGTCTTTTTGCAAATAAATGACTTTGACTTCCCACACTTGAGACAGACTTATATTTTGCTGTTTATTTACCTTGATAAGGAAGGTAAATCACTCTTTCCTCCTTAATTTCTTATTGAAAGAGACCATCAAAGTAGAACAATCTCTCCAGTGTTTCCCTCCCCAGTTTTGCCTTGTCTCATGCACTTGGTTTATGCTGCAGCTTGTGGTCTGCTTACTACATCTATTGCCATTTGTTAGTAACAATTCAAGACCTCTGAATCACCTTTCATATGAGAATCAGCATTTATTTTGAAACAAATTCTAAAAGAGAATAGCAAATACCTCAAGTGAAACAATTAATCCATTGAATTGATTATCATGTTAAAGGAAGAAAGCCAACACCAATATTTTATATGTTTTTGCCTTCATTAATTGCATGAAAATTCACTTCAGATGGAAGTTAAGTACCTCTTTGTAGATTTCATTTTTATTCTTAGGACAGGTTTTTCTAAAAGGTTTTGAAAAAATTTAATTTTTCTCTCTGGATAGTTGCACAAGCATCTGAACAGTTCTTTAAGTTGGTGTACCTCTAAATAAAGTTCCCCCGGGGTCATCTTAGTCTCCTGTGTATTTGCTTGTCAGCCTTGGAGGGCTAGTGTGGGTGCCAGGTACAATGAGCTGTCTTTGGAGGATGCCCTGATATCATTGTGACAGAGCTCTGTTCTTGCTAGGAGAAAAAAATAGAAACAGATGAGAGAGATAAACATGATTGAGTGGTACTGAACAGTTATTTCTGCAGATAGATAGTCATTGAAAATTTCCTTTAGTCATGCTGGTATGGTTTCACATTAGAATTGCTGGATCAGTTCCTTGTAACGTTGTACCAAATATTTTGTTCATAAAGATAAGTTGTACTCAGGCACGTAAAACCTTCTACATGAAAAGTGTACACTTGTGCCACTGATTTATATCCATTAACTTTTCTAATTTAAGTGATACTCAGAGACCCTTCCTTAATGGAATTTTTTTCTATCCATGCATTTGTCCTTCCTAACATCGCTCCTCTCATTCCAAAAATATTTTTGGGGCACTTTCTATATGCACACAGTGAGAATAAACTAAGGAGAAAGGACACTGTCCTCCAAAGACAAAATACAATAAAATAAACAATTAAAATGATTGCATGTGGGAGTCAGTGCTATTAAGCAAAGACACACGTGGTGGTGAGAGAACAAAACCCAGAAATGTGCGTTCTGATTTGGGAAGGGTGGTTGGAAAAGTCGTGCCTGAGGAAGATACGTGAGACCTGCAGGACTGCAACTGCAGGGGAGGTGGGGAGCCAGGGGCCCTGGGCTTCTGACCTCCTGCACGCACAGTGGTGCACGCAGGTAAATCTGGTTCTCCTGGGTGTGAACCCCAGGAAGTAGAGCTTATTGCTTCTCCACCTTTTCCTTCTCCATAGTCCTGAGAGTAGTGGCTGCCTCAGGAGGATCAAAACAATACTCGCTAGAAGAGCCTTTTGGTGGCATCACACCTTTTGCACAATGAACATATGGCGCCTGTGGAGAAGCGATGTGTTTGCTGCGTGGAAAGTGCTTTTTGCATTTCAGCCTCACTTTCCTGGTATTGGTCATTTACCTCATAATGAGGCGTACATGAATCATTCATAGCGTGTCCAGAGTGATTCCAAATGGATACTTTAGAGGGTTAAACTGTATAGGTAGCTCCTTTATGCAACAAATATGGGATTCACATTCTGGAATATTTCCCTGCCACTCAAAAAGAGAGAATTTCCAGAGAGTACATCATATATGTTTGTATAATATTACAATATATTATATTTTAGTTGGTTTCCACACTACGCTCTTAGAAAATCTTTCTTAAAATACAGAGTTCCAACTTGTATCCCCGGAGAGTATCTTTTATTTGTCTGGGTAGAGATCTTTGGCACTGATTCTTTTAGAATTTCCTCTTGTTTTAAGGGAGTGGGTGAAGGGAAGCTCCTCGGTCTTTGGATAAGAGTGCAGGTTGGGGAGCCATTGGGCAGGGTCCTAACAGCGTTCTAAGATGGAATGAAGCTTCTTACAGGGTCACTGTAGTGCCTGGCACATAGTAAGTGCTCAGGTGTTAACTATTGTTGGGCTATTAGTAGAGGTAGGAGTTTCTTAAAAAGAATGATTCATGTAAGACATACTGTGAAGAAATTCTATGTTTTGGTGGTAGGGAAGCAATAAAATATTTAATACTCATTCAATAAATAATAATTCTGAGCTGTATTAGGGCAGCAGCTTTACTTTTTTTCAGCTACATTTTGGACAATCCTGTCCAATAAGAAAATCTTTTTATTTTCTCTCTAGCCCCTTCAAAATAATGATTGAATTTTTCTTCCAAAAAAGATGTCCAGTTTAACTTACCTAGAAAAAGGAGATTTAAAAAAAAATTCCATTTTAGTTGATGTTCAACTTTTAAAGGGTCAATAAGACTTTGAGTTGCTGCAATTTAGGGCAAGAAATCACGATTTCAAAGGTCTTGGAGTACATTTAATATTTGTATTCTACTTTATTTAAGTTTTTAATATTATCTGTTCCACCCTACCCACCAGTTTATAGTTTGTGTTTACATTTAGGATGTGTGTGCGTGTGTTGGTATGTGTGTTTAGTCATGTATAGCTACATATGTGTATACAAACTCAGGATATGTGTATATATATATTGCACAAAAGAGTTGGTTACACATACATTGATTCATTTTAAAGATATTTATTGAACACTAAACCCTGAACTGCTTATTCTACTGCAGATACAACGTAAAACAGATACAGTGATTGGCACTCAGAAGAAATATTTGGGTAGTTATTTATGGGGCAATGTTTTGGCATTTGGGAAATGTATATATTTCATGAACTTTGCAGGTGGTAGCATATATACACATTTATGTCAGATTTCAGTCAGTTTCATGGTGAATATGTCATTGCTGTGTCCAAAGAGTTCCTGAGAACACTAGTATCAATCTCAGTCTTTCTAAAGTACCGTTAAATTGAACACATATCCCTAAAAATTAATTTATTTAAATGTTTGTGTAAACAGGCAATGGAAATCTTTCTTAGGGTTGTGGATTGTCCAGAATAAAAAGTAGGGCAGTGTCATTGGCTGAACGTGCCAGGGAAGCATTTGGTACCATGCTGTGCCAAATGGCTGACACCCCTGGTGCTATGGTGAACCTTTGCTAGACCATGAGAGCACAGATTGTTCCTGTGTGTAAGCATATAATAAATCATGGTTTCAGTTCTAAAACTTACTCGGGTGTTTGTAATTTAATACAAACTTCAAGTACTGAACAAGGTGGGAGAGAGTCTGGCTTAATCTTTTAAAATACAAACTCACAAAGATCTTGATACAGTACATCCCAGTCCTCTCTTTTTACCTTTATTCTTCACATTCTCCATGACTTGTTTTTGTAGTTGTTGTTCTGTTTCACGCTGCCCCATTTCTCTCTGTCCCTGGGTCAGTATTTTTGGTGTAGGTATAGTGCTAATCTCAGTTATTGTCCTTTTTAATGTTGTTGTTGAAAGTTTACTCTGTGTTAGAGACTATTCTGAACATGGTACACCTATGTATTATCTCACTCAGTTCCAACAGTAATCTCGAGATAATGACTCACATTTTCCCTTTTGATAGGTAAAGAAACTGGAACACAGAAAGTTTAGTAAATTTGCACAAGGCCTAAGTAAATGATGGGATTTAAATGTGGATGCATTGACATTAGAATCGGTGTTCTTGGTTTTCATTTGTGTCACGCTGGAGGGAGAGGAAGGGTGGAGGGACAGGTTAAGAGAAATGGTGGAGCATCTTAGTCTTGTTTGCTCCAGTACTCAGCACTGTCCTTGACACTTTCTAGTGCTCTGTGACCGTTGATGAATACATATATTGCATCAAGGACCTGGATGTTTTGCTCCCCTCTTCTTTCTAATTACTGACCTCTAGTTTTGCCAGTAATCTGCTACTTTGGTCAACTTCTCTCCACTTTGCACTTTCTGTCCACCCCTCATCAGATAGCATCACTTTCTTCTACCACGACATTACATAGTTAATGTACCATTACATTACCATTACTACCCTTATATAGTTAACCCTGTCTGTCTCCTAATTGGTTCTCAACTTAGCAGCCAGAGTCCTTTCTAAAAACTCAAATCTGAGCTCATCTTTCCTGTTTACAACCTCTTGATGGTTTCTTAATCCTTTTGGCACAAAAATTATTGACCTTTCCCTGGCCTACTACACCCTGCATGGCCTGGTCCTGGATGCTGCTTTGGTCTCATGGATAGCATCTTTCCCTTTCTCTGTCCTCCAGTGACAGTGGGTCTTCCTGCTAACTTCCCACCTTAGAGTTCTTTCATGTGCTGTGGCTACTGCCTGAAAAACTCTTTTCTCCGTTACTGTCTCACTGGAGTCTCAGCCCAAAGGGCCCTGTCTGAGGAAAAACCTTCCTGACATTTACATTTGAAGTTTTTCATTTCCTGTAACAGTTATCTCATTTATAATTAGGGACATAGGTGATTATCTAATGTGTGTTTCTCACTAGACTGTTTTTCTTATGAAAAGGTGTTTGGAACACAGTACGTGTTCCATATATATTTATTGAATGAAATGAATGAGTGAACAAAGAATAAAAACAATTTGTTTGACTGGGCCCCCTGGTTGAGTATTACCTATTAATAGAGGGTAGTTTTTAAAAAGATAACTTCATTAATTTATGGAATTCAAGTGCAATTATAGCTTCTAGTGACTGCCCTGTTTTCTATCCATTTAGTTTGCAGATAGACTCATGAAGTAAATTGCCCAGAGTGCACAGCCAGTCTGTCTGATGTCCTTGTTCTGACCTTTGAATTGTGTGTAGGGAGAAATGTACATATTTTCATAACTCTGTAAGGCATCTTTAATGTACTGAGTCTGAAGGAGCTGTATAAATATTTGATAATGATAGTTTTTATGTTCTGCATTTGTAAGATTTTTTTTGTGTGTGAGAACCTGTATTGCTGTTTTTTGCTTCTTATGTACCAGTGCATTCAGAATTAAATTGGAGGACAGTTTAAGAATACACGGATATGTGTCCTAGAGATGTACATATCCTGGAAGATGGTACTTACAGTTAAAGGCAGCTCATGTTCTGTTTCCTCTAGGAGGAGGCAAGGACAGCCCTCCTTTACATTTTTGGGGTCTAAGGGTGAGGAATGCTGAGTCTCCAGCCTGTCAGCAGCATGGTATGCTTCAAAAATGCCTTTGCATAGATATAAAATAGCTAGAGGTATATGATGGGTTGATGCTCATGACCTGCCAAATGACAAGGAGCAGGAGCAATCCCACAGCCTCTCTCCTAGAGTCTGAGTCCATTAAGTGTTAAAAACTCACCAATATGAGAAAGTACCTCTCCTTTCAAGTTCTCTAATAACACGCAGCCCTTGCAAGCCTGAACCGGTGACTGAGCTGGGGATGGCTAAATCAGCATCCCCAGGTGTTCAGCTGGCTGCTGGGTGGGTTTCTGCGGTCCAGGTCCTGAAGTTAGCCCCCTTTGCAGTGTGAGCCAGCATTTTTGTCCTGCAGGTACTGTAGGTACTGGATTAAACAGGTCTGCTGTTGCAGACAGACACCAGGCACCGTTCTAGCGTGAGCTGTATTTGGATTGGAGTTTCCAGGGCCTTATCAGGAGCCACCCCTAGTGACACAGCCAGTGCCAGAACTAACTTTGACTTTCACTCTTCGCCAAGGGCTTGCAGAACACCTTAAAGGAAAAAAGATGGAGGCGCTTAGATTTCAAATGTTCATGCCATGCTCCTTTGAAAGCTTGTATCTGTAAGTGAAGTTTTATTCTAGAGGTAATCCTGGGATACTTAACAGGGACAATTTTTTTTTCTTTCTAAGGGGGAGGACATAGGAAGGGAGGTTTGGGAATTATAAATACTGAAGCTGTTACTTTGTGACTGTGGCTTTAATCAGCTGCAGTTATAACCTCTGGTGACTAAATATGACAAAGTAACAATGAATGGGGGGGTTGAAATGTTACCTTATTATCTTTGCCCTCTCATTTAAAATTGAATGTTGATCTTAAATTAATAATGACAGAAAACCTGGCTGCTTGAAAAATCTGAGTTAGGGCAGAGCTTGATTTATGATTTGAGGTAGACTGCAGCTCAGCCTTGTTATAAATAAAAAAGAGTTTTCTTCTGGAAAGCAGCATGTTTCATAGCAGCGTTTGTCAAAACTGTCCCACTATAAACACTGGATTTTTGGTTTCTCTCTGATCTCTCCCCTGACTGTGTGATAGTAACAGTTGCATTGCTAAACAACTCATTTGCATATATTTATATATGTAATATCAAAACATTCAGACATAAGAATCATCTGTGTAGCCTTATAAATGTAGAATGAGTTTGAAATTGTTAGTTTCAAAGAAATAGTACAATGAAGACCTACTAGTGGATACCAGTCCCCTACCCCCTTTAACATTTACTTTCACTGTAAGACCCTAAGATTGGAAAACAATACTAAAAGCTGTGTCCCTAAGTGAATAGGCATTCAAGCAAATCAACTTATGCAAAAGCAACCTCTGGAGTTTAATAATTATTTACCTAACATTCCTGGGTCATGAGAGAGGTTTTGATTAAGTCAGGGAAGCATTCTGTCCAGCAGCTTGCGAAGGTGTGTATAAAGAAGGAAGAATAATGGAAAAATACTAGATGTAAGAGAACTATTTTTAGAATTTGATTCTTAAAAATAAAACTCCCATAAATTTAAGTGTGGATTAAAGTCCATCATTCTTAATGTATCTTTAAAAGATTTTTTTAAAAGATAATTTTAAAATGATTTCTAGTTTCTTTTGCTTCAATTTTTGCTGAGGTTTATTTTAAACAGACTTTAGATTTTTCATTCAGTGTGTCATTATAACACCTTAATTACTTATCTTTAAAGTGGTAGAGTATTTTATGAAGAAAATATACAATTATGCGTTTTAAAATGCCATGGTGCTAGAATTTTTATAAAATTCTGTCTGATAGGTCAGATAATAGTTGGGAAATGATGTCTGCTAGTTATTATTCCTGCCTACAAGCTGTACTCTATAACTTACTAATTTCTTTTGGTACTGATTTTAAGCAGGTTAATGGATGGCACCACTACCAGCTCAGACTCACCATTCTCGTGCAGTGGATGGACAGTAGTAATGTCAAACTGGAACCTAAACCCTAATTAATTCTTAATTTTGTTTCTTTTTCTAGTTAAAGTATTTGCCACCTGCTTAAGCTTTCAGAATGAAATACTTAGCAAACATTTTGGACAACACTTGGGCACTGGGCTGTTGCCCATTAACTTTTTTGTGGAGGGCACACACTGAGAATTAATTGTTGTTTTGAGTCTTCTTCTAGAAATGCAAAGGAACTCTGCAGCAGTAAGCAACATTCTAGAGTTGTGATGTCTTTGAAAATAACATGTCAGTTTTCAATAGCTTTGAAGTACTGGAATGTTCAGGGGTGCCATTTCGGAAATTAAGAAACAGTGTAGAAGAACTCATTGACTTTATTCATTATGCACACCATTCATGAGGTCTATTTAAATATCTTACCTATATTAATTATTACAACTTCTGTATGACTAAGATACTTTTTCCATTTCTATTTTGCACACAGGAAAGCCAAGATGTAGACAGGTTAAAAAAAATGTCCAGCACAAGTCGTTTACTTATGAAATGATAGAGTTAGAATTTCAACCCAGGTGTTCGAGGGCCAGGACTGTTTTCTTACCTGTTACAGTCTAGTAATTTTCCTGAGTACTAAGTGAATGAAGACTTATTTGTCTGCTTTTGTATGGGGTGAAGTTGTCCATCTCTCTTTTGTTTTGAATATCAGTGTGTACCTCAGTTGAGCTTCTGAGGCACCATGACTAGTCTGGGTCTTAATACTATTTGTATATCTCAGGCATTCCTTAACTTCTATTCACTGTTAATCTTAAAGCAATTGCTTGAGGAAAGAGAAAAGTTTAAATAGACTAGCTGATATTAATTATCCTGATTTTGAAGATCTGAAAATGTGGAAAAGTTCTCTGTCACTGGATGGTTCAAGCATGTTGTTTGACAAAAGGTCCAACACTATTGTTTGTTTTTATAAGATAGAGTATTTGTTAAGAGAGAGACATTAAATTTATTTGAATAAATGTTTATCCATGTGCTGGGGAATTTATTATATGAATAAAACATGTAAATATCTCTACCCATGAAACTAGGCCTGCTGGGTGGTACCAGCCTCACCCTTAGGTCTAGACCTCATCCTCATGGTCGGCAGTGGCTCCTGGAGGTCTAGCCAGCACAACCTGACTACAGGAGACATTATGATAAAAGATTTACAACAGAGTATCCTTTAAAAGATATTTTCTAGAAGTTCCTCATGACAGTTCTGTTTAAATCTCATTGGCAAAATTTAGGCATATTGCCAAGTTAGCTCCTGAAAAGCTTGGAAATGGTATGGGGAGCAGTGTAGCAAAAATAAAAAAGAAATAAGTAACAAAATGGGTACTACAGGTTGAGCATGGCTAACCTGAAAATCTGAAATCTGACATGCTCTAAAACCTTTGAGCATCAACATGATGCCACAAGTGGAAAAATCTATTCTTGACTTCATGTGTTATATCACAGCTAAAACACAGCTGTTCTAAAAATATATAAAATTACCTTTAGGCAGTGGGTATAACGGTATAAATCAATTTCATGCTTAGACTTTGGTCCCATCTACAAAGTATCTTTTATGTAATATGCAAGAATTCCAAAATCTGAAGACATCTAAAAATCTAAAACCCTTATGATCTCAAGCATTTTAGATAAAGTATACTTCAAACTGTAGATTATTTGAATGATAACTCTTAAGATGAAACTTGATTATCTTTTTCAGAGCTGCTGATATTTTTAAAGCATCACAAAAATCAACTGTGGAATTTAAGGGTATGTCAAAATGACTAAGGCAAAAATAGAGGTTGATTCTCCTTTGTGAGTCAAAAATTAGGTTTCGTTCAAGGTTGTCAAGACTTCAGGGATAGTTTGATCTAGATACCGAATGCCATCCAAATACTGCCTCCTCTTTCTTGTTTCTCCTCAGTCCTCTGTCCTTTCTGTCAGTTTTTGTTATTGTTTCATCTAGTTTAGCTTTCTTCTAGATGGACCTAGGAAACTCCAGATTTACTCTCTAATTGCTTTTGCAAATTTTAGAATTAAAATAGTTCCAGCCTAAGGTATAGATGTTACTCTAGAGGACTGTCTTTGGGTACAGTCCCCCTGCCCCCAGTCCCTGTGGTCAGGGAGATGGATTTTCAAGCCTGGTCTTTGTTCCCATGTCTGGAGGCCATAACAGCACCACAACCTGATACTGGAAAGTGTTTTTTCTAGGTGAAATCAGGACACTTACCCAAAGAACTGGGATTGGATGCTGCACAGGCGTGTGTGTTGTATAACCACTGGGAGTCTTTGTTGCCAGCCATAACATTGCTTCCTACACTGAGCCAGGTGCACTCATTCAGTTTTGTCTGGATTTCAACACTGTGTTGCAAACTTTGGATCTTAGTAGATACGCCCTATACATGCAGCAGTTGTTAAGGGGTGATAGAGTTAGACTTGAACCTTCTACTGATCTGTTCCAGTGTTGTCTATACCACTGGACTGGACAGACCCTGGGACTGGGGATGTCATTTGAACAAGGATAGAAGGGCTTTCTGCCTTTAAAAAGTTCTTTCTAGTTATTCTCATTTTTATGTCTGATCCTGTCATTACATAGTCCCAGTTTGGAATTTTTAAAAAATGCTGGTTTTAAAAATACTTCAGGTGGGATATCTTGTCATGCCATATCAATTACTTAAATGGTATAGGACATGAAATTTTCAGAGCATTTTAAAACATAACAGCTACATGTGAATGGGATTTCATAGTTCGACAGAGTAAGTAAGAAGTTGAGAATGTGATCTAGAGGAAGGAAGCGGAATTTGAAAGACAGAAAACTTGAGTGTGAGATACTTAAGCTTTATCTGCTTTATACACTTTTCATGGTCTGGCTCTCAGGCAAATTCTTTGAAAGGAATTCAGTGTGAAGAGTGTGCCAGCCCACAGCGGTAGCTGTGGCAGAGGGAAATCAGTTGTGGGTCATAAAATGGAGAAACAGCAAAATTCATATCCTTGGTTTGCAATCTCTTAGTAAGAAATAACATTTTCCTTTGTTGGAATATTTAAAACGGGAACACTTTGGGAATGGTGAGCCCCATTTAGTCAAAAAAGTCTAGTGGTGGATATTGCTTGGAATAACAATATCCATATATTACAAAGGACACTAAACATATTTAATGATCACTTCTAGTTAATTATTTTTTGGTCAGCAAACCCTCTTAACATATTATATTTATAAATTATATGTGTCTCTGCATATTTGTATGTCACTGTTTTAATATATTTGTTTATGTGTACAAAAGGAAATCAGAAATGATGAGATAAAATAAATGTAAAGAAATGTTTTAATTGTTCTTTCTGCACCCTAAGTACCATGTTTTGTATCTTCTTTTGGAAAATACAGCTATTGGAAGTCTATAGAGGTTCTCTTTGATTTTGACCCAATAAATTATTGAGATTAATCATGTCTGAGAGCCAGTAAAGGTCTAGTTTAAAGAATGCAGAGAATCCTGAATAGGGAATCCTGGATATGGAGAATCTGCAGTTTTTACCAGCTAATTGGGTCCTGGTATTGGAAAGATTTTGTATTTTAACTTCTATATGACTGCTGGTTCTTAGTTTTTTACAGTGTTATCCTCCTTTTTTTTTTTTTTTACAATGAATGGTACAAAGCTCCAGAGACAGGATTACTCTCAGGATTGAGTCCCTTAATGTTCTGAATGTCTGGCAACACCTGGCATTTGGAAAACATTCAGCATTGGTTGAAGGAAGAAAAAGAAAGACATGTTACATTTTGCAAGCCTCTTTTGTTTGCCCTGTGCCAGAAATCTGGAATATTTATTATTTGAGTTGGTAGAGTCTCCAGGAAAAGATGAAATTATGGTAGTTTTTTCTTGACTACTAAATCCCAAGTTTGGTGATGTCAGAAGCCCTGTAGAACTCAGAGTTTGACACCAAACTATGACATCTAATACTGTCCATTTGCATGGGTTGTATTCCCAGCTATTTAAATTATTACAACAACGGATGATAGAATTTCTCACTGTTACTTGGTTCCTCTTTGTATATTGGAAAAATCATCCTGAATCACCTTAGACGGATGGAACGATTGAGATAATGGATGTACTGATCATTCTAAAATAGATGCCAGCAATTTCATTAAACAGAGGCACACAGAGAGAATAAATGGAGAGGTTATCAATTCTGATTTGTTTTCTGGATGCCTTTAGAAAGATTTTTAAGAAGTTCTTTTCTGTTAGAGACTGGCTAGGAAAAGTTTCTATATTCTGCCTATTGGTTTCTTCTGTTACTGATAAAGCAGTGATTCTCTAACCATCAGGATTCTTTGGCAGTTTCTAGAGAGATGTGTTTGTTTGGTTGCATAGCTTGTTTGGCAGGAGTGGTCAACACATCTCTTTTCATTCCATCCATTTAGTGAATTCAATATCAGAAAGACTTTTCAGGCTCTGGTTGGGCCTGAAATGGGCAATGGAATCTGAATTTCCTTAGGTATGAAGGAAAATATTTTAGTTTACAAATCAGGGTTGTGGGTTCATGTCCAAGGACTCTTGATAAACACATCTGTGATCTTGGATGTTTTTACTGTTACCTTCCAAACGTGCCCAAGTTCATCAGAATCAGCTGCAGATTTATTGTAGAGGTATCAATTTCTGGGACTTACTTAAACTGAAATCAAAATTTCCAGTAATGGGACTTGGCATTTTTATTTTAGAGTCCTTGGCTGATTTTGTTGTAGCCAGCCTTTTGCATCTGGAGACTGCTGGAACTTAATCTGTCTTACCTGTATGTGATGTAAATACTCTGAGCCTTCCTGAGTGTTACGTCTGAAATTGTGCCATCACTTCTTCCTGGTATAAGTAACCACTCTCCCCCAACAAGTGAACACTTGCTAAGCTGTGAACTTGATCAAATGGATGACTATAATTTTTTTTTTATTGTAGAAAAAGACTAAAATTCTTAAAGGCTTGTGCGAGAAATTGTCTTTTCTCTCTATATAAAAGTTTGTCAGGTTCTCAGAATTAAACTGGGATTGTTTGAATTTTGTATAAAATATCTTCTGTGGTCCAGCATTTTTTGTAGACGCAAAAAATTTTATAAGAATATAAAAGTCAAAACGTAGCATGTTTGTTGCTCAAATATTACAATTTTTACTACTATTTTCAGTCATTGTGTTAAGCTTTTCATATCACTTTTGAATTTCAGTCTTCACTGCAATGCTGGCACTCTTTGTAAACAAGGAAAACCAAAGTATATAGAGGTTTACTAACTTAGCTACCGACACTGGTTACTATGGGGCAGAACTATGTTCTACCTGAGGAGTTGAAGAAAGGAAAAGGAAAGTATTTACTAAGTTCCTTCAACTTTTTTGGATTTTAACTTATCAAATTCCTGCCTTGGCGGATTGTGATATGGGGATCAAAGATTGATTCATATGGTCAAAAAAGGGGTACTGGTATCATTGTCAAAGGTCAGGGGGCAAGCAGACATTGGCAGATGCTGGAGTATTGAATTAATATAATTTCTGTTATAAAGTTCTGTATTAAAGTTGTTGATGAAGGCAATGGTATAAACTATTTAGATTTAGGGACATGCAAGATAATTAAGGGCGCCTGTGTGATATACTTTATCACAGAGCAGAAGCGGGCTCTGACATTTAACAACATAAATTCACCTGTAAAGGTTTGAATTCAGGTGATATTTAGTGGCTGTTATGCATCCATTGTACTACAGCTGCTATGTAAAACACTTCAGTTCAGCCAGTGTTAGCATACCCAGTCCCTCTAGTGCATTTGGGAGACGGGTTGTGCAAACCCAAAGAAGATAAGTGGCTTCCTAAAGACCAGGCTTCTCAGCATTGATAGAGCTAGAACCTGAGCCCTGTTAATGACCTCCCTCTTTGAACCTACATGGAGTAATTTCCATTGTCAGAGGAGTTGTGGTGCCTGGCTGCAGAGATTTGGGGATGTGCCAGTAAGGGCATTTGCCTCTGTGCCAGTTGGCTTTCATTTCTTAGGGGGAGATGGACACCCTCCCATGCAGAAGTAGATCAGATTCCAATCATCTAGATAATTTACTTAATTTTAGGGCATATTGAAGAATGATTTGTGACCACGGCTTTAAACTGTGAGGTTAGAAGCCAGGTACTCCAGCACCTGGCAGTAACTGTTTGTTGCATAAATGACCTTAACGTAATCTGATTAAAAAGAATCTGACTCATGGAATTAGGATTATCTACCCAGGGTTGAGATTTGTGGGTCTGGGATGAGTTCAGTTCACTTTTAAAATTAAATACATTTGGACATCTCTCCTTGTATGTCATTAGTAGCTTCAGTGTCAGGTCTTCATGTTTTAAAAATAAGAATGACAGCCACCTAGGAGAGCCTCACATAAGCCTCAGTTCTGAGTTTAAAGTGTTGGTTTCATTTGTCTTTCTAAGGTAGTGAAAAACAGATGTGCTCATTTTTTTCTATAAGTGATAATTACAGATTCAATTGCTGCTGGGAATCTGGGAGTCATCTTTCACAATATGGAGATATCCTGCAGGGTATATATCTGTGCAGTGAAATGATTCTGATCCTTCCTTTGTACTTTTTGGGAAGATTTGTTAAAAAAATGTCAATTAGCTGAACTTTATTATATTTATACAGATGTAAAACTATATTTTCTGTATTCTTTTAGTAGGTTTCAATTTATTTGCACCTATCTGTATATGTGTCTTTTTTTTCCCGATAGACTTCAGAAAATGCTTAAGTGATACTGTTGACTTTCAAGTATGAAACGTTAGTGTGGTTGATAACTAGTAATTTTAATTTGTCTCTGGAATGCTTTACTGTTAATTGAAAGGATTTTCCTCCCAGTATCACAGCCAATGACTTGTCTTGTGCAGCTAATTAGTGCGATTATTCCACAGCTGCATTTGCTACTGCACAAAGGTTTGCTCCTGTTTTTATCAAAAGGATCAGTCTCTTTGGGAATGTTTGGACTTGACAGGCTTTCAATAGTAAGACCACGCATTTATTTATTTATTTTAAATAGTCCCTCCCCACACACCCCGGCTTAGGAAAGTACATCTGAGCTTTGAACACATACTCAAAGATGGGAAAATACATTTTCTTCTGTTGTCCTTTTAGTAGACCCTTAGGGCACGAATAGATTGTTTTAAGTGACTACAGTAATGTCTAGGGACTGTTCTTATTATGTGGATGAGCCCATATATTAAAATAGTAGGCAGAGTATTAACGTTCAGTTTCTCTGGGCATAATATGGATGAAAACGAAGGAAAGAAGCTTTGCCTTTCTTGGATACTGAAGACCATAGAGAACCAATGTGTTTTCCCTCTAACTGACAAAATGCTGTCTGTGATGAGTCCAATCTCCTTTCTTCTAGCCAAATGGTAAATGAGTATGCTACTCAAAAAAGTATTATTGCTTTATAATTTAGAGGAGAAAAAGTGAAGAGAGTAAATTTACCTAAAATTCCACTCCCACTCTGCAACTGTGATCACTGCTACTCACTCTCTGCCAGGCATTTTGTGTTTGTGGACATGCCGTATCTATTTGAAACCAGAATGTCAATACATTTTTGTGTTCTATTTCATAATTTACTTTTCTTGCATGCATTTCCTAGTTGGCTCTGTAGTTGTGCAATTTTTAAAAATGTGTAGTATTTTGTTGAATTCATGTATCAGAGTTTACTTAACCATTCTTACAATTTATGGGCAAATTATAGGTGATTCAGAATATTTTGCAGTTTGTAAAGGATTTGTATTATCAGTTTTGCCACATTTGAATTACTTGGGAAAATTGTCCGTCAGTGAAATTCCTGAATCCAATTGAATGAACAACTTTATAACTTCATTTGATAACATTTGTTTGTTTCCTTAAAGGGTTATAATGTCTACCAGCAATGGCCTAGGCAGTGATGGTGAACCTTGTAGAGCTTTCAGTAATATAAACAGCCCACTGTGGCACAGGCGCCATAGGTTCATCACCACTGGTCTAGAGTTACATTATCATTATTTGTTGTCTTATAATGAACATTTGGAGGGCATATTGGGAATCAAACTCAGGCAGGCATTTTGCCACTGAACTATAACCCTGACCCTGAACATTTTTTTTTTTTTTAAGGAATTGATCCTACCTAGGGTGCTATTTTGCATCTGTGTTTTTAAAATTTATTGCATCTTATAGCTTTCTTATCAATAAGTGTGTTTCTAACCCATTTTAATGATGGAATAGTGTTAAATTGTGTAAACCCATTACAATGAACTGAACCAATTTTAAATGTTGAAGATAAACTTCTAAAATAATTTTTCTGCATGGTTTTCCTGGGACCATGTGAGGACAAAAACAAAAACATCATCATCCTGTAGCACATTCCTGCAGACTCTGCAGGTTCCTGTTCTTGAGCAGTTTATAAGGATGGTTGCTGATTTGAAGGCTTTAGTTTACCTGGTACGAAGTTAAGCAATACTGGGGTCTGGACTCAAGGGAGGTAAATCAAGGGCAGGTACCTCTCTTGAAGCCTGTGTAGAGGCAGTATTTTCTCAAATGTTCCTTTAATGTATTTCCAGATGCTAAGGTTTTATACTATTTAGCTTACACAGAGATTTAAAAATTGTATTGTGAGAAATAAGTTAATAATGCTACATGATACTCATTGCATGAGAAGGCCTCTAAAATATAAATGATGTACTGGAAGTATAAAAACACACTTTCTCTTTTATAAATGGGTAAATGGGTATCAAGTTGTTGTCATTCTTCTATTCTGAGTATGGTAACTAAGGCAGAGTGAAGTTTAAATAGTTAGTATTATGGAGTTGGCCAGATGAGCAACCAAAAGATATACCTAGGAAAATTATGAAGTGTTCTATTCTTAATTTTTGACTAGTATTAAGCATTTTAAGTAAGTTTGAGTAGAAGTCCTAAAATCATTAGTAGCAGACTGCGCAGCAGAGCGCTCTATAGCCATAATATGCCAAGATTAATCGGAAAAAAAGAGAGTACAAAGAAAGGTAGAAGGGTTGTGTTGTCAGAGGAGGCTGTTTTTTGCCCTTTTGCCTTAAGACTGGGGTTGAGTTCAGTGTTAACATTTTGGTCAAAAAATGATTTTTACTTCCCATGTCTTAGAAACATTTCCCCATGATAAACCTCACCTTTTGTTTACATAATTCCTTACTGGCAAATATTTTAGAGGCCTTCAAGGAATTTATATAATTTGTAGGAGTACTTGTTTGGTTAAAGTTGGTTATTTCAAAAAGCAAAGTCAGGCAATTTATTTTTAAATTTGGGTGCCATTAAGACTCATGGCTTGACACTGCATATGGCGGCACTATATTTGGTGGTGATGAGTAGTGTGCTGTATAAAAAAAAAAAAGCCCCTAAGTAGCTTGATAAAAATGCTTGGATGCAATCAAGCTGACTTATTTTAATTCAACTACTAATGACTAAAATCCTGTCACCTCTTGATTTTCAATTATGTGGAGTACTTTTCTGTGACTTGATTATATTTGTGCAGGCTCATTTCATAGTTTGGTGCCATTTAGGATATCCCAAAATGTAAACGAAGGGTCTCATTAGGAAACTAAATGTTGTGTGCATTTTGGTTTTCCCACAGCAGTTCCGCGGAGCATCCTGGGGCCTCCAAGCCTCCGATAAGCTCCTCCAGTATGACATCACGGATCTTGCTACGCCAGCAACTCATGCGTGAGCAGATGCAGGAGCAGGAGCGCAGGGAGCAGCAGCAGAAGCTGCAGGCAGCCCAGTTCATGCAACAGAGAGTTCCTGTGAGTCAGACACCAGCCATAAACGTCAGTGTGCCCACCACCCTTCCCTCTGCCACCCAGGTGCCGATGGAAGTCCTTAAGGTACGTGAGTGCCGCTCTTCTGGTTGGACTGAACCCTCTTCCTTTCCATTTTCCAGATGTTTCCTGCTTAAGAATGTTAATTTATACTGGTTATGTTGCTCCGTCAGAATCATATTTGTTAGTGCCAACTCTACTGATTCCTATATACTTTATACTATAAAAGAAGATGTAACCTAACTGGTAATATAATAGTAACCCTACATAAATGGTGGGAGCACATTAGTGCTCTAGCAGAATCCCAAGTAGAAATAAGTGTTTATTATAATGACATCTTTCCATCTTTCCAGGGTGGAAAGTTTCAAAATGTAAAAGTTAACTCAAACAGGCCTCCTTTTATAACTTGTGCAAATTTTTTCTTAAATACATCCCATGGCCATACTTTAATTTTGTTAGTAAGCATGTTTGGTATGGAATCTGACTCTTAGAAAGTCTTATCAGATCTAAAATTGTAGACAAGTTTTGTGTGCTTTAATAACCAGACTGTGTAATCCTTTTACTGAAGTGAGTTGTCTGCTTTGGCGCTCTTTGATTTCTTGCTAGAGCAGAAACTGCAGGAGCTTGTTAGCATCATTCTATCCAGGACATATAGCTTCCTAATTACTAAGGAAAGTTGTAACAAATCTAAGGATAGAATTCCATCTCACACGTGTGTCACGTTGGGAGATACACCTTGTATAATGATAAATATTTCAATTTTTAAATATTCAAAGAAAGTCAAGGAACTTCCTTACTTTTTAATTTTTTTTCTCTATTCACCTAATTGATTCATTCTGAAGGTACTAAGACTTACTGTTCATTAAACAATGTGAACTTTACACGCCAGTGATTCATTGTTGGTCTTTGCATTCATTTGTGTGCTCAGGAAAGAAAAAAAAAACAAAAAAAATTTGCCACTATTTAAAGTTTACTATTAAAGTAAGCAGAGGAATTATGTGCTATAATCAGAAAGTAATCTTTAAACTTTACCAGGAAGTAGGAAAGAGATTCTTTAAAAACAACTTTAAAGTCAGTAATATTTTATTTACAAAGACTTTTAAAATGTAGTGACACAGTAATCAAACTCAGAGAAGCTAACTGAAATTCTGTTAGGGAAGAAACAAATAAAATAGTTCAGCATAACATTTTACTGTAGTGTGATTGTTTGAAATTCTGAAAATTGCTGCAATTAATGGATCTTTTACTGCTGCCTAGTCACCTGTCAAGTAAGAGGAAAGTTTTTGCTCCAGAATAGATTAAATATGTATATTTTTGTTTTGCGTGACTGAAAACATAGAATTGCTACTTAAAATTTGTACAGATTTAAATTGTTTCGTGTTTCACAAGTCATAGTTGTTTTGTTTATGCCTTATTCAAGCTTGTATAAATTAAATAATAGCAAGATAAGAAATATGTCCATTTTATTCATCATTTTTAACCTGATGACTAATTTTTAGACGAAATAACATAAATTTGAGCTAATAGTGGCTTATATAAACTTAAAGGTGATGTTTTATTTTACACTGAATTGAAATTAAATTTCCTATTAAAGGAGTTGCATGTAACAGAGAAATTCCCAAATGCAGATGTGTTAAGACAGCATTTTTATATCATTTTAAAAAATGATGTAATTTTGAAATGGTAAAATATTTCATTTTTGTAAATTACTAAAATTAGAGTCCATGTCAAATATTTTGGATAATATTGCCCTTTTTCTTTGTATGTTGGTGTGCCTGGTAGCAGTAGATTGAGCTGCAGCTCCCAATTTAGGAATACCAAGAAAATGTCTATATTTAAAGCACAACTAAATTAGTAAAACAGACATTCTGACCAAAAGGTGGGCACTTGATTATATGATTTATATATATGTATATGTATATGCATATCATTCATGCCACATAGATTTCATCTTCATTTAACTTTTACATTTGAATAATTCAGTTCAATAAACTAGTGAAGTGCATTATTATGGCAGAGTTGATGCGCGACAGTTTGGATAGGCTTGATACTATTTAGACCACATCTAGTAACCTTAAATAAAGAACCAAATAAAAACAGAATTTCATTCAACTAAGGTATTAGTCTAAGAAATGCAAATAAAATTTTTAAAGAGAGTATCATAAGTGATTGTTTCAGATGCTTAAGAGTTAGAACTTTAAGAAGATAATTTACATATTTCAACAGTTTATGTATGAAAATACTGCAAATTATTTATTATAGAAGTATACCTGAGAAAAATGTAGCCTTTTATTTTCCCTTTTGTAGTTTTAAAATCATTAAATATTTAATGAAGTAAATTGTTAATTTGAAAAGTTAATTTGCTTAACCTAAGATCTTTTTCCACAAATGTGCATTTTCAAAAGAACTACTAAAGTCTTAAGTGTACTGAGTATATTATAATTAGATCATATTGAGTAAATATTTTCTCATAGTGTGTGCTGAGTAAATTCTTCATTTAATTTTTAAAGGTTTAAGTTGCTAAAACAGAATATACCTGCTTTTTCTTGGAACTAGGTATATACAACTTGACTTTTTTGCATGTGTTGGAGAATCCTGGTTAAATCTCTGTATTTCCTAAGTGCTTTATACAACATTGAGATTGAAAGACCATAGTTTAATTTACACACACGCACACACACATATTCACACACTCAGGTTATCAATATTCTACTACCAATAGATTGAATTATGGATTTTGAAAACTCAAAAATTTTCTTCCAGGTTAATCTCTTTAGCAGAGTTGTACTTAAAATATGAAGCTTTGTGAAGCATGTTTAAAAATTGCTGACGTCTGGGCAATTGAAGACTAGTTAGGATTCGTATCAGAGGTGGGAAACTCACAATATTTATTTCTTAACACATGGTCACCATGTAGACTGTGAATTCATGAAGCTTTACAGAGTTAGAAGCTATTTTCTGTGTGAATTTCACTAATTTATGGATAAATTGCTCATTGATTTTCAAGTTGGATGACACGGGATGATTAGCCTTATTGCTCTGTATTTATCTGTCAGATATGTTCTCTAGCTTTCTTCAGAACAAGTTTATCCAATTGAGTACGGTAATTTAAAGTT
Source organism: Cavia porcellus (assembly GCF_034190915.1). NCBI lineage: Eukaryota > Metazoa > Chordata > Mammalia > Rodentia > Caviidae > Cavia > Cavia porcellus. The sequence continues at coordinate 52,801,563 of NW_026947496.1, forward strand.
GCTTCTGTATCATAAGTGAAGCAACACTTGGAACTCAAAATGCATTTTTCTCAGTTGTGAATATACCCTGAGTTCCACATTGTGAATTAAACAAACTCATTAAGAATATTGAAAGAAAGTGGTTTCTTCTACAGATGGGTTTTATTAGCATATGAGTCACATTAACTGAGGTTTGAAAATTGACATAGCTTTGTTTTTGGTGTTATTTGTTTGTTTTTCTATACCAAAGCAAAATAAGCAGATCGACATTGCAGACATGATAGGTCTTAGAATCAAAGAAGCATCATGGTACCAACCTCCGATTTCCTGTCCACACATTCATCAGATGTCTGTTGTTACATGCTCTTCTCTCTACCTTTGATTGATTATTGAAACATATGCTTACTACAGTATCTTAGGCTGGCAAGTTCAGCAAGATGTCTTTTTCCAACTACCCATCATGGACTCTGGAGGTTCATAGATTGAAAATATTTTTCTTTTAAGCAATTTGTAAGGAATTTCCAAGGATCTGTCTGTCTCAGTCTCTGTCTCTCTGTCTCTTTCTCTCTGTCTGTCTCTGTCCCTGTCTCTCTTTTCTTCTCTTTTTCTCTTTCTTCCCTCTCTGCCTTCTTACCTCATTCCTTTTTCCTTTAAAGATGAATTTAAAGGCGAGGTGTTCTCTCTGGAGTAGAGTATATATTGAAGTTCTGTGCTCTGCTTTAGATAAAGGTTACATGAATTTAAAAGAACAAAATACTTGTGTTACTGTGGGATATTTTAAGTACTTTAAAGGAATTTACTTTAAAATTTTTTTATCTTTTTCCAAATCATCTCAGGAATGAGGCAAATTACTCTATAATTTGAAAGGATACTTTCTTTTCATCAAATATAGGAATACTTTTACCAGTTATCTTCATGGTAAAAGCTTACATTGTAAACTGAACTTACTTGGGAATTTATTTGTCGGCTGTCTCAGCACTGCATGAGTTGGAGCAGATTCTAATGTGATGGAATGAAGTCCTGTCTCCTCATCACCTTGTTCTACAAATGACACTGCTGAAGATTTCACTAAGGAGGGAAAAGTTGAATGACCATATTGCCAGTTTTCCCTCTGTAAATGAGGAAATCTACCCGGAATACAATATTCAAAGTGTGACTCATCTTTTAGATATAATACAAGAATGTGGGAAAGATTGTGTGAATTCACAAGTGGATTGATATGTAATGAATTGGCAGAAGGAATTTCTCCCACACCCACATTTAGATTTTCTTCCTGATTATTCACCCAGGAATACAGAACCAACAGCATTACAGTGGATACAGGAAGCATGAACAGATGTGATGCATCTCAGACCAGCTTGCTTTGATCCTTTAGGGTATCCATTGCTTAAGATGCTGTCCCCAAGAGATAAGCACCTGCAACATTTGAGGTTTCTTCTAATAGCATACTTCATTCTATATTCTAATAGCGTATTCATCACATATTATGTCCCCAAACAGTATGACATATACAAATAACCTGTTAGCCTTGATTTCAGGGAGCTTTTATATACTAGTATATCCTTTTGTTTCTGAATCAATCTCAGTGTCTCTATGTCCGTGAAATATGAGTATCCTTGTTTGGGACAAAAAAGACTCAGTTTCTAGCTTCTATGAATGCCTCTCATTCTCCCAGAGACCTCATTTCCCTGCAGTGTCTTTTGCTCACTCGGTGTCACACACATGGTCATTTATTTTTTCTTAAATAAAAATTCCTTTTATTGACTTCAAAAAAATTGTAGGTAGTGTTTATTTACCTTTAATAAATGCACACATTGTGGAAGAATAATCCAGTGGAAACTTGCTGTCCTTGCCACTCCCTGGAGGGAACTGCTGTTAAAGCAGAGGCTGCAACCTTCCTGGCATTTTCTGTTTTCCAGCCCTGCAATTGCAAGATCTGAAGCAAGATCTGGAGAACTGTGTTAAGCAGTTTGGTAAGGTAGACGTGACTCTGTGTTCTTTGTTCTTTGCAAGTGGAAAAAAACAAGAAGGAAGTTTCCCCCCTGCCCCACCCTTTGGGGTTGTCTTTCCTTTTAAGAATATGCTTCAGAACTTCCCCATTGTACCTTAGGCTGAGTGGAACTTGTGTTATATATTTTGAAAGGAGTTTGATGATGCTGGTAAAAGTGTAAGTCAGCTTGCTTGGCACTGACTGGCCATGTGCCATTACTGCCCTCGAAGCCCCATAGGTGCTAAGTTAGTGATCTCAGGGCTGGCATAGGAAGGTATTCTTTTGAACTGTTTTCTTAGAGTTTTATGCTTTGTCTGCCGTAAAGAGCAGCATGAGGAGCGAGTACCTACAACAAAATGTGCCGTCTTGTTAAGCCTATGAATCAACTCTGCTTTTCTGTAAACAGTGAAACATCTGCTCTGATAACATTTTTCGCTTGGTCATATTGGCACAAAATGGAAATGGTTGAAAATGATTTCTCCTTTTACAACAGCAAGGCATTTTTGCAATGTGGCTCAGGGGTAGGATAGCATCTGGGTAGTTTGATTAGGCCAGGTTGTGAATGGTGCCACCTGTGCTCAGTGGACACCTGGGTGACCTGATTGAGGAGGAGGAAAAGAAGGAGGTAGAGAGGGAGGAGGAAGAGAGTCATCTTTACATGGTCTCCAGAAATCATCACTGTAATCAGGTCATGGATTTACTTGAGAGAGGAGGCTTAAGCTCCCCACAGGGATCCTTGGAATATGGGGGGAGGTCCTAAGAAGAAACAGATTGAGAAACACTCCTGTGGAATGTTGAGCATCTCTTCCCCAGTCTCCTCTCTGTGTTGTACTCAGAGAACACTCATTACAGTTCATATAAATTAGCAAGTGTATCCTGGCTGGGCTGTGTCTGTCCAAGCCACTGATTATACTTGTGCTTAGCCAGTAACATTGACTCTTAATGCCACTCCTGGTCTCTGCAGGAATTGTTAGTAATACCATGTTGAAGATGCAGGAACCAATGCAGAGGGATGAAGTTATGAATGTAAGAGGTGCAGTCAGGATTAACATACGTATGTATTTATTTATTTATAAATATATATATTGAGACAAGGTCTTGCTGTGTAATTTAGGCTGGGCTTGAACTCACTGTACAATGCATGTTGGCTTCAGAGTCACCATCTTTCTCCTGCCTCAGCCACTCGAGTGCTGGGATTGCAGGTGTGCACCACCATGCAAGTCTAGGGCTTTTGCCTCTGAGTGATTGGATTTTTTTCTCTACATCTCCACACTATGCCAGATGAAATAACTGGCCATGTTTTATCTTGCTTAAGGAGTCTTCCCAGCGACACTGACCGTGATGGTAATTTTTGGTTTAGTGATAGAGATGATTATGGGTTAAAACTTCCACATAGAGTAAAAGTTTCTGTAACAGCATCCAAAAATCTCAAGGAAAGCTCATTTATAAAGATCATAATGGCTCCACTTATCACAATACATATGATTCATATTCCTATGTGTTTTAATAATAAATTTCTGTTGCTATAAAGTAAATTTTGAAATGCTAACTTGTGTTGACTTGCACAGTGCTTTTAATGGTAATTTTCTCCTTAAGCTATGATTGCATTTTTAGTTTTCTTCCCTACCTTTTCCCTGTGGGATTGGAGCTTTTGCTATATTTTAAAACTGGAACATCAGTATTGTGTGTTTTCTGGTTTGCTTTTAAGTGAATGTCATCTGTAATATATCTTGTCTTATTATTTTAAAAGGTCAGAATCTCCTTCATAAATGTTACCTACCCAGTCTCAACAATTAAAGACTTAGATTTGAAAGACTATTGATAAACTACTTTTGTAGGGATGCTTTTATATAAAAGAGATTGTGGACACATCTAAGCTAAGTCTAAATTTAACTTTGCTCTAGTAAAATAAGTGGGTGGGATATATATTGAAAATATGTAAATCAGTACAGTGTCTATGTTCAAGGTTATAGCTGCAATCAGTACTAGAACACTGGTGCCTGCCCTAAATGTGTCTCTTTTTATTGACTTCTTTGGGTTAGCACCTAAACTCAAAAAAAAAAAAAAAATAGCATTGATAATACTATAGTCTTTCAGATCTTGTTGATAAAGTTAGCTATTTTTGTGTACTAATTTATAACCATTAAAAGGAGATAAGTCAATATTGGAACATAAAGCTTTTGGTAAACTAGGAGATTATTACAAATAGATAATAGTTTTCGGAAAAGGATTGCTTTAAATTTCTGTTTTTAAAAATAGAGAATGTCCAAGAAAAGGGTCTAGATGAATCTAAACCATAATGTTTCTAACTAGTTATCTCTGAAATGGATACTGGGATTGCAGGTGGTGGTGGTCAAAGTCTATTACTAATTTTTCATTAGAGTATTGAATACATGCATTCTTCATATAATCAAAGTGCCTAATGTACCTTGATTATATGTCTCTAATGCAGTTTGTTTCTTAGCGAAGTCCTGTTAACCTATAACTTTTTGAGGAGCACATTTCTTTTATCAGGTGAATTTACCAGACTTAAGCACACTAAGCAGCTCTAGTGGTTTTTGCTAGAAGAAAGGTAAGGAAGGGATAGGGATCCTGGAAATTAAAAGTAAGCAAAAAATCTTACTCATCCAACTGTGTGTATTTTAAAAAGTATTTAAGAGGCCCAAAATAAAAAGCAAAATTCAGATTTCTACTACAGTACTACTACGCATAACTACAATATAATCTCCCCTGTTGGCCCTGAGTTTTGTATAATTAAAATTTAAGGGCTGGAAATTTTTTTGAGACTTAATTAGAAGTGACAAACCAGAGACATTCCTGCCGGTTAGGGAAGGCTTAAGAAATTCTTATTGGCTAAACTACAAATATGTAACATTTTTCTGAACACTGCATGGTAGTTCAGACTGCCTAAAGGTGACAAGATTAGCTCTGTTTTTCTAGTGAAGTAGTAAAAATTAGATTAATAAGTACCAGGCAAAGAAACTTTTCTTTCTTTCTTTCTCTCCTTTTTTTCTCCCCCTATAAGAAATCTTACCTTGAGTACTTCTGGCTGCAGAGATTGGTGCCTTAATTAGCCACATGTTCTTTTTACCTCCTGGGAAATAAGTACAGGATAAACTTGGGGATCAAGACACAGACGTACATTGACTTAGCACACGCCGCTAAGTAATTCATCAAGGAATGTTGGTAATTAGTACTGCCTCTTTCAACTCTTGGCTTATTTTATAAAACCAGTTGATTTAAAATAATGCCTGCTGATTTATTGCCCACACGTTTCCAGACGGGGACTTGGCTCTTAAACAAAAGCAAGATTGTGCAGTGATGGAAACATGCCCTCCTGTTTTTTGTGTTTTTACAAATTCTGAAGGGCCATCTATGTCCCCTATTAACTTTGTTGCATTTTCTTTTACCCGAACTGTTCAGCATTTTCAAGGGCTTTCTTTTGTGTCTTGGTGAAGAGAAAGGGTGAGCAAATTAAAAAAAAAAAAGAAACCCAGGCCCTCGGAGGTATTGGATATGAGGTGCTTGTCAAAGTATGTTGGCTCAGTGTGGTTTGATGGAATTTAATTTGAATCTTTCATCTGGTAATAGCTTTTGGTCTTCTTGCATTGTGAAACACTTGGAGATATTTATGACACCAGGCTAATCTTAAAACATTGAATTTATAAGGTGCACAGGACTATGCGACTTTAGTCTTGTAGCTTTGGTATCTAAAGGTTGTAGTTCTAATGTGGATGCCTAGCTGAAGTACTTCATTATGCTCTGTGAAGTGACTATAATTGGTGTCCCTGTCAAAATTCTAGCATCTGCCTGTGTCCAGTAATTAATGTGACCTTGGGCACATTTCTTGTTCTCTTTGGGCCTCAGTATCCTTATCTGTAAAAGAAGGGTAATAGTGCCTGCTGTAGAGAGTTTTTGTGAGAGATACATGAGGAAACTCACCAGAGTAGCACGGTCCAGCAAAATTAGAATGTGAGCTATGTGTACAAATTCAAATTTTCTAGTAGTCACATGAAACACAGCAAAAAGAGACAGATGAAATTAATTTTAATATATTTTACTTAACTAGACATGGTGGTGCATGCCTGTAATCCTAGATAATGGAAGAGGATTTCAAGTTTGATCCCAGCCTGGGCAACTCAGTGACTTAATAAGAACTTGTCTCTAAATTAAAAAAAATATAGAATTAAAAAAGGATATGATTGTAGCACAATGTGAAGGTCCTTGGTTCAGTTCATGATACCACAATCATAGATATATAATATATATATATATATATATGATATTTTATATATATATATATATATATATATATATATATATATATCCCTAGAATATTATTATTTCAACCTGTAGTTAGGATAAAAGTTATCCCCAAGATTTTCTACCTGCCTTTTTTCATTAAGTTTTTGTATTAAGCCTCCCATACTATCTTCAAAATTGGGTATGTCTCTAAAATGTTTCAACTTGAACACTAAATTTTCCTGAGAATTATTTTATTCTTTAGAATTTAAAACTTAGATTCTACAAAATTTATAGTTTATTAATGGAAATATGTTTGAAACTACTTCAAACACTCAAGTTGTTTCAAACATGTTTCTAGTAGTTAAATTTCAATGTCCTTAAGTTTCACTTTAGATTAAATGATAATTCAGTTCCTCTGTCCTAGATAGCCACATTTCTAGAGCAGAGTACCCCATGGCGTGTGACCTTTGTATTGGACAGTGCAGATAGGGAATGCTCAAAAAAGGATCTTGCATTGTTTTTTGTAATATAGAACAATGTATTATGCATCTGAATATAGTAGTAGTATTATCATCGCCAAGTTGTCATCTTCATGTATTTCTGTTATACCTACCCAATGCTACTGTTTCATACGGCATCCCCCAAAGAAAAGAAAAGAAACCCTTAATGTGTCCAGTCTCATAATTCAGAGCCCAGGTTAGCTAACATATCTCATGTCTGATTGATGTTTCCTGTTTTTACAGCAAGCAGCAAAGAGTCACCCTGGGTAATACGGCGTTTTTGACTGTCTCTGCCACAGTCTTCCATTCACCTCCAAGCGTGGTGACAGTTTAAACTGTCAGTCTTCCTTGTGCTTTTAGTCCAGGTTCTTTTCAAACATATATCTGTCACATTTGCATAGCACCTGTGTGTAGCATGTTAACAGTTTGAAACTTTGGGAATGTTGAAGTATTTCACTAATATTCTTGGTGTAACACAGATAAGATGAGAATCGTTCTATTTTGTTTTTTCATGTGTGTTGGATATAGCTTAGTTCACGTGAAGGGTATTGAAAACCTTTTTAGGGGAGTAGAATTTTATGATGGATTTTTTATTTTATTCCAGTGTTGCGAAGGTAATTTGTTCTCTCTTGGAAAATGCAATAAATTTTTAGGAAATTTCAACATAGCTTGTAATTTATTAAAAATAGTTCTTTTCCTCTCATTCACTAGGCACCTAAGTCTTCTTTTTCTGACGTTTTAAATCTCTGTGATAAGTTATATTTGTTAGTTGCCTTGTTACTCCTTATGCAAACAATGAATCTGTTATACTAGAATTAGCATGTTAGAGGGATTTAATGTGTGTTCTTCACATAATACTAAGAGCCTTTAAAGTCTCATTCTTGTGCAATTATAACAAGTTAGAATGCCAAGAGAGAAAAATGTAAAACATGCTAGGATTTCCAGAAGGAAAAAGCATTACATTGTTAGATGCTAGATTTCATGATTTCCTCAGTTGGGTGCCATACAATATATATTTTGTTAGTATTAATTATTTATTTAAATATTTCTTATCTTCAGATAGTATATGGTATAAGATATTCAGGCCATCACAAAATTGATTTTAGTTTCCTAATAACTGTCCAGGATTGTATTAAAATCATATACCAAGTAAGTTTTCAACTGATTATAATCTTGAGAAAATGGATAATAAAAATTGCAAATATAGGTCATTGTCCCCATTTTTACTGACTCTAAGGATTATGAATATATCATGGAAAAGGAAGACAATCAGTTTTCTGAAAGAACATTTAATTTGGAAGTAAAGGTTTCATTTGTTTTGACATGAAGCTAAGGCATCCAGAGCTTACCCTAAAACTGTGCTTTTTGAAAAGTATTCTACAGCTCAGTGTTTCTCACAGTGTAGACTGGGCCCTGTATGTCTGTATCACCTTGGGCTCTTCATTAAAAAAGAAAAACCAAGCCAGAAACTCTAGGATTAGGTGTTAATCTGTGTTTTCATTAGCCCTCTGCAAGATTCTAAAGCATTCTCCAGTTTAAGGATCCTGGCTATAAAAATCTAGCAATTAATTTCTAAGAAACATTTTTAAAATGGGGAAATAACATGTGCAAATAAATTCAAGCAAGTTTCTTTACTACAGGCTTTGTAGATCCTACCACATGTGAAGAGTCATGGCCGATCTCCAGTAGTGGCGCAGTAGGCAGGACCTCTGAGAGAGGAAGGAGAAGACAGGTACAGTGGTGCTTAGAACTGATCAGCGAAAATACTTAGTAGCTATTTAAGGTGCTCTCTGCATTGAGTATACTCCATTTTATGCAAAGTTCATAAAAATAGATGAACCTTCTCTTATCTTGAAGGAGTGAGGTGAGAATAAAACAATAATTATCAGCTCTAAAATCACTTTCTTTGGAGCAGTGTTTCCCACTTCAAAGCCTGGAAAGAAATGGTTGGACTTTTAGCAGAGATCTGAGGGCTCAGTGAATGAATTTGCCAAAAAATATTTGTAAGTTGCATGTGTGTCTCACATACATGCATCTCTTTATCAAATAAATGTAGGTGTTGCTGTGATAAAGTACGAGTTGATAACAAAGCCATATCTTTCATTTTTCCCCTATTTTTAGGCATTTTCTTGCTTTATGGTGGAGTTTTATTTATTCTAGTGTTGCAAAGGCAATTTGTTTTCTCCCTGAAGATACTGTAAATTTTTAGGAAATTTCAACATGGCTCATAGTTTATTAAGAGTTCTCTTTCATTCACTAGGCACCAAAGTCTTTTTTTTTTTTTTATGTTTAAAAGCAAAAGCACAATTAATCTAATGTAATATTTAACTTTTAAAAGTAGGCAAAAACTGCTTTTAAAAAAATACAGTACTTAATTCTTTGAGCTTTTTTTTTTTTTTTTTTTTTTTTTTTCTTGTTACCAGGGATCGAACTCACAACCTCACACTTGCCAGGCAGGCTCTTACGCCACTGAGCTAAATCCCCAGCCAGTACTTAATTCTTAAGAGCAGTATTAAATTCACAGTCAAACTGAGTGAAAGGTTCGGATGTCCTGCTTACCATGTGCCCCACATATGCTTGGCTTCCCCAACAGTATACCCACCTCAAAGAGTACGGTGAACCTATATTTACACATTATCATTTGCCAGAGTTCATAGTTTATGTTCAGGCTGGAGAAAAGTTTGGTGTGCATCTACCATTAGTATATGACACAAGGTACTTTTTCAGTGCTCTAAATATCCTCTCTGCCCTACCTGTTTCTCTAAAGTAAAAAGCTATGGATTTTTAGGAACTTTCCTTCAAAAAAATATACCCAATGTTACTCAAATTTTACTTTTGAAATTTATTCTTTTTTTTTTTTTGTCTTTTTCCTTTTTATCGGTACCGGGGATCGAACTCACGACCGCCTGCTTGCAAGGCAGGCGCTTATGCCGCTGAGCTAAATCCCTAGCCCCTGAAATTTACTCTGTAAAAAATGGATCTAATTTCATGGTCCCACACAAAGGCCTTTTGGCTAGCTTCTACACTGGTTGGAAGAAAAAAAGTGGTCACTTCAAGATGCTCCACTCAAAAGACAGCTTATCCTGATGCTGGAGTCTACAGTTATTATCTTCCCAGCTGTGAAGGGTATTTTGCATCTACCTTCCTATCTCCCTCCAGGAATTCGTAATTACCCAACAGGAGGAGAAAGTCCAAAGCCACTTGGCATTCTTCTGAGCACTTCTGCCCTGTATCATACATCTTTCCTAGACTCGTGTTTCTTTTAGGATTACATATTTCAGTTAAATTTCATTGAAAGAACTTCTGCCCAAAGGCCTGGATTATGAGGTACACCTGCTGTCTGGCTGTGGTATGCCTGTTTAAGGATGTAGGCTCCCGAGTTAGGTGAACACTAACCCCAAACCATTTTGAACTCAGTTATCTTGTCTGCATAATGAGGATAATAAAAGTCCTTATCCTGTAGGATCATTTGATAAATGAATAGCAGGCTACTTGCAAAGCACTTAGCGCTGAGCCTGGGCTATGTGTGAGCAACAATTAAGTTTTCTAGAGATATGTAGAATATATGAATATTCTTTTAATGAATCACATTTTAGCAGCAGGGATTTTTTATTAAAAACTACCTTGCAATACAGGTTCTAACAGAAATTTTCTTTTAGGGAAAAGAAAGGTAGTGAGATATTTGAAAACCAATTTTTTTTTTGTCTTTTTCCTTTAAGTCATAATTTATTTAATAAAGCACATTATAACCACACCGAGATCCTGTTTTGATACTGTTTTCTAGTTAGCATTGGCTACCATTTTAACTGTTCTTCAGAATATACCTATTATTTAAGTCTAAATAGTTTTGATTATTGGCAACCAAATAAGAGAACTATTAAATCATTACTTATCGAAAATTTGAGGGAAAGTGATTTAAAAAACAAACCTGGGATCAAATTTTCTGGAAAAAATAATGAAGATTTTGGACGTTAACAATGCTCCCTTACTCTGAAATCCATTTGTAAGCTGAAAGTTCAGGTTAGGTTTGAGTGACCGTTTATGATTCTATGAAGAGCCAACTTTTTAAAGCTTTATTATTTTTTATTTTTATTATTTCTAGGTAGATAGAAGTTCAAAATGCATTTAATCACTGCCTCTTAGCCGGGCCTACATTACCAAAAACAAGTAATCTGTGTTCAGAGTTTTTGTCACAATTCAGTTTAGAGTTTTCACATTGATAATTTGATAAAGTAATCTGCACTCAACTTCCATAATCTTTTTGATTTTGCATTAATGTGTTTTGACTTGTTTGTTGTGGAATTATATAACCTCTTCCTTACATGATGTGTCTATTTTGTTTCTAGTTTTGAGATTCTGGCATCCCACTCTGTGACCCTATCTTGTAGTGATTATAGAAGTTTAACCTGTTCTTTTTTCTTTTTTCTTTTTAGTTTTTAGAAGCATATCACCTTGATTGTTGTGTTGTCAGTAGTAGTGCCGTGATGACCTTTGTGTTTGCTGCTAACATATTTATTGTTACTTTCATGATGCATTGTGTTTTGAAATAAGGCCAAAAGCCATTCTTTTCAACAGACACTATTGCAAATATATATTACATCATACTTCTCCATGGACCTGAAGCAGGACCTTGGAGATGTTGCCTTTTTGGGCTTTGGTCTCCCCATCTGAAGGGTCTCAAATTTCCCTCCTAACTCTGACATGCAAGGAACTTTTCCTTTTTCCTTGAGAGGTGTACACTTGTCAATCAGTAAAGTCTCATTTGTGATAAGATGAAGGTGACAAAGGACTTGAAAAGCCCTTAACAGAAACAGGTTTGTTTTGAATATTAGATACACACATAGTTGTGATGATAAAGTGCGGTACATGTAATGTACTTCCTGCTGTTAAACACCAGTTTCTCCTTGATGGTGGCTATAGGTGAGCCAGAAAACCTCTTCATCGTTACTGAGACATTCTGTGATTTCATCTGTTTGTAATTTGTTAATTATAATAATGTTAATCATGGTTATTGTTTACTGCATCTCTGAGACTCCCCCTGAAGACTTTTTAATCAGGGATTGAGCCCAGATATAATAGGGATAAATGTCAGGGGAGTCAGCAACACTGCCACCATTTCATGTACACCAACCTCTAAAACTCCACATTAAATATTTAATTCTCATGTTAAATATGATGCTCGTATTTATGTCTGACATAATTTGTCCTCATAGAATGTTCTGTAGCTTTTATGTTCTTGTATTTATTAAGCAGAAAATAGACACTAAGCATATACATTTATGTTTAATGTTATATTCTTCTGTATGCATTTTACTTTTTTTCTGTCAGTTTAAATGTGAACACTGGTTTTTATCCTCTCATTAAGAAACAAGACGGGATAGTTGACTAATTTTCTCTTGAAGACTTTCCTTTTTCAGTGATCTTTCACCTTTTCCTTCATTGCCTGCCCTTGGAAAACACCCTGATAGTACAATAGCCCTCACTCACACTTCTTCCCTCTTTATCTGTTCTTTTCTCCCTCATGCACAAATCTGAAATTACATGGTCTCCCTTGCCAGAATTCTAGCTCTGTCCTTAGAGAACCTTGAAAAAAATGACTTAAGTCTTTTCTCTGAATCTTAGTTTCCCAATCCGTAAAGTGGATTCCTTCTATCCCATTGCACTGTAACGCAAATGTTATTGGTAAACTACTTGTCAGTATAGCATAAGATTCCTTTTGGTCCATTTTATACTGTATGCAGTGTTGGAAGCAGTCACGGGCCAGGTTTGTCATACTCAGAGAGAAAGCCTTAGTCACACATAAAAACTTAAGAAAATTAAGCTGGGTAGATACACAGCATCTATGCCTCCTGCAGGCTCAGTGAGATCTGGCTGCAGGAAGGGTTTGGCTTCTCAGCATGTTCTGTTCTCTGGAAATTTGGGGAGTGCAGAGGAACCAACTAGCAAGGCTCTGCTGACCCTGTTAACCATACATTCCTCAAGAGGGCTACATCTGCGATCACATTTTTAAAGCATGACTTTCTTGAAGTACTCACCCTGCATGTCTGCCTCTGGAGAGGAGCTGCAGGCCCAGGTGTGAGGCCCTCTGGGAAAGAAGTGTCACCCTTACATGCCAGTAGAAGTTTAACCAGCTGGGGCTGAGGGGGTGTTTACTGGTTGTTGTTATTCATGCTCTGGTTACAAAGGTCTATAGGTATTGAGGGGACTGTCCTGACCTTCTCTGTTCTAAATGCCTTGCCATTCACAGTGTGTGATTTTTGCAGAGCACACCATTTTCTCAGAATTGTTTAGATGGAGTCAAAGCACAAACAAGTGAACCAACGACAAAACTGTGTCAACGAAGTGAATGAATGCCTGGAAAGTATATTCCACAGCTCTTTGGGTGGTTGTGTTTGAGTGGAGTTCCAGGGACAAGGAGGAAAACACTCAGTAGGTGGCCGGTCCTAGCTAACCCTTCTCACACTCACATGCTGCTTCTTCATTAAGAAGGTTCTTGGCTTCCTTGGAGGTGCTGTGGCTGGCAGAGGAAGCGAGCTCAGCCTTGGAAAAGCCTGGGGAGAGGAATGAGTGACATTCACATTCTGAGAATGCATTTGAAGCAGTAAAAATCCAAAGATGTAGCAGGTAAATCTGAGAGCATTGGGAGCTAAGGTTAGAACAGTGATAGGGGCCATTGGGACTGGGTCATCACCCACATCATGTATTTATTTTTCTTTCTGTTGTGGTCTTTGTTTTCTTTTTAGTGGAGAGGTATTTAAGGCAGACTACTCTGGCAGTAGTAGAGATGAGCACATTGTTTTCATGTGAATATTTCATTGGAAGTGAAGCAGCTAGCAAAAATGGTGGAGGATAAAGTGATAAAGGCATGGACTCCATTTGTCTTAGAAAAAAGAAGAAAGCTTTGGTTAAACAAAATTAAATGGTAAAGTGAATGGAACCTTAAATAAAGAAGAAATTAAGAAACCCATCTGTACCAGGAATAATCAGTGGTCATAAGCCAAATCCTGCCTCTACCTGTTTTGTAAAATTATTTTCAGAGTACAGTCATTCTCATACCTTTTCCTGTGGCTTATGGTTGCACTGAGGGAACAATGGCAGCTCTGGTATTGCAACCAAGACCTTATGGCACTCAGAGGACTGAAAGTAATTTCTTTCTGGCTCTGAATAGAGAAGCTGGCTCACTACTAATAAGTAATAGACATGGGTTTCAAATCTTTGGGGGCTGGGGTTATAGTTCTTTGTTCATGATGATATCCTAGGCATTTTACATTGTATCTAGTGCATGGTAAGATCTACATAAATTAATATTCATTGAATTAATGAGTAAATAAATGACTGAATCAATAAATGAATGAACAAAGTAAAACCTTTTGAATTATGGTTATTCTGTGCTATTTGGGGTTATTTTACACTGATTCTAACGAAAGAGTTGAGTAGGAGTTAATATGTGACACCAGTTTTTGCCAGTGCCAACACCGTATGAGAGCACCCTTTTTCATTTGAGGATATAACAGATTTTTATGTAACCTTTACGACTCAGTGGTAAAGGCTGGGCTAGCCAGATTTGAGCTGTACAGAGAAGGCATGAGCCTGTGCTGCATTTCTGAACTGATCAGAGTAGATGGCCTGAGAATGATTCTCATCTCAGGGGACTGTCATTCTGTTTGCTTCCTCCAAGCACTTCAGAAAACCACTGGCATGGATGCAACCATGTCTGCCAGGCAGAAGAACATGAACATTTCTGGTGAAACTTCCCTGGAGAAAATTCCCCTGGGGAAAATTATGTCCCGCTAGAGACTAAATTGTTTTCTTTTTCAGTAGTCATGAATTTCTGGACCTAACAAATTCCAGGCAAACAGGAGAAAATGCAGGTGACCTCTGAAAGGAATGATTTTCAGGGCCAGTGTCTTCAAGGTTACTTTACCTCTGGGTGGTTTTTGCTCTTGGGATTTTTGCCTGAGGACAGAACTGCAAAATGTTTCAGATACCTCCTCTTTTCAAAACTCTTTCCACACTTCTGCACACTCCTGTCTTCAGGTTTGATCAGTCACAAAAACTTGCTAAGAACTGTTTATTTTAATGATTCCCTGTAGGAGTCTGCATGTTAGGAGGACTTGATTACTGACAAGAAAGAAAAAAAACAACAAAAAAAAAGTGATGGATTTTCAGAGGCACTAGAGGGAGCCGGAGGCAAGAAACAACGATCTCTGTCATACTCCAGTCACAGTGGGCATGCGACCTTCTTTGCTCACAGCTGATGCCCACCTTTTCAAGCCTCAATTGTAGCCATTTTCTTTGGGCATCAATAATAATCTTTCTACATGGAAAATATAAAAATTATTATACTTCCTCTTTGTTCTTGCTTACATGGTCCTCTTTCTAACCTCATCACGTCTTGTTTCATGAGTTCTTCCTTAATTAGTCTTGAATGAAGTATGTGGTGAACTTACCTGCACTGCTTCCCCTGCTGGCCCTGTTTAACCAAACACCTCCCACCCACATCGTGTTTTTCCTTCATCCTAATTGACTCATAAGGTGACACCTACTAACATTTGCAAGCCAGTGACCTTCTTTTTGAGTTAGAATTGTTAAAAGCTGAGAGAATAGAGTGAAAAGGAGTGGGCAGAAACAGGAAGCTGGCCCTTTCTTCAGGAAGGAGGATGCAGAGGAGATGCATGTACCCAGAGGAAGTTATGCCCAAACACTTTGGCAATTTTAGCCCGGTAATTTGTTCAAGAATGAAAGTAATATAATTAAGGTAAATAAAGAATGAGGCCCAATGCTCATTCAAGGAAAAATGAGATAGCTAGACAGAGGGGAAAAATGACTGTACAATGTCTACTATAAAATATTTATGAAATGATTGAACTTGCCACCTATTAAAATTAAAATGTATCAGGAAAGATATATCCAAAGAGGAAAAATGGATTTAAAATATATGAGGCACTAGAAGCAGTCCTTTGTGCATCTCCATGAAAAAAAAAAAAAAAAAAAAACTTGTTTTGAATTAAAACAAAATAACAGAACTAAAAGAACCCAACACACCCGTGAGGATGAATGAGATGTGTGTGAAATACATTGAGTTTTTACAGGTGAGAGCTGCTCCAGTCTAACTTTGTTTTGGTTTTTAGTCCATGACTTGGGGTTTCGTTGTAATTTTCAGCAGAATGCCCCTCAAACAGCTAGGTAAAAGGAATGGCTCTTTAACCAGACTTGCAGTGAGAGGAACCAGTATGACTTTTAAAAAAATGGATATATCTTCAGTCAGAATTTTTTCTGTGTTAGAAATCATAGTTTACTTTTAGTTGGACACTTTTTCTAAACATCAATAGTGTATTACTAATGCAATTACTTAGATCTTTTTAAAAATACTACTTTTTTATAGAAGTTTTTGCCGTTTCTGTTTTATGTAGATTTAGAAAAGTTTCATAGATTTGAATACAGTCTTTTCAATCTGTGACCTCATTTTAGCCATTGTGCCCCTAACTCTGCCTTTCTGCCCATCCTCCCATCCTCCCATCCTCCCCCGCTCCTTGCAGTTTGGTTTCCTTTAGGACTCTTCATCAGAGTATACTTAGAATGAATGGAATCTAAGCCCATGGAACTTTGCTGTTGGTTAATTCTTTTTCTCCCATTGGCCCACAGTCTAACTGCTTATTTACGTCAGAACGACTGATGGTGCCCTCTGAGCAACTCCATAGTCCATTATAGATCTTTACCAGATGAGGAAATTAATTATATACTAAATTCTGAAAAAAATTTTTAGATCTCCTCACCTATCTAATTCACAGATTCACAGAAAAACTCAACAGTAATTTAAACCTCTGAGACACAGCATATGCTGCACACAGCCTCCCATCTCCATGTCATTAAACACTCCTGCAGTGCAGGTGATTAACTGACCCATTTATCCCATCGGGTGTCTAACTTGCAAGAGAAAGTGTCACAGATTTCATGTTGTCCTCAACTGTGAATCTGTGTGGGAGTCCAAGGGGGAGCTGGAGCCCTACTCAGGTAAGCTAAGTGGCTGCAAACGTAGTAGCTCTGTGATTTACTTTAAAACTGTTTGTTTTACCTTGGGTATTCAGTTGTGGTGCATTCTCTTTGGCAGTGCACCCAGGACCTTACTTTCTGAAAGTGTCTCCCATGTTTGGTAAAATAGAACAGAGAAGTATCCATCAGCGGAACCGAGACTTTTTACATTGGTCATGGTATCTACTGGGAAAACAGCATTCATATTAGATGGCTATTTCCTTCTTTAATTTTTCTTAGTTTGTCCTCCAGTGATAGAAATTCTTATCAGCAAAAGGTTTCTTGGTTTTTTCACTTAAATTCTTTTAAAAGCTATGATGGCTAACTTCATATTTAATATATTTATACTTAAAGCTCAGATTGAACTTACTGAGCGTGTAGGATTTATCTGTTTGTTTTTCTACTGGGTCCAAAACATCTAGGAGGATACGGAGGATTGTTACAGGCTTAATAAATATTTATTGTATGAGTGTGCAACTTAACTCATGACTCATTCTTCAGGCCTTGATTTTTATGTTTGAGTGACCTAGCTGTCCAGTGGGCTTGTGAAGATGATTGATATTTTCCTCCACAGGAAAGGTTAAACAGACAGCTCATTCTGGTATAAAATAGACCCCTTTGAAAATCAGCCTGAGGCTCTTTTTTCTTTAATATATGATGCTGGTTTGATCTTTGAACAAAAATACTTCTTTTAATGCTGTGTAGTTTATAGTTGTAACCTCTGAATGGTAGCACATATAGTTCTTTGTCTTTCACTTAGTTATCATTGACTTGCTTTTTGACTTGGTTATTGGCAGTTCAGGATATTTAGTTGGAATTGCTTCTGAGATGTTTTAATGTATACTTTTTAAGATAAAATGCCAAAAAACACAAGTGAGTTTGATTTCAAAATTAAAAATAAATTGCTCTTTTTAAAAAAAAGGTAATTAGGATAATTCATTAGTGATATTTTCTATGATATTTCATTATTTCTCATTTTGTTTGTAGATACTACAAAGATATAGACTCAAAGAGTTTAAAAACAAGATTTCTCCTTTTGATCACTTTTTATGGGGTTTAATGTGAATTACTATGAAACCATAAAAATACAATTTTCATGTGTACATAACAACATTTTTCTCTATGACATAAGCCTAGTTTGTGGTTGTGACTAATAATTTCCAAAGTAGCTAATCTTTAGAATATCGTGAAATGCATTTAAAAATAAAAGTAACCATGTCCAGATCTGGAAGCTGTGAATGGGCTTGTCATCCATATTTTTAAAAACCTCTCAAGCAACTTCAGATGATTACAAAGTCTAGTTCAGATCAAGGTCATACGTGTGATTTGCCTCTTTGCCTCTGGAGTGTACTCTGTTCTGGAATCTCATCGCTGCTTCCTAGCCCAGCCAGCCATCTTCATAATGGATGTTTTTGAGACAGTGTAGGAAAGAGCAGGTGGCTGAGAGGCATAGAACCCACATCTGTCCTAGCGACCATGAAAAATACCTTAGATCAGGATACAGCTAGGGTCGTCTCTCTTCCCGGCAACAGCCTTGTCACTGGGGCTAGCCTGCTCGCTTGTTGTCTGTCTCTATCTCTGTCTGTTTCTCTCTTCTATACTCCCTCCCATTCCCACCTTTCTTCTTTTCCTCCTTTGATTCCTTCTTCTTCCTCTTCTCCTTTTCTTTCTCATTTTCCTCCTTCTTCCTTTCTTCCCTCCCTTCTTTTTTTTTGTGGGGAGCACTGGTGATTAAACTAGGTTATACACACTGAGCTGCATTCTCAGCCCCTTTTTTGGTTATTATATGGTATTGTACTGTATTACTTTATTTTGAGGCAAGGTCTTGCAAAGTTGCCTAGATTGAACTCTAACTTATAATTCTTTTGCCTTAGCTTTCCAGTAGTGCTGAGTTTTCTGGTGTGTACACCATTCCTGGCAAGAGGCTTTTTAAAAAATTTAGTATTTTCCCCCACATCACCAGGGGTATTGTTGAGTTGCTCACCAAAACTGAGTAATCTTTCCCAGTATCTACTGGAGCTGGAATTCAGAAACACAGCTCATATCTAGAAGTAAAGCCTCTTGATCTTCTTGTTATGAGTAGTGTTTCAGCAGCGTCTAGGGAAGAAGCTCTGGAATGAGATTGTGTGAGTTTGGTTCTGCTGCCTCTGGGTGCTACATTTGCAGTCTTGTTAACAAAATTGTCACTCCTCTGAGAGCTTCTGTTTTTCCATGGGCAAAAAGGCATTACTAATAATTATAAGGTTGGTGGAGCATTATATTACATTTTGTCTCTGCATTCCAAAAAGTAGATGTCGGTAGGTCTTATTCTTATTGCAAATTTTGAATGAAAACTCTGGAAACTACTTGTCATGTTTGGGTTGAAGCGGTATTGATCATGGTTGTTCATTAATTCCTGTCTCCTTTTGCACTTTCTGGAATTTTATTTGTTCATTTCACACACACACACACACACACACACACACACACACACACGTGTGTGTGTGTGTGTGTGTGTGTGTGTGTGTGTGTGTGTGAGAGAGAGAGAGAGAGAGAGAGAGAGAGAGAGAGAGAGATGTACCAAGTAGGGAATCAGCATTGAGGATGCATTAATGAACAAAAGAGGCCAAACATAAATGATAGTTTTAAAAATGACAGTTCACTGCCTTTCACTAGCCCTGCCATTTAACTATAACAAAGAATGAAAGAACTGAATTGTGTAATCATATTTACATTTTGTCTATTTGGCCATCTCAGATGCCAACTGTTATAAAATATAGATTTAGAAATTTTGGTTTTATTCTATGTGGCTCCTGATCTGTCTTTCTGTCTCCATCCTTACGTGACCAAATCTTGCCCAGCCAAGCCCCAGTTCAGTCACTGGCTTCTGTGTGAAACATTCCCTAACTATCCCCCTTTATTCCTCCATCTCTCCATACCCTCCAGTCTCCACTTGCCCTGCCGTATTTTATTTGTATTCTACTTGTACTCCCTATTCCTTTGTCCTGTCCACTACTATTAATGAGTTTCACCATTTCAGACTATAAGAAATGGATTGGCCATATGGTGTCTGCATCATGCATGCCCTGGGTCTTAGGACAGTCTCAAATATTTATGTTGAGTAATCTGTATGATGCAGAGTTAACTGAGAGAGAAAAAGAAATCTCAGTCTCCAAGTGATCTTCCTGTCTTTTCACTCCTTTGTAAAGTGGGATTTAAAAAAAAATACCGACCTCACAGGCTGCTAAGAGTTCCTGATACAGTACCTACAAATGGAAATGTTAGCATAGTGCATTTGTAGTGGATATATCTGCTAGTTTTATTGAGGCATAACAAACATATGATAACCTGTACATTGTAAGATAAATATGATGTAACCACCTCTGCAAATTGATCACTACAGTCAGGATCATAAACGTATTCTTGTACCTCTTTGTAACCCCTCTTTCACTCCCCAGCTGGGCCTTCTCTCCAGGTAACCACTTATCTCCTTCACTATATATTAGTTTATACTTTTTTAGTTTGATAAATACAGATACAGTATGATATCTTTCACTGTATATTAGTTATACTTCCTCTCTAGTTTGATAAATATGGATGCAGTATGTACTTTTTTGCAGGAAGAGTCTAGCATCTTTCCCTTTGCATAATTAATTGCAAGTGCACTGAGGTTATGGCATATAGCAATGTCTCATTTCATATTGCCAGTTAGCATTCCTTTATATAGATACTTGTCCATTCATCTACTTACAGACATTTGGTGCTATTTCTAGTATTAGAGTATGAAAAATAGAGCTTCCATAAACATTATCATACAAGTTTTGTGGGTGTGTTCTTTCATTTCTTTGGGGTACATACCGAAAATGGAGCAGCTGAATCTTACAGTAAGAATATATTTAACTTTTTAAGAATGTGCCGAACGTTTTTCTAAACATTTTAATTTTATATTTTCATCGGCACTATGTGAGACATCACTTCCTTATTTCCTGTGCAATACTTGTGATTGATCGCTATAACTTTCTGATAAATTATGTCTTGGTTTGTGTAAATACTATCACACCATGCTTTTCAATTTGCATATCTCTAAAAACTAATAATGGGGAACATTTTCTAAGGTGCTTATTTGCCATCTGTTCATTTTCTTTCAGGAAATTTCTATGCAAATCATTGGCTAATTTTTAATTGGGTTATGTTACTATAGTTGTAGAGTTCTTTATTTGTTCTACAACCTATCAAATGTATACTTTCTAAATAGTTTCTTCCAGTTTGTGATTTTTCTTCTCTTTTTAAAATAGTCTCTGGAAGAGAAAAAGGTTTTAATTTTAATGAATTCAAATTCATCCATTTCTTCCTTTATCATAGTTTTGGTGCCACATGAAGTTTTTGCCTAACCGGAGTTCATAATGATTTTCTCCTATGTTTTTTTCTAGGAGATTTACAGTTTAGGTTTTATGATTTAATTTTTGGCATATGTTATAAGATATGAATAGAAGTTCATATTTTACATATGGATATCTAGTTGCTCCATAATCACTTACGGGAAAGACTATTTTGTCTCCATTGTGTTGCCTTTGTACCTTTGTTAAAAGGTACATCTATATGTGACTTTATTTTAATCATATATGTGACTTTATTTTTGGACTGTCTCTACTGTTTCATTGATTTATGTCTATGTAAATTGACATCAATTCCAAACTATCTTGATTATGGTAGTATTTTAATAAGTCTTAGAATCAGGTATGTTTGTCCTCCAGTTTGTCTTTTTTGTTATTATTGGTAATAAAATTTAATGTATAGTCATTGTGTATGTGATATTAATCTTTGGAGATGTAAAACTGAAACTTCGATTTTTTTGCTCTGGTTAATGTGTGTATTTTACGTGTTTATCTCTCTCTTAAGAAATTTATCTGTGGCATTTCACAGTTTCCCCAAATAGCTGAAGGGTGAATTATGTTCAAGTATACTTGTATAATCGTCAGCTTTTTAAGTCTTAGTTTATACAGCCTTTAATAGTGTAATTACTTAGCATTTAGGAAATAACTTCAGAGTGCTTGTAACTGATCAGACCCTAGTAGATTCTGAAAGTGTTATAGAATCCATCCAGGAGTCTATGGTTGGGTTTTTGTCTTACTTTATGAGATGCCCAGATGGAGAACATAAGAATAGGCTGGCATCCTGTAGACTGTTGGGTATAACTTTGGACAGGAGCTGGCCATACACTCTTTTCCACATCTTTGCCACAAATACATATGAATGCAGTAGTTTAATATGTGCTGTGTTGTTTGCTTTACATAAATTGTCCTATTTGGCACTTATATTACCAAAGTGAGACAGGCATTGTTAGTACCTGTTTTGTCTGAAGAGACATTTGTTTAAGGCTATGCACTCACAGAAAACAGAACTAAAATTTGACCCTTTTCTCTTTTCTGTCTATCATCTTATGTTTCTAATTATTATACTGTAATGCCCTTAGTACTAAAGAATGAAAGGAATTCAGACTTGAAATCCATTGGTATCTGTAATTCCTACTTTCAGGGTCTAAATCTTTCCTGTATATTATCTCTTTTGAACTACTGATGAAAGAGATGAGGGCATCTAGAGATGGGGCTCTCTGAGTCAAACTGGCTGAAGAAATACTGGAAGTGAATCACTAATTCGTTAATTCAGGACAGTTCTGTTGGGTATCTATGTGCCAGATACTGTTGTAAGTGCTTGCGTTACATCAGGAATCAAACAAAAACAAGGGTCTTTCTTTCATAAAGGGTTTTTCCTGTAAGGGAAAGACACATGAAGGGTAAGTTTGAGATAAGGCAGATGAAATTCATTCCTGTGTTGCAGGTAACATCCTCCTCAAATGCTTGTGTAAAGGCCTGTATTGCATTGCCAAAACATATTGGAAATCATTTCTGATTTCAGGAGGTGACCCACCCTACCTGTGTTTGGCAGTTTGGGCTATAAATTTGGGTAGTGCTCATAGATTTAGATCATTGCTTCTCTTTTCTAGCATGTATTCGCCCAGACCACTCCTTTTTCCATGGACCTTTTACATATCTGAGGCAACCCTACTAAACACAGTCATTGCTCTTTAGTATAAGCAGATTTGTGTGAACACAAGAAAAAAACATGTTTCTGTTAGGAGTTCTCAAAGCTGACTCATACAGTGCTTAAAAACAGTGAATATTAAGGATGACTTTTGAAAAAAGGAGGGAAGTTGTCTCTTAATTTTATTTTAAGAGTTAGAAAGGTAAATCAAAATCTTGATGTCTTTTTTGCCCTCCTCTAAAACTGTTCTATAGGTGATTTGTGGTATTTGCCTCACTCTTTTTGCCTTTTGTGCTTACTGTAGTATCCAGGGTGGATACATGAGATAGAAAGATACTGGTTGTCCAAATAACTCTAGGGTTATCACTGAATTTTGTTTATTTGTTTGCTTGTTTATTTTTGTGTATGTTACTGGAGATTGAGTCCATGGCCTTTACACTGAGCTGCATCCCTAGCCCTTTTTATTTCAAGATAAGGTCTTGCAAAGTAGCATAAGCTGAGTTTGTCTTAGGCTCCCAGAGCGCTGAAATTATCACCAAGCCTGGCAGTATGCCATTTTAAACAGCAAGAAAACATTCCAGAAGGAGCTGTGCTCTCCCTGAGCATAGGGATGCCTTCTCACTGGCTCCAAGGCAGCTGAAAAGTGGGGAATGGTTTCCATTTCTTCTCTGCCTGATGAAATTGAAAATAAGAGCCAATATTTTGTATCAGATATTGTTACTTCCTTTGTTATGAGATTCTAAACTAGTATTTCCTTCTTCATCAAGCTCCCTTCACTGGTTTTGGTTTTGGGTTTTAATAAACATATTATTTTAAAAGTACTGAAGAGTGTTATCTAAATAAGTTAATAGTAAGATTTTTACCATACGACGTTTGTAATTCTGAGGTTTGTTTACTGCACTGCAGTTCAGTCTTGTACAGTGGTGTAGGGGAATGAGTGCACCACACTGCTGGTGATCATGTAAGTTGGTGCAGTTCCTGAACGAAAATCTAAACAAGCACATCAGAGCTTCCGTGGATTTTTTTTTTTTTAATGTTCTTTGGGTTTATTTTTTCTCCTTAGGAGCAAGGAATAAACACTAGTCTGAGAATCTCTGTTTCAACAAGGAAAAAAGCAAGTTTCTTAAGATTCATATCTGAGTTCCTTTATACTGTCAGTTCTGCTTTTGAGTTGAGATTATTTCCTTGATAAAATTAAATTCATTCTTAGAAATTATATCTTTAGTGTTTATGGTTCTAAGATGTGATGATATCCTGTACCATCTACTAAATTCGGTTAGGATTTTAACTAGTCTTTTGAGAGCACAATATTAATTAGAAACACAAAGTTAATGGGTAAGCAGTGAATAAGAAAACAATGTTGATAACACAAATAACAATATTGGATTAGAATAAAGAAGTCCTAAGTATCAATAAGAATGTAGTAGAGTGAGAGAGAAGGTAAAATACGGATAGGCAGTTCACAGAAGCTCAGCCTGGTTTGTAATTTACGAATTTCAAGTTAAACCAATAACCAGATACTGTTAAAATAGTTTGGCAGGTCTTACAAAGCCTAAAAATAGAATGTTGGGCATGAATAGGGAAATCACTAACTCATACAGACTGTACTAAAGCTTTGGAACCATTTGACAACATTTAGTAAAGCTTCTATTGTATGTAACCTATTACTAAGCAATTCCATTTCAAAATTTATACATTCAAAAAACTAAAGAAGACATATAAGAATGTTCACTGCGGCATCATTTGTATTTGCCACAAATTTCAATCACCCTAAATACCCATCAAGAAGGACAAGGATTATATGGAACAGGTAGGGAAAAATAAATGAATTACATGTGTGTTTCATCATTGATAGGTCTCAGAAAGTAATAAGAGCTTACTGAGAAGTAATAAGAGGAAGTTGAAGTTCCTTTGATCAACACTTACATAATATTTAAAGAAAATCACACAAAATAGCATAGATATTTAATAGGTGGCATGTTAAATACACATAAAAAACATGGATTGAGTGAAGACAGCAAATTCTGGGTACTAGTTGTCTCAAGCAAGGGAAGATTGGATAGGGGAACCCGTGAAAGTGTTGTTATCTCTAGTATTCAGTCAAAGGCAAGCATGGCAATAATTTAACTTTTTTCTTTCTAGCGGACAGGAAAATGTCTATTATTATAGTATACAAATTATAAAGTAATATTTTTAAAGGTAGGAAATATTATAAAGGAAAAATAATGTGAGACATTTCAACAAAAGAGGCTCC
Organism: Cavia porcellus; assembly: GCF_034190915.1. NCBI lineage: Eukaryota > Metazoa > Chordata > Mammalia > Rodentia > Caviidae > Cavia > Cavia porcellus. The sequence continues at coordinate 52,826,584 of NW_026947496.1, forward strand.
CAAAGTACTCATCAGAAACGTGCCATCACTGAGTTTGGTTAATGCGCTTCCTTGCCTGCTGCCTTGAGTAGTTATCTTCTAGTCATCTTCACTGTTACCTCCTCTCCCTCACTCTGTAAATATTTTTCAGGGGAGAAACTTTTCCTGTGATTTCTTTGGAATTAAGCCTCATACTGTGTACAAAAGAAAATGTGATAATCACCCTAAAAGTTGTTTTACAGAAATTGTTAGAAAGCTTCACAAACCTGTTGGAGTCAGCTTAGGCAAAAATGTAGATGATGAGTTCAGAGCCTCTGTTGATGGCAGGATAAGTGGAACAGCCTTTTGCAGAGACTTTGGGCAGCAGCTATCAGAAGGTAAGCATGCACTCTGTCCACCTTGTGTCTGCTTCAATGACCCTCCTTTTCAAAAGGCTCTTACAACAATGCATTGTGTTCCCAGTGCAACAATATCCAATTCTGCATTCATGTATAGAGAAACTTAGGAATAGCCTAAGTGTCCTTTAGTCTGAAAGTGTTAAAAGCTTATTAATAGAATGGAATTGTCTGTTGTAGTATTTTAAAAAAAATCAAGGTGAGGGGCTGGGGATTTAGCTCAGCAGCATAAGCGCCTGCCTTGCAAGCAGGCAGTCGTGAGTTCGATCCCCGGTACCGATAAAAACGAAAAAGACAAAAAAAAAATCAAAGTGCAGAAAAATAAATACCATGAAACCAGATGTTTGTTTTAAATGCATATATTATATATGTGATTATATTTCAACCCTATTTGAATTATCCTATAAATGAATGTAGACAATGCATGAAACTCTAAAATCAACTACCTCTAGAGAGTAAAAATGAGAGTAAGGGCTTTTTGTTTTACTTTTATATTTACCTCAAAGATTTTTAAATAGATTTATTCTGTAATTGTTTAATGAACAATGTTAGTACTGATGTTTGAGTGACATTTCTGTCTAGAAATATGAAAGAAACATATAATGTGTTGAGTTTTATGTTTTGTACCACTATTTGTCTTTAGGAGATGAGTTCTTCCCTGAGAGATCTCATTTGCCCTGCGTTTGTAGTTGAGGTTGTTCTAAAACTGCAGAGAAAAACCAGGGTAATGGAGCAGTGCTGATGGTGTGTAGTTGAGTTTGCATGAAGGTGACCCAGGATTTAGTCCTTCAGATGCTTGATCATCACACGCGGTGATTGACTGTGTCTTGTGTGTGTGTGTGTGTGTGTGTGTGTGTGTGTGTGTGTGGGTGTGTGTTAATGCAGTTGACTCCTTAGATATAAGTAATAGCCCAGTCTACTCAACAGAGGAGAGCACTGGTATTCCATAAGTGCCACTGATGTTTAAACTAAGCCAGCAATTTTACATCACCCTAATGAACGTACTAATGGCATGATAAAACTAAGGTGCATGAACCGTTTAGGTCGTGGTACCTAGTCAGCCTTTCTATATTCAGGGTGACATAAAGCTGTAACAGCATTCGGCAATGCAGTATAGTTTTCATATTGTACTTTTTATTAACTGTGACACAATGGATTATGGCACTTTAGGTGAGAAAGGAAATTCTGTCGCTGTTTGAAATATGGATCAACAAAGTGATTATTCTCTATAGTTTCTTTCTTGGCTTTCCCCTATTCTTTCTGCAGGGGTTGCTCTCCTCTCCAGTTCCTTTGCTACCCAGACAGGCAAGCAGACAGACACACAGATGGGCACATATGTACCTACACACACAAATTCAAAATTTTAAACAATTAAACAGTTTCACTTCCAAAGAACAATTTTGCACTTCAAAAAAAGACACTGACTTCAATTGGGTCACATAGTGAAAACTCTCCAACAAATGAGCATAACACTCATTGTGTGTTTGTTGTATGCCTGCACAAATTTTTACTTTTCTGGCTTTGGAATTCTTCATCTGCACTTACCTGCCTCAGTGGAGCATTGGGCCTCTGTCATCATCGTGTAGTGATGGTAAGTACAGGAAAAAGCATGATTGCCAAGGGCTGGGTTGTTCTGCAAGGAGCACATTGTGATGGTTGACTATTAAAATAGATGAAGAGGAGGAACCTTAAGCCTAATTTCCAAAGACTTCTTTTTATATTTAGTGTTTAGCCACAGGGACCAATTATACTTCATAAGTATATTCCAGAAGAATGGGATGGAGATGTGGCTTAATGTGCAAAAATGATCCATTCAGAATAGTTTATATAAATTCAGTATTTGAACAGACAATGGAAAATCTGTTGTGTGTACCAGATTTTCCTAGGCATAGGGGATTCTAATGCCATCTGAACACTTCAGTTCTTTATACTGTAAACAACTCTTTGCATTCTGCAGGACAGTAACTTGCAATACGTAGTTAGACAGTGTTAGACCTAATCAGTCATGCTTTTATCAAGAGTGTAACAGACATACTTCCCCTTTCCACATATATAAGATATAGCCCAGAGAGGAAATTTTAGAATCTCATTTCACTTGCTTCTATGGGGAACAAATCTAAGAAACCCCATTTATCTGAGGTTTTTCCGTATTGCAGAATTCTCTTCTAAACTACAGCACATAGTAGAATCACTTTAAGTACAAAATATGTGTATCATTATTGGACATAATAAAAATAACTCATATCATGTAGTCTTTCTTTGGGTAAGGAAATACTAATACATGGAGATTAATGAATGGCAGTATCCCTTTCCATATTTATGTGTCTATTTAAATATGCATCTATTCAAATCTGTATGTATTTACATAAAATAATTTATGACACAGTAACTTATGCATTTGTAGAATTAAACTATAACCATGCATCATAATTTTTAATTGCTTGCAACATTAGTTTTGAAAGCAAATAAATTATGACAGTATGTTAAGTTACTGGCAAAATGGGTAGGCAGGTATCGGGATCAAGCTTGGAGCCCTGCAGCTAGGAGCAATACCTGGAACCACACTGCCAAGTCAGTTGAAGAACAACCACTGAAAGCTGCTCTCTGCTTCTGCAGCACCAAACACTCAAATCTTCTGCAGTTCTGACCATCCACAGTGGTTCCTGTCACCTTCTCTAGTACCTGCATCTAGTGCTTTTACGTGATTGGTGGATCCTGAGTCACGTGTTCATTCCTGAGCTGCAGTGGAGGCTGACAAACAACTTAGTGTTTTCTACTTCTGTAGTAGGAGGCTGGCTCTGCAGCCAAATAAACAGAAAAATTGTCAGATTGTTTTTACAATAGTTATACTGCGTGTTTGGGAGGGAGTAGTTTAAAATACCGTATTTCATTCTGATACAAATTGTACAATTTGTACAATACAATTGTATTAGCCTTTTTCTAATTCATGCATTTTAAGTTCCAATGTATTAATTTATGTCTGCGTTTTATTTTTAGTCTTATGTCTTTTTATGATGTTATATACACTCGTATATAATTGCTCATAATTAGATCATAATTCAAATGAATGGACTTTGTCATTGTTCTAATGTTAAATATTGCTGATACATTTTCATTATTTCAAAAATAATGTGATGAACATCTTCACATCTAAAGATTTGGCACCCGAATCTTAAATCTGAAGATAAGGAACCTAGAAAGAAATCTTATAAACCCTTGATTCTCTAATAAAAAAAGAATATATAACTTACAGCTTTTCTTTAAGTGACTTAAATATAGATACAATCCTTACTCCTTTTGAAGTGATATTTTATAGGTTCAGAATTAAGTGAAAGTTGAAGCTATCTAAAAAATGCTTCAGCATTTTAGGTAGTCGAGCTGTGTTTGTTAAGCAGATATTTACTAAGCAGTAAATTGTTTTTTAATTTAATAATTAGAAAATTAATGTCCTATGTTTAGACTAAGTAATTGGTTGATCATCATAATAAGTTATGTCAAATAACTGTTAGCATTAATTTGTGCTTTTTCAAATAAAACAGTTTCAACTTTATTAGGATCACATATCTCAGAATGGCATTTTCCTTACTTAACAGATACACTAAATCAATTGCAGTGCTTCAAAGTGTACTGTGTTCTCTTAGAATTAAATGACATTTTCATAACATGAATATTCCATGCTTTATTTTCTAGTCCCCTGGAAAACCTTCAGTCTGTTTTTGATTTTTAGAAGACTTGCTCTTTCCTTTGAGATTCTGGTTTTGTTGCATGTCTAGTGCATGAGATACTTTACATTGTAAATAGAGCTCAGAGAAGAGAATATCTAGCCTGCAGGTGGTGTTATAGTCTGAAAATGGATGTGTATAGAACTGTTGGAAAAACACTAATAGCCTGTTTTAGGAAATAATGACCAAAACCTCTCATTTGTACATATGCTAGTTATTGGCACTTAAATTAATGTGCATAGCTTAGACTAAGATCTGAAAGTTTCTTTTATATGAGCATCTTTGACTTTGAAATATGGGATTATTTGACTTGATACAGTTTTTGTCTTGTCTTATTTTTACCCACAAAATCAGGCTTAGTTGCAATTCTGCTCTTATGTGGTTACTTTCATGGCATGATGCAAAAGAGGCACTAGGGTAGCAGAATTGGAAACATTAGGGGAACACATAGCATTCCTTAGTGTTCAAGTTTCCTTACATAACATTCCTTCTGTTGCTCTTCCCATTGATAATTCCATTTCTGTTCCCTTGATGCCTACCAAAAAGCTGTTCATAACTGCATGTGCTCTCTAGAATTGGGATCTTTCAATATGTAAAAAGTTAGTGCAGGAAGTCGCTGCATTGGATAATTTACCATGTCTTTAAAAGTCAGTATTTCTTCTGATGACCTTCAGCTACAAACAGACAACTATTTTACATGTGTAACAAGCCATGAAGATTAGCATACAGAATGGAGGAATGGAGTTACTATTGCAATCAAGTGAAACTCACACAAAAAAGTATATATATGTAAAGAGTCAAGCATAATAAAATGCACTTAAAATTAATAATTCAATTTTGACATTACTGCCAGGGCTAAACTGTGTATAATCTTGCAGAGGAAGTTGCTAGATGTATTTTATGTTTTATGTGTACTTCTTTCTTTAGAAGGATGAAGCCTTGGGTTTTTTTTTTTAACCAATGTTTCCTCCAGCCCTGCTAACATTGCCTAGAGGCACATTAAAATTCCACTTTGATCAATAGAAAGATAAATACCCTAATATTGTCAGGGTTTATCTCTCAGTATGGGATTACTTATGATGCCTATTTTTCTTCCTTTTGTTCATCCACAATTTCTCCAACCTTATCCTTTATGTTTTGAAGAAGGAAAACCTTTAAATATTTGTTTTTTTTTTTTGTTGGTGTCATAGGTGATTAATATTATTTCCATAAACTTTTATCAAAGGCTTTTCTGCAGTGCATTTCTCTTGTGGTAACAATTTGGGGTTTAAAGTGCATATTTGCCATATCACTTGCCGCAGAGCACTGATTATACCTGCAGAGAGAAGCGAAGATTTATGCTCCATGGTTTGGTTTATTTGAAGATCACAGAAGAGTTTAGGTCTTTGACTTTCTTGGAACAAGGGGGTGATATCAGGCCAGTGATTTAACCCTCTACCCTGAGGACATTCATATGTAAAATAAAACCATTGATAGCTCTCATGTTATTGTGACATTTATGTGTACACAGGCCTGAGCACTATGACTCCTATATGAAAGATGCAAGCTCAATAAAGTTAATTTTCAAAAAAAACCTAAAGTTAATTTTCCTTCTCAACTTTTTTCTCTGAAAAGAGGGTGCAAATTATTATAGCTCATTCTTATATTGACCAATAAGCATTTTTAAATGTTGAAAGTTATATGGCTTATTAAGTAAGTAATCATGGTCAGGCAAGGTTGGTACACACCAGCAATTCTAGCACTTTGGAGTTTGGTGCAGGATTGCCAAGTTCAAGACCATCTTGGGCAACTTAGTGAATAAACAAGACTTTGTCTTTAAATACTGCATTATTTAGCTTTTAAAAATGCTTTTCATTATTCATTTCTATTTCAAGAAAGCCTCTCTTTTTTGTTTCTTTTTCTCTTTTCTCTGCAGCTATTTTATATGAAAGGTTTGTTTGCTAAGCATTTTCAGTAATAGACGTATAACTGCATCATTCCAAAGTTCATGACTAAAAGGAGTTAACACTCACTCAGTGACCACAATGTGGACATTTTCTATCAGATGACGCATATATTACAAGATAGCTTCAGCCTAACAGTTGGAACCATTTTCATTATGTAAAAAATATAAGTCTGAAAGTCAGTTTTGCATTTATCTGTCAAGGGCATCATTTGAGACAGAAATCGTTTAGAAAGAATATTGCTTGATTTTTATCCTGTTACTATCACTTTACCTTTTTTTCTGAATGGTTTTCACTTTTTTTTTAATTGTAAAGAGTGGGAAGGCAAATAACAAAATGAAATTAAATCTAAAATCTTTAAAACTATGAAAAACTGGGCATGGTGATACATTTATAATTCCAGCACCCCGAGGCAGGGGCAAGAGGAAAAATTAAGATGTTCAAGCCCAGTGTGGGCAACGTAATGACTTAGCAAGACCCTATCTCATGATATAAGAACAAAGGGCGGGGTGTGTATCTCAAGGTAAAGGCTCTGGGTTCAAAATCTCAAAAATCCACAAAGAATTTCAGGAGTAAATTACTCTGTGTAAATAACCAAATCAACATTTATATGTGTTTGTTTATGTGTGCCTAAAATGTTTTATACTTCCTTTTTATAACTATTTATTGTAGAACAGTATATCAGATATAAAAATAGTATACTTCCTCCTTCATCGGTCAACTTTAATAGTTACTAGCATTTATCAAACCTGTTTATTCTTTTTCAAGTAGTTGCAAATGAAAATCTATATGTGGTATACAAAATTATAAACAAGTAACTTTGCAAAGTTTTTGAAATATATTGAAAATAACTCTTTTGTTAAATGCAGGAGAGGAATAAATGACATGGTACTTGCCTTATGTTTGATAGCTTGGGGGTTTAAGAGGATTTGGTGAGACATTGTAAGCTATGAATTACTGAACTTCTAGCTTTGTAAGTACAGTAATTTCCTTTATTATTTTATCAGAAAGAATGGTCTTTTCCCGTGACACTCTGAGAGATGAGCAATGGATTCAAAGCTGATACTCAAAACAGGGTAGGAACATCAAGAGTAGGATCCTAGTGTGCTTTTTAAATTGTTAGAATGGTGTACTTTCATTCTGTAGCTTTAGGGTCTAGTTTATCATTATTGTATTGAAATGGTAATTGTCAGTTTCCCAGCTTACTATTCCCTGTCCATGTTACTGTTCAGAACTCAAGTTAATATGGATTCTGTTTTTAAGGCTCATATACATAATCTTATTGAGATATTCATGTATAATATAAAGTATACAATTCAGAAGTTTTTAATATAACTTTACTGTTTTGTTCAATTGTATTATAACTAATGATATAAGCAATTCTATTAGAGATAGCGGCAGGCATTATGGTAACCATTGTTGATCACCTTGTATTATGTTTTTACATTATCTATTATGTCCACCCTTTTGACTTGACCGATTCTGATCTGTTATGTCACACTAGGTTTTACTCTCTTCCAAAAAAGCAATAAGAACCGTGGGAGCAAGGAAACCCAAAATGTGTAATAGTCTTTATACAAAAGAAAGGAAAAGAAAGTGCTCTAATCTATATCACTGTATGTATATTTAAGTGTATAAGATAGAAAATGATATCACAGAGTTTTATTGGATCATTGAACAGAACTGTTTGCAGTATCATTGTTGGAATGTCCACTCTACAAGCTTTAATTTTGTGACTTGAACAATTATTTCTAAGATGGCAATATGTAATCCATTAACTAGTGATTTCCTACTGTTCAATTTTTTCTTCTGTAAATCTGTATAACTTGTACCCTTTCACTGTTTTTTTTTTTCTTTTCTCCTTAAATAAAATTAAAAAAAAATATATCCACATAGAAGTGTTAAGTTTTGACTTAGGATATTTATGATGATGTTGTTTCCTCTTCCTGAAATTAATAAAGAAAGATTTTCTTGGCACATTAGTGCAAGTCATGAAGTAACTGTTCACTGACTATGATGCTCAGATTCAAGAAGAACGTCAGTGGTTCACAAGGCGTCGGTCATCCTCCAGTGTCACTGGTGTTTGTGCCTGCTCATGCTTGTTCTGCCACTCAGAAGGGTAGGGATTGACACAGTATCTTTTAGAGTGGGATCTCCACACTGTGGCATTATGGACAGCAGGACCAGTGGCCTTGGCAGAGCCTCTGTCTGCACTGTAGAATATTTAATATCACCCAGCCAAAAAATAACTCCTCATAGTTAAATTGTCCTCTAAGGGCAAAACTGCCAGCGTTGAAGGGCAAGGAATACCTTAAACATAAAGTGCTGCATAGGTTTCTCTACCCTTAGTCCCCACCTAACCCTCCAGTTATAACCTCTTTGGAAATAATAATGAAGCCTTTTCTTGAGTGTTGAGATCTCTCTATCTATTATAGGTAATTTATAGCTGCCTGAGGAGTTACTAAATACATTGTTTTTGTGATCCAGGAGAATCCAGGGCCATGCCTGTGCTAGCTAAGTGCTCTAGTCTCAGGTCTGTTTTTGTTTCTATCCAAACCACAAAGTTCTGTTTTGTTTTGTTTTGTTTTTATCAAAAGAGTAAACTTGTCATTTCTCGTACTCCCTAACTTTTTGATAGTGGCTTATAGTTAGGTATAGGGCAACTGACATTTCAATGATACACTGCTCTACTTTCTTTCCTGTAAAGGACTTAACAACTTATGTAATATTTTAACCTTTCTTTTAAAAATCTCATGATACTTAGATGCTTTTAGTTAACAAAAATTCCTATTGACTCTGGGAGATCCTGCTTGTTTGCTGACACTGTATTCCACATCCCTCACAAAAAAGAAAGAAAAAAACTTCATCCCTTAAATTACTCAAAGCCCTGAGGCAGTTTGCCCAAAACAGAGCTTCATTTTGACTTTCTCTCTTGGGAAGCTCTGTGTTTTCTTCCCTGCTTTAAGACTGCTGTGGCTCATTCTTTTTAGTTAGGAACGTGGTGCAGCTCTAACATCACACCCAGAGTCCATCCATGAGAGAATGGGTTTAAAGAGAAGACTTATTCATAATAAAGTGCAGAACAAATACTTAGAATCCATAATAATTACAAAGGCTTTCGTTACTGTTTCAGAACCAGAACTAGTATATTGCAAATATGAATTCTACAGGTAAGTTATAAATGGGAGTGTTTGGAAGCCATTAGGAAGGAGCCTTGTTTTTCCATCCTGAACAGGGCATAATGATGACTCCGCCACAGAGTTATAGAAGGATTAAATGAATAAATCTGTTGGAAATCTTCAAAAACGAGCTGGCATATAGTATGTGCTCAATGATTGTCTCATTTTCACTTTTTCATTCTGTGTCCTAAAGAAGAAGTCTCTTGATAGACTCTCATTTTTCTACCATTTTTCAAAATTCTCACTGTGTTTTCAAAATACTATTTTTTCTTTCTACCCTTTATTCATTATTTTGATCACACAAAAAAATCCAAATGGAACAATTCCTGCCAATATATGTTGGTCATTTGTAGCTGTCTTATTGTATTGAATTTTATATATTTGTGATCAGTTTTAACCTTTCTGAGAATTTGCTTTGTAGAGGGTGACAGATCATGTTTTGCAAATAAGTTCCTTTTTTAATACAGAAAAAACATAAAACTTCCCTGCAGTTAACTGAGCAAGCTTAAATTTCAATTTATTACAGTTTTTACATGACAAAAAGATAGATTATTGCCCTTTTTTGATCGAAGTACAGTGATATCTTGGCTCACAAATGCTTTTGTGAATACTTCGGTTCAGAAGCATTTGGTAAACTTTTGTTTTAATTTGCAAACTCTACATGTGCTGATGCATACAACTGTAGCCATCTTTCCCAACTGAACACAAATGTGGCCATTTTTCCAGAAGCATGGAACAAATTCAGTCTGTGGACTGAGGTACCACTGTAATCTTGACTTTGACAGGTCAATATGAATCCAGTCCTGTACCCTCTGTTTGTACTCCAATATTTCTTTTGTGGCTGGGACACACAGAGCATCAGTGAGGATGTGGCTATAAGCAAATCCAGCTCACTGTGCCTGTTAGCAAGATGTTTCTCTGAAAAGAACCCTGACTGACAACATCACAGAAGAACCACAGGGATCATATTGAATGCCCTAATCAGTTAAAGGAATAAGAAATCAGTTCCTATAGTTTTAGGCTGAGATCTAAAATGGCAAGCGTACATAGATATTTTGTCCTTACGATCAGTCGAGATCAACTGTGTTAACCATATACATATGCTGCATAAGCCTTTACTTTTATGGAAAAAAGGAGATGAAACATGAATCAAAAGAAGGGACCTCACTAAAACACATCTTCTCTTGTGAGTGGGTTCAGGTTGTCTCAAACTTAACAGCAAAGAAGATAACATGATAAGTGCTGTTTGTACTCATCACCTAGTTTCGCCAGTTGACTGGCTTGTGTTTCATATATACCTCCTTCTGACAGGCAAGCCCTGCACGTCATTTGCTCTTTAAACATTTTAATAAGTTAGGGCTCTGGTGAGAACAAAAATTCAGTCAAAGCTTTACATACACTTCTCAGGAGACTACAGTTTCTTCAAAATAAAAATCAAGTACTGGTGACCAAGCTGGCTTACTGGGCATTGAGATTGCAGGAAAAGCATCTGTGAGATACTCCTGCCTGTGACTGTCCCATGCACTCAGATTCTTATTTCTTCTCTTTTGCCTTTACTTTGTTTACCTGTCTGATATTTGAGTTCCCCAAAGAAAGAGATACCTCAATGATGCTGCATGTGGCTCTATCCTCTATTTTTGCTTCAAAATAGAGATTTTTAAAAATAAGCAATATGAACTGATTTACTAGGAATCAAATTTCCAAGACTAACATAATAGAGAACATTATTTCCTCACTGAGCATTTACTATGTGCCAAGTATTTTTATGCATTTTATCTCTTAAATTTACCACTGCATCAACTGTTAAGAAGTCCCATCCCATTTTAGCAATAGAAATCTGGGATCCAAATCATAGAAGTAACTTGCCAAAGATTTTAACTCAGATGGGCTTGAATTTTCAGCCAGATGTTTAACAATTCTAACCGGCCCCTCTCTGACTCACTCTGTCAGTGGTCCATATTTGTAGCTTGTGTCTCAAGCTGGTAAATACTAGGTGTTATACAGCTGTATTCAGTGTTTATAATAACATCTTTGTGGTAAGGCATTTTAAAGCATTTTACAAGAAAATCTTTTACTGTATATGCTATGTTAAAATTAGGTTCAATGCAAGCCAAGAAGACTAAGAGATGATCTGGCGGCCACATATATTTCCATGTCTAAAGTGTGTCCCAGTATGTTCACGATCTCTCTTATGTCTGGCTGCAGAACCATTACATGTTTACTCTCCCTTCCCTTCCACATCAGCCCCTGACAGATGTTTTGAAAATGCCCATCAAATTATGTCATTTCTCTGTTAGATAACTTTCAAAGGTTTCTTCTAAGTAACAAAGAGGAAAGCACAGATGCCTTTCAGGGGCCTGCAAAACCCCAAACCACCCAGCCCTCTCTGCCTCGATCAGGAACTTATTGATTCGGTCCCTGCAGCAGCCCTGCCAACCTGGCTGCTGATCTGGTTCTTTCTCCTCCAGGTTGCCATGTTGCTCCTGCCTCAGGCTCCCGTTGTTTCTTCTGGCCTCCACCGTTAGGGTTACGTCAGAGGCTTTGTGTTCTTTGCTGCATTGCCCTTGTGTAAGGGATTTTTTCCTTTTGGTTTCATTGCTTCATGCTTATCTCTCTTTCCTCAATTTAAATACGATTTTTATGGGAGCAGCAGCTTTGGTTTAGTGCATTGCTCATGTATTGCTAAGCAAGTACTAGAAAACAGTTCAACAAATACTGATTGAATGGATAAATAATGCTTGGAGTAGGTGCAGCATGTCTGAATCTAAATTCTCAGAACAGTGTCCGGCCCTGTCAGCTAGCCCCTGAGCTTCCACTTTTTCGGGCAGGGTTAATTCCAACTTGGAATTTCGTCCTCACATAATCTATAAAGCACATCTTAGGAATTGCGCCAGACAATGCAGTTTCTCAGAAACCAATGGGACCTTCGATCTCATGATACAGGCTCTTAAGTCTGTGTTGTTTTGAGGTAGCTGCTTTTTGCCAGTTTGTAGCTCGTGTGGACTTGACCTTCAAACCAGCAGCATTCTGCGCTTGTCTCAACTGGAGGTTTGCCCACTGACCTTTTGCTTAGGCCCAAGGCAATGTTTTCATCTCTGACAAACTCCACCACTGCCAGTTTCTTGAGTGTCAGTCCTTATGAAAAGGAGCTATGCTCTCAGCCTATAATCATCGCTAATACCCGATCAACTGTGAACAATGGGCGCATTTGAGGGGGAATACTAAGACAAAAAGACCTCTGCGATTCCGAGGCAGCACTAAACTGGGGCACATGAAAAAGTTCTAGCACGTGGGATGTTGCCCTTGCAGCTCCCATGGGGGGTTGGGGGTCCTGCCTGGTCCTTACAATGGTCTATTATAAGGGCACCACTGAACCACGTAATCGCAGCCCTTTACAAAACCCAGAAAATGTGTCAGACATTATACAAATGTTAACTGGACTCAAATGTTAGACTAGAAATTTTATAAACAATAGGGTCCTCTTAATCTGATCAAATCTTTCTAAAAAATTATGAAACGAGGCAAATTTTACCATCATGTATTAACTTCTTGGGTTTACTGGTTGTCTACAAAACTTTCATTGGAAGAATTCTACCTGAATATGGTTTTTTTTATTTATCCAGATCTGTAAGGTTTTTTTTTAAATTGTGGAATTTAGATTTTTATTACAAAATAATTCATTGTATGTTATAGTAAATATAAAAAAGAATAAATGAGATTTTAAGTACCTATATTGTCATCATTCAGGGATCATCATTGTTAAAGTTTTATTGAATGATTGGTTGTTAGTTTTGTTCTCTTTCCTTTGCATGTGTATAAATAACATGTTGAAATTGACTTAGGAAAGCAGCATATACAGTGTTTTTACCTGTTCTGTGCTCCTACTTAGATAAAATTTTTTTCTGTTTTTAAATACTCTACAAAATGTGGATTTTAATGACTGCATAATATCTACCTGTGTGCAGTGAATGTAACAACTCTCAACTGCAGGCATTTTTACTCCCCAGGAGGCATCTGGCAAGAACTGGAGGCATTTGTGGCCATCTCAAAGGGGTTGCAAGGTTACTGGTATCTAATACGGAGAGACCAAGATGCACCTAGATGGTGCACATACCAGCCTTTACCACAAAGAATTACCTGGCTCCAGTGTAGTGCTCAAGTTAAAAAGCCTAAACTATGGCTACCTCTAATTAATTTACTTCATTAGCTATTATATATTTATTTTCCTTTTTTGGTTGTTGTTATTCGAAACTAATAGGCTAGATATGATGCACATACCTATGGTTACAGCATTCTGGAAGGCTGAGGCAGGGATCACAGGTTCAGGCCAGCAACTTAACAACTTAGGGAAACCCTGTCTCAAAATAAGAAAGAGTTGGGAAAATAGCTCAAAGATAAGGCCTTGGGTTCAAGCCACAGTACAGAAAGAAAAAAATAGAAAGATGTTAGAAAAACTCAATGTAGTTTAGTCTTTTGAGGTCATAAATTATATTACTTACCTCTGCTCTTTACCTTTTATAACTTGAAATTAGTTATAGACTGTACATTGAGTGGACATGGCTGTGTTCCAATAAAATTTTATTGAGAAATAGGTGGCATGCCCTAGAATGAGAGTATATTTGTTTCTCTTATGCATGATTCTCTGATGGACATCCTTATACCCAAATCTTGGCTCCCATATCTGATGATCTCCTTAGAGAAAGTTCTTGAAAAGGGTAGTGGTTATTGGCTGTGTATGTGTGGCTTGTTTATTTGTTTTGGTTCCAGAGAGCAAACTCATGACCTTGAGCCTGCCAGGCAAGCGCTTATGCCACTGAGCTAAACCCCCGGCCCCAGTGTGTATGTGTGTTTTAAAAGTTTATATCAATTTGTTTTATGTGTTAAAGTTCTACAGTTGATTTTCTCAGATGAGATTGTTCATTTCATGTGGATTTCTAAACATATCTATGTCATTTCCATTTCCATCAGATTCAGAGCTACTGTACTTCCAGGAAAGTGTCCTGTGAAGGGTTGGAGGCATTTACACATTTAAAAGCCCTCTGGAATCAGGCAGATTAATGAGTGAAGCATCTCAGCTGTCAGTCTACAAATAGAGTGGTGCAAAAGTGGAAGGATAAAAAGTAATACAGGAAAATGCTAAACTCTGCCCAGTTGCTAGCCTACTGGAGTATAGTTCAGTATTACTACATTTTATGACTTATGCAGAAAAAACCAGAAATCCAAATTTCAGTAGTTTTATTGATTTTTTCAATTTTTATTTCTTTATTAGTACACATTAGTAGTATATAATGATTGCATTCCTCATAGGGAGTTCGTACATGAACATAAAAAATCTTTTCCAAGTTTTTAGTTGTTGATGACAAAAACATAGAACACTAAATACAATATTTGTCAGTAAGTCATACCTATGTCATACCATGCTGCTGGGGGGACTGTGCTTTAGCTCTGCTGCCTGGGGACTGTGCTTTAGCTATGGCCGAGTGAAGGCTCTACAGTGAGACATTAAGGTAAATCTGGTTATATATTTTATCAACTCAGGGCCCTACTGGCTTTGATAATTTCTAGATGACAGCCATAGGAAATGTTCTTCTTTGGGCAGACCGTGGTGGAAGAGGAAACTTGTGTCTCTTGGAGTAGGCTGTGGACCCACTGACTTGCCTGGAGATCTAGTTCTTCTGAAGCTGCCTAAACTACTTGGGATGAGTAAGGCTCTGTTCCATCCTGGTTGCCATTCCAGAAGCTGTCTGGATCCTAGCCTATGGGCCCTACAAGAGCCTGTACAATCTAGCCTTCATCCTTAGCCTCTACTGTCCCCATTCTCATAGACATCAGCCACACTGGTACCATTGTTCCTTGATTTACTGAAGATTTGCAGAGTACCATGTACCAGGTCACATTCTAGACAAAGTAGAATGAGAGCATGATGGATTACATGTGATGGCAGGGCACAGGAGGGATTTTGAACACGTACTCAGGATAGTTTATAGGAGGAAAAATGGAAGAGGTAATGATCTTGGGGTGGGGTGGGGAAGTACACAGGATAGGTAGTGTTTCTCAAACTTTTGTGTGTATAACAATTCTCCTGGAAAACTAACTATCTAATATAGATTTGTGTGCCCTGCACCTACTGATTCTGATTCATTAGCTCTGGTTTAAAGTCTCAGAATATGCATTTCTGACAAGCTCAGTGAGTAGTTTAAAGAACTATAGGCCATTTCAAGTACTTTACTTGTTTTGTTTTTCTTCAGATATGTAAGGAAGTATTACATTATTGCTTTTTATTTTGTTTTATTTCTTAGAAATACATAGGGAGGTATCACACAATTAGTTTCATTTTGTTTTATTTTGTTTAGCTGAGAACTGACAAAATGTGGCACATATTACATGGATCACTCAAGGCATTGTATTAAATATTGATTGTAAGGAGACAAACACAGAAGCAGTAGAAGAGCCAGGAAACTTTCTGTCATCTGAAAGAAAAATTATGATGACTTGGATCAAGTACAACAAGAGAGATGAACATTAGTCAAAATGTATTTTTGAGAGTGGAGCCAATCCTTCCTGATAGATTGGATATAGTTTATTAGGGATAAAGCATCAGAGATGATGAGATGATGAGCAGGTAGATTAAACCATGCAAGGACCGTTTTTAACCTATAAATGAATAAAAAAAAATTCATATTTTAACCTAATAAAAATGGAATTTTCCACTGTTGAGATGAAAAAGGCTATGGGAAGAGCTGATTAGAAGAGGATGATGAGGGGCTGGGGATTTAGCTCAGCGGCATAAGCACCTGCCTTGCAAGCAGGCGGTCGTGAGTTCCATCCCTGGTACTGATTAAAAAAAAAAAAAAAAGAAGAAGAAGATGAACATGGTTAAGTGTCTATGGTCCTACCAATAGTACTGTTGAGTAGACAGGTGGAAGTGAGTTTGGGGTTTAGATAAGTCAAGCCTGGAAATTTTACATCCATTGGCTTAGATCTAAACCAGTGCTGTAAGTATAGATAGATTAAATAAGGCTCTGAGCTTCAGTACCCAGTGACATATAAGAAAAGAATGGGGGGAAACTAGCAAAAGACACTGAGAAGAAGTGATGTAAGACCAAGACATATAGTGTGAACTGAGTCCCAAGTAAACAGCATAGATCAAGAGTCTCTTTGGTGTTCCTGCAGCATGTGAGGCTTATTCCCACCAGAATACTTTGGCACTTGGCTGGAATGTTCCCCTCTCAATCAACCTGGTTTCTAACCAACTTCAGATCGGTGCAAGGCCCTTCCCTGAATCTGTGAAGATTCACTTAGTCGCTGGGCGTCTAAATGTTGTGCAAGCAGTGTATAGCAGTATTTCTTAAATGAATGGTGATTCTTTTGATGGGAGAAGAAGTCCATATGAGATCATATTAAAGCTTTGCTGCTTAGGGTATAGTGCATTCCCTGGGCCAACTGGGATGCTGTCCCCTGATATCGTGTTTGAAATGCAGGGTTCTGGGCTCCATCTTGACCTGTGAAACCATACTCTGCATTTAACAAGGTTTCCAGGTGATTTGGAGGAACATAAAGATTTGCATTCAATCCTGTATGTTTCTCTGGGTATACCAAGAGCACAGTTGGGTATATTTCTCTGTGACAACCACTCACAATGAAAAGTTAGAATTGTCAAAATCAGATCTCTTCCAAAATTGTTTCAGTGTTCAATCAGAAGTTGTCGTCATAAAGTTAAAAAACAAAACAAAACTGTGTATAGAGCTTTGCCACAATACTTTATATGGTCACTTAAATGATGCCATTATCAGTTGTATTTTGAATTGAACTAAGGTAGAAAAGAATATAAAATGCATAGTTTCAGGTGCATTGTAGACTATTTGGAAGAAATGAATGCTGGTTCTGTTTTCTGTGTTTTAAAAATGTTGCTATTTAATATGACATGGCTATGTGTATGGTTTGATAGTGTATGGTTGAGAACAGAACCTCTAAATGCGTTTTCTGCTACAGTGCATAATGTGCTCAGTCCTGTGGGTCTTGTTGCTTCTTTTCCCATAGGAACTCGATTCTGAAAGTGATGTTTTTATTTGAGGATTATAAATACTGTACAGACAACCAGCTACCACTTTCAGATATCGTTTACTTCTCTTTGACTAAGATGAAACATGGTGTTATTTTTATTGTCATGAGCTTTGGTTTAGTCTGAGAGAGAAGAAATAATGTATGTATTAGGAGTGTTTGCTACAATCTTTTTTTCTAGGTCCACTAAATATTATTTGTCCTAAAACCAAAGCATGCTTATCTTAGAGTTTGTAATAGGCACACCAATTCATAAGTCAGTAGCTAAAGAAAAAAGACTTGCTAGGAATTTCTGGTAGGGCTGATCTAGTTTATTCTATTAGACTGTCGGAGTTGTAGAAAAGATTTGCTCTCATTTCATCTTGTATACATTTACAGCTCATTTTTCTCATTCAGAAATCTTCAAATAGAACAGGAAATGGTATGAAAGTATGCAGACCAATAATTATGTGTGCAAATTCATGTATTTGTGTGTGAGCACATAAAGGTTTGTGAGCACACCTCTGATGTACAGCGGTTTATCTTTCTCTCTTGACTCACAGCCCCAGCTTAGAACTGATCATCAGTGAAGTTGTCTTTGTAGTTTGCCTCTATGGTCAGAATACTGAGAACTGGCTCTAGTTCATAGCCCTGGCAAGCCTTTTAACTTTCTTCCCAGAGTTTCTGTTTCTTTCTCTTAAAAATAGGATTAATTAAGCATATTGTATGTTCTTATATACATGTTTATTCAGCTAAGACAATATTTACAAAAACAATTTTAAAATTATTTGTACATATTCTATTTCTTTTTATCAAAATCATCCCATTTCTTCCTTTAAGCTTTACTAAAACTTCTTTTGAATAGGAAAGCTCAATTTTTAGTTTGGTAGAACTTTCTTTGAGAGTAGGGGTCAGCATTTTCTATAAAAAGCCAGAGAGTAAGATACTTTGGGCTTTGAAGTGCTCATATGAGCTCTTAAGATTCATACTCTTATTGTTCTTATTTTTGGTTATTCAAGTCTCCAGAGGTTACAGATCATATTTAAACCAGTGGTCCTGGTTGTGTTCCAGTAACACTTTATCAGCATTGAAATTTGAATGCCACATAGCTTCAAGTCCCATGAAATACCATTCATCTTTTTTATGTTTTCCAACAACTTGCAAATCTAGAATTCATCCTTCATTCATAGGCTATACAAAACACAATAGGCTGGGCTGGGCGCGGCTGGGATGAGAAGCAGAACTGTATTACACAGAAAAGGCCTTGGGATCAGCAATTTTAGTTATTTATACTCTTCATTTAAGTAGCATTTATTCCTGTTTATTCATACCTCATCTTGACTCATGTTTTGAGATCAGACTTCATTTCCTGTTATCTGTATCAATTAGTACTTACTAGAGAAACAGATTTCATGCAAGTTACCTATACAAATATACAAGAAATTACAAGACTGGTTTATAGTGGCCACGTGTGGAAGCGTGCAGAAGGCTTATGCGTTTGCTGGAGAATCAAAGGATCCAGTCAAAGTCCTGGAGCTCAGTGTCCCACGCGAGTCTGTATGAGGAGGCCAAGGATCTACAGTGGAAGGCTGAAGAGTGTGCCAGTAGATGGCAGCCAAGGTGAAAGTGAAGACTGTGAACGGTCCTTCCTCATTTCCCTTTTATACAATTCTGGTGAGGGTTCTCCTTACGGTGGGTCTTCACACCCAGAACTAGGCTGATTCAGTTTAATTGGGCGTTTCTTACTCAAGTTGAAACAGCCAGTTAACCATTATGTCATCCTTCTATTTTTGAATCAGTGATACCTTTGTAAAGAGTGTACAAGATCGTATGTCCTAGAAAATATTTTCTGGGCTAGTGGTTTTTTAAAAATTTTATTGTTGTTGTGTGTTTTTGGTAATATTACAGTTGTGAGATGGTAAAAAACCTTGGTTCTTAGGACTTGTGACCCATATCATTGCATACTGCCCTTTTTGGTAACTGACCCTTAAAAAACAACATAAAAATGGTGGTAGTGAACAACAGTTGAGTGATAGTTTTTAAATTTTTTCCCTAAATGTAAGATAAGAAATCTGAGCATTTTGAGTTATTTTTAAAAATCAATTATAAACTGAAAGGATTGTAGGAATCTTTCCTCAGTTTTATCCAAATTCTAGATAAAAGCGAGTAGAAAGAGAAGAACAGGACATTTGAGTGGAGACATTTTTCCCCTAGTGAATTCTGTTGTCAGCCAAGATGGTGGTATCTATAGTCATCATCTCCCGTGACAAGTGTTCCAGGATCTCATTAGGAGGAAATGATGAGAAATAGCCTGTCACTGTCACCTAAGATGTACTACATTGTGACAGCCAGGAGGTGATTCCATTCTAATTCAGAATCTGCTATCAGCTCAAGATCTAAATGAAGAGAGGAGAGAGGGGAAAAGGAGCAGTAACAAAAAAGAGCATTCCCAAACCCTTTGGATTTTTGTACTTTAACTAAGCTAATATGTCAGTAAACACTCTATCGTGATAAAGGATAAAGTATCCTACCTTTATTATGTTTACTTTTGCTCTCTGAATTCTTTAACATGGATGGTTTGTTTAAAGGTTAAAAAATATGAGCAAATTTTAGGAAATCATAAAAAGGCTTGTCTTTTTTAATGCTATGTATGTTTTCATTTGCATACTTTACTTGATTGGCTATTTGAAAATTACGATGAAGTCATTTATGAAAAGACCACAGATGTGGATTATTTCATATATATTACATTGATGTGACCTTTAAATTATAGAAGTGCTATAGAACCTCATAACAATGCTATGAGGGAAGGTGGGCAGTTATGAGTCTTTCTCCAGCTCCTGGTTGAGAGAAGCAGTACACACAAAGGTTATGCAACAAACCACCTCTTCCCAGTGGTACACGATAGGGTCAGGGCAGAGAGGGTGTCAGAAGACTAACCATGTGCTAGGTGGATGTGTCTCTGAGTGTAATCGGATAGCCTGTACATCTTCAAGACACTTGCAGGGATTTTGCCAGGTCAAAACTGTTTGCAGAATAATACAAATACGTCTTGCTTTTCAGTTTTATCTCACAGGTACACAGGACAGTTTTCTAAAGACTTCATGATGTGTTTAGATGTCATCATTCTAATGTTTAAGGAGATACATGCTAGCACATGATCAAACATTTTCAGTTTTAACCTTAGTAAGATTAATGCTGAGTCATAAAGCCTGCATTAATAGAATAAATTTGAAGAATTTAAAAAGATCCTAAGACAAACATTTTTGACAGATACTGGTTTAGATATTTTATGCGCCCTTATTTAATGCAGAAAAATATACCTATGAAGCAAGTATATTAATCTCAGTGAGCACAGGAAGACATGTAGGTATGGAGAAGTTTGTGACTTTTGTGTAAAGTCACAAGTGTAATAATCACAAAGCCAGAACTGGAACCTAGGTTTTGAGTCCTTAACTCCTATGTCATCAGGTACATGGTCTCTCAGAGAAGCACCAGAACATACCTGGGTTTGGGCACTAACTTCTCAGAAGTGAAAGATCTCCTCTTCACCCAGGGTATATCAATGAGAAAAAATGTCCTCCTGAACAATATAAAATAGGAACTACAAGCTTATAATCTGTGAGCTGATTCCAACTGGCTATGTTTGATGGGTTTTAGCCTATGTGGACAGTAATATCATTGGATTTTTTTTTTTTAGTTTAAAAAGGAAGCTCATTTTGCCAGCTACCCTTAAAAACTGGAAATCTAGCAGGACTGATCTACTGGTCTGGAAAACCCACAGAGCTGATGTGAGCTTCAGTTATATCTGTTGCTCCTTTTAGATGAGGTGCATGTCTTTAACTTTTCCACGGACCTCACTGCTCCCTGTTACTTTATCCTGCAGGCATGTCCGTCATTTATGCTAGCTGTTTGCGTAGGAAATATTGGGAGATGCTCTGCCGACTGCATAGCGTTTATAAACCATTTTAATTCATTTGAAAACTAGAAAGGCCCTGATAGTAAAAGCAAAATGCACTCTACTTGGCTTACTCAAATCCAGATGTAGTAAAGACTTCAGTAACAGTGCCAGGTAAAAAGCAAGTTACTTCTCTCCTTACAAAAGCATTGCACTCTAATTCATTAAAAAAGAAGAATCTGACAGTGAATTAACATTTATTTTTAAATGTGTAGTCCTTTCCTTTCTAAGTGTAATAGTGAAATGAGCACATTATGCTCCTTGCCCTCATTTTATGTTTATTTTAGTAATGTCTATTGTCCTCATCATTATCATGTCTGGACCCTTTATAAAGCTTACAGTGTCTCTGTGAACCTCTTTGCATGTTGCATCATACATTTGAAGCAATTTGAGATGGTCATCCTGAACTTTATTATCCTTAGCATTTAGACAAAATAATGAATTTCAGTTTTTCGTTCTTAAGACACTGTGTCCCCATTTCAACAGTGACTGTTAAGCCTTTATCATATTTTAAAATGTATTTCTTTGTTTGCCTCTTCTTTTGACTTTAGAAAGTTGGAAATCATCTGTTTTTTGTTTATTCACAACTTATATCCTATGGTTTACAGTGCTTAATATATAATAGTAAATAATGGAATAATACATAAATATATCTGTATCATTTGTGTATAATATTTCTTTCTCCGACCTCAAGAATTATATTTTAAAATTTCCATTCTTCCTAATTTGAAAGTTAATTGCAAAGATATTTCCTGTTTGCTATATTGCATATGTATCCTTTCCTTCTCTTCCTCCCTCCCTTCTTCTCTTTCTGAGTGTGTGATGCTTCATATTGTGTTTAGGGTAGCACCCTCTGTTCCTGATGCAAGTTCGGTATCAAATTACCTAAGAACAAGGTGCATATGAAGACCAGGTTGAGGCTGATGAACTTTAAAGTTTAGCATCATAGACTGTCTTCCAACTAAAAGATGGTCTTCTTGCAGTCAGAAGTGGCAGTTATTTAGTCATTAAAAAAGTCTCATGTGTAACCGTAGCTTTTAGGGAATGTTTCCTCCAAAGGGGGCATCCAGCTCTTAACCTATTGCTGAAAGAAAAATACCATTGTCTATTAATACTACTGGAACTAAAGATGAATAGTGAATTGGCCTTGATCTGACAGTGAGTTTGACTGTGATAGCTCATCCCTTAAAAAGGTTCTTTTATATTTATGAAAAAAAAAGCATGACGTCAAGCCAGGGGGAAAAATTGATACCAATATTTAAGACCAAAGTCGTAGGGCTTCCAAAAAAAAAAAAGCCCCTTGTGAGAATGAGATTTTTACATGCATAACTAATTAGCTTAGGTTATTATAAGCAGGGCTGCTGTGATAAAGTTTCCGGTGGTGTCTCGGGATACCTTGTTTATAGTGCCTTCTCTATGCCAGCCAGTCTGCAAACTGGAATTTTGCAGACAGAAAGTAGAGGGAGAAATAGACTACCGTTTCTCATTGCATTGGGGCCACCTTAAACGTTATTATGCTGGAAATGCTAGAATATAATCACTGTCAGGTGAGCTTTATTCTTATTCATATTTGGTTTCTGAAATCTAATCCAATAAATGGTTGAATTCACCTTTTTAGTGTTATGATAATTAGCAGGCTATTTTCTATAAGTGTAAATCTCATTTAATGCTTATTATTATCTAGTCCTTTAAATAATTCAATATAATTTTGAATAAAAGAAATACTAGAAATTTATTTCCCAACGTGTGTCTGTGCTGTCTCCACTAGCTCCTGTTCATAGCTCATAAGATTAAATTATGTTTATCAAGGAAAAATGACTTTAAGTTGAATGTCATTGGCTTTGAAAAAACATTTAACTATATTAATGTTTATAAGAGAAGAGGAAAAAATATCCTGGTGGCTTATTAACAGCCCTGGCTTTCAAAACATATACATATAAGTGTTTTACGTTTGAAGGAAACTGCTTAATGTGGAATTGCTTTTTCTGTTGAGTTCTTTAGTAATTAAAATGTTGAATAATCATGTTCAAATGAAAGGGGAAGGAATTAATCCACAGCTAGTTGATTCAACCCTGAAAATATTTCTGTTTATTTTCTACAACCGTTTTACAGTTAGTTTGTAATGAATTTTTTAGTGCGTGTGTGCATGCATTTTTACATAAAACCATTCTGTTTGTGAAGCAAAGTGAGATAAACTGAGTTATGTGTCGTGGAGATTGTTTTTCCTATCCTACTAAACCCTTTCAGGTGTGTTGGGGACATTTTTGCCCGACAGATCGCTATAAACTTTTAATGATTAGATATGAGAAAAAGGTCACAAGGTTTGAAAAGAGTTGTATAGCTAATTGCAGAGAAATAGAATAGAGCAAAGCATTATCCCAAATCCCATGCTAGACTTGAAACTTTTTAGTAATAGCAGACTCTGTTAGCACCATCCCTGGTACCTGAGTAGTTTATTCTGCTGGTGGACTAATTCATATCAAATTTTATACCTGAGAAAAGAACCATCCAGTATACAAAAATAACCACACTGTCTTCTTTCCCTCTGTGGCTATGTTCAGGTGCAGACCCACCTTGAAAACCCCACCAAGTACCACATACAGCAAGCCCAAAGGCAGCAGGTAAAGCAGTACCTTTCTACCACTTTAGCAAATAAACATGCCAACCAAGTCCTGAGCTTGCCATGTCCAAACCAGCCTGGCGATCATGTCATGCCACCGGTGCCGGGGAGCAGCGCACCCAACAGCCCCATGGCTATGCTCACACTTAACTCCAACTGTGATAAAGAGGTAATTGATGTCTCCTCTCCTCTCCTGTTTCCTTACACTCAGTAACTGTCTGTTGATACTCTTCTGCTCTTATCTATGGACTCTAATTTGTCCTCCTGTCCACAGTCACCAGCCCCTGTTCCCAGTTTGCCGGTGTGGCTGCCACATTCCAGTCTCATGTCACCATCACTGGGTTATTGGGTGTATTACACACGACAGGAGGCTTGCCGTGGTCTGAGCAGAAGCTTCCTCAGCTTGCTTCTGCTTCATGATTGAGTCTTCTCTTCCCTTCCATGCCTTGCCGTTTAAGAAGCAGTGAAAATGCAGAGAGAGGAGAGGGGAGGTGAAAAAGGAAGAGCAAAAAATAGAAAAGGTGTGGGACAGGCGGTTTAGAAGTTCCGCTTGTTGTGAATGTCTGGAATCTTATTTTATTTCTCCCTGGATTGAAAAAAGAAAAAGTACGGATTGTGTGTGGATGGATTTGAATAATATAGCACTTTACAGAGAAGTAAAGGTTTAATTGCCGGATATGTTGAGTTCCATAATAAAAGTGCTGCTGCCCATTAAATCTGCTTTGGTAAAGGCTGGATTGGAGACAAGACTCAAATAGACCTTCAGTTGTTGCAAAATCAAAATGTGGAGCATAAAAATACCTGAGAGGAGAGTTATGATTTAATGCCTATTATTTCCAAATTATGAGATGATCAGCTTCATTTTAATAGTATTATAGGACTCTGAAATGTTTCTGTGCATCCAGAGGTGACTTCTAAAGTTCCACTGATTCTAATCACTAGAGGAACTAAGACTTTCCCCATGCCCAGACCAAACGTTCTTTTCTCTGTCCATATTTGTTATCTAGCAAGATAACTTGACACAGTTCCTTCCTTCATTATTCTGTCTCTTGTTAAGATTGTACTTCGTTTGAAAGCTTGATTCATCTTGTTGCTATGCCTTCAGCCTTGTGTGAATGTGTCATTGAAAAATCATTTGCAAATCCATGCCATAAGCTTTCTTTGCTTGTGTTTTTGCAGGGATTTTATAAATTTGAAGAGCAAAACAGGGCAGAGAGCGAGTGCCCAAGTATGAACACCCATTCACGAGCGTCGTGTATGCAGGTACTGGATGACTCAGCAGCCCAAGGATGTAACACTTTGTAATGAGAATCTATATTTATGGCTTATCACACTTTCCTGATGACTTTAGGTTTTTTTTTTCCTCCCATTGATTTTTTTTAAAATAGAGAACGCTATGAACAGGGCCATTTTCTTCATAGTAGTTAAGAATGAAATGATTACTAGAGAAATTGGTTTTTCTTCTAAATTGCTTTGAGTTACTAAAAAGTACTTAAAATATATGCATTTTGATAAAATGTGAAATGCTGTATTTTATTTATACAACATCATCAGTGTATGTTACGCAGGTTTGTAGGATAGCAATTTTCATAGGGTGTTGGTAACACGAAGAGGTGTCTGTGTGTGACATCTGTAATTGTTTTGTAAATGGAATCTCATGGAACATATATTTGGAAACTTAACTTAATAATACTTAATGGCTATTTCCCAAGTTATTAAAAGTTGTCTATAACATTCTATTTAATGCCTAAATTATGCTACAGCTAATAAACCAAAAGAGAGATACAAATATACAAGAAAATAAAAAAACAATGAATATTCTCCCTTTGAGTTTCTATTTTACTGTGTAGAATATTTCCTATGTTCTATATTTCCAGCATCAATTTACATTCATTTTATCAAAAGAGAACAAATATTTTTAAAATATCACATTAAACCCCCTAATTATATTTTCCTAAAATAAAGTTAAAAATTTACAAAGGTTGCTCACAAATTCTTGGCCTACTTTTCCGCTTATTAACTGAATTCAAAAATTATTTATTAAAACAAATAAAAACTGTGTCCTTACCTATGGAACCTGAGTGTACCAGCAGTGAGTCAAAACTGGCTGCCAATTGCCCTTCTCAAGGATCACTTAATCTATGCTTTACTTTTAGTTTATGTAGATTACTATATTCCCGACACAGTGGGCATGTTATGTAGTTTATTTTGAAATCTCAATAATATCCACTAAGCAGTAGTGTTACTAACCCCCATTTTATAGATTGACATCCTGAGGTTCTTAAAAGGTAGAGTTTCTTGGTTCTTTCCTAGTCAGAGGAGGCAGCTCAGAGTGGCACTCAAGGGCATGGGTGAAATCATGGCTCCACCCTCTGCTTCACTGTGTGGCTTGAGGCAGGTGCTTCTCCTTGTCATCCATACACTTTCTATAATGGTGCCTACTTTGTTAGGGTTTTTGTCAAGGCAAGTACATGTAGCCCATGGAAATGCCTAAGTCCAGGAATCCTAGTCCTAGTCCTAGTAACCCTGAGTCCTGGTAATCGCTCAAATGCTGGCTGTAAGTATCGTTTTCATGACCCATTAGTGGGCTTTCATGACCCATCAGTGTTAATGGGCTTCAGTAATATTTTTATCTTAGTAGGAAGAGAAAGGTAGTTTTTCAAGTCTTACTGAAGAGTATTATTGCTTTAGGTAAGAAAGAAGCAAGGCTGTCTCTTCTAATGTTGCTTTACACTGTTTTCATTTATTTCTGTCTCTCTTCCAGATGGATGATGTAATTGATGACATCATTAGCCTGGAATCAAGCTATAATGAAGAAATTCTGGGCTTGATGGATCCTGCCTTGCAAATGGCAAACACGGTACTATACTATTGACTTTTTTTCTTAAAGAAAATCAGAATATTTGCAGTAATCTCTGTCTAATTAAATTCTTTGTTTTTACAACTGATTTATTGACAGATTTATTAGTTATAAATAGACAATTATCTTAGATTCACAGATAAGTGAATTTGACATTAGAAGTTAAGAATTTTTCATGAGTCCATCAAGGACCCTGTGATAAAGCCCTATATTCCCTGGAGTCCACATGTGCTTCATCTTGGACATTGGACCCCCTGAGTCTCCCTGACATCTCACGCCCAATTTACCGCGCCTTAGCAAGGGCATTTCTGTGGGCCCGGCTGTTCACAGTGGTGTTCTGATTGGCCTAGGAAAGTTCATGTAGTTTTGTAAGGAGGAGGTGACTCTTTCTCAGCAGCAAAGCTTATTCCACTTTTAGTTGATAAATCAGGGGTCTTAGGAACTTATGTGTTACTTAGAGCACTTTCATATGATATTCATTTTTCTCTATTATTTACAGCCTTGTCTGAATTCTTATTTTCCCTACTCCTTATGTTTGCCTTATATTATAGTCTCTTTGAAAATCTTAGTCCTTGCAGTAATTCTCAGTCAATCTGGGATGGCATCACGGCCCTCAGTTTTAGACTGAACTAGTTCACCTCGCACAGGCTGACATATCCAGGGCCAGGTCTGCTTAGCTGGTTAGTCCAGTGGTTTTCAGTTTCCTTGTAAAATGCTAGGAAACCTACCATAGTCTTTAATAACTGATGTTTAAAAGACTAATGTCTATTGAAGGGGAAGGGGAAATCAGCTATTGTTATTTAATGGGTATAATCATCTTTCATATTTCCAAGGTAGAAAATCCTTGAGGTCCGTTTCCCAATAACGTGCATATACTGAACACTACCGAGCTATGTGCTTAAAATGGTTAAAGGGGTAATTCTATGTTGTGTGTTTTCACCACAGTAAAGTTTTCAAAAAGTACTAACTTCAGTAGTAAAGTCCCTCAACCGAGAAATATTGTGACCCTTCCTTCTTTACACTGAACTCCTCAGTAAACTGAATTTTGATAGTTTTCTTTTCCAATGTAGTATATGGGCCTTTAATTTCACTTACTTGACTTTAAAAAAGCTTCTTCCAGGAGAGGTAATCTATTTTCTATCCAGTTAAAGTCATCTCCTGATTTTGAGAGAAGCAAATGAGGTGCCATTCTGATAAATTTCCTTGTGGTTCCTTTCCCAGCCCATCTTTGCGACTTTGGTTGGCTTCTGTGGAACTCTTTGATGCATCCCACGAGATGCAGACAGTACCCTATCAGCAGCCTGAACCTTACGTTGAACATGAGAAAAATAGATGGGGGAGCATGCACTAGAGTTTCAGTTTACCATATTTTGCTTCCCAGCCGGCATGAATGAGCGATGGTTCTGTCACCTCAAAAGAACTTTGATATGAGTGTAGTAGTTTTGTCAGTGGTATCAAATGGGTACTTGGGCATACTCAAGAGATTATTGAGTTGACATGATTTCATAAAAGCCTTAATTTTTGCTAATTCAGTTTGAAGTATAAGGACATTTGGAGTCATCTAATTCAATTTAATATCAAATACAATAATCTACTTGTGCATAGTCTTCAGATTCCCCACAGAAAAAGCAGGCATTAGACTTCCTTGGAGCCCCAGTAAGGACTTGCACTAACTCACTAGGGAAGCAGTAAAACACAGCAGTTAGCAGTTGATGAATTGCAACCAGAACTAGTTGAAATCTAAAACATGCCATTTATTCTATGACCTTGAATGTTATTGAGCTTCTTTAAGTTCTGTATTTCCTCATCTGTAAAATGGAGTTCTTTATTTTAACTACTTTATGTCATAGCACATAATACATATGGGAAGGTGTCTCTCATGGGTCCCAGTTTATTACGAACTTTTATACACATCAGCACTTATGAAGACAGTTGTCACAGCCCATGGACTTCTGTCCTTTAGAAAGATACCTGTGTCTCCTAAGTCAGGATGCTTGAGCAGTAAGGTGTGGTTCCTTCTTATGGTTCCTCCTGAGCTCTTTTTTAAAGATGAAGTTAGCATGCATTAAATTCCTATTGCATGAGGTACTGTAGATGCAGAAGTAATCTGGGCTTCTTGTGATTCTGGGGCTTACCATCTGCAAGAGGGGACCACCTAGGCCTTAAGTGGGAAAGGATCATCGAGGAACAGAGAGGCTGTCTCTGGGACTCCCTGATAGAAGACATTCCCTGGGCAGAGTTGCGTTCATTCCCAGATTAGCCATGCTAGACATCACTATGCCAGCATCTTCTGTCCTGCTTTCCCATGGGACAAAAAGTTGAATGTTGCCTTCTTGTAGTCTTCTTAGGATAAAGCTTGCATCATTTTGCCTCTAGAGGAAAAAGTGTGACAGAGGTAGAAGCAAAGACCCTGAACTGGAGCTTGGGAGAGTTATTTACCTCTTTGATTCTGTATCCTTTTGTGTAAAGTGGGGATAAGGATCACATCTGCCACAATAGAATTAATGCAGAAGTTACAAGAATTAATCCACAAAAAGCATTTAGAACAGTTCCAGTGGAGTAGGCTCTTGCTTCAAATTAGTTTCCGGCTCTTATTCCTGACAAAATGATGTTTGAGTTGTTAAAATTAAATAATCCAGCTACTAAACCTATTCACATTTTAATTTTTTCTCACAGTAAGATTTAAATGGAATGTTCTTCATGGTAGGCATTTCTCCCTTTTATTTGATGCTTTGAAATGCTTTACTTCAAGTTAACTACTTAAAAAAAGTAGCAGGAACACTGAGAGAGGAAACTATCCTAAGGGAATCAAAGTCTAGAAATAACTATTCTGAGAACACAAGGGCCCTCTTGTACCATCAAAAACAAAGAATAAAAGTCCCAGTTTACTTGTGTTAACAGTGCACAATTGATATTCAGAGAAGGGCTATCCAGAGAGGAAAAAAATAATAACAGTTTAAAATTATCATTTACTTGGAAAAATATTCATTTTGGTGGAGCAGAACATTGAAGAACTCAATTCAGATCACCACACCAGGCCTAAACCCAGGCAGAGCTCTCTTCTGTCTGTCCTGGTTAGCTTTCATTTGTCCACACACAGCTGGCAATGTGGAAGTGAAATCTTGTCCATCAGGTTAATGTTCTAGGTATAAACCAGAAAAGATGCAGAACAGTCATTTTTACAAAAGTATCTCTTCCTCTGTTTTTTAGTTCCAGAGATGTTGTTTTGATACCACAGAATCTTTTTCCCTTTTTGTTTTCTTTTCTTTATGCTGAGACTCAAAATTGAGCCCAGAATCCTTTCTTAAATATGTATTGTGAATTTATTGACTATATATATATATATATATATATATATATATATATTTATATATTTATATATTATCTTCCTGTAGAGTATGGCTTGAAAATGCATCTTATCCTGAAGGAGTTTGAAATTAGGTATTGGTTCAGGGTGTATTCATTGATGACTTAGAGGCTATTTTTAAAGCTAGCTATTCTTGTTACTTGCCTGTTACTTAACCCTAACAGATCATCATAATAACCTAACTGCATGTTTTGCATTGGATTTACATATGAGATCATATATGATTTGCATTTCTTTTTTTTTTTTTTTTGCTTTTTATGATTTGCATATCTAGAGCGATTGAAACAACTTTTTAAGCTGTTGCTTCAATTTTCAAGTTACGCTCTTGATTCATTAACACTCGACAAGTTTTGCTGAGATCTAAAACTCCAGAAAGATAAGAGATTAAAGCTTTGGATTTATGAGAAGTCATAGAGCAGCTTACACTTTATAACTTTAGTCTTTCTGGCATTTTATAGTGCTGTGTTGAAACAGGTAAACACCTCGCATTTTGTGTTAAGTTGGATGAGGAAAAAAAAAACCAAACACACAGAGAGCAGGTTGACCTTGAGAAGGTGACCTGTTTC
Organism: Cavia porcellus; assembly: GCF_034190915.1. Taxonomy (NCBI): domain Eukaryota; kingdom Metazoa; phylum Chordata; class Mammalia; order Rodentia; family Caviidae; genus Cavia; species Cavia porcellus. The sequence continues at coordinate 52,857,213 of NW_026947496.1, forward strand.
AAATAGAACCACTTGATGAAATGACAGCTAATAATCAAGTCACTTTTATCAGTTGCTTAGCTGGAAGGCATTGAAGTGTGGTCCAAGGACATTTTAAGGTGGTGCAGTGTGTGTTTAAGGCATGTGCTGCCTTCGGCTAAAAGCAAAACCGTGTGTCAGGTCCTATGCATCTGATTGTCTTTCTTGCCCATCCAAATCCTGTTAGAGGCAGTGTCAAATTAACCTTTCCACAGTATTTTACTGTGGACACTGGCCTGCCCCGTCTCTTTAGCTGGGAGTTTAGTTCAGGGAGTGTTTCTTTAGAAGTGGAGAATTCCACACTTGACCTCCTGTCCCACTCAAAGGCAGGTGCACTAAAAATAGGTAAAATTATCTTCAGGAGGTGCGTAGAAAACAGTGAATTTCATATTTGGACTTGGATGTTGTTGCCAAGATACTTCATTCTGTATATGCTGTTATTCCAAAATTGAAAAACAAACAAACAAACAAAAAAACCCGACAAAAGTCAAAACACTTCTAGTCCCCATCACTACCCCCAAGCACATCACATGATGGGTATTCAGCTGTAGGCAGTCGTTGGTAGATATGTGTTTTAATCACATTGAAATGCTTTCTGAATTTATTTTTCTCACATGAAGTAAAATTTAGAGAGCATGATCAAGGGGGGCAAGGGTAGATGACAAATTATTATCTAGGTATTGTAGTTACAGGGATTATTTGAGTTCACCTGGAAATGGTGTTTGCAGTGGAAGTACCAACGTCTCTTAACTTTTTCTTCAGCGTTAATAGTCAGAATTTTATTTCAGGACCTGAGAGGAGAGAAAATTTAAGGTCTGATGAAAATGAGTGTCAAGTAAAGGAAGTCATTGTCGAGAAGAGATGAATTCATGACTTTAAAACAGTTCAGAACCACAGGGGAGGAAATCCTGTTAAACTGGGTTAAGAAGGCTAAATAGTTCTTCCTTTATTTATTTGAAATGGGACTTTCTTCTTTTAGTAAAGTCTGTGGCTCCCTCTTGTGGCCTTGTGAAAAATTTCAGTTTGACGGAAACCAACCTCTTCTTTAGCAATAAGGAAATCATTAGTTTCCCCCAAAGAAAACATTTCTTGTTGTTTTTCCTTATAAAAGAGGCAAAAAGAGAGAAGAAATGTAGAGAAGGGATAAAACTGATGTTCTTCAAGTGAAAAGGGTTACCCTGCAAAAGCAGGACTTCACAATAACAGCTACCAGTTACTGAACAGTTGCTGTCTGCCACCACTAGTTGTGTCAGGTGAGGCCTTTGCCACATTCTCCACGGCGTCCCTGTTCAGAATAAAACTGTAAGCTGGGTAATGGGTTTTGTGGGTGTGAATCTCTGGCCTTTGCTAAGAAGGCCATGTAAGTCTCAGCAAGTAGCTCATATTTTCCCATTTTTTGAAAAACTAACTCTTTATGGGTAATCATTTCCCTTAAACAAAACCTAGAATAGGACATGGATTTTATCTGGAAAACTTGGGAAGTATCCAGTGGTTCATTTCTGCTCTGTTCCTTTCTCACTCTCTAGTTACCTGTCTCCGGAAACTTGATTGACCTTTACAGCAACCAAGGCCTGCCGCCCCCGGGCCTCACCATCAGCAACTCATGCCCTGCCAACCTGCCCAACATTAAAAGGGAGCTCACAGGTAAATGCCTAGTAGATGTGCCCGCCGGTTTCCTATTCCCTTCCTCGTGAGGCAGAGTTACCTGTATAGTAACGTCTCCTAGATCTGACTCGAGGACACACTTTCTTAGGTATCTGCAGTCACTAAAACATTGTACAGTATTTTAAGATGGAAGATTTATACTTGAAAATCTTGGTTTCCTGAGATGCTGGGAATTAGGGCCACATTGCAACATGTTCCTGGTCACTGTGTCTGTGACTGGTATCCCCTTTGAGATGGGGGTAGCAGGGCACACTTTCATCTGTGAATGTCTTTGCTGACTGATGTTCCCATGACTTGCCCAGCCAGAGACTCACTGCGTATTTAAGGGCACTGGGTTGAATTTTCCTTTGACCTATGCTTACGCCTACAGTAAAGAGAGGTTAAATACATTTCTTACATCTTCACATGGCTTTTATGTCCCCTTCCCCAAAAAATTATAAAACAGAGAAGTCCGAATAGTTTGGTGCCCCACTCACCTCCCCACAGTGCTAGGGATCGAACCCAGAGCCTTTGCACGGAGCTGTATCCCCAGCCCATTTTGTATTTTGAGACTGGGCCTCCCTAGGTTGTTAGTTGTCCAGGCTGGGCTTGAATTTGCATGCCCCTTGCCTCAGTCTCCCAGAGGGCTGGGATTACAGGCAGGCAGCATAATGGCCAATTTAGAATTATTCATTCTTGTGGAAAGAATGAATTTACCTACTTTTCCAGTTTGCTTAATGCTTCAGGGAAGGCTTTTGGCCACTAAAACATGACAGAAATTGTACGGGGACTGAACTTCCACCGTCATAAATTTTATCGTCCTTCTCCCTTTGTTATTTGGGCTTGCATCCTGCAAGATTGGGGGAAGATAGACTGAGAACGTGGGATACAGGCTTGCTGCAAATCGTTTCCATCCTGTTCAAAGCTGGGTTTCCAAAAATCAGTTTCAGAAAATGGTGATAGAAAAAAGACATTTTTAAAAAGTCATTAATTTGAGTTAATTAAGAAGAAAGTTAATTAAATAGAAAGCCTGTCACAGAGGAAAAGTATAAGACAAGAACAAATATGCTAAGAATCACTGAATTCATGCGGAATTAAGTGTCCTGTATCCTATGTGAAGAAAAAAGAAAATAGAACAGAAATAATTTGGATTGCCTTTCACAATTCAATTCCACTTCTGTGTTTCACCTACCTACATATATATGTGTATGTAGTACAGTCATATTCTGAGAAGGCGTTTTCAGATTATCTTGTTGTTATGTGAATATCGTAGACGTACTTACACTTAAGATGACTGCAGTGACACACTCTCACGACACTACCATCCTAGCTGCAGCCTGCTGATTGAAATGTCACAATGTGCTACATGACTGACAGTGTATACATACCTATACAATAATGCTAATATACTAAATATATATGTGTGTCGGTAACTATAAATCATGCTAAAGTATTTCTATATTGAGATAAAGTTGTAAATTATGGTAGTGTAAGAGTTCAGATAGAACTTCTAAAGAAGTAATCCTGGCATACTTGTAATCCCAGCACCCCAGGAGACTGAGGCAGGAGAATTGCAAGTGTGACCCCAGCCTGGGCAATTTAGTGACTAGGAATATAGCTCAGTGCAAAGGTCCTAGGTTCAATCCCCAGAACCATCGGGGGAGGGGGGCAAGGCGGGTAGGTGGGAGGATGGGTTTTCTGAATACCAGTATTGATAAAACAAGATATTTTGTTGTTTTGTGCTTTGTTTATTGTAAAGTAAAAAGTAATCACTTAGGACAGATCTCATAAAAATTACTATGAAAATAGAATTTACCATGTGGAATTGCCAGGAAATGCCTCTGTACCCTATTCCTATTTATATTTTCGTGACTCAACAAACTAGTGAATAGTTTTTCCTAAGAGTCATTAAATGATTGTGTTCTAGCAGATTCTAGTTCTGAAAAAATGGGTTCATTTCCAGGAAGCAATTAGAGACCATGGAGATTTATGCAGGAGCTTGTCTACTCAGTTTTGATGTCAGTGTTTTACAAAGGTATCACAAAAAACTGAAAAATCATTTGGCTGAGAAAGAATTTGACTCTTGGTAATAAAGTATCAACCACAAATTTCTTAGTTTTTTAGTAATTTATATTACTATTATTAACACTGGAATGTGTTTACAGTACACAGTGGATTATTGTTGCACTGGTCTTTTACCAGTTTGTGGGAACAAAATTATTGTGTCCATTTGACATTTGTTGTTTCTGAAAAAGTGCACGTTTTAAAAAAGATACAATAGTTTTAAAAAGCATAGTTTTACCTAGAGTCCCGTCAGAAGCTTCCATATGTTTATAAAATGAGATGCTTTATAGTTTACATTGCTGGATCGATTTTACAGTTCTAATTTCTAATTACTTCATTCACGTGCACAGCGTGTATTTTTCCCACAGAGTCAGAAGCGAGAGCCCTGGCTAAGGAGAGACAAAAAAAGGACAATCACAACTTGAGTGAGTTGGTTTTATTTATGTTTATGACATGTGATGCTGAAATTGATGTTCCTTCATATAGCAAAAAGTGTTTCAGAAATATTGGGGAATTCAGGAAATTTGAATTCCATAATTGTTAGATATTATTTGGAAGAAAGTTATATGTCAGAGAAACTAAGATACGTATTTTAGTTCAAATCAAAGTGATTTTTATGTGTAAAGTTATTTACAATTTCTGAAATTTCTTCTTTTTTATTTTATTTTTAGTAGTGAAGTGTTTTGTTTCTTCTTGAGAGGGGGACTTGATCTCTAACTACCCAATCATGAGTGTTGCTCACACTGGAAATTCTTAGCAAAAGGGGATTTTGAGATCATAATTTCCAGTGAGATTTAAAAGAAAAAAAAAAGCGAATCAGCTCTGAAAGGGAGAAAATGGGTTAGGTAGACCTCAAATTTCTAATGTTATCTATCATTTTTAAAAGTTCTGTAACATTTTAAATATCTATATGTGTAATTTACTCTTAATTAAATCATTCATTCTGTGCTATGAAAACTTAAATTTATATTTTATGTACATCCATACATGCAAGAGAGACTGCACGGTAAAAATAAGGATGAAATTCAGAAGACAGAAATAATTTTGTAAATTTCTCATCTCATAATCTCATGTTTTTTATTCCTAAATTTATTATTAAAATATAACAGAGTCCTATCAAACATTTGCTCTTTATAAAAAAAAAAGGCATAGGACCAGGTTCTTCTTTAATCCCCAGGCATAAGCACTGTTTGTTTCAATTTGATGTGTGAGATGTTTTCTGTGTATTTAAGAATACAGACCCATAGCTGTGCACATGTGAAAATTAAGAAAAAAAGTTTCGTGTGTATTCATACAGAACACATCGTCTTGTTCAGATACTATTGCTGCTTTTTTTTTTTAACTGAACAATCGGTTCTAAAGATCTCTTACTGTTAGAACCCAGATACACTTTAAAAAGGTATTGTATAGTACTGTATATTGTGACTATTTTTAGTATTTTGTAATTTCTCCACTGCTCTGTATTTATGCTGTTTGTACTTTTTTCAGTGATAAACACTGTCACAGCAAACATCTCATACCTGCCATTTTATGCCAGGAGGATTGTTTCTCTAGGACAGCTCTTGAAAAATGGACTTGCCAGCTACAGAGGACATTAGTGTTCACATTTACTAGTGTTACAGTCTCCACGTTTTCATTAAGATGGACTAATCTTCAAGGTTCCTCCTGCTTCTCAATAATTTTATTCTTACTTTTTCTTTTGAAACACCTCAATAATAAGAAAATAAAGCATTATCCAAATCTTCACTTAACTGAGATGTAAAAAGCAAAGTTGGATCTTGTCAAAGGCAGTATTTACTATGGAAACCTAAGCTCTGCAGTTCAGGGTTATCATTATATGACAAAAATTACCAGCACAAACTGAGGATTATAAAATGATCTTTAAGTCTCTTCTAGCCATTGGAAATTAATATTCAGAGTTGGATTGCCCCTTGGCCTAGCTCTCCCTCTCTCTTTTAAGATTTTGTCCTGTAACAATACTTGCTGAAATGTGCATATGAATACATTACTGTGTTTGTACAAGGTATATTCTGCAGAAGTGAGTCATACTTATGGGTTTCCTATTCTTTGGAGCTTATGTTTGAGCTAGGAATCAACTGTATATTACTCAGTGAGAGGCAGAATAGTAGCTGTATCATCCCGTTGTACACAAGGGCCACCTATAGAGGGATATGCTTTGTGCATGTGTTATGTGGATGTGTAAGTGTGTGGGTGAGAGCACACTTATAAGTGACAGTTTTTCCAAACACATAGATGTTGGATAGTGTAAAAGAGTTGACTGTTACTTTTTCCTTTATATATGTTGGTAGTTTTTGAAATAATTTATAAGCTTATACGACTTTCATAATGAATAATTGGAGAAGGATGTCCCTGCAGTAATAATACAATGTGGTACAGGTAGATGTTGATGGTGAAAGATGTCAGTAATGTCCTGTTGTGAAAACATAGATGCAGGATCATCTGTAATAGAATTCCACTTTAAATGTAGCATTCTTTAACACTTACTTGTGGCAACCATATACAGTTGCCTAGAATGCAGCAGAAAATAAGCTTATTGTGTGAAATGTATGAAACATGTGAATTAAGTAGTTGAAATTTATTTGAAGAGACAAAGGACAGCCCAGGGGACACAGTGGCAGGATGGACTGGGGTTGGGGGTGAGTCAGTTTTAAATAGGATGACCTGAGGGTTCTCATAGGTAAATTTGAGTTATTGCCTGAGGTGGGAAGGGCAGAGTGGTTCAGACATCTAAAGGAAGAGTGTTTCTAAGATGAATTGCAATAGGAAATACAGTCACTCAGAGAGGGCTGGGAGCCTGCGTGATCCTTGAGGACTTGGCTTTGTCTAGATGAAATGAGAACTGATTGGAGGGTTTTGAGTAAGGATCCACGTGCCCTGACTTTCCTTTTAACAGGATCTCACTAGCTGCCGTATTCTTGAGACCCCAAAGAGACAGGCAGCTCTGGGCTTGGGTAAAGCAGAGATACGAGTGAGGATGATAGCAATCCAAGCAAGAGATGATGTTTCTGTTTCTTAGGTAGCAATGGAGGCTAGAAACCAAGAGTGATATTTGTGATGTGAAAATCATATAATATTCAAATTTCAGCATCATAAGTAAATTGTGATACTTTTCATTACTTTTGGTTTGCATTGTAAAACATAATTCATATATTTTGAATTTTGTCAAAAAATATATTGGACGTTTGTGTTTTGTCTAATTTGTAAGTATCTACATAATAATACCGTCTGTGTTGGTGCTTGGCCTACAAAGCAAAAGAGTTCACTACCTGCCTTTGGAAGAATGTTTAGACTTGAGTCCCAGCTGCTCACCACTTTGCTGGCTGTCCTCAGCAAGTTCTTGATATCTCCAAGGCAATTTTGTCATTTATAACTGAGGACAGGAAATCTGATTTCAGAGTCATTACTGTATCAGATGAAAACTTGTGTATCTAAGGACTTTGTAAATGGCAAAGTTCTCTGCAAAAGTAGCTCATTTTAAAAAATGCTTTAACCTCAATACGAAATACACAGTAAGAACTGGGGAAAAATTGGTCAGATTCACATTGCCCTGACCTGGTGAAGTTCACATGCACATGCCTTTAATGAGATATGCTAAATGCACGTGTGGTGCTGTTACTAATGGCCCTTTCCTGTGCTCTTTTCTCAAAGTTGAACGAAGAAGAAGATTTAACATAAATGACCGCATTAAAGAACTAGGTACTTTGATTCCCAAGTCAAATGATCCGTGAGTACAATTGCATGTTAATCTGTATCATCTATTTTTTGTACCTTCATGTTTTCTCATATGTTACAAAAAATGGAGTTATAAAGACTGAAGTTAAGAAATCCCTTTTCTCTCTTTGGTTCTCTCTTTCTAACTATTTCTTAAACCTTCCTTTTGCTTAATTTCATCCAACTAAAATTTCAAGAGAAATGCACTGAATTGTCCAAAAGGATTGCTGGACATTAAATGGTTAGTTTTGAGTGTGAGGAAGGGCTATCTGAAATCAGAGATTCTTTGGCAAACAAATTCCTATTAAAAAATTCTTTAGCATTCACACAGTACAAGATTTAGATTTGTGGACTGTGTACTCTTTGTAACAATATCTCTAGGCACTGATGAACAATTTGGAAACTTCAAGTTCACTGATATTCAACAGACAAAAGGTCAATTTTTTTATGAAAACTTGCACATTCTTTGTTTTCCCAATCTAGGAAATAAGGGTAATTATTAATCTTCTTGTTAAGTACAAGTCAGCTAATTTGGGCTTCAGCCTTTGGTTTCCCTCTATCCCACCTCTTAGAGATAGCAGCTATAAAGATAATTTTCTCTTACTGCTTCATAGTTACCTGCAGTGTCATCAAATAGGACAACAAATACACAATCTTTATCCATTAGGAATTGGTCCATTTGAAGTGGGGGTGAGGGAATATATACATTTTAATGACCCCCACAGGCATTCTATGAAATTAGCCTTTGAATATGACCTTTTAGCCATCTAATAAAATGTAAAGATGCAATCAAGCATTATTCATGCAAGGCTTATTAAATTTGCTATTCACATTATTGTCAGGGAATTTGTAGCAAAATAAAATAAAACTACTACTTATTGTGAGGTGGTTTTGATGAATGTGCAAGCACAATTTCCATCTTCAACACCTGGTTTTTCTAGGTTTCAAAGAAATGCATTTTGCAAACTGGAAACATTCAAATTCTCAGTTCTGCAGCACAAATTTATCCTACTAAAGGGCTGTGACCTTCATTTCCTATAGTCAATCTTGCATGATAGTTGAAATTGAATTCCCATTTTCCTGTTCTTTATCAGCTTTCACTTTTTAGCATATTCTTTTAAACTGTAGCATGTGAGAATCTCTTTAGTAACATATTATGGAATTGTGGGGCTGCAGTGAAAGCCTGGATTTGCATATCTTCTTGCTGCATTATATTAGAATACTTAGGTGTTTATAATCTGAACTGATAATGCTCTTTCATTGTAGGCATTGTTTTAAGGTAAAACAGACTATAATCTGTATGGTGGTTTTCCAGAATGTCCTCTGGGGCTGCTGTAGAGACACATTCTAACTGATGAGTGTCTCAGCTTGGTACCCTTTCTTCCAGCAGAGCAAGTCTGCTTTTGTTGATTTTCTTTTTTGCATTGGAGTTTTGTGTATGCCTCTGTATGAAAAAAAGTCTCCTCTCATTATTAAAAAAGAAATTTGATGGGCTGGTGATTTAGCTCAGTGTCATAAGCACCTGCCTGGCAAATAGAAAGGCATGAGTTTGATCCCTAGTACCCCAAAAAAAAAGGAAGAAAGAAAAAATTGAAAGCCTTCCATTTTAACCCAGAAACATAATTGATTAAGTCTCACAAGGTGGTAAACTTCAAGATAACTGGTTGAAAAGTTACTTAAAATCTGAGTGACTGCTTTGCTTGAAGGTTTCAGTTCTTATTTCTCACCTTGCTGGCCTAGGTCAAGTATCAGTCATTATAATTACATTTCTGTCTGATTGCTAAAGTTTCTATTCCTTTGGTTTTGGCCCTGAACATGAGGTCCCTACGCTCTCTCTGAACATGTCAGGACATCTCTTTAGCTTGCCATCTCTGGCGCTGAGACTCTCAGGATCAATGCCAGGGAATTCTTTGGGGCCCCTACCTGTCCCTCTTCTGGGAGAACTGTTTTGTTTTTCATTTGTTTTAACCCAGAAGAGGACCAATTACCAGGCGACTTGTTTTAACGGCCCACCATTCACACATGGCACCTGGTATTTCTGATCTGCTCCTAAGCAGTTTACAGATGATAAAGTAGATAGTTTTCCCATCATCAGAGTTTTTTGTTTGTTTTTATCTTCCATTGTGATTGTCATCATTATGTTGAAAATTGTCTATAGAAGAGTTCAGAATAATTTCAAGCAACACAGATGTATTTTGACATAAACATAGATTGTTCATTATTGTTTTTCTGGAGTGCTCTAAGACCTTCAAAGTGCTTTTGCCTACATGTTAATGGTGGTTCTGATTTTCTTATACACAATACATTGGAGGAATACTGCATAAGGACCAAGAGACACCAAGTTCTGGCTGCCTAGGCTGGAATTCCAAAACAGTCTCTTGCTAGTGGTTGACTTTGGAGAAGGTACTTGTGTTCTGGACCTAATTTTTCTTGTCTGTTGAAAAGGGGGCCTGAGAATATTCCCAAGGAGTCTAGTTGCTTTGAGGACTCAGTGAAAAGAATTGTGTCGTGACTTATAAGAGGAAAGCCTGGACCCAGGTTCTCTAGGCTTCCTAGATCTGTCACCTCCTAGCTCTGTGACTTTGGAGAAACTCTTAACCTCTGTGTATGTTAGTTTCCATTCATTAAAATTGGATCATGTTAGTACCTACTCATTGAGGTCAAGAGTGAATGAATTATAAAATTCTTCAAAAAGTGCCTGGCACATAGTATACTAATGTGCTATAAAAAGATCCCCACTATGAACATCTTGTTGATCACTTAACACAACACCTGCTCTGTATTTGCACTGTGTTCTGGACTTCTCAGAATATATTCATATAAAGTATGCCTTTTGATTGCAGTAACAGCTGCTAATGTAAGTGTAGCATCATCAGGTAGATGAGGCAACAGATACAGAGAGTTAAAGAACCTGTTTACGCTGATTTGTGATAAAAATCTAAACATGCCACAATAAATTAGTGGGATCTCTTTTTACCATTGCTTATTCTGTCCAGATGGGTAAACTTTTGTAGTCCTAGAAACCTGGAATTACTTACTATAATATTTAAGAATATTGCTCTTGTAATTAAGTCCTGTCTCCACCTTATGATAGCTGTGTGACCTAGGACAAGTTGAACTGTCTCTGTTTGAACATTTGCACCATGTTCCTACCTTAACAAAGTTCTTTCCTGGATTAAGTAAGACCAGGTGTATAGAATGGATAAAAAATGTCCAGCCCATGGCACTAGTACAATTGTAGAGATTATTGCTGTGCAGTTATTGTTACATCTGATGAAATTAAATGCTTCGAATACTGAATTTTCATTGAGCCTCAAATCTTACTGAGGTCTGTTTTATTCCTTTTGCATCAGTGACATGCGCTGGAATAAAGGAACCATTTTAAAGGCATCCGTAGACTATATCCGAAAGTTGCAACGGGAACAGCAACGTGCAAAAGAACTTGAAAACCGACAGAAGAAACTGGAGCATGCCAACCGGCACCTGCTGCTCAGAATACAGGTACCCTCTGTGTAGTGCGCTCTGCAAGCATATTGCTGGCTTTAAGATGGGACAAGAAGGATCTAATGAGCCATCAGGGAGTTGACTTACACGATCCTATTACTGGTGATCTGTACTCTTGATAGATTCTGTATTTGTGAATTTGCCTAGTTAGAAATGTATGGGTGCCCCCCCCCGCCCCAATTAAAACTGGTGGCACTTTCCCCAGTCGTTTTTGGATTGTGTGCAAAGTGGTGAATCTGAGTTGACCATGGTGCTGGCTCCAAGTGGAAGTCTTAACAACTCAGCTTGAGGTCAGTGACCAGCCTTCTGGTTTCAGCTCTCATGCCATTATGGTTTGGTTGCTAAATGTCATGTTCTTCACATCTGTGGGCTTTGTGTTGGTGACTTTGCTGTGTCAAAAGGCCCTAAATGCAATGTTAAAGTGCTGTCTGGTAATCACAAGAAAGCTGTCATGCACCTTCAGAGACAAGGCAGGTGCTCTGTATACTTTCTTCAGGCATGTCTTATAGTACTGCTAGCCCTGAGTTCAGTATGAATGGATCAACAGTATGTATTCAATATAAGATTCCTTACACAGAAACATACTTGAATCAAGATTGTGTATTGATCAGTTGATGAAAATGTTGTCCAAGGAGGATTCTAACCCTGTCTTCCCCCTAGGAGAGTAATTCTATAGTCACTAATTCAATGTTTTTAGTCACTTTAGAGACTATAGGTACTATAAATATTGAGCATTGACTGTACATTTTAAATTAAAAAGATGCCTTAGTTGGATGTAAGGAATCAAACTGAAGTTTATAGAGGACACTGTAGAAAATAATATAGGAAATTAGTTGAATGTACTGAAATTATGCCACGTATAAATCAAACTTTATCCTCTTAGGGGGAAAATATTAAATGGGCTACCTGTACACCACTATTTGTGTCCAAGGAACATACTATCAGTGGGGTCAAGAAGTAGAGAAGGATCCTTCTTTCCTAGGGTTCCTCTGGCACTTGTCTTTTAGGCTGCATTTGAAGACAAAATCTGTTCTGAAGCTGTCCTCAAGATTCAACTCTGTGTCATTGATCAAAGTGGCTTGCAACAATGTTGCCATTGTTGTTGTTATAATTGTTTGTGGTATGTGGGACTCAACCCAGAGCCTTTGCACTGAACTATATCTTGATCTTAAAAAAACACTATGTAGAGACAGGGTCTAAGTTGCTAAATTGGCCAGGCTGGGCCCAACTTGTGATCTTTCATCCTCAGTCACCCAAGTTTCATAGGATGTTTTCACATCCTTGCTGACCTGCAACACAAACTGCCTGTGACAGTCATCAACACTGGCTCTTCTCACTGAGTAGATGGGCATCCTTTACTAGATTTTGCTGTGGAGTAAGGTTTACTTTTCACGTTCCCAAGACAGCTATTTGTAAAGTTATTTTTTGGAAGTTATGCAAAGTGTGACATTTTAGAGTCCATCACGTTTCACCTGGAGGTGCTCATCCCTAACATTGAACTCACAGAGGACTTCACCTCTAGTAAAGTTCTCCTTCCTTCTGACTACTCACCAGCAGTTCACGTTTCAAGGTGTCACATGTGACATTCACTCCAGCGATCTTCGGTCTTGGAGGGAGTGACTAAAGGCAGCCCTTCTCTAGGGTTGGCTGTAGAATCTGGGTAGTGAAGTAGAAGTGTGTATAATTTGGAAATCTTCCCTTCCCTCCCCATTACCGCTTTCTTTGATTTCTGTTGATTTTGTTGTTGTATGTTTGTTCCATCTCTCTAGTAAGTAACTGTAGATATTTAATTTCTAGTATTATACTTTGTTCTCATTTTCTCTGTCTCTTTGTCTCTGTCGCTGTTTCTGTCTCTTCTGGGGAGGGTGCCTGAAACAGAATCTCCTTATGTAGTTCATGCTTCCCTGGAAATATGTAACCCAGGCTGCAATTACAGGAATATGTCACCAAGCCTGGGCAGTCGTATACCCATTTATAAAAGCTAATCATATTTTAAGGTTTATGTCATTCCTTTATAAAAATACTAAAATGCATCAACTGTTTTGAAAGAGAAGCTAAGTTTGTTTCATTTCAAGGTCCCAAGAACATGTATATTTATGAGATATGAATATTATGAAATATATGCATTAGAAATTCTATGGATGGCAATATCCTGGTTTTTCCTCCAGTGACTATGGGCCAATCATTAGAACTTTAGTATAGAGTAGAAGATAGCATGAATTAGAAAATATCTGGCATGTAGTTTTGAAACCAGAGTGTGCCAGATGAGGTTTACTACCTTATTTGGAAATCTAAATAATTACTTTAGTCATTAATAAGCATTTTTAATTAAACAACAAAGGAATAGAGTGGAATTTTGCTTCTCTCAACCCAACTTTACTTACTTATTGTGTATTTATTTATTGAAAAAACAAACTACGTGTCCGGAGGTGTTGCTCTTATTAGCATGTTGGTGTGGGTTTACAAGAGCCCATGTTTGTAGCGTGGGCCTGCGGGCTTCCTTTCATTTTCAATCCAAGTGATGCATGCAGAAATTTTCACAGAAGGCAGAGCATGAAGCCTTATTATCGGTGGAACTGCCATTTTATTAAATAGCCCAAGGGTTTGAAGCCTTGCCTGGAGAGACTTGTGTTTCTGGGAATTGTGTGAAGGAACACGCAGACACTCCTGTGACATCTCCAGCTCCCATCTCTTGTCTTGGTTTCAAAAGAATCTAGTGGACCCAACAATGTTAAAATAAACTGAATCGTGATTTTTTTTTTTTTCAAACACAGGTGTCTCTAGGGCCATGGGCAAAGGTTAAGTGTAACTTCCCCCCTGATGAGGCCACATGGATTGTTGCAGATTTATATTCCATTTTTATATATTATTGTATCAGAAAGATAGATGACATAGGAATGTGGAAGCAGAATACTTCTTGGGAATCAGCTGGGTTCATTTTAGGAAGAATAGTCAAAGGACAGTCAGAAAGTATAAAAGGAAAGCCATCCAAGGGTTTTTGGGTTTTGTTGTTGTTTTCTAGTAATAGAGACTGAACTGAGGACCTTCCCTCTGAGCTGTATCCTCAGACCTGTTCTGAGACAGGGTCACTGAGTTGTTCGAGCTGGGCTCAAACTTTTTTTTTTGGGTACCGGGGATCGAACTCATGATCTTTCACTTGCCAGGCAGGTGTTTACGCTGCTGAGCTAAACTCCCAGACCCTGGGCTCAAACTTTTGATCCTCCTGTGTCACCCTGAGCTCCCAGGTCACTGACACTTAGGAATTTATTCATCAGTTAGTGTTGCTGCAACAAGGAGCACCGGCTAGGTGATTTAAAGGGTGGGAAGTTATTTTCTTAAAATTTTGGAAGTCTTAAGGTGCCAGCAGGGTTGTTTCCTTCTGAGGCTCCTTCTAGGCTTGCAGATGGCAGTTTCTGTTCCTGCACATGGTCTGCCCTTCTGTGTCAGTGTCCCCATCTCTTCTTTGTTCTCTTAGGGTGAGTTTATTGATACCACCTCATTTACCTTCAGTTCCTCTTAAAGATCCCATCACCAGTACAGTCGCATTTCAAAGTCCTGGGAGTTAGGATTTCAATATAGACACACTGGGGATGCAATATAGATCATAATAAAAAGGTATGTGAAGAGAGTGTAGCCTGAAAACAGTCATTTCATAAAGGAGAACTTAATTGTTGAATTAAAAAAATAGGTTTTCTTTGCTAGTGATATAGGTTAAATGATATTTCTAAAACTGTGGGAGGTGTGTGGAAGCTGCACCCCTTCTGCTGGCACCGTTTACACTTTTTCTTGCAGTTGCCTTTATTGTCTCTCAGTAACTTTCTTACTGCACCCTTGACCAAAAGAAGTACCTATTGTTTCTTTAAGATTCCAACAACTTACTGAATATTTAGGTTTTAACAGCTTAGTTGCCCTTTGAAAAAATTAAAACATTAAAACAAAAGAATGATAGCATTTTTATTTAGTTTTGACTAACCACAGGACTCACTAATAAGATGTGTGTGGGGGGGGGGCCTACACAACTCCTGCAAACCTTGGGTTCGGGTCTGATCAGAGAGGACCACGTTTCTCCTCATCCATGCAGATGGCCACACAGAGTACCCAAAGCTCTACTTGATGTGACTGAAAAGCATTGAGCAGAGTCCGACACTGAAACTGAGAATGCTCTGGATTTTGGTAATGCTTGGGGTGGTATCACCATTTCTCTTGAATCCCAAAACAGCTGCAGGAACCTGAGTTTAACGCAGCACCTTTGGGCACTCAGTGTAGTTTAGGGACCATGAAACTATATTTCTACTTCCCTAATAGGTTTTATCAGCTCCTATTTTAATTTTTTAAGTGTATTTTTCAATTTAGCCTCATTTTGAATATTAATATCCATGAAAATCAATCTCCTGACATTTAATATGTAATAAAACCCATAAACCACACAATGTTTATATGTTACCAGTGGTACCTGTAGCTTAGGAAATACAGAGCTTATTAATTGTAAAGAGTAACAAGCTTTAACTTTGGAAATTCAGTTTTCCTTCTCAACCTCTGACCTAATAGGCCTTATTTGGGGGTGATTTAAGATTCCCAGTAACAATGAGTGGAAGCTGCAGAAAGTGCCCTGTGTCTACAGTGCACATAATGAACCTACCTTGATCTTTCTTTCTTTCTCTCTCTCTCTTTTGTCTTGTCTTGTCATCTTTTCTTTTTTATTTGCAGCCCTTGGGATTGAACTCAGGGCCTTAGCGCTGAAATTCATCTTTGGCCTTTTTTTATTTTTTATTTTGAGACAAGGCTCACTAACTTGCCCAGGCTGAGCTACAATTACAGTAGCCTTAGCCCCCAGAGTACTGGGATTACAGACTTGTGCCATTACACCAGGTTAAGAATCTCTAACTTACATTTACTCTAGTAGTGCACATTCTGTTGGTTTGGACGAATGTATACTGACATCCAGCCACTGACACAGTATCCTATGGAGCAGTTTCACTACCTTTTAAAAGTCCTCAGTGCTCTACATGATTAAGTGCCTGGTTTTGACTTCTGTTACAGGAGCTTGAAATGCAGGCTCGAGCTCACGGACTTTCCCTTATTCCATCCACGGGTCTCTGCTCTCCGGATTTGGTAAATAGAATCATCAAGCAAGAACCGGTTCTTGAGAACTGCAGTCAAGACATTCTGCAGCACCACCCAGACCTGAGCTGCACGACCACCCTGGATCTCACCGACGGTACGATCAGCTTCAACAGCAACCTGGGGACGGGGGCTGAGGGCAACCCTGCCTACAGTGTCCCCACGAAAATGGCATCCAAACTGGAAGACATCCTCATGGATGATACTCTGTCTCCTGTTGGTGTGACTGACCCACTCCTGTCGTCTGTGTCCCCGGGAGCCTCCAAAACAAGCAGCCGGAGGAGCAGCATGAGCATGGAAGAGACAGAGCACGCTTGTTAGCAAGGCCGCCCGTTCAGCCACACGGACTGCTTCCTGTCTGGATTAGCAGACTTCATAGGTCACCTGAAGGGGTTTTCTTGATAATTTTCCTTCCTTAATATGAATTTTTTTCATGCTTTATCAATAGCCAGGATATATTTTATTTTTAGAATTTTGTGAAACAGACTTGTATATTCTATTTTACAACTACAAATGCCTCCAAAGTATTGTACAATAAGTGTGCAGTATCTATGAACTGAGTTTGCCTCTGGCACAAGCTTTCTGAGCAAGTGGATTTTGCATCAGAGAAGTGTCTGTCCATTTTTATTCAGGGGAAGACTTGATTTGAGATTTTTATGCCTGTGACTTCCTTAGAAATTAAATGTAAAGTTGAAGTACAAGAATGTAAAGCAACCAAAAACAAAAAGAAAGAAACCTTCGTACTAAACCTTTCCATTTTATAAATTTATTGATTCATTGGTACTGCCTTAATATACAGTACCTTTCTAGCATTGTTTAGTGTTTATATTGCAAACTATTGAAAGAACTGGTATATGCTATAAAAGACAAAAAAAAGCGGTCATTTTAATAACGATTATCTGGTTAGAAGATATAATTGATACCAACAAAAACTGAAAGGAGTCGGACCAAAACTCTAAAACAGAGTTAGTCTTGCTCTCTTTAACTCTCTAAAGTTAGTTTTTTTCATTAATGAATTAATGAGAGTGATTTAATTTTTCATAAGATGTATTTTCTTTTGAAATGGAAATGAATGTCCTCTCACAGTATAATACGAGGAGCAGTGGAAGTTTTACTCCCCCCCCCCCCATTTTTGCTTTCAATAAGGCAGCCACACTGGGCACATTTCTAATTGGCATGGCTATTTTTATTTTTAAATTATGTTTTAGTCATTTGATTTGTACAGACTTTTATTATCATCATTCTTTTCATTGTTTGTATTAATTTCTAAGAATATGCATCTTAAAATTTCAAGTTTCAATATTTTTACAACTCACTGGTGGTTTTCTGGATTCTTTGTACACCCATGAAAGCAAACTTTTTTTTTGCAAGGTCTTGTGTTTAAAGAGAGCTTTGAAAATATTTTGTATATTACAGTCTCACTCAGAACTGTTTTTCAGCACATTTAAGGTATAGTATTAATAGGTTAAATACTGGCTTTCTAGAAAGAATAAACTTATGTATTTATTTTTAGGATATAAAAAATAGCAATATTCTTGGAAACTGATAACCATAGTATTATTATGCCCATTACGGTCATTAAAATTGGGGCTTAATTCACCAAACTCACTGGAATTTTTTTTTAAAGAGAAAAATACTGGATTGGCAAATTACTGTTACTTGATAACAATATTTTAACAAGCAGCAATGTTGTAAAGTTAGTTTCAGTGCATTATCTATTTGCGTAGCCCTATGCAATAACAGTAGTGTTAATATGTATCAAGCCTCAGTGTTTTATACAAATGATATTATAGTGTTACAAGCCAGGCTGGGGAATGGAATTTCTCAGTAGCAGCCTACAGTTGAATAGTGAGTGGCATAAAGCATATCCATTCAGAATGAAGTGCCTTAAATATAGCAGTAGTCTTTTTTGGACTAGCACTGACTGAACTGTAATGTAGGAGAACGTTTCAAGATGGTATCTCTAGTCGACAGGAACATGTAGCATGGTGCCTATGTAGACCATATAAGAGCTTCCAATTTTCCTTCACATATTTTTAATATGAAATATATTTTAGTGACAGAGTGCCAACTTCTTTCATCAGGAAACCTTATTCAGAAGGGTTCTTACTGCACCCTTGACCACTTTTAAAAAAGTGTTTAAATGTCAAATGTGAAGTAGTGATGGGCGATGGAGGAATCAGAAGAGTTATTGTCAGCTGTGTGAATGGATGGCTTCAGTGGAAATAATCAACCTGCATCGTCCCCAGGCACATTGGGCAATGAGAATCCTCGGAAACACTGATGATGCTATCACTTTTATAGCTTTATTACTTAAGGGGGTAGGGAAGATTAGTTCCCATTCTTTCAACCCTCTTAATTGTATAGCTCTTTTCCTAGAATAGTGATGCAAATCTGCATGAACAGCAAATTGTACCGTAGTGTTCACTGATACAATCATAGCATTGTCTAGTTTTCTCTTCATATTTATATGGGGGAGGGGTTTGGGTGTGAAAGTGGAAGATTGCGATGCTCTGATACCAGTTTTTCTTAGCTGATTTTGAGGGATTTTAACACTAGACCAAAGGTGGACTGACCATGGCTGAAGGACCACAGCTGTGGAGAAGCAGCCTTCTGGGAGGCTTTATTGAGAGAGTGTATGGCATCTTGTACCACTGCCTCACTCCTGCAACTCCAGAGCTTGCCGTCACCGGCTTCCCTGTCTCCTGTTTTTTTTTTTTGTATCGGGGATTGAACTCAAGACCTTGCGCTTACCTTACCAAGTAAGCGCTTGAACTGCTGAACTAAATCCCCTTCCTGTCTTCTTCTCAAGACAGAGTTGCTGGGAGTGGCAGGTGAGGAAGCTCAGGAGAATGCTGCAACCTTGGGGAGTGGTTTTCTTTCTTTCTTTATTGCCAAACAGTATGTGGATTCATCTTAGTGACTATTTAAGCCAAGAAGCAGTGTTTGGGGCTTGCTGTTTTAACAAGAGAATGATCCACACCACTCCCCCTATCCCTGGGTACAGAATTGTGACTCAGGGTTGGGCCTCCATTTGGAGTGACCAAAATATCAAAATTGTCCACCTGCCTTTAGGTAAGACAATGGACATACCAAACCTTCTGACTTTGCCAAAAACTGTATGACCAATCTGGTCATATCTTAAGGATGACAGTTCTTTCTGGTTGTTTTTAAACAATAAAGCAATAAGAAAATAAAGTACATAGGATATTAAAAGATAAAATAAAGCACAAAAGAATGCACTTAGTAATATTTTTGAAAAATGCACTGGGGAAAAGTTGATGTTGATAGCAGTATAAAAACCCTATTTCTTGATAAAATGACAAATGACTGTCTCTTGTGGACGCTTGGTACTGTAATGTTAATAATAGTCATTTGCTGTTGGATGCAGCAATAATTTCTGTATGGTCCATAGCACTGTATATTATGGATTGATATTAATGTATCCAATGAAATAATTGAACTATTGTTCTTGGTAGCTTCATTAAAGCATTTGGTTTTTCACATAGTGATGGCCAGTTGTGTTTAGTTAATGTCAGTTTTGAATGTTGTTTTCCTTACAAAGAAAAATGGTAGTGCACAATTTTCTCATCTAATGAATTACAAATTGCGAGAAAAATTTTTAAATGTCAGCAGTACTTTATTTTGTCTTAAATGCCACTCTAAAATGATACTTTTTTGGTTAGAAACATTTTTATTACTTTATGACTTGTATTTAAATGAAGTCTAATTATGTAGCCCCCATCCCTCTGATTTTGGGGAGACTTTTAACTTTCAAATACCAAGAAGCCTTTTTAGGTGTTTCAATAAGAGGCAGCTATAAGGAAAAAAAAAATGACATTGCCAGGGAAACATTTGCGTATTTACAAAAAAAGAGAAGATACTGGGTTTTTAAAAATACAAATTTACAGTAATGAAAGCTTAAGATACCCAACCTGCCAGATCCTGGCTGTTTTTTTTTTTTTTTTTTTTTAAATACAGTACTTAAGAATCATTTGATAAATGTTGGATTTGAATTGGAAAGTGTCAGACTAAACATGTCTTTATTCCCTAGCTAGACCTTAAACTTCTGCCCTTTTAAAAAAATATTCTAGCTTAACCTCTGGAGAAAAGCGAGCAAGAAACTTCTGTAATGCTTCTGATCTGTCAGCTTTTTCTCAGTTTTAATTTTTCTCTTAAATTGTTATATACGATAATTGAGGCCTTTCTTTTTCAGAGTTATTTGAATTATTTATATTTCCCATAGAAATATGAGTGTGTGATGTCTAAAAAGCGTAAAAATAGGAAGATTTCCTCCCTGAACAAGAGAATTTTCTAGGTGAAATCAAAAGCAGGTAAGTTGAAAGTCGGGGCTTTTCATCTCAGGAGGGGTCAGCAGCTGTGCCTTACCCTTACTTACCATCCCTGTACCTCAGTCTACTTCTGCTCATTGGAGATCAACAGTAGTTACCACGTAGTGGTCTTGTAAAGGCCACACATTTCATAACTAGACTTTTTCCTTGGCAGCGTATAGGAAATCTCAGTAATGGGCAACTATTTTTATATTGCTATCAAAATCATTATTAAAATACAAAATACTCTTTGAATTGTCAAAATCATCCTCTTCATGCCTGCAGGACATGAACACCACAGTGAAACATGTTATGACATAGGTCTAAGATTTGTATAAGGCCTGGAGTGTAGCTAATATCTAGCATGCATGATGCTCTGGGTTCAGGTCCTAACACCATAGAATGATACCATGTGTGAACTGGTAAGTCAAAGGTGTCTACTTTTAAGGCAAAGGAGGACCTTTTTTCTTTAGTATCCCACATTAGAATAGTTCAGAGAATATACAAAATTTACTACATTTTAAAAGTATCTTGATCTGGGGATATAGTAGAACACTTGTCTAGCATGTGCAAGGCCTTGGTGTTCATTCTCCAGTACTGCAAAAAAGGTGGAGGCGGGGAGACCTTTAGCACAAATGACCTAAATTTAAACTGCATCAATCCTGTGTACTTCTGAATATGTGCTTTTGCATGAGAATAATATACTATTTCCAGAAAATGTGACTTGCTTAACCTGAATTTTCTATTATATTCCTTAGAGAATTAAATATTGCAATGTGTACCAATATTATACACTTAAGAATGTGTCTTGACTGTATCATGTCTGTTCATGTTCCTATCAATATTGATATGTTTTTCAGGATTTTCTTTTCAATTGCATTTATATTTGATGGCTTCTTTAGAATAGCATCTGAGAAGTTTATCTTTATAGTCCAGCCAATAGGAATGTACCTTTGAAATTATCCTGCCTTTACTGTTTTGTGTATGCCAACAACATTTAATGCATAGCCAAATAGCAAGAGGAAAGCTTGTCTAAAAGGAGTGATGTAAAGTTAAGACTTTCATTATACATAGAGAGAAGTGCTGATGATCTTTTAATTCTTTACAGCCACACCTGTGGCTCAGTTAGCAGTGGCTTCATTTCTCCATCTGCCCAAACTAACAGGAAACACAGTACACATCTTATACAAATTATAAATGCAGGAGCTTCTATAATCTCAATTGTCCCAAAAGGCATGTACTCTCTCACAAATTGCAAGTGTATTTGTCATATTAAATTGTGAAGCACTGTATATACATATAGTTTAGACATGCTTAATCATATGTGTGTTCAATATTTATCAAAGTCTTTTGATCCTATTAACCTATACCAGATAAGTTAGTAAAGTAATATGAGTATACACAAAATCAAATAAATTTCAGCAACATGTCTAAATGGTAAAGACAGTTTGCTTTTGAAAAATTTGCATTTTAAATTTCTAATTATGGAGTCAGTTGAAGATATATTCAAATGGGTGCAATTGTCACTCAAAATCCCTTATATATTATTCAGACAGCAAAATCTGTGGAGATAGAAACCACTAAACTAGAGTTTCCCAAACTTTGCTTCATGGAACTAATTCCACAAGCTGTTCCAAAAGTTGCTTTGAGGAATGGAGGTTTGGAGGTGGGGTTGGGTGGGGGTGTGAAACGCTATAGTTAATCTTGAGAAAGTTAACTTTGGGAAATGCTGGGCTAAGCAAATTTGAGCACTCAAACTGCAAGACTTCTCACATTCTAAAATATGCTAATGTGCCTTGAGAGTTTTCTTTGGGCCTGGGAATAGTAGGCAGAGTTTTCCATGTTATATGGGAGTGGGGGCAGACTGACAGACACCCATTAATGGTTCCAAAGTACATATTTGGGGAAATTGTGGAAATTTTACAGAAATTATGTGGAGTTGATAAAGCTTATTTCTCCTATTATCTTAGGGTAAGTATGTTTATATTTGTTCATGATTCTGCAAGTAGTTTTTTAACCGCAGTGAAATGATTAAATTCTGGTTAAGGAAACTACTGCCTTAAAAGTTATTGTGAATTTTTAAAATAACATGTTTTTACTTTAATAAAACCATCCATTCAGGTTATACATATTAATGTACTTTTCTAAGAATAGTTTTCTCAAAGTCCTCTGCATTGTATGTCTTCTACCCCCATTAAAAATGGACAGTAGTTGGAAGGTAGGTGGTGATCTTGGTTATAAGATAGCTACTTTATTACTGTAGGTTTTCCTGATTTTTTTATGGTAAAGCATAAGAAAGAATTTTGTAGTATTCAAAATTAACATAGTCTTGTCAATCATACTCTTTTTTAATACCAACATATCCTATGGACCAGGTTATATCTTAAAAATTTAGTTGTTAACTATTTGTAGGCCAAGCTGAAAAAACTACATTAGCCATGATAGAGCTCAATATATTATAATTACTAAGATTGTTCTAAAAGTTAAAATACCCCATATTTGCTCATCTTTTCTAATCTGTACCGATAAGATTAGAGATTTCTTTCATTCAATATCTTTTTGAAAATCTATTTTCTGAGCTCCAATTTGTTGCCTGGGAATAAATGGAAAATAGGGATTTCACTGCAAAGGAATGGAAGAGAGGAATATATTTGCTCATCACACCGTGAAACCCAATGCAACCTCATGTACCCTTAGGTTCAAAAGCTCAGTGTTTCATTGATCTACCCATCTTTAATTGTCTTGACTTTATCTTCTTCACAGGTGGGTCTTCACCAGGAGTCCAGTGGAAAGCCACAATCTCTTTTCCAATTGCTATAGCAAAGTCCCTCAAATTAGTTCTGACCCTACCTCCCTTATTATAGTCATTATGGCCCAAAGATGACCACAACAACTGGCCAGTTCTGAGCCATGTACCTGCTGTACTAGCTTCACTCTATAATGGTGGACCATAATAAAAAGAGATGTGATCCATGTAAACTCAGAGAACAGTGCTCTCCCCGAGAGAGAAGAGGGTTCTGGCTAGGCAAGACAACAGATAATCATTGCTGTTGATTTTAAGAGGATTGGACAAATTCAATTGTTACCAGTCTCTTGCCCCTCATTTCCTGATGTATCATTTTGAGGTTTTTTTCCCCCTTCGTATAGCCTTACCATGAGATGATGGAAATAGAGAGGAGAGAGGTATTAAATCTCTTTAATATCCCTTTTAGGTTTATGTGAATAGTTCTCCAGCTCTCTCTCTTTTGCACTCAATTATCTACACCCCATAGAGACCCAAAGACTGAAGTTCTGCAGTGAAAATTTGAGAAGACTCACTAAGCACATGTTCCTGTAAACATACATAGACTCTTCTATACCTTCCAAAGCCCTGTAGGCTTTCTCAGTGGTTTCAGTTGCAAAAGGCAGAAACCGAACTTCATTTGGTTTACACCTAAATGGGTGACTTCTCACTTCCAAAACAAACTCTAGTGAAACTCAGAATGGTAGCAGATAATGACAACTTCATGCATGGAATGAGTTCAACTTCCTTTCTCTCCTTCTGCTCAACTTCTGCTCTCCACTGTGGCTTCATTCTTAGGCAGATTCCCTACTAGGTGTTAAAATAGCTGATGGCTTCAAACACACCTTTGAAGTTTGTTTGCCAGCATAGAGTCTTACCCTCCTCCTAGTCTTATGGAGGGTTAGGTATGCTTAATCCTGACACAGTCATTGTTACCAGTTGTCTAGAATAGACAGGCTTTGCCTAATCACATTTGTACCCATTGTATGGATTCAGCCCCTCCAGATGAGAAAGGAAGAGCCTGGTAAACTTGCAAGACCTTCTTCTAGGCCCATTCCATGTGTGTCTTGGGTTTTCAGGAAGCTAACCTCTTACAGATTTCAGATTAAATTTTACCTTCTTAGAGAAGAGGGCACTGACCACTTCCTGGAAAGGAGGCTTCATCTATCTTGTCTCTTTCCCTCATAACATTGTTTTCTTCTTTTTTATTCTTTTTTGCTTTGGTTGAATTGGTTCTCCTGTCCTTAGTGTATAAAACATTCATATTCGTATCAGAGGACAAGGGCTGGCAGGTTTCCTGACAATATTCTCAAGAAAATAGTCTTATTTTTAAAAATAAATAGAAGTACAGGTTTTACTGGTTAAGAGATCTGCTAGGGTCATGGAAGTGGTTGTTTACAAGTAGCCTATCATCACATTCTATTTGTATGAGTTCTTGGGAAAATAAAAGTTCCATGTGAACCAATTTACTCTTTAAATGGTCAAAATTTCCTGTTCTCTTTGGTGGCAGGTTTCTCACGTGTATTATTATCTGCCTCTTGAAATATGAGCATAGTTTTACTTGTGCTTGATAGCACAGGGTTATGAAGGTCATTATGACACTGAGCTGAAGTACAATGGTGTCCTTGGGGCTTTAGGGAGGTAATGAAGGTTTTGGTCCCTACAGTAAGAAGAGGCCCGAGGTAGCAGTATTGCTTCCCAGTTCGCTTTCCTCACATTCCCTTTAAATTTACTCCCTTTGCTCTCCAGTGAGGCCGGGAGAACTGCTAATCCAGTTAAGCTATTACCGGTTATCAGAATCCCGTCTCATACAGGGAAAAGTTCCCCTGTGGTGGAACTATCTGGACATTCTTCTGTCTGAGCAATGCATGAGCTTCCATGCTTTGATGTCAGTGAGGCAGAAATATTTTTAGCCTCTACTTTGTTTTTCCAGTGGTCTTTAGCCTAGTAAGCTGCTGGATACGTGACCTGATCAAAGAAGTTTTGCTATAATTAGGAACACAGGCCAAACTCCTTTGAGTGATAGGACTGTTTTTTGTTCCACTTATAAGCCATTTTTGTTTGCAGGAACTCTACTTAGACTATAACAGTGGCCATCCAACCTTTCTGAAAAAACTAGGCACTATATACTTTAGGCTTTGTGAGCTGAGAATCAAAATTGTGGATTTTTATCTTGGTGTCTATAAAAGAGAAACCAAATTTCCACAAGAATTTCATTGATTAAATTAAAAATATAAGTATCATTTTGGAAAACAAATCTAGTGAGAAGAATGAAATTCTTTTGTGGAGAAACTAACATCTTGTATAATTTGAGTTCTGTAGCCTTAAGTTGATTATAGATATTTACCTATGTATATAGAACCCACTGTAAAGAATAACCCAATCAATAAATGGGCAAATGAACTGAAAAAATAATTTTCAAAAGAAACACAAATGAGCAATAATTATATGAAAAATGTTCAGTATCTTTCATCATCAGAGAAATGCATATCAAAACTACACTGAGATTTTATCTTTTTATTCATCAAGAATAAAAAACTAAATGTTAGGATGCAAGGAAAAAGAAACCCTTCTAAACTGCTTGTTGCAATATAAATTAGTGCAACCACTATAGAAGTCAGTATGGAGGTTTTTCAGAAAACTAAAAACAGCCACAAATTGATCCACCTATAGTACTCAGTATACTCCTGAAATAAAGTCAGCATACTATAGAAATACCTGCACCCAGATTTATTGTAAATGTAAGGTGTTCAAAACACATAAGCACATACAGAAAGGCACCATTATCTCTTAATAGTGTTCAAAAATGGGGAATTGGGGGCTGGGGATTTAGCTCAGCGGCATAAGCGCCTGCCTTGCAAGTGTGTGGTCGTGAGTTCGATCCCCGGTACCAATAAAAAAGAAAAAGACAAAAAAAAAAGTGGGAATAGCTAAGCTATGGAAATAGCCTATGTGCATCTCAGTGATGAAGGGAAAACAAAATATTTAGACATAAAAAATAAAATCATATCATTTGCTGGAAAATGAATGCAACTGGATATCATCATGTTAATTGAAATAAACCAGTCAGAAAGACAAATATCCCATGTTTTCTCTCGTATGTGGAATCTAGGAGTGGGTTGAGATGAAAGCAGAAGACAGAGTACTAGAGAAGAGGTAGAGAATCTGGCAGAGGGGAGAGGGAAGCGCAAAGAGATAACGGGGAGCAGAAATGTTCAAAATACTTCTATGCATGGGTACATATTGTCACAATGAAGCCCATTGTTGTTAACTAAAATGCACTAATAAAGTAAATGTAAAGAGTTAATAATACACAAGAGTTAATAATACACACATACACACACACACACACACAAAACACACCCCCAGACTATTGCTGGAAGGCCAGGTTTGGCCAGTGGGCCGTAGTTTTCCAATCTTTGTACTGTGAAGTAGCCTAATAATTGTCCTGTGTTTACTCTTCTTCTTTTTAGTGAAGCAGTGCCTTATATGTTAGCAGTCACATGGCTGGTTTCCACACAGCAAGTCCGTGACTTCAGAATGAGTTCCATAATCCAACAAAGTGAGTCTCACACAATACACCTGTGAGTCGTATTCAGTACACTGCGAAAGTTGGCAACTCAGATGTTCGTAAGTCTGGGACTTACTGTATTTCCCAGCCTTGCTGTTGCTAGTCTGACTTTATCCTTGAATTCTGCACAGAGAGATGTAAGCAGATTCACGTCTTTTTCCTACTATGCAGAGAGGAATGAGAGCCAAACCAGCTTCCGTGGGCCCAGGAATACATGCCATGTTGCCATACTTGTCACCTTTGGATTTATTGGTAAACAAGAAATAACTATCTTAGTTCAAGCTTGGATTTTAGTCTTTTTGTTATGACTGCCTAACTATGGTGGTAAATAGACTACTCTTTTCACTTAAAAGTAAAACATTTTTTCTTTTTCCTTTTTCTCCTTTCCTGTACCTCCTCTTTATCCTTTTAATCAATGACATTAATTCATAATTTGCTCTATTTCCTGCTGACCTTATGACTCAGTAATTTAAATTAATGAGATTTTTTTTTCTGCTAGCAAAAAAAGTTCTCTTTTGTAGCTTACATAAAAATAGTTGAATTAAAATTTAAAAGCTAGCTAAATATTTATTACGTTTCCTAAACAAAGCTTGTGTGTTGCTCTTTTGTAATACTGGGAAGCAGAAGATATCGAGAGAGGATCTTACTTTGATAAATGAAACCTGTAGGCAGATTTTATCTGTTTTTTTTTATTTTTGGATTATTATAAATAGTGGATAAAAATATTTAAAGCTCTTTGTTTTCAGCCGAACTTTTTCTTTAATCGTATCTAATTTGACTGCTGAATGTATTTTATGTACTCATCGTACAAAATTGAAATGTATGCAAGGAGCCACGAAACTAGTGTGAATGCTGTTGTTTGTGTGGTGACTCATTGCAGTCAAGAGGATTTCAAAGGTTATTTTCCTTAACATTTGAGGAGAGGATGGAGAGGGAGAGCTATGGGGTATGTGATAACTTGGTAAAATCAGATCCCTCCCGTCCCTAAAGGTTGAGTCACCTAGAAATCTAGTGTGTAAAAAGGATTACACTCTAGTAATGTCTAATATCACCATAACTTCTGAGGTTTCCTCTCTTACACCAAACTTCTACAGTGTTTCTGAGTAGCAAGCGACCTAAGCAATCTTTCTCTGCTATTAGAAATCTAGTTCTAAGGTGGCAAAACATTGACCCTACTTTACCACTTCCATAAGCCCATCCCTTGACTGTCACCATTGGTCAGCTGACACAGTATGTCTCTTTGAGTCTGGACTGGCATCAGAGTTCACAAAAAGTCTGCATGGCCGGGGGTTGTAGCTCAGTGGCAAAGTGCTTGCCCAGCATAGGGGAGGCTCCATGTTTGATCACCAGCACCAGGATGGGTCTTGGCAGTCACTGCTGATTGATCAGAGTTGTTTCTGAAAGTAAAACCTATTTTGTAACTCCTATGTGCTTGATGAAAAGTTTGGGAAGATATACCAGGCTCACAAACTGTCTAACCAAATAAGTCGATTCTGAGGTGCTTTATTTGGCAGTGTCAGGATTATGAGTCAGTGGCTTTCTCCCTGGCCCTCTTCATATGTGTAGCGCATTTTAATACTTCACTTCTCTGAGGTTGTCTCCTCATACATTAAACCTACAAGTATGGGAGAGCACAGTTACTTTATAATCTGTAGCCAGGCTGTTTAAGTGCCAGTTACTCATTTACCTTACAGTTTTGTGTCGCTCAAATTTAACCAAGAAACTTACTCATAATAGTGCTTCAGTAAATACTTGAATGAAATAGTAAATAATTGTGTGTAGTGAATGAAGTAATATGTCTTGAATACCTGTTCAATCTTTGTAATAGATTTCAAAGTTTGGAAAGAAAAGCAGTTCTAATGATTTACTACAGAAGATGCATATAATTTAAAATAATTAAGCGAACAGTATAAAATCTACATTTTCAAAAGCAAAAGCATCCATTCAGTGATGTCTAAAGGATGATCTTGGTTTTGGGGAAATCATTTGGGTGGATTCCTCCAGTGTGAAGACCATTCTCATAGAAGTGGGATATAGAGTACTCAGGTTATAAAAATGGGATCTGTGTTATAACTGACAAAAAATCATTGTACAGATAAAGCATGTATCCAGAGAGGTTGATTCTACCTAGTTTCTTGACTTGGTGTTGTGTGAGGGCAACAGAATGATTTAGAGATGCTAACAGTGTTTTAACATGTAGTATATTAGAAAAACTTGAGACATTTGAAGACCAATGGACCAGAATAGAATTTCCATTGAAAATGTAATTTCAAGGGAGTCCTCTCTGTCATTGCCATATGTTGAGCACCAGTGTCACTCATGAAACATCCTGTACTATTCCATCCTGTAGCCTCAGCAGGAAAGAATGGGCGAGGCACTTAGGGCAGGCTAGTTGCAATCATTGCAGCATAGGGGTTGTCCTCAGTTCTCTAATATCTGGTCTGAAGGTGACTGGGGCAAGCAGATAGTGGCCAATAGTGCGAGAGACCAATAAAGGGGGTGGTTGCAGGTATAGATCTGGCTTGCTTGGTTTATATTTGACAAATGAGCTCACAGGAGGAGGACACTCCAAAGGACACAGGTGTTATGAGGGCAATAGGAGGCCAAGGCAAGGTGACCCACACATATTGCCAGGTTGTCCAGAACAAAGCATGACCAAAATATGTACCCAAGACAGTGTTAAAGCACCATATCTACAAAAGCAAAAGTGATTCATTGTTCAGGGAAAACAGGCTATAATTGAGGCAAAAAAAAGTGGGAAGAAGGGCTGGGAGAGGGAACATGGGGAGTAACTGCACCATAGTTATAAGGTTGCTCTGGGGACCATAAGTGTTCTAGAATTAGATAGTGAGTTTTAGTTTTTATGAATCCAATCTTGATTTCAAAACTGGAGAAACAAAGAGAATAAGGAGAAACAAGGAGATTTGTTTTAAACTGGAAGATAGATGTTTTATGACAGAAAGTTGCCCCGTGGACATCTAGCAGGAAGAGGATCCTCAGTTCAACCAAGGCAGCCTTCTGGGTAAGCAAATGTTAGAGAGGAAGAGGACAATGTCGAATGCCAATAGAGTTTTAAATGAGAAGGGCTGAGGTTGAGTTCCTGCACTATGGATGTGAATACTGGGGATAAATCAACTTCAAGTTAGGAAGCAGAGAGATATCATAATCCTAATTGTTTTTAATTGTTACACATTAGAATCAGAGAGAGAGAGTTTTCATTCTGTTTCCTCGGAAACAACTTTAATATTGTAAAGGTACCACAGTGAAACACCATGTCCTAAACACTGGTTTGTTCATGTCTTGTGTCTTGGGATAAATCTAAGCTTCATCAATAATGATGTTGGTTTCATTTGATGTTAAGACCTTTGGATTGAACTGAAAATGCTAGATTAAATTGTTATGTCATTGGGTGTGGCCAATAATGGAGAGTTACGAGCCAGCAATTAAGATATACATTAGCCATCAATTCTGATATGCTGTTCGGTTCTGGCAGCACTTCTGCATGCTCACTCATGCAAAGGCACTCACATAGGTATGTGGACACCTGCGTGCTGAGATAAAACAGAAACACTTTATTGAAGCCAATTAAACAATTGATTCCCAAATTCATTCTAAAGCATGACACTCACCCATTTATGGTGAAATGAGAAAAGTCAGGACAGTCAGGACAGTTGTTTGAGACTTTCATAAACCTAATTATACTAGTCAAAAGGACTATCTTTATATTGAAATAATACTCTTATCTTTTTTGTAAGAATTACCTTTTATGAATTTGAAAATGGAATCCTAATATTATTTGCTCAAATAAAGATTATTCGCTTCTGAAATCCTCAAACTAGTTAATACAACCCCTTCTAAATATTTTATAATTCTAGATGGAGTCCATGAGTTATCTTACAGGCAAGAAATATTTATGAAAGGAACTTCAGATATTTAATGTTAATGGTTTGTTTGTCTTTATTGTTTGACACACACAGGGTTTTAGGTTAGAGGAGTATGATACTATATTATCTTGGGGAAGTAATTTAAGCTTTCTGAATATCAGTTTTCTCATTTAGAAAATGGAAATAACAATAACGGCTATCTTAAAGGTTAGTGTGAAGATTAATGAGAAGAAACAGAAAACACTTATTTCGACATGACAATACTTGCTAACTATTGTGTTTGTTCCACTGTGCTCTTTCAGACAGTAGCTGTCTTTCCTTTTCAAAAATAACGCTAATATTAACTAACATATCTTGGGTAATGGCTACGAAGCCCAAATGGCATTAGGTCATAATTAAAGTACAGAAGGACAAACTTCATTTTTTGATGAAGATAAGTCTTTCAGATGGATCTCAAGAGAAAAAGTCAGCACAGTCATCCATAAGTATTTGTGTGTCATTGTTTCGAGGACCCCTTGCAGATACCACAATCTGCATGTGCTGAAGTCCCATGTATAAAATTGTGCAGTATTTGTAAATAACCTGTACATGTCCTCCTACAAACTTTAAATCATCCCTAGGTTATTTATAATACCTAATATAATGAGAATGCTTTATAAATATATATACTATATTGTTTAAGGAGTAAGAATTTTAAAAATCTGTGATTGTTCAGCATAGTTTTTCACAATATTTTCACATTTTGATTTCTTGAATTCACAGAGGCAGAACCAAAACCAGTAGAGATAGAGGGATAGCTGTAGTTGTTTTTCTTTTGTCACAAATGCTAATAGAACATTCTCTAAATTTGCGAATTTTTCTTCAGAGCCCGTACAACTTTTGTACCTTGCAAGGCTCACAGTGCTATGGTCACAAACAGTATAGAGGCAGACTGGATTTAAATTCAGGGCCCCTCACTTACTAACCATTATCTGTGGGCAAAATATATAGGCACTCTTTACCTCTTCATCTGTAAAATGGTGCTAACTATTGTCCTTTACTCCAGACACTGGTGAAGCTAAATAAATGTGGGGCAAGGGACCTGAACCTGTCACACAGTAACAGTCAATAAATTTCAGCTCCTACTTACCACAGAAGTCAATTTTTTTTTGGCCTTGGATCAGCCTTCTAACCAAGTGGTGGAAAGTTCCTGCTGGTTATTTTTCCAATGTTTTTCTTGTTTCTGATTCCTTATTATTGCAGTGATCTATTCTGCAAAACAAAGCAGCTTAAACCGTTAGTGTGGTGGCATAAAATAAAACATATTTCATTATGCCCATGGATTCTTGTGAATCAGAAAATGAATAGGATGCAGAGGGTTTGGCTTACACATTTTTGCTGTGTGATATTTTTTGCCTTTCACCTAGGAAGATTCTCAACAGTGAAGATGAAGATTCTCAACATCTCAGCAATGATACAGTGTTTGTGGGCTGGAATCTTTTAGGATCCCTTCCCTCCCAGGTATACCTCCTGGACTGGGAAAACCCAAAGATGTGACTCAAAGTTGCTGCTCAGATCCTAGGACTGCTGACCAGTGTCTATATGTAGTCTTTTCTTGTGACTTGAGTTTCTCTCAGCATGGTGGCTTACAAACAGTTAGCAATATTATGTTTAGTTAGGTCAGGAAAAGCAAAGTGTACTCGGTAAAATCCTATATGGCATTGACTTCTTTATAAGCAACTCTAACTGTTGTCTTGAAAATTTGTTATGTATTGGACTTTATTATATACTGGAAATTGTTGCCAACGGGAGCAGATACTCACTCACTGAATTCACCAGTACCTATGTCAAGCACTGTGTTGTGTTAGTGAAGTAAAAAGGGCATAGTCTTTGCTTTTGAAAATGAAGCTCACATTGAAATGCTTTAAAACAGATGTAAATTTTTGGTTCCTATTTCTTAGGCTCATAGCTAGGCCCACCTAAATGTATAGGAAATCTGGTCAGTTTAGGGTAGGTTTACTCGTAGGGCTTCTCTCTCCAGACACAATAATGATCTCTGTGGCCATTTAGCACCTTCTGTGGGTGGGTCTATGTATGAAAGGGAAAGGTTTGAAATACACACACACACACACACACACACACACACACACACTTGTATCCATGCCACAAGCTGCCTCTGAACTTTGTGGCAGGAGTGGTGCCATTGCATGATATGTTTAGACAAAAATCACTTACTTCCAAGTGATCTTTGTTCACATGAAATTTGCACAAATAAATAGCATTACTGACTTCTTTTGTTTGATGTCAATGTAAGATATTCATTAAGGAAATGCACTGAGTGTAATGTCACCTTAATTATGGTATGGGAAGGTTTAATGAAGGCAAATTCCCCTTCATAGCTCTAGGCTTAATGCCACTAGGCTCCTCTGTTTATTCCAATGAATCACATCCTGGCACCCACGAAAATCATGTAACAAATGCATAACTAATGTGACATTCACACAAAACATCACATTAGTTCCATATGATCAGCTCTATTCCAGTGAACACCAAACCAAATCATGTTATTATACTATGCATTGTGATTTAATACCCTAATTTGTAAGTAGTATTGTCTGAACCTAGTATGTTATTTGCACCCCCCTATTGGGGCTTCAAAGACATACTAGATGCACACTTTATTTGATTTTGTTCCCTCTCTCTCCCTCTCCCTGTACTACCCATACAAATACACCACACACAAAAAATCAAATGATATTTTACTACCAATTATGTTCTCAGCCATCCTCATACCAGGTTGAAAATTACAGATGATAACAGTTGGTTTTTTAGCAACTCAAAAGTTAGTATAATATAATATGCTTTGGAGTTTGGAGAACTAAAATTAGAAGAAAACCATTTATCATTCCAGCCTGAAAAACTCAACAGTAGCATAATCTTATAAAGTGAGGCCAAAGTCATTCTGTAGGCAGGAGTCAGTCTCTGAAATAAGGCTTCCTTCCTACCTGGATCCTTTTTCTCCCAGTTTCTATGGTAAGCAACTTGTATCCTTTAGGTTAGCTCAGTTATTATGCCCCAAGAAAGGACTTGTCTGCTCTATTCGTAACTTTCTATCATATTACTTTGTAGGACAAGGTCTACTAGTCACTGTTCATTATGTGCTCTCCCTTTTTCTTATTGATAGAAGTACGGTCTAATTTCTGAGTACATATATGATAGCATAAAATGAAGGCTACCCCTTCCTGATATTTTTTTTTTGCAACCATGTAGTGCATTATGGTTACTGGAAAAGATTTATTCTCAAGAGGATGAGCTATAGATCTCTTCTTAGCTTTGTTTTTTATTCAGATGTAATGCTCAGAGCCCAAGCAATCATTTTGGACCATGAGATGGAAGCTATATGTTGAAAATGGTGAACAAAAATCTAAGTCCTTGCTAAATTCTTGAAACTGCCTTACCCATTTTAAGAGCCTGTCTCCTATCTTCGGTAGTATGAGAGAAAGATAGAAATAAAAATTTAAAGCCACAATCAATGTTCAATAGCTATACCAACTGATCTGGTATACGAACCTGACTTATTAGGCCCTGATCAATCTGAGCAGACACCAGTGTTAAAAGAATAGTTGCAGGGGCTGGGGATTTAGCTCAGCGGCATAAGCACCTGCCTTGAAAGCAGGCAGTCGTGAGTTCGATCCCTGGTACCAATAAAAACAAAAAAAAGCCAAAAAAAAAAAAAAGAATAGTTGCATACTTGGTGAATCACAGCCTTGGTCAAAGCCAAGAGATTTCTGTCATTTGCAACTAAACACAAGTATATAGTGGAAAATATACAGTATTTTAAAAAAATCTTTATGTAGTCTATGATCAGCATTTCATTGTTTTACTTGTTTATTGTCTTTTCTTTCCCTTAAAATCCAGTCTCTGTAAGGACAGAGATCTCCTGTGGGACTTGCTGTTAGAACATTTCTCTGTTGAATGTTAAAATAATGAATGAACTAATTCTTTAATTTATTGCAGGATATAATATTTTGGGAATTGCAAATCTAGAGGAGCATAAAGAATTCTATTTGGAGTACTAGGGTTGGCAGTGGAATTGACAAGAGTTTTATTTTTTTCCCCTAGATTAAAAAAAAAACTGATGAAATTAGTGGTAGATAAAAATTCATTTCTGGCTTCTAACAAGAAATCACAAACAATGGAGGACATATAAATAGAGTAGCAGTTTTATTAATAATACTTTCCTACTCCACTCGTGATCTTTTGATGACAATCCTACCGGAGCCACTCTTTATCAGGCACTAAAGCAATTTAGATGCTGTCACATGCCTTTCTTGATATATACGTATTAGACATAAAGCAGTTTTCTGTTCTTTAGCTTATTTTAGTATATAATTAAAACTCTGGCTGTCTGCTACTAAGCAACGGAGCATGGCAGAGGTTGATCACATCCTATCACAAAGATAGAAAGAGGAAAAATAATAAAAATAATCATACACATTCCTGTAATCAGCCTTCAGATCTTAATTATGTTTTAACTCCTTTGTTATGCCAAAGGCAATGCCTACTGGCATTTAAAGGACACTTTCACTTTTCTGCCTAAATTCAATCTAGTTCTTTAATTTGGATCCTGATCTATTTATGGAATTCTTGGTGGGGACATTTAGGGTCACAAGAGGTGATAGAAAACTGAGATGGGGTGAGGAGAGGTAGGTTTCATTCAGCCTTCAATCTGGCTAGATGTGTGCAGGGATAGAGCCAACTTCTAAGCCCTGAGAAAAGTCTGAGGGGTGGTGTGTGGAAGGCTGGAGAAGCGTGGAGAAATATGGAGGCAGGGGTCGTACACTTTATGGTGAACAAATTTGCATATATGCAAAGCAGCCTTCTTACCTTTCAATCTGTCTGGAAGTCTGGCCTGGACAGTTTCAGTAGTGTGTTTTATTCTCCCTCCAGAGATCTCTTTGCATCTAAGATTTCACTTCCACCTTAACAGTGTTTTTTTTTTAAAAATCTGGTGGAAAAGTACCCTTTTTGGAACATATCCTCAGAAGGAATAACTAATATTTTTGTTCTGGTGCCCTCCTCCCTCAACTCCCCAAAACCCTTCAAAATAAGAATCTTGTATTAGTCAGTTTTCCATCACTTGTATGAAATACCTGACCCCTATAATTTAAAGATGGAGAGGTTTATTTACCCCAAAATTTTAGAGGGTTTAGTCCATATTGGATAGCTCCAAGGCAAAAACAACATGGTGGAAACCCAGGCAAAGGTAAACTGCTTAATCCATAGCAGCTAGAAAACAGAAATAAAGAGGAACAAGGGAGAGAATGCACTTTACATGTCAAACCCCAGGGACCAACCTCTTGACCAGGTCCCTCTCTTAATAGCACATTCAGCTGTGAACACATAGATGTATTAATTCACTGAGTATAGTGCACCAATGACCCAAGCACCTTCCAAAACCCCACTTGTGAACAGGAGACTTTGGGACAGACCTTTTAGATCTAAATCATAATAAATCTAATTGATTCATGTATGCATTAATTCCCTCACTGATTTGTTCTGAGCACCTGTTTTAATGCTAGGTACTCTTCTATATTTTCAGATTATTGTGGTATACAATACTAGCACATCTGTTCAAATGCAGCTTCTGTATAGGTAAAGATAGCTAGAAAATAAAAGAAGCTCCTAGGAATGACTGCGCACTACGAACAGCATTGACCTCTTGCTGTATTACACATTGCACATTTTCTGATGCCATTTACTTTTCACACCAATCCATGAAAGAGGTGTAGAGGATGTTCAGTGGCAGAGCCTGTCAAATCTTAAGTAGCTTCTTACTTAATCTTTACACACCTTACTTTTATTATTTGTGAAAACTAGGATCCTACTTTATAGGCTATTGAGAGAATAAAGACAATATATTAGTAGCTACTATTGTACTGATTGGCAATTGATCCAATTCTACAGTCAAATAAAGGGAATTGTAGATAGAGAGTGAAATTTGTCCTCAGTTCTTTGCCTAAGAAGGGGAACCAAAATTCCAACCCAAGTCCCTGTTTTTGTATTGTGTATCCTCTCCATTATTCTGCTTTCTTCTTCTAGCAGAGTTCTCTTGGAGGACCAGTTCCTTTCTCTGAAATCTGGACATGTAATATTTTCAATATCTCTGATTTGCACACCCCTTTTTTGGTAGCATGGATGAAAGTATGATTAGTGCCTATTAAGATTCAAAGACATAGAAGTGGTGTAGGCAAGAAGAGAAATCTTTCTTGCTTGCTTTTTTCCCCTATGCTTGGAGTTGAACTCAGTGCCTTCCCACTGAACCACTGTGCCCCAGTGCCTTATGTTTTAGAGACAGAGACAGAATCTCACTAAGCCATTGCATTGCTTAGCCTCAAACTTAAGATACTCCTGTGTCAACCTGCCAGAATCCTGAGGCTGCAAGCATGCATCACCAGGCCACTGGGGACAGAATAAAGAGTACATGATGTTATGCTCTATTGTTTTCCTCCAAGCCTTTACAATCTTCTTTGAAAAGAAAAACTAATGCTGATTTGGCCCTATGAGTCCATTCAGCACTCGACATTGAACTACACTCTGCCTTTCTGTGAAGCTTGACTTGTCCTTTGGATTTATACATCTGTAATACATGGAGACTTGTATAGCTATTGCATACAGAGAACACATGGCACAGAAGAGGTTGTACTACTCAAAGGGACAGAGAAAGAATGTAATTGGCTGTCAAGAGTCAATTAATTGGCTCCATGAAAGTAGGAATTCTATCTTTGCTCCAAGAGCTGTGATAGAAACAGGATACCCAGGAGACAAACAAATACCTCCACTGTGAATTAGACACCTTTTCCAATATGTATGTCAGTATTTTTAGTCTCTTGAATTATATTTTCCATACGACTCCTATTTTCTCTGCTTTCAACTCTGTACTACAGAGTTTTTTGTTTTGTTTTGCTTTGTTTTACTTTGCTTTTTTGGGTCTTTTTGAGACAAGGTCTTATTGTGAAGTTCAGGATGGCCTTGAACTCACTTTGTGGCCCTTGCTGGTCTCAAACTTACAGTGATCACCTTTCTCAGCCTCCTGAGTGCTGAGATTACAGGTATATGCCACAATGCCAGGCTGCACTATAAATAGTTAAGTGGCAGTTTACTTAACGTTTATAAGAACTGTCCTGAATGCAACAGTGTACAGATTATTTTTTTAAAGTAAGTAGTTGCTAGTCTTTTTATGAGCATGTGTCTAATTACTTTTCTCTTGTTGAGACAAAATACCTGACACCCAAAATTAGGGAAGGGAAAGTATATTTCTTACAATTTTGGAGGTTTTAGTCCATACTCATCTGGCTCCAAGGTAGGGTGGCAGGGCAGGGTAGTCATTCATGGCCCCCACAAAGCAGCAAGAGCAAACTGAGCAAAAGAGAAAGACACGCCTTCTTCCTGCCCTTATACTGTGTGTTGGCTCCACCCCTGGGTGGATGTAACACTCACATCACCAATCCTAGGCCTAGACAATGAACCAGTCACGAATCCTGGACTCAGCCACATCCATGATTGCATGAGGCTTGGGGAGTCTAACCAGATACAAACCATAACAGCACAGCACCTCAGAATCTCACACACCCTGGCTCCTACCTACAAATACCCATCCATGAGCACTTTGGGTATGTGGTTTATGCGTCCGGATATATGGTATTAGTCCATCTCTTACCCCTGCTGTCCCAATTAAAGTGCTGTGAGGAACACCATAATCTATGTCCTCCAGGAGCATACATCAAAAATACATCCTAACATATACTTGATTTTAACATTTTTCTTCAAGACCAACCAGGAAATGATTAGCCAAAGTAGCTCGCTGTGAAAAAAAAAAATATATATCCTTTTGGAGTATCTTCTATTAACTGCATATCAAAATATTAACTCCTTTTTCCCTGGCTTCTCTTTCTGGTGAGGTTATACTTAGGATTTGGCTACTGGTCAGGAAAGCATTACAGCTGTAGTACTAACTTCACTCAAAGGTCATAGTTTTACTTGAGGATGTACCTGTTAAAATCGGGAGCTCAGCCAGGGTCATCCATCTAAGAACTTTGTGAGAGCATCTCAGGGTGGTTCATGTAGCTACGGTCTAATTAATTTTTAAATGGACAAAATAGCTTCTTGGGCCATGTAACAAGCATTTTCATTCATTTTAGTGAAGCTGGATTTGGCTTAGAGCAGGGTCATGAGAAATCCTAATGGCTCCTTCCCTTCTCTGTGTGGTCTCAGGAGAGCTTGCCTTGATGTCAACAAAGCAAGATTTGTGCTCCAGGCAATTGGAGTAGATTCCAGAGAGCCAAGTTCTTTGACTTCCCCTAGAAGGAAAGGGTATAGAATCGAGCATATGGGAAGACTCTCTAGGCCCTTTTACATTATTGGATTTAGCTATGCTCACATAATGAAATTGTTGAGATTGTTTAAACCTTCTGCAGGGACTTCTGTTAGCAGAGAAGAAACTTGTACTAAAGCCATAAGAAGATTGTATTATAGATATAATGGAATCTTTTTTATCTTTTGCCTGCTTTTCTGCACAAGGGCTGACATTTTTTTCTGGGCATGAAGCCAAAGGTCTATTTAATTTCTATTTAAAATTTTCCATGGTCACTAATACTGTTCCTCTGGATCATGGCTTCATAAATTAATAAATAAAGACAAAGCCAAGCCAGTAGAAAGACTGCAAATACTTGGAAGATTTTTTAAGGTGGTAATTTTGCACAGCAATCATAGTAACACCTACAGAAAGCATGTTCCTGAATTTTCAAGACAATATTTCATTGATATCACCCAAATTTCAGAAAATATTAAACTTATTTTTGTCCTAAGACTGCACCTATGATTAAATAGGCCTTGAATATAAAATGCAGATTTCTTTCCATCAGATGGTGTATTTTTATTGCACTTAGTATATTTGGGTGGTAGTGGATTCTTTAATGTTCTGTTTTATTTCTATGAATTTGCCAATTAAGAAGCACATTTCAGAGAGAAAGAGACTGTGAGAGAGAGAGACAGAGAGAGAGAGAGAGAGAGAGAGAGAGAGAGACAGAGAGACAGACACAGAGACTAAAATTGAGAGACTGAGAGAACGAATCCCCAGATGTTAAAAACAGTCCTTCATGGCAATCAGCTTTTCAGAAAGGGCCAGGATAATAGTTGAACTGTTAAAGAAAAAACGTAATACTACTGTTCCTGGAAATGGTTAGCCACAGAGACCCTTGGCCCCTAACATTCATTTCAAGAAGTCCCCAAAAGGCTTGCTTATCCTCTTGCAGCTAACAAAGAACAATCAAATGTACCTGAAGACCAATTAGGAAGTCATCTTGGCTTCCAGAAATCCCACCTTAATAGGACTGAAGCCAGTCAGAGTCTATCTCAGTGCTTTTTATTCTATAAAATTCACTAACCCTTCCAATACCCATGAAATCCTACTAAAAATTAAAATGACAGCAGATGCATCCCCTTGCCTTACATTTATGAATAAATAGGCTTTGTTCATTTTGTCTCAGGCTTAGTTTTGTCTCTGACAGATGCAGCCACAATTTAGAATACCTTATCCATAGAAGAACTGAATATTGACTCTTTCCACACACATGAGCTAATAACCTACTACAAGCCAGATACTCTTCCAAGCACTGATATGCAAAGTATGTCATTTGCTCCCTCCCCAGGTATATATAAGGTGAAATCTAGAACTCAGTAATAATAGTTATTCATCATTAACAATGCTTACTGAGATATAAGCCTGCTTTTAGTAACTTGGAAAGAAATGGTTCCCTTTTCACAACTGTGACTGCAACCCAATACTTTACTCATGATAAAGAAGCAATTATTATTATTGTGGATGCTATCATATTACCCTAGTAATTGTGATGAAAGCGGCAGCAGGTTTTCAAAGACAAAAGTAAATTAACTGATACCTTTACAGAAGAGTGCTCTCTGGTGGGTGAAATTTTTTGTGTTTTTAAAAAAATCTTCTAGAACAATCATACAGTTATATACTAATATATATTGACAATAATCTTCATTCACCCACATTTTATGTTCTCTTCAGAATTAAACCAAAAAGGATTTTCTCAAAATACTAGCAAAAACAAAGGCAAGACTTTATGCCAAATATAAACACATTTCTGTTTAGCAAATAGCAGGAGTATATAAAACATTCCATTTCTCTTCTCACATAACAGAATGTTCTATGCTTACTGTATTAGTTAACAAATTCAAGTCTGTTTATTTTGTTTGAAATTCCACTTCATCCATAAATTACAGCATTACACAATAACACCAGAAGGACAATATCACCATTGTTTGCTTTTACAATCATTTCAGCCCACAGAATTCTGTTCCATTGTCAGCTGCTGTCATTAAGCCATTGTGGCTTCCCCTTTTCAGGGTCTCCCTCCTAATATCATTCACAGTATTTGGGCACTCAACAATGTTTTTGCTATCAGTGCAGGCTTCTAAAGAGTCCGGCTCCAGTGTGATGACCCAATAACCCTCAACTATTTACCTTTCCACGAGTCATTATTTCGAGTCATTATTTCCCGAGGCCCCAGAGAAGCTGAGTTGCAGTACATGCACTGCATGGGGCAGGGGTCCTTCTGCTGAAGCTGGTTTGTTCCACTGGACAATGAGGCCTTTTCTGCTTGGCTCTATCTGTGGACATGAAAACAATGAGGTGATTCAGAGTAGGGAGGGATGAGGCAGAGCATTTATAACAATGATTCCACAAATTCTTCCAGTAAGGAATTTATGGGCCAAGAAATTTATTATAATTATTAATTTTATTTACCCTCTTTGGTCATTGAAAACAAAAACAAAACCTAAAAACCAAAACAAACCAAA
Source organism: Cavia porcellus (assembly GCF_034190915.1). Taxonomy (NCBI): domain Eukaryota; kingdom Metazoa; phylum Chordata; class Mammalia; order Rodentia; family Caviidae; genus Cavia; species Cavia porcellus. The sequence continues at coordinate 52,898,727 of NW_026947496.1, forward strand.
AAACCCTGCCGCTATAGGGACCTGAAAAAATGCACTCAAAGTGTGTCTTGTTCTTTCTTGTTTCCTCTGTAGAATTACATTCTTAGAAACCTTCCCTCTGCCACTATTTATTATGTGCCTCTTGGGTACAGGATAATGTTTTAGCCACTGGAAATACTAAAATAGAGGAGACAGACACAGTTCTTTCCCTCATGGAACTGAGAGTCTAGTGGGAGACATAGAAGCTAGATTGTTTCTGGTGCTCTTTTGTTAAAGGCTATGTCCTATATGCATACATGTAATATGTATCCTCTGTCTCTCAGTTTCTAAAACACAAATGTTGGTTTATTCTGCATAGGCTTTTCTGATATGTGTTATTCATGTGACAGTAGACAGAGAATGAATAGCATTCTTTCTCCTTTCCACATAGTGCATGATTTTATTTTGGGGAATCAACTCTCTCATATTTTCCACACCACACATAGGATTATAAATCTAGCATCCCTTGTCCTCCGGCAGACAAGAATTAGGTATACAATCCAAGTTCTTTCCCTTGGTGAATTTCAACAAGCGAGACTCAAGGAGGGGAACAAATTCGAAGGGCTTTGGCATCCAGACAAGATAAAGGAGTGGATCTGGTACTGAGTACTGATACAGAGCAACCAAGTTCTGATGGCAGTCCAGCTTCCTGCCCAGTCCAGAGCCAAACCACAGTGCTCCATCTCTTATCACTTCTGTTTGAGAAGGACAAAATTATTTACTACAACTCTTTATGGTCTTGAAGCAAAAAAGTAATCCTTCCTGAATTCAAAAGGGTAAATGCATACTAAATTTAGAAGCCTAGGGAAATGCTTATTACCAAATTAACCAAGTACATGTACTGTATCAGCATATCTACAATTCATTACTGTTTATGTCTGTATGCATTTTCTTGATATTGATGTACCATGGTTTGATTAACCAGTCCCCAATATGTGGACATCTAAATTATTTCTACTGGTCTATCAACAAATATATCAGAATATAAATCTATACACAACATACATTTTAATATAATTATACTTGGATAGATGTGTGGATGTATTTTGGGGGAAGGATTTTCAGGAATGGAACTAATGGATTAAAGAATCTGTACATTTTTAATAATACCAAGCAATGTCTTAAACCTTCATGTGAATAAAAACTATTGATTGAGAGCATAATGAAAAAAATTAATGGCAATTTCCTTGTAACTTTATGGTCACTAAGCATAAAGGGAATTCATACTGAATTTAGAAAAATAGCTAAAACTAAATTTGGAAGACTACGAAAATAAAAAAAAAATCACAAAAATAGCCCATGATCAAATCACTTATGATTTTCTCATGGGCAGCACTAGAATGTACATTCATTCATCATTATTTTTAATAAAGACTATATATATATATATATAAACTATCTTTTAAGGAGATTGTTATCCAACATAGTTGAAAGTGCAGGCCAGAAAATATATTCCCTAGATCCCAATTATATGAGATTTTCAATTTACTTTTTTAAAAGTTTCTAGTTTAATTGCTAGTATTCACAGAACAAACTCTGTATTGTTCTAACCTTCTGAAATTTACTGGGATTTTCTTCATGGGCCAGTATTAGCTATGGTCACCTATTACATGTGCATGTGAAGACTGTGCTTTCTCTAGTTTGAGGCATCATTCTACATACTTGAAATGCTACATACTTTAAATTACATTTGCTAGTGTGTTGCTCAAATGTTTTAAATATTTCTTCTTCCTTTTTTTTTTTTTTTTTGGTGCCGCGGATTGAACTCACGACTGTGCGCTTGTCAGGCAGGCGCGTATTCCGCTGAGCTAAACCCCAGATCCCAAATGTTTTAAATTCTAACTGATTTCATTTACTTGATGTGTTAGTGACAGTGGAAATTATGTTAAACTGTTCTACTACTATTATGGATTTGTTTATTTCCTCTTACACTTATATCAGTTTTTGCTTAATATATTTGAGACTAATTTACAAGCTGCACACAAATTTAGAATTCTTTTATTTCCGTGATGAATTATTTATTATTTAACTTGCCCTCTTTATCCCCATTAGTATTTTTACTTAAAATGTATTTTGTGTTCTTCTGTAGCTTCAACACTGTTAGTTTATGACATATTTTTCCTCTTTTTAAAATAATGAATTTAAACTCATTACTTATCTCTTTTAAATACCAGGTTTTAATTCACCTTACTATTTTTAAATCTGGTCAGATAATCTTTGTCAGTTAAACAAAGCATTTAGTGCATTTACAGTTAATGTAATTATTAACATAGTGTATCTTCTATTTGGCCTGTTCTTTTTATTTTGTATGTTACTGGATCAGAGTAAACTAAAGAGTTTTTGTTATCTCACGTATTTGTCTAGAATTGTGGAAGTTTTACCTATATTCTTTACTTATATTTATTCTACTATATTGATATATAGCTATCAATCTACTTATGAAAGTCTTACATTATAATTTATAACCTTTTTATGAACTTAGTGCTAGCCATTTTAATATTTATCCTAATGATTAACATGATATTGTGTATTTTAATTTACATATTACAAAAGCCAGGAAGATTTATTATTTTATATTTGTGATATGCATTTGGACACATCCACATAATGCACTTATTTACTGTTTTTGTTATTCTTCCCCTTTTCTTTTGATGAACAGCATTGCTCTTCTTTCATCTGGGATCATCTTCCTTCCACTTAAATAATACTCTTTAATATATTCTTTAGTAAGTATCTGCTGGTGACAAATTCTTTTAGTCTTTTAAAATGAAAGTGTCTTTATTTTGCCTTCATTGGGAATTAATTTTTTTAATTTGCCAGTTTGACAGATGATAATGGTATTATACTGCTTTAATTTGCATATATTTTATGTATTTATTACCTTTTTTCTTTCTTCTCTTGGGTACTTAATTTCCTACAATGTTAAAAGCATCTTTTTTTCTTTCCCTTTTCTTTCTTTTGCAGAAGAGGAGAGACTTGACTATTCATTTAACTGGGGGGCAAAGTACTCTATATGTTTTTGGTAACATTTCTGCATCTTGCACATTTGTGACCATAAACACATGAAAACCAAAACACCTAGAGCTGCCTGTGGCTACTAAGTTAGCAAAGCATGTTGTTAATGCTCCCAAGTTCCTAAATCATTCTAACCAAGTCTTCTGAATTTCAGACAAAATATTATGTCTCAATTAGGCTGACCAGTTCAGAAAGGGTATCCTGGTTTTTCAATATGATGTCTTGGTACCATAAAAAGTTGCAGGAAAAATTACAAATTGTATACTTTATATTCCAATATTCTTATTACTCTTTATACAATAAGAAAGCCTGGGTGATAGCCATCTTCCAGAGCCAGAAGAACGTCTCAAATTCTTAAAATTCTGTAGTCTCACATCTTCAGTTCTTTTTGGCGGGGCTGGGACAGGCCCCAAGCCATGCAGGCGCGCTGCTGCCTAGCCGCTCTCCCCACTTCTCAGGTGGGTGTTTGTTCTGAAAGTGGCTGATTTCCTCACAGAAGAAGGAGGGCTCCTTCCCCCTGACAAGGTTTCCAGTTCTACGTCTGTTCTGAACAAGTCAGGCAGTGACCCAAGCACCTTTTCACCTTGCCCACTGGGCTACCCAGTTTCCTGCTGCTTTCTGTAAACCATTCAGGTGTTTGTCCACGTTAACTGACCACCACCTTCTGCCGGCCACCAGCTCTATCTGACTCTCCATTCCTACCTCTCCTAGCCTGGGACAGAGGACTGCTTTTCTGACTGATTGCGTCTTCCCTGCTCAGGACCTGTAAGTAAAAATCGAGAACTTGGTTCCAGTTGTGGCCGTGGCTTAAGCTTGCACCTTTTGCCTGAAGAACACAGTCCATAGAGGCACCCAGGGTTGGGCTCCAACACCAGAGCGATGGTCAGACAACGGTAAGCTGGACACCGGGCAGACCAGAGCCACCGCTGGATGCTAGTGTGGGATACGTTTCCCGTGGTTACAGCAGGACACCTAGACCTATCACCAGGTAAGAAAAGTGACCCGTGATGGCACGCTGTCACACCACAGCAAGTTCCCTGCATTCCCCCAGGGCAGGGGTGCTGGTTTCTGTGGTATTGAATCCCAGTTTAACTACACATTCGCAAAACAGAGATCTTAGATATAATACAGTCACACACAGTTTCTTAGAGGCCAAAGAGGTTTGGATGAGTCTCATCTTTTTATACACCTAATTCACTATGAAGAAATGTCTGAAATCGGCTTTCAAAACTCTTTTCTAGGTCAGGTGCTAGTGGTGGTATTGTGAATTGATCCTTGGGCCTTGCACATGCTTGGCAGGCACTTTACCACTGAGCCACAGACCCCTCCAATGATATTTTTAAAAGTCTGACATTTTTAATTCTTAAGATTCTTAGTAAACATACAAAATACAATGCAACATAATTGTGTCGGTCATATGCTATGGGTTTTTCCCCATTTTTTTAAATCAGTTCTTGTGGATTGTACTGGAAGCTTCATTCTGGCAGATCTGTACATGCACAGAACATACTGTGACCATCCAGCTCCATCACCTCCCTCTTTCCTCACTCTTCCAGTTTCCCTTTTTGGGGAGGTTTCAATGTGTACAAGTTATAGATTTTAAAAGTAAGCATCACTCCATGACAGGCAGTGTGACAGATAGACACAAATGTAAAGTTGTATAGCAAACATTATCTATTTCCCATCCTCGAGCGGGTTTCTCTGACTACATACATATAAAATAATTCATAGATCTCATAATTTACGCATTTACATCAAAGGCTCTTTGTGACTGTAAAACCAGACCAAATAACTCCCATCGGCTTCTCTCCCAGTCCCCACTGTTTCTATCAATGTCCTGTCTCATTTTACCAGTGACAAAGTGTAAACCTAGAAGCTGAACCACTCTACCCAACATTTTCTCACTGAGTGGCAGAGTCAGGGGTGAATATAGAGCTCCTATTTCTAGAGCACTATCTCCTCTACTGTATGACACTGCATTCTCTTTTTTTTCTGTAGTGTTTTAAAAGAGGAGCTCTTTCTTTTGAAATTTGTTTGAAAGGAAGAATTAACCTAAGGCCAAGTGAGGCTCTCTTGTCCAAACAGATACTTTAAGCATTGACCTGAAACGCTGTATTCATTTGCTTATCCTTCCATACTCCTTTTAAACTATCTAATGTTATGTAACAGAACATCTTAAAATATAGCAGCTTAAAATGATAGTGATTTATTATTTACATTACCTGTGTCGGGCATGCTGGTAGAGCTCATCTGGGCAGTTCTGTTCTATGTGGAGTGCACAGAGCTGGGAGCTATAGATGTTGTTTGTCCAGAATTGCATCTCTGTATTCCATGTGGCCTTCTTTCTCCAAATAGTTTCTCAGCATTTAGTATTCTGACCTAGGCATTTTTAGAGCTGGACATCTGGCTTCCTACTTTGAGGGTGGAAGTGCTTAACATCTTCTTGAAGACTTTGTTCAGGACAGTTAGGATGGCGTCTCCACCATAGTCCACCAGTCAGAGAAGGTCCTAGCAGACCCAGGTTCAGGGGAGAAGGAAGCAAACCCACTGGTAATGATGATGTGTAAATAGATGGGGAGCTTCGGATGGGAAGCATCGTTGGATATTCTTCACTATTCTGCCTTAGCAAGAATTTGGTGTTTCTTTTCTGAATATGAGAACACATTGCTTCTTTCAAACTTGTATTTATTTTAAAGCATAAATTAGAACATGAGTTGCACATATGCTTACCCACTTGGTCCTTTTCCTTATTGACTAAAGATAGAACAGACTTGTTCTAAACCGGCTTCAGTTAGTACAAAGTATGTAGGCCACCCCTATAGAAACTTGCTTCATAATCAAGGATTCATGGAATGTTTGAGTTTTTCATTTGCCTCAGCCCTCCTGGTATCAGCCAATAAAGGAATTATAGTTTTAATAACTAGTTGACACAGCTGATTTTATCGATTTTAATAAATAATCAAACGTGCCTAAAAGCAAAAACATCAAACAAATGATTTAAAATTCCTAAAACCTTGCTTATGCTCATCATAAAACTCAGTTAAATGACTAAGATAAAAACAGATTAGTGTCATTAGGCAAAAAAGAACATGCACTAATTACAGAATATAAGTCTTATCAGCTTGCTTTATAAAAACCTGAAATGCTAACTGAGCATCTGTGTGTTTCCACATTGATGAGGCACTGCAGCCTCTTATTTTATATTGCCATCCAAGGGAAACTAGTCACCACAGTAAAGGGAGGAGCCAGACACTGGACACTGTGTGACTTCCTGTGCGCGTCAGCTTTTCATTGCACAGAAAATTCCCCAAGATAATTAGCCTATAGAGAGAACAAAATATACTTTGACTCAGAGATTTGGAAGTTTCAGTACTTCCAAATGGTAGTACTTCAGTACTACCATGATTGACTGGTCTCATTTGATGTGAACCTACCTAGGCAGCACATCTGGGTGCTGCTTCTCAGAGTAAAGAAAATCATATCTTTTTACTCAGGGTCAGTCCGGCTGCTTGTCCTGTATGACTGTCAGATTCTCACCATTGTGCAAGGAGCGAATGATGGTGTTCTTGTTGGTCCTTCTTTGTTTCTTAGTTTCTGTTGAGTCTTCCCAACTTCCTCTTAAATCCTTTACTAATTCCATTGTCCCCTAAGAGGTATTTGTGACACAGAGCACTATTTAACCCTTCCTGTGCTTCACACTTTTTTGACAATGGGGTAAAGACCAAGAACTACTCAGATTCGTGTTTCCAAAAATGTAGAATAAAATACAAAGAAGACTTTTGTTGAATACAATTAATGTAAGCCCCACTGAAATTAGCTAGGTAAAGCAAAACAAAACTACAACAGTAACAACAAGAAGTTAGGGGTACAATTATTGGCTTAAAGAACTAGACCAGTATTCAGAAAACCGCGGCTCATCAACCAAATCTGGCCCATCACGTATTTTTTAAAGTTTATTGGGACACCATTATTTTCATCTTGTCTATGGCTTCTTTCTAAGGATGGGGAAAAGAAAAAGAAAGTATCTCTTATTTTCTTATGTAAAGCAATGCTGTTCTTTTTGGAACTCCATTCCAGGTCTCCTGTATATTCCAGAGATTTGGCCAGTTTTGAAAGTATCTGTTATTACAGTCTAACTGAAGACATTCTTAAATTTAGGGCCCTTATCTCCAGCCCTAATACATGGGTAGGGAGCATTATGATATTTCTATTAATCACTCACAGTGTGTATAACTTGTCTGTATTCTTAATAAAAGCTATCTTTGACTCTGGGCTTCTTTCATTTAATCCAAAATTGAAGGCAGTGATGAGACTCCAGAATTGCATTGGAGACTTAAATGAATATAAATTCAAATACTTTTCATTACTGAGGTGAAGTCAATTGATCAAGAAGAGTCTGAAAAGAAAACTGTGGCTATTTTAGTTCCATTTCTCTAATAGCAATGAAAACAAAGATTGGGGTAATCTGATAATGCACACCCAAACATGGCCTGGGAGGGAGTCCAAGAAGCCAGACTAGAAAACAAATAAATCATTTGCTGTTATAAAGCATGGAAACACAGTGATCTCAGACCTAAAGAAGAAATAATCACTGCTTATATGATGTATTAAAACGCAGTTGTTAAAGAGAGACCTGTAGAAACTTTTTCTCCAAGTAAAGATGAAGTTAATTCCTCAAAGGTGAAATATCCTGGCAAATAAATGGCAGAGCTCTGAGTTAAAAGACAGCGTGGCCTTTGGACCAGAAGAGGCCGGGATACATGTGTGGTGTGGTCTCCATTGGTGTCTGAGCACCTGACACGGTGACCACATTTGCATGCTAAAAGGGACTTTGTAGATGTCCCTAAGGATCTCATGATGTGGGATTACTGTAGATTGGCTAGGTGGCTCTGACATAATCATAAAGATCTTTCTAGATGAAGGGACTCAGGAGAGTCAGACTCAAAGACACTTGAAAATATTACATTGCTGACTCTGAGGATGCAGAAGGAGCCGAAGGAATGATAGAAGCCTCTAGAGCCTGGAGAGTGCAATGAAACATAACTGGTTGTAGAAATGGGAAATGAATACATCTTCTTGCCTCTTGTCACTTTCCTCCTAAGGCAGGGCATACTACACCTCAGTAGGAATAGAGGACATAAATTGGGCCTCATTTTAGAAGGAAACTGGAGGGTGATGTAGGTAAATGTATATTTTTGATGTGGCAGGGTTTCAGCTTCTTACCTTTGATTTTTAATGAGAAATTATGGCTTTAAGAAAGGATAATAGTACTTGCCTGATAAATTATACAAGTAAACATTAGAGCAGTGACTGCCACGTACTATATATGAAGAAGGAGAAGCAGGAAAGGGAAAATGGGAAGAAGAAAAGGCAGAGGAAGGAGGAAGAGGAGAAGAAGAGGGAGAAAGCATTGAAGAAATATTTCCTAAATCGTTCAGGTTTTGATTCTGGCTCTCTTATTTTTAGATTGGTAATAATTTTAACCACTCCAAAGGTTATTATGAAAGTTAAAAACATACCTGTAAAGCATGTGGCACATAGTAAGTGCCCAATTAGGTTGACCGTATTGCTATTAGGAACTGTGGTCAGTGGAGCTCCAGGTAGAGGAGGCCAGTGCTTAAGCTTCTCCACCATGTAATTCTGCTTCATCTTCATTTATTTAATTTTTCATTCACTTGTCTTTAGGATAGTGCAACAGAAAGGGCTAAGAAAGGCACTGTTATCTTCTCATTTCATGACACATAGCTCAAAATGGTAGTCCTCAGCCATGAGCTCTGACTGTAGACACTTATAAGCGTGGCACATCTCCCTAAAAAGTCAGCCTTACTCGAAGGTAAATAATTTAACATATTTTTCTTTTAAAATAAACATGGATGTATTATGGACGAGAAAGCAAATTTTACATAAATTTTTAAGCATTGGAGTGCAACTCCTTTCTTATTGCAGCTGCAGAAACACAGATCTGACTTGGTTCAAGAGCAAAGAGCTGACCGCTTCTGTCAGTTACACGGTAAGACCCCATTCAGAGGTGTGACTGGGTTTAGGGGTTCCAATGCAGCCATCTGGAATCTTTCTTTTTCTTTTTGTTCTTGCAGTTCTGGGGATTGAGATGAAACTGTCACACTGAGCTATATCCCCAGATCACTTTGTATTTTGAGATAGGTTCTCATTAAGTCACTAAATTGCCCAGACTGGGCTCAAACTCGGAATCCTCAAGCCTCAGCCTCCTACAGTTCTAAGATTATAGGCTTGTTCTACCAGGCTGAGGTAGGAATCTTTACTATTTTGTTGTCTGGATCTGTTTTCCTTTGTTTTGGCGTTCCTTACAGGAAGGCTATGCCATTTTGGCAATGATGGTCACAGTTCTATAATTTAAAGATTCAGAACTCTGTATTTTAGATGAACATGAGTACTATTACTGCAAAATTGTTGGGTTACTGGATTCTTTCCTTAATTAGATTATATAGACTTCAGTTACCAAGTCAAAAAACTTGAATAAAATTGTCAAACCATCTAGAGACTTCCCTGACCAAACATGTACCCAGGTATTCAGGAGAAGGCTGACCCCAGGAATGCTCTGTGAAAACAGAACTGGGTGGTCAGAATCATGCCCCTCTTGGATTTGGTTTTCCATGTTGTACACCAAAGGCAGAAAGAAGTCTTGCAGTTAGAGACCTTTTGGCTTTGGTCAACATAGTTCTGCCTCAAGTTTATTGACAGCTTCTGCGACAGCTATTAAAATTCTGTAGTATGTGAGTTTTCTGAAGATTCTGTGAAGAATTGCTTATTTATGTCCATGAAACAGAAGCTCTAGAAATCCTTGATTGGCTTCTCTTGTTGGCAGTGAGCTTAAGAGTAGAATTCAAAAGTGCACCATGAGCTGGCAGTGGTAGTAGACACAACACTTTGGGAGGTTAAGGCAGGCGAATTGCAAGTTCATGTTCAGCCCGGACTACTTAGAAATCTGGTAAGAATTTACCTCCAAATAAAACAAAAAAGGCTGGGACAGCAACTCAAGGAGAGGGTTCACCATCTCTGGATTCACCATCTGTACTGCAAAAAGAAACAAATGAACAAAAACAAAAACAAAAAAAATAACAAAAGAAAGAAAGAGTGTGTCATGTGAATCACAGCCAGACCAGACAATAGGCTCAGCACCATGTATGAGTGTGTGAACTTAAGACCCAAGTGAAACCTTCAGAATTGAATACTTAGCATGATCACTGTGGGTCTGAAAGTCACCTTTATTCCTTTTTAACCTTTTCCTTAGGGGTTTCTGTCCTCTCAAATCTCCTCCCTCCCCACCCCATGGTAAAAAGCTAAAAGTAAAGAAAGGAAGCAAAGATTTAGCAGGTGCAGGGGTCTTCAGTCACTCTTGACATAGCAGTGCAATTGTAACATCTCATGAGAAATGGCCAAGGAGTTGGAATTATCCACGGGTACCCTGTTTGTGGGTTCCCTCTGGCCTGCCTGCCTAGCAGACTGAAGGTGATGGCATCTGGGACAGTGGTGGGTGAGTCAGTACTATCCAGCCTGGCTGCAAGCAGATTCGTCCAGAAGGTGGCAGTCACTACAGACTCTCCAACGCCAGTGTAGCCAGGGACCCAGAGCCTGCCAGTTGCACCCCCAAATCCCCACGGCTCTTCTCTGCCTTCTACCCATCTTGATTGAGCCAACTTGGGTTTCATTCTTTTCCCATTAGCTAATGGGAATAGTAATAGTAATAATTTATAATAATAATGATAATCATGGTAGTAGCTACTGTTGATTACCTTTTACAGTTCACCAGGCATGGTGCAAAATCTGCTACAGATATCTTTCCTACTTTCTTCCTTGAAACTGTATGAAATGTGCATAGTTACATGAATACATATTCTTCTTTACTAAGGAAAGAACTGAGATTTAGAACATTTAAGTAAGCTTCTCAGTGCCACAGATTGAGGAAATATTAGGGCAGTAGAAGTGAGTCAAAGTTTCGATTCACCTGGCAATAATATTTACATTTTAGCATCAGCATTCTGGAGATTATGATGCTATAGCTTTAGACGGGAGACAGAAGTGGGGATTTTATTTCTCATGAGAAACGACGTTAGAGATCTTCCTGTTTTTATCACATTAGTTGTTTATGGAGAGTCCCTATATGTAGGTGTTGGGCAGCAACAGAGTGGAAAGTGAAGGGGGACATGAGAAGATTTTATCCATTAAGAAGTAACCACAGTACATTTCCTTTTACTATAATTAGTATAATGAGTTTTTGTTATCCGTTTAAAATGTACATAATTTTCCATATTTGATTTTTTCTTATTTCTGCTTGATGTGTTTACCTTTTAAGAAAGGACCTAGCATATGGCCCATCTTTTAGTTTTGTTAACCTTTGGCTATTTTTATAGCCATTTACTGTATTTAAAAAATGTTTATCAGTGAAAATGATAGAGTTCATCCACTAAAACTTCATTTGTGGCACATTAGAGAAGCAGCAAAATGCTAAAAGAGCTGCCAAAAAGACACAGCAAAAAGACATAATGACAAATGTATGTCTGCTAGAGTTGATTGTATTTTTTACTTTTAAAAAGCTGTCTGTGGTCTTCTGTAATTAATTGTCATTAAGGATCCAAGTCATTTTTGATTCAGCAGTTCAAAGGATTTCTGATTGTGCTGATATTAACAGGGAAAAACAACCACTATTATTATATATTTTATTATTTTGGGATTGTTTTCAAGCCACAAAAGTAATTGGACTATAGCCTACTCCAATTAATAAGGTTTTCAAATGTATTTATACAAATCTGATTTTTGGAAGCAACAATCTTGATTTGAAAAACTGCTTGCAGTGGAGACTTATTGCTATGCGTGGATAAAGCCTGGGAGCCATTTCTTTTAAAATAATTATTTTCAAAGGAACCTGTGATATCTTCATCAGCATTTTTAAAGAAGCAGTCTTTATCAAGGGGAAGAAAGACTTTGAGATCTAAACCTGTTTAGACACCAGATGTGGAGGTGGGTAGGTGACAAAGTATCATGCCACCTGCTGAGACGTAGTTCTAGCTGGAAGGCAGCATGTTAACAAGAAGGGCATTTTGTTTTTATCAGTCTAAAGATTTTGTTCCTCCAGTAATCTGTTGTCCTTGAGTTGGGGCAAGAACATACAGACATTTCTACAAACTGATTCTCTACTGTAACCCGAGAATTCAATGACAACGTAATGTCTCCCCTACCTGCCCCCTAAATGAACATAACTTTATTTCATTAAGAAATTGTATTGTGAAACTGGCAGTACAGAACATAGACAACTGATTATTTATAATAGTCTTTGTCTTTTTCTTTTGGTTTTTGTCGTCTTTCAGTCAGGAACATTTATGGGACTAATTTCATTTCTTATTGCAAAATCTATGTAGCACTTTGACTTGCATCGTAAATTCCGAAGGCAATTCTAACTAACTCGGTGAAGTAAGGTCCCTTTGGACTCAGCATCTTATCATTTTGCTCTGTCTTCTTGGGTTATTTCTTAAGAATATCATTAAAGAATTCACTGATTCTGACCAAGTTTGGTGTACAACCAGAGGGCATCTAAGACTCAAGTTTGGTCTGGTTTAGCTTTTCCATCTTGAAAGAAAATGGTACAGCCACCATCTTCAAATGAAACAGCTTCTGTCACTTTTAAATAATTTTATTTATTTTTTTAATTCTAGGAATGGAACAGAAATTGAAAGTATTCATTTCTTATAAAGAAAAAGTTGAGTTGATATTTTCATATAGTTGCTTTGAATTAGAGATGAAGTCCCTTAGTGTAGCATTCCCCTAGATATTAAAACATAATGCCATGATTTCAGAATTGCAAAATATTAATTCATCTCATAATCTCTCTTTTGAAGTTGGCTCCTGAAACCTTTGAGTGAAAGCTATAAAATGACATTCAGTCTCCAAGACAACAAATCCTACAATAATTCTGTCTATGCTTTTGTTTTCTGGAGCCATAGATTTCTTACATTGTAGCTACTCATCAGAACCGCGGCCCACAGTTCACATCTGGGAAGCAGTGTTCATAGTAAATTGAATTATGATTGTGCCAAAACATCTCAAGCTTCTCCTTGATTCTGTAACTAGCAATGGCTTCCTTTTCTGTACTATCACAAACTTAGCTGCATCTCATCTATCTTTTGCATAAGAGCTTCTTTTCCAGCTCTTCCCATGTCCATAGTTGTCTGTACCCTCGGTGTTGTATTCATCCCTCCTTAGAGGATGCCCGGACTTTTTTCTTATTCCTCTCTCAATGTGACCTTTTCAGCCAGGATAGGTTCAGCTCCTCTATGCTGTCCTTTCCCCAATGATTAGCATCACCCACACAGTCTGCCTCTCACTTCATATTGCCCTTGGTCACTAACAGGTCTGTACAGTTCTGCCTAGGATTGTTCTCTAATTATTCTATCTGTCTCACTTGCTCAGTTAGATTGGCAGCTCTTTGACCAGAAATAACAATGGCTTGTACTGCTTTTTATTCCTACAAGGTGCAACATAAATTTAGACATATAGTTGGTGCTTAATATATACTCAGGGGAACAAATGTATGATTTTTCTTGTCTTTATTAATATACCATTGTTTTTTACAGTGCATCTTGGTTTTTCAAGTTGACCTCTTCCATTTCCTGCAAATTGAAAAGATGTATATTTTGTGATCAGAAAAGAAACTAGTCAATGATGATAGATAATGTCATCAATACTAGTCAAGAATAATAGCAAAATTAGTTGACATGTATTAGCTTGCCCACCAAATGAAATGAAGGACTAGAGAAAGGAGATGTGATCACAAAATGCAGTGAATGTTTACATCTTAAAAAATATATTTCAGTAAAAGATAAATTGTCACAAATCCCTGTCACAATATTCCTCCTTGCTGCAAATATACTTATTCACTGTTTCTTGCCATTTTTTGAGGAAGTTATAGAAGTCTTCTTTTGAGAGAATTTTTGTTATACTGTCATCCTCACCTTCCTAGCCTAAATCGGCACAAAACATTTACCTTTCGTGGTCATTTTGACTTTGGAGAAGAGCCAGAAGTTTCATAATATGCCAGACTAGGTGAATAAAGTGGATGAGATGCGCCATAGTGTCGTCAGCCTGCCGCCTTTCTGTTGGATGGCACTGGGCAGCGGCATGCACTATTTTGATGCTCATACCTCGTAAAGATTCTCACAACAGAGAACTTGCAGAACTGCCTTTGAAAGTAGCAAGAACAATGGGAAAAGGGTGCCTGAAGAGAGGAGTATTTTGAGGGGAATTAATGGCCATGCTTTTTACTGTAAAAAATTTTTAAAATTTAAACACACTCTACGTATTTTGATCACCCCTTGTATTTGCCCAAAGGCACAACACTAGTCAGCAGAACAGCCCCTACTTCCAGAGGACCTCTCCTAGCATCACACTTAACACCCACAATTCACTTCCTGGCTGACTTTTGCTTTGCCCTGATCTCTGTTTTCTACACGAGGTCTCTGAGAGATGCACTCATAAGCGATACGTGCAAAGCTCAGTATGTCTTGTTAACTGGGGATTTGACTCTAAATCTCAACACAGAACTTTGTTGTTCTGGAAGCTCTCATGGAGAGCTTTTGTTTTGTTTTACAGACACAAGAGAGAAAAAAAAATAATCTTGTTTTTCCCTACATTATGCAAATTTTGGACCTTGACATAGATGGCAAATATTCAGAAGAAAATGAGTGAGAGACATAGAACATTTGAGAATGTTTGACTCATCCAGTTTGTTAAGTCGTTGTATGAAGAAGTGTGAGAGCAGTGAATTGAAAGCCACTGAGATCACGAGCTTTTCGCGTTCTTGGTGAACGGAGTAAAGAAGGTATTGAAAGAGCCCTTGACATTGCCATCGCTCCACCGCGGGCTGAGGTCTACTGGGATTCCAAAACACGTCATCTTACTGTGAGTTTTTGAAACTGCAGAGTGCTTGAAAGCTAGTGGGCATGGCAAAGTTCCAAGGCACATATAGAGTCAATTAAAAGGACCTAGAGGAAAAGGGTGTCTTGGGATGATGCAATACTTTTATGTTAGTGAGGAGTCTCCAGTTGTTTTATATTTAACTGGCTAATAACCACCTTAATTCACAAATCCCATTTTTGGAAAGAAGAAAAAATACAGGGGAACAAAATAGTATAATAGAAATGATAAGCAGTGGATGTTTGGGAACCTATGCAAGGGGAAGGGAAGGAAATAATTGTGGAAAATTAGTGACACAGTGACACAGTGATATGTTTCTTAAACTAATATTTTATTCTACTAAAGTGTTAGATTTATTTTATGAAAGGAAATAATATCTACATAAAGATGGTATTCGCAGCTGTTCTCAAGGTGTGGGATATGTTCTGTTCTAACATCTGAGAATAGGATTTCTGATTTCAGGTACTTGTTAGCCAATTGAATATAAAACAATTGGAAGCTCAGCAGTTTCTTTCTTTTATTCATTTCTTTTTCATTCTTTTCTCTTTGCTATGTCTGTCATTTAGACTTTCTGACTGGTCTGTGTCTCTTTTTCTTTGTGTCTCTCCTTCTAAAATCAAGATTTCCTGGTGATTATGAGGCCTTTGTAAATAATACAGGGTATTGCTCTCCCAGAGACTAAAAGATGGAAGACCTTAGAAACACTGAAAACATCTCCCATCCCAGATCACCGCAGAAGGGTCGTCTAGACTAGCATGTCTTCTCCTTCTGCAACATCCTGTAGTCAGAAGTGTTTGTTGCTGTCATCCAATGTGATGATCTTATGATAGCCTGAGAGACACTAAGGGATGCTGTGAATGCCTTTAGAGTTTCATGATCATGAGCATGGAGTAAAAAGTGCTAATGTCATCTGAGACCACCATGCTAAGATGCCAAAAGGTCAGCATGTCAACACACTTGGAGGCGATATCTCAACTGGATATAATTGTGAGATTACACATGCATGGCATTTTATCCCATAGTTTTTTTTCTCAGTGTAAAGAATATTGATTTACTCCAATTAAGGAAGCGTCTTTCCATAATTGAACAGGATGCTGATTTTGATTGGTTCATCACTTCAGCACTGGCTACTAAGGAACACTACTTAAAATGAACAGGTAGGGCTAGTTCCTCAACTATTGTGGAAATTTGTAAAACAGATCCCATAAACCATTCTTAACAAAGAAGCCTATGACCCTGCAGATGACTGTCCTATACATGAATCAGACCACTGAGGCATTTTTATTTGCTATAATTTTCTTGGAGGTTGAATGTTCATAATGATTTATTTTAGTAGTTAGCTAAAATATTTGTGTTCTATTTAGACAAAGTAATAGAGAAGGCAGAATTCTGGACTTTGAAGAATGGAAATGGGAGAATGGAGCTTCAGGAAAAATGTATCATCAGCCAAGTAGAAAGCTAGAATTTGGTAGACTAATTAATTGTGACTAAATTTTTGTTCTAATACCCTTGAAGACATCAGACGTTAATCTCCTTTCTCTCCTTTGGAGAATCTCTTGAAAAATTTAAGTGAGCAAGAGGTGGACTAAATTAGAGTTTTCTTGAAAGCCATGATTGAAATTTATCATCAAGCTTGTGCCGCATTATCCTTCAATGTACCAACCAACTAATTTTAGAAACCTTTCGTCTTTGTCATAAAATCAATTTAATATCATATAATATTATTATTTTCAAGTCAGGGAATGTATAAAGATTGTTGTGAGTGGTGAAGGAGTTGGTTGAGAGCAACAAATACTGGTTTATTTGAGAATAACACTACCAAGGTGGATCTATACATTTATTCCTTTACACCAAATCTATTCTTAGACCCATTTGTCCCCAGATGTTACCATCTTTGGAGCCATACATCATCGGAGTGAGTTGCTCTTATAATGTATTGCACTAATACATTGTGCGAAGGACAGCACTGATGATAAATTTCTTAAATGATTGTGCTGTCGAAGGCTAATGACTCTAAGAGCAAATGCAAGGTAATGCACTGATTTTTTTTCTTCAGGCCCTTACAGAGAATACAGAAGACGTTGAAATAGACAATAGTTAGAGGCCTTAGTAACACATAGATAGTTTAGGGCAAAAGTGAATGACTTTGCTTTTTAATATTTTGCCATTTAATATTTTGCCACACTGAAGTTAGTTGTTTTGTTTTAGATATCTGAAAAGCATCTGAAATCATTGTTAGACAGAAAGCAGAATCTACAATTGAGGTTTTGACTCTCTGGGTTGGAATGTGGGCTTTGTGGTTTTTGAGTATTCAGTTTGCTTGAAATGCTTTACATTAAATAGGAGGTATATTCTCAAAACTGTCCTTGTGATTGCAGTCAGAGGGAAGAGCTACCTGGCAATTATAGCTGGGAAACTTTAGTCCTGGCAAAATGGTTTGTGGGTAGGTGGCAGATTCCTGTCTGTGCCACAGAACTATGTCATATCCACACCCAGGGAATGTATGGTTGTTCATTAGTGGGGAAAGGAACAACTGTACATTTTGAGAAGGAGGGAACCAAAATGAAGCAGTTAATAGAATGCTTTGGTGCAAGCTGTTTCTCAGGGCTGTGTGTTATAGTGTCTTTGTGCTAAAGAGAGAAAAAACTGTTATGTAATCATTTCTTAATACTTGGGATTGATGCCTCTCTAAGCAGTGTCATTCCCATTAGGCATATTCAGAATAAAATGCATGTAATGTTTTTCCTGGGTAAAAATATTCATTCAATATGCTCCACATGTGGAGGTTTCCTCATTGTTGATAGTTGTCGTAGTAGATGTAGGATATTTTGGGCATTGTCAGCCACTTTCCTCAGTTTGTGCTTGCATTGTTCACTGAGTTGAGGCAGGCCAGTTTAAACAAATTAGGGCTTTGGTATGTGGTCACAGTAACCTAGAACTCACTGTGTACTCCAAGCTGGCCTTGAACACACAATTCTTCAAGACCTATTTTTATACCCATTTTATTTTTATTTTTATTTTTTTGTCTTTTTTCATTTTTATCGGTACTGGGGATCGAACTCACGACCGCCTGCTTACAAGGCAGGTGCTTATGCTGCTGAGCTACATCCCCAGCCCCTTTAGACCCATTTTAAAGATGAGAACTTTAGTCTTAGAATAAGTCAGTTGCTCCAGGTGACATAGTAAACCCAGAATCTTGTCCCTCTGGTTCCTGAGGCCAGAGGCTGAGCCATTACAAACTGACATATTTTAAAATTAACCCTGTGTCTCTTTCCACATCCTGTTGTCCCACAGTGATCATCAAATCATACTTCAGATTTGAAAAGGAATAATTTCATTTGTCAATTCATTGGCTTCTACTAGATAATGATACATTTAATTCATCTTTCTTCGTAGTTAATGGTATGCACAGAGTAAATTATTTTCTCTTTAGCCAGATGCCATATCACTATTGAAACTTGAAAACTAAAACAAAGCAAAACACAACAAAATTAAACACAAAACAAAACCTTAGCCTTTGAACAATGGGTGAGAACAGTGTGGAACGTTTTCTTAGTCTGATAGTCTTTCAAAATGTTGTTTGTAGCTAGGGATTTAGCTCAGTGGCTTAGGTGCCTGCCTGGGCAAGCGCAGTGAGTTCCATCCCAAGTACCAAAAACAAACAAACCAAAAAAAAAAAAAAAAAAAAAGTTTTTTTCTTTCTCTCCATGGAGAGCTGAAATGGTGGTTGTAACCTTTTCACTTAGAAGGTAGCATTATCTTTCTAGTAATTATTTCTTGCTTTTATTTTTTTGTCTTTTTGAGACAGGGTCTCTATGCAGTTCAGGCTGGCTTTGAGCTCACTTTGTAGCCCAGGCTGGTCTCGAACTCAAAACAATCCTCCTGCCTCAGCCTTCCAAGTGCTGGGATTACAGGCGTGAGCTACCACGCCCGGCTCTAGTAATTATTTCTTAGTTCATTGATGAAAAAAGCTAGTGAGGTAAGTTTTTTTGAGATAGAAATTTTTAAAAATCTTCTAATAGAACTATTTGGTTAAAAGCCTTCCTTTTTACTGTTTGAGTGTGGACTACATTTAAAATAATTTGTTTTACTATGCCCATTAGCTTGTGATTTGTCACTTTCAGAACTGTTTTCTGAAATCCATATTTACTTTGCTCCTTTGATTGTAAGGAAATTGTTTTCAAATTTAATGTTCCTTTTAAATGAGGTTGATTTTGGTTCATTTTCTCTGGGATATTTATTGTGTATAAGTACAAATAGGATGTCATAAATAAATGACACAATGAAGGTTTATTTGGGGAGTTTGGACAATAAATTTGTCCAGATGTGAATGAGAAAAAATTGATTAATAATAGAAATAGCTACCATTTATGAGTGCTTGATGTCAGTCATCAGATCAAAGGTTTTATAAATTGTTTTTTACTTACTATATTACTTGTTGCCCTATTTAGATTTTCTTTTTTGTTGCATAAATGATTTAGAAGCTGGGAACAAATGGCCCTTGGTTTAGTTTTCCTTTCTTTTTTTTTTTTAAATCAAGTTTCTATAAATTGGAAGGATACGGAAGTCCATATCTAGGACTATATAAGTCAGTTCAGATGGGTGATCCTCTTACTTTCTACAAAGGTAACCAAAGAAAATATGTATGCATTTCACATTTTCCTTAAGAAAAGACATACAGTATTTTCAAAACATAACACACTGTTGAGTCCTGACCATACACCATATATTCTACTAAGTAAATGCTCATTATGGAAGCATTATCAGTGACTTCATTTATAAGTAAGAATACTAAACTTTGAACATTTTAGTAGACTCTAAAAGTTTGTAAATGGTGGCATTGGACTTAAACATGTCTTTGTCTAATGCCAAAATCCATGATGATATTGTCCAATGCCACCCACTTTTTAAATGTATTTGAAACTTTAGCTAAAGCTAATAGTGCAGTTTTGTTACTTTTTAATTTGTTTTATTTTTGAGTAAGTGTTTAGTCATTAATACGTTATAGTTACAAACTTTAAATTTTTGTGACTTATTTTATAAAAATAAGCCAAAGAATAGTGCAAAGCAAAAAGTCTTTTTCTTTATTGCCTTCTACCCCAGCTGTACATTCTTGGCTGACTAATAGCACTTCCATGAGGAATTAGAAAAGGACGAGTAGAGAATTGTAAGCTTTATACTCTTTTCAGTTATATAATTGGCTAGCTGTGAAGTGACACAATTATTTTCTTTGTTTTTCATAACAACTTCTTTTTTATGGTGTTTATTTTTATTTTTTGACCAGATAAGATGATTAAGGGAAAATGTCATATTCAGGATGATGCTGAGTTAGCTTACATGCTTCCATTTCTCTTTCTATACTTGCTTTGAGGTTTAGGTATGAATTAAGTGGAATACAGTCCTGTGGAAAAGCACATACTGGAATTATTAACCGAGCCTATCATATCTATATCTATATATCTATATCTATATCTATATATCTATATCTATCTATATATCTATATCTATCTATCTATCTATCTATCTATCTATCTATATATATATATATATATATATAAGTTGGTTAGGGTTAGGGTTATTTACAATGAAGAAGGGATACTTTTACCTACAAATATTATTGGCAAAACATTATCCACATGGGAAGGAATAAAACTGGACTTTTATTTTAAATCATATAAAAGAATTGATTCAAAATATATTAAAGACCTAAATTTAAGATCTAAACATATAAATCATGTAACTGTAACTATATAACCTTACCAAAACCAGGAAAATCTTCATGACTTTGAATTTAGGAATGAGTTTTTACATGACCCGCAAAAGCAAGGACAACAAAAGAAAGAAAATAGATGAATTAACAATTTTATCTAACTTAAAAACCTTTATTTATTAGATACTGACCAAAGAACAAAAAGACAATCCACAGAATTGGGGAAATACTTGCAAACCTGAGAAGAGATTAATATCAGACTGTACAGATAACTCCAGTAACTTAACAACAGACACTCAAACCAATTCAAAATTGGACAAAGGATTTGACTAGGTATTTTTCCCACAAAAGATATACAGATGGCCAATGGACATATGAAAACTGCTAAATGTCATTTGTCATTAGGGAAATACAAATTAATATCACAATGAGATAGCACTTCATACCCACTAGGCTGACCATTATTTAAAAGAAAGGAAAATAACAATTGTTGGCAAGGATGTGAAGAAATTAGAACCCTTGCACACTGATGGAAGGAAGGTAAAATTGTGCAGCTGCTGTAGAAAACAGTTTGGCAATTCCTCAAAAAGTTAAAAAATTACCATATGGTCTAGCAATCCTAGGTATACACCCAGCGGAATTGAAAGCAGGACTCAGGACAGGTGCTTGTACAACATTGTTCGAAGCAACATTACTCATGACAACCAAAAGGTAGAAAAACCCAAGCACTCACTGATAGAAGATTGAATAAACATAAATGTAATAAATACATATAATAGAATATTATTCAGTCATAAAAAGGCATGAAATTCTGATACATGCCAAAACATAGATAAACCTTGAATGTATTATGCTGTGTGAAGTAATCCAGATATAGTGATAAACACTGTATGATACCATTTGTATAAGGTATGTAGAGAATAGGTAAATTCATAGAGATAAAAAAGTAAAATACAGGTTACCAGGGGCTACAGCAGGAGAAGAATGGAGAATTATTATTTAATTATATAGTTTCTTTTAGGGATGATGCCATGTTCTGGAAATAGTATTAATAGATGTACTACATTGTGAGTACACTTAATGTCATTGAATTGTATATTTAAAACTGTTAAAATATATATATATATATATATATATATATATATATATGGGTGTAAAATATCTCTAGGCAAAAAAAGGCTAGGTAAAATTGAAGTGTAAAGCTAAGTATAGCTATTGCTTAAAATTATAGTGACTATCAGTTTTAACAGATGGCAAACATCTTTGCTGGGAAAAAAACCCTTATTTTAGGTGTATGCATAATTAGTGGGATATTGGTTGGCTTTGTTAAATAGAACCAGTTTGATTTTCCGAGAGGGCTTAATTATAGAACATTAAAAGCTGTGGGCTGATGAAATTTGAGGGCTGGAGATGTAGTTCAGTGTTAAAATGCTTGCCTGGAATGTTTTGATCCCTAGGTTCAATCTAGTATTGTAAACAAATACACAAACAAACAAAAATACTGTGGGCTGATGAAATTTGAACTGACAGAATAACTCTTCATACTAGACAATAAATAATAAAAATTTGTTGAATGGAAAACCTATCTTTAAAACCAACAGCTACATAATCATTTTTAAGTTAACTACAAGAGTACTTATGAGTTATCTTTCACATGTCTTTGGGTGCAATGCACATTTTTTTCTCAGCTATAAATTTTATAAAATGAAAAAAATAATGCAAACTGACACACTCAAAGGCACTGGAATTCTATTTCAAATTGATAGGAATTTGGGCACATGATTCTTTTAGGGATGAGGGCTGCCTAGAATTAGGATGAGGCCATTATTTTGATCAATCAATTAACATTTCCAGGCTGCCCCTCTGAAAAGCCACCCATATTTGTATTGAATTTATGTCAGAGTACATCAAGCAAACAAGAAGAGAAGGGTATGGGAAAAAAATCTTTCAAATTAATTTGAATAAGTCTGGAGTGGAAAATATAACCACTTGTTCAAATTATTTTAAAGATAACTTTTTATCGATTGAGTTTATAGCAACAAAGATTTAAGAAATATATAATACAATGTATTGAACAATGATTTACACACACACACACACACACACACACAGAAATTTCAAATTCCTTCAGTCTAGATTCTATTCCTTTTCTTCTTTACTTATATTTAAATTAAAAGACCAGGAAGAAATCAACTTTATTGTAGCCATTTTTAATGCAATTAAAAGTTTTTGTTTACATGTTTTATAGCTAGGACTGTAGGCTTTGAACTCCTATTAATGATTTAGTGTTTTATTTTCTTGCGTGTGTTCAAAATACGTTTCATTGCATGTTCAGGCTTGTGGGATGGCTTAGGGAAAGTCTTATGCATCGAGACATTTGGTGAACTTTTGGAGAATTCTAGTGTGGGCCAGCTGTTGCTAGGTCTCACTGTCCAGGAGCTTAGCACAGGAGAGGGGGAGTAGACAGACAGTTAAAATATACAAGTAAGTGCTGCCATGGAGCTGACCATGGAGGACTTTGAACAAGATCTTTTCTTTGGGGGAATAAGGCAAAGTGTTGCAAAGAAAGTGTAGCAGATGTTCTAGGGGCTTTTTAGTACATCCTTGCAGTCCTCCTCTGCTTCCATTTTCCATGCAGAGGTTAATTTGGACCTAGTAAAGAACCTGAGTTGTGCCTCTCATTTTTGCCGTGGGCTTTCTCTGAGCATCAAGACCTGGAATTACAGAATAGATGTGCTTGGTAAATTCCATAGCATAATTCGACAAGTCAACGCTCAGAAATCAGTAGCATTTCTGTGCAGAAACAATGAACTCATTGAGAGAGAAATTAGGGAAACAACACCCTTCACAATAGCATCCAGAAAAATGAAATATTTAGGAATCAATCTAACAAAGGAAGTAAAATATTTGTATATTGAAAATTGTACTTCTCTGAAAAAGGAAATTGAAGAAAGTATAAGAAAATGTATAAGATATACATAAGAAAGTATAAGTATAAGATATCCTTTGCTCATGGATTGGAAGAACCAACATTGTGAAAATGGCCACACTTCCAAAACTGTCATACAGATTTAATGCAATTCTAATCAAAATACCATTAGCGTACCTCACAGAACTAGAGAAAATATTCCTAAAATCGATTTGGAAGCAGAAGACATATAGAATAGCAAACACAATCCTGAGCGATAAAGGCAAGGCAGAAGGCATCACAATCTCTGACCTGAAATTATACTACAAAGTACTGTAGTATAACAAAGCATGACACTAGCAAAAAAATAATAATAATAACAGGCCTGAGGATTAGTGAAACAAATTGGAAGATGCAGACTACAAACACACTCAGCTACTTTATCTTTGACAAAGGAGCCAAACATGTTCACTGGAAGGAAGTTAGCTTCTTTTATAGAAGGTGATAGAAAAACTGGCTCTCTACATGTTAATGACTAAAACTAGACCTATATCTATCACTATGCACTAAAGTCAAAATGGATCAAAGATCTAAATTTTAAAACACAAATAATAAATTTTCTGGAGGAAAAAGTGGATAAAAATCTTGAAGACATATGTGTAGGCAGAGAGTTCATGCACAAAACTCAAATTGCATGGGAAATGCTTCAAAGAATCAGTAACTGGAATTTATTTTATTAAAAAGCTTTTGCACATCAAAAGAAATCACCAACAGAATGAAAAGACAACCCACAGAGTAGGAAAAGATTTTTAGCCAATTGTATCTCAGACACAGGGCTTATATCTAGAATGTATAAAGAATTGAAGAAACTCAGACCCCCCCCACCACATTCAAAGATCAAATCCAAAAATGGATAGCTGAGCTGAATATATACTTCCCAGAAAAAAGAAATACAAATGGCAAATAAATATATGACAAAATGTTCAAAATCATTGGTCATTCAAGAGATGCAAATTAAAACAATACTGAGATTCCATCTTACTCCAGAAAGGATGGCTATCATCAAGAAATCAAGCAATAGCAAGTGCTGGAGAGACTGGGGAAAAAGTAACTCTTCTCCCCTTTTGGGGTGGGAATGCAGACTGGTGCAACTACTGTGAAAATCAGTATGGACATTCCTCAAAGAAACTAGGATTGGTAGTCCCATTTCATCCAGCTATTCCGCTTCTGGTTATATTCCAAGAAGAATTTAAAACCTCATACCACAGTGATATATGTGCACTCTTGTTTACAGTAGCACAATTTGTAATAGTTAAATCTTGGAAACAATCCAGATCCCTTTCATCTGAGAAACAGATAAAAAAGATGTGATATTTTAATAAAATGGAATACTACTGAGCCATAAAGAGAGATAAAAAATTGAGGCATCTGTAGGTAAATGGGTGCAACTTGAGACAATACTCATAAGTGAAACAAATCATACTCGTGTAAAAATTGTGTCACCCTAGTGTGAGAAATTTAAAGAGTAAATAAGGTCTAGAATGTACAATAGATTTTGTGAAATGAGAAGCAATTGTTTAAAAGAATAAACAAACTAGGAAGAGGGGGGAAGTGAGAAAGGAAGGGAAAAAGGAGAAAAATGCAAGGTAGCTATACTACCAGGATCTCTTAGTTCATTGAAAAGGAAAGTTCATGCTAATATCAATTGGAGAATTATTTATGCCTGTGTCTTGTGTTCTGAACAGTGACTTTGAAGATGACAATATGCAGTGTGTTAACTATTGTTATTCTCCTGTTATTTTGTTATGCAATTCTATTTTACCTTTTTTATTCAATAAAATTTTTGCAAAAGGAATAGACATGTATGGAAGTCAGTGTCCTGGAGGGCAGCTTCTGTGTGAGGAGACAGAAGCCAATGGACTAAGCGCATAATTCTGAGGAACATTCTGTGCGTTTCCAGGGTCCTGACCTTCTCTTTAGCAACTTGGTACTACAGCTTTACTGATTTTCCTTCTCCTCCTCCCCACTCTTCTCACTCGTACCTCCTGTTCCCCATGGTTAGTTTCCAAACACACCGCCTGCTTTCAAGCCCTGATGAAGGCCCTGATCTTAGGAGACGTCAGACTGAAGCAGAGGGTAGCTGTGGGCTGGAATACAAACTGCGGGGAGGCGAC
Organism: Cavia porcellus; assembly: GCF_034190915.1. Lineage (NCBI taxonomy): Eukaryota > Metazoa > Chordata > Mammalia > Rodentia > Caviidae > Cavia > Cavia porcellus. The sequence continues at coordinate 52,924,498 of NW_026947496.1, forward strand.
TGTTGAGGACGTGTGTGGGCAGAGGGACAGGTGCCTTCCAGGCAGAGACTGTAGAATGTGTCTTGGTGGCATTAGGAGTGACAGGATGAGTGCGGAATAGCAGGAAGGTCAGGGCGTGCTGAGAAGGGCAGAGAGAGGGATGAGAAGTCCACTGGGGCCAATCAGGGAAGGACTGAGCACTCTATTGTGAGTCACAGCAGGCCACATGACATGCTCAAAAGGATGCTGTTCTTGCAGGTCAGAAGTGGGAGACAAGTTAGGTGGCTATTGTTGCAGTCCAGGTAGACAGTATGAATGGGAGAAAATCAGATGAAAATGAGGGAAAAGTGTGAACCTGTAGGAGAGATGTGGAAATTGCCACACAGTTTATTTAGCCTAGCAAATTAAATGACTGCTGATGCCTCCAGTTTAGCTAGAACACAGGAAAAAAGAGAAGGGGACGATTTCTGTTTATGATGTGTCTACCATGGGATTCTTTTAAGATATCCAAGTAGACTTAACAGTTGACTGATGAGTGAAAGGATTTATGTTTGGGGGATAGAATGATAGTAGAGACTGAAGTCTGAGGGTTACTAACTTCTTTACTGAATACTATGAGATTGGACGAGATTCTTCAAGAAAGATGTGCAGGAAGGAATGGGAAATGGGACCCCAAAATGGGATAATTTGCTAAAGCAGTGCTTTAAGACATCAAATAAAACTATATTAAAAATAGAATAGTTTCAACAGATTTCCTAGAATGAACATTGCATCACTGTTTATTATTGCTGCTAACTGTATGTGTATAAAAACTGACTATACAGAAAAAGGGCTCTGCTGAATAAAATACCTGGACAAATTATACTCATCAAATATGTTTTACTGAAAGGCTTATCATTGCTTTGAACTTATGTACAAATAGTGTCATTAAGAAAAGCCAGAAAATGGAAAACTGGGTAAGAGAAGACATTTAAGCCTGGAGTTGATCTGCTAAATTTCTGATTAATCTGTGGAAACTCAGATCCATCTAGAATGCAGGGAACAATTGCCATTGAAACTTTTGCTTTTGGGGTTTTGTCCTACATTGTTAAGAAGAAACCCATATACAATCCAGCAATAACATATTTGGGTCTTGTCACGCTTCAGACTTCTCTGACTTAGTATCAACTAGAGAAAATGCTCTGCTTTTTTTTTTTTTTTTCTTCTCCTGTTCAGTGTCAAGGACCAAACCCAGGGCCTCTTGCATGTTAGGCAAGTGTTCTGCCTCTGAGCTACTTGCCCAGCCCCAAATGATCTGCTTTTAAAGAATTCATATAAGTACATTAGAGGCACTCATTTAATCCCCAAACTTTAGGACACCTGATCAGTGACCTTAATATACATACAAATTCTTTCATAGCAGTAATAAGATGAATCTTTCATTCATAACCATGCACTGCAAATCCTGAGTGATTATTTTAGAATTCTTCCTATCACAAATATCATGCAACCCCAGGAGTACTCGGAGTGGCCTGTTAGTCTCTTTGAACAGATAGTTGTAACTTTCCGTTAAATCATGCTAGATTTCTCTTGTTTTTCCTCATTTATCTAGTCTGCTGATTCTGCATTCCAAACAGTTTGTGAAACAGGCTGCCAAACATCCTTTTTCCATTGACAATAAAGAAAAAGAGAGAAGCTAGTACTTTTCCAATTAATTATCACATTTATTATATACAAACTTATAATGCTTAATTTGTTCTTATCTTTGCTCTTTAACAAGAATAATTTACTCTCGCCTGTTTTTAAAATTCTAGGTAACATCATGTAACTGACAAATTAAGTAAAATAATTCTAAAGGTAATATGCAGAATTAGAGTAAAAAGAGTGGCAGAAGTTGGGAAAGGAATATATCAAAAGAGTACTAGAAGAAAGTTACACTTACACGCTACAAAATTAAGCATACATGGTGGCCTTTCATTGGATTACCATCAGTTACACTTGTTTTATTTATTTATTTTTAGTAAAGAAATAATTTTATAAGTAAAGTCTTGCAAAGAAGTTTAATCTATAAAATGCCAAAAGGCCAGATAATTGAGTTGAAACAAGGGAGACAGGACAAGGCATTTTCAGCTTTGCTATGCTTTTCTTTATTATGAAAAAGACTTTTTTGGGGAGAGATTCAAGAATATTTTAGAAATTGGTATGAAAATCCCTGGGAGAGCGCTACAGGCTTATTTCAGTGGACTGGTCATTTCTTGGCTTCCTATCAGTCTCATCTATGGGTAAACGCTTTTTATTCACATGGCCTGAAGGGGCTCGTGTCACTCTCAAATCCAGGATTTTGTTCTAATTAGTATTCTCCTATCTCAACCGCAGTAACTGGTTGTACAAAAATGAGCGTACATACAACCCAGTGCTGATTGGTCAAAGTAGGACCTGGGACTTTTGTTCTAGCTTTTCAAGAAAGGTACTCATTCCTCTACTACACACAAATCTGAGACCACGTTGCAGTCATCACGGGAGACCATAAAATCGGTTTATAAGAAAGCTAGGACTCAGGTAGTCAAGAGCAACGATAAAAAGAATTGGAGTTTTATGATGTTTTCTGGGCACCAGGAGTCAGTATTAGATTATATTAACCTAGTGATTCCATGCTGGAGGTTATTATAGTTGAGAGAAACAGGTCAGAGAATATGATTTAACAAGTCTAAATGACTTTGGAGTGGCAGTTGGCATATGATAAGTTTATTGATGGTGGTTTTTAAAAAATTAACTGTATTCAAGAAGAGTTAAAAAAACTTGCTCGAGTATCTCAACATAAAGAATTAGATTTGCCTGCCTCTGTGATTATAGTTATATAATTTACTTCCTTACAATAAATGTACTTATTCACACATTGTATTGGACTGTTTCTCTGAAGAGCCGTGACCAATATACCTTGTGGAAGTGTCTGTCTCAGGAAAGCACCTCCCATCAGCCAAGCAGATGTCTTCCACAAAGATCAGAGATATCTTCTACAAAGACCTGAGCTGTGGTGCTCCCAATGAGTGGGTACCAGAAGAGAAAGAATCTTGTAGGGCTACAGATCTGCTTCCAGGAGCATGCATTTGAACATTCCTTTTGTGATATAGTTGGAAAATGTTGCAGGAAAAAAATACTATTTATTTTATTTGTAAGTTAGGGTTTTGATTCCACACAAATTTCTCCTCAGTATATCTTGCAAAGCTCTACCTACCAACCATGCATTAGTATAGTAGCATGGTATGGTGACTTAAACTTTAGGATTTTGAAGTAAAAAAGATACATGATCAAATTCCAGCTTCCTACTTAACAAGTAAAATTCACATACGTAACAGTTCCTGGGTTTTTGGTTCAACATCTGTATGAAAATTATTATAATGACCACTTTGAAGGTGTGTTGTGAAGATCAAAATTAAAATTAAAATTGATATATGTGGAAAGCAGATGAATGTCATCTATGAATGTTGAACTTTCTGTGGCAGGTAGGAAGTTTAGCAACTTAAAATCATTATCAGGTTAAATTCTCACAACAGTTTACTAAAATAGGTAATATTAAGCCTGTTTCATAATTAGAAAGCTAAGTCATAAGATGGTTAAACATATGCCCAAGCTCACTAGACTTGGAAGCAGAGGAGCTGCATGTGTCTTCACAGGTTCATTCTGGCCTCTAGAGAACAACAGATGATAATACTGTTCAGCTTCTGATAAGTAGGGTCCTAAGAGTCTCATGACTCGGTTGTCACTCTGAAAACATGAAATCCTGCTGTGGGTACTGAAAATTATGAGCCAGTGCTGTGCACTTTGATGGGTTTGGAATGCTGCAACAAGGGGGATGAGAGGTAGCAATATCAAGGAATTCAAACCGAGAGTGCTTTGCCATTGCATCCTCAATCTAGTGTGAGTGTTGAGTCTTGTGCTGTTCCGTGAGCACTCTATCATCCTGAATTGCATGGTGACTTGGGGAAGCAGGTATGTGGAATCCAGGGCAAAATAAGGCTTTCAACTTCATTTTGGTACGTCATAATCAGGACACAAATCAACGTCTCTGGAGTGGAAAATGTTGTAAACAGAAAATCTACTGTAGCTCTAAGTTTTCACAGATTTCAGTGGTTTGGTTCAAATCCAGAAACTGTCTAGAGACAATGAAAAGGCTGGTGAATGGTAACACTGAAGGACTGCTGAAATCTCAGCAAACTACTTTTCTGTTACCAGAGGCATTTCATTTTCGCAGGCTTGCAGTAAATTTAAAGACAAATTATAAAAGTAAGGCTCAGTTTTGGGAAGGTTCCAATTTATATGCTTTGGGATTTTTATAACTAGACACAGGGGTATCTGGTTAAGAAAGTTTGGATTTAAAGACCTTTGCCAAAGTGTCCTGTATGAAAATTTCCAGCATGTGTGGAATTTCCAGTGGTGTCCCTTTGTGTTCTCTCAGGCCTCGTATTGGCCACAGGTTTAGAGATTGTAATGTGGCCACTGCTGTAAAGTCATGTTTTTAATGGCAATTGCAAAAATTAGGGAGCAAATCACTTTATCTAATACATTGAAAGAAAGTGACTTTGTGACTGTTTCGGTATTAAAATGAAATTGTTTAATTTTACAGTTTGCCTTTTTGGGGAAATAGAGGCCTGTAAAAGAAGTGCTATGCATAGTAATTAGAATCTCTGAACCTCAGTTTATCAACATCTGCAACATGTGGTTGTTATTAGCTATTTGTAGTGATGTCAGATAGATAAACTCAATATGTATAACTCTGTAGTGTGGCTAGCATATACTTGTAATAGGAAGCTAATATCATAGTTATAAACAGAAAAAATCCTTTATTACTGATGAACAAAAATTGTTTGTAACTCATGAAATTGAGAATAACAGCCATCTAGGTTTGACATTAACCAGTCAGACTGTGGTGGCTGGTTTCAGTGGCTTTGCATCATGGTGCTTTTTGAAGGTGGGAAAATGGAACTCTGTCCTACTCCAAGCTTCTTCCAACACACTAAAATGCTACGGATCACTTTCATGGTGAATCAGGATTCCATTTTTACAAATGGTTGCACTTATTCGTCATTTGAGGGTTCAAATGGGCAGTTTAGGAAGAAAAAATGAATGTCTTTATTCTTGAAGGCCAGTTTGGGAGTACAAATCTGGGATTTGAGATCTCACCAGAGAGCCTATGTTATTTAAATTTGTAAAGTAAGCCCTTCTAATGTGACCTCAAGCTTATGTCTGCATCTGTTTGAATTTAGAGCTTCCAACAGTGTCTACTAACCAAGTTATGGTACAGTACTAGGTTTTTTGTTTTGTTTTTGTTTTGTTTTGTGAAAATGGTAAAACTGTATTGAAGACCACACGTTGTACCAGACTTCGTTGGTGAAATTGAATTCAAAGGTATTTTTCTTTTCTTTTTTTGACTTTAAACAAACATCTTTGAGAAACTGTGGATGTGATAATAGTAGGTGTTTGCTAGCGATTTTACAGATGACAGCACACTGTACTAGTATCTTGCCTTATTTTTCTCTTTTCACTGCACCCTCCCACTATCTCTCACCAGACAGAATAGGTGAAGAGGTTGAGTTGTAGATCTCATTTCTTCTGTTTTGCTGCTTGTGAAGTCTGCCAACAGAATCCACCTTGACAAAGTCAAGGACTGTGCGTTTAATGTTGAACTGAGTGAATAAATTATGCATGAAATTGTGCTGGAGTCTCTAGTGTGTAGAATTGCTCCTTTTGATATGAAAGGTTAATTCAGAAAGGAGTCCAAAATAGCTGGAAATTGTGGGGATAAGTGGAGAGTATTCACTGTTGTGAGCTGTTATTACTAGAAATTGCATTCCCTCTCTGGCTTCCCTGGAGATTTCGCTTTGCCAGTGAATATAAACTGTACTCAATAGAATAGCATTTAGGAGTAACAAGAGTGTATGTCCACACACAATAAAATATTCTAATGGCGTTTTAAAAAGAAGTTGTACTTTTTCATGTATATCATGCACCCCAAGGAAGAATTTCTGTTGCATTTAGGTCAAGAACAAAGCATATCAAAAGTAATGAATTTTGAGCATATATGTATTATGAGGGCTTGCTTGGGACTCCCATTTCATAGCTGGGCTGGTCCTGCCACTGATTAGTTATGCAAGCCTGGTTTCTGATAAAGCCCAAAGCATCCTTTCTTAAAGAAGGAACCACCTTCGATTGTTTTATCACTCCATCTTACACATTCAGCTCTAATTTAATCTTCAGTAAATTTATGGAGTTCTTCAACCTGTTTCACTTAAATGTCCTTTTTACACACATCCTTATATCATTTTTACGTTAGTTCATTATTTCCAGCAGAAAAAAAATATATAGTTGGCTAGAAAGCTAAATTTTACTTAAAATACACATACACATATTTTTGGAGCTTGTTAGAGATTCCTTTTTGTGTTTCTATCACAAGGGAACAGAATTGTGCCACCAGACTGTGGAAGTTGTTTATTTTTATCACTCTTATGTACATTTTCAGAAACCATCTCTTAATCTCCACTGGGTACCAGTAGTTTTTTCTCTAATTATAAAGTGATATCATTTCTGACCTGGGGTAGTTTTTAATTTTAATTTTTCCTTGTGTTTATAAACTGTTGGACTACACTATCCTGTTGGGAACATTGAGAGAAAGGCTTCAGTCTTTTGTGTTGATTTTAACAATTGCATACTCATTCAGTGTATTAAAATGTGTTTGGGGACAACCAGAGATACATTTTTGATGTACATTCTTTATCTTTCTTTTTGGCTTATTTATATATTTTACATGGGGATGAAATTTTCAAAACTCTGACTTAGGAATGATAAATGGTTTTAGTATTAAAAATATAACAAAAGTTAAAATGAAAAATTGATTGGATTATTTTTAAGGTATTCTTTTCTTGCTTTCAAAATGTTTAGGCAGCAAAATACATATAAATCTTGGCACAGGGAAGATACTCCAACAAATTTTTGGCAGATGCTGGATTAAAATAGTTACTCAAACGTCAAGGTGCCTGTGAATTCTTTTTAAAAAGTGTTGTTACTTTATGGTATTACTAAGGAGCATTTAAAATGACTAATCCTTAGCCTGCTCATTAATGCTATAAGTATTAAGTTTCTTTATTCTGCTTTCTGTGACTCATTAGTCTGAGTTCTGGGCAGCAATTTGGCAAAATGGTCTCTTGTCACTGAAAATTGTTTCTAGTGCACAGTGAGAAATGCTGTGTCTTTGTATGGACAGGGGTACAGCATTTTTTGTCATATGAAGTGGGATATCTCAGGCTGCTAAATTCTCAGGAATTTAGTCATAAGGCAACATGGAATTGTGCTTAATGTTCTGATGTTTACAGTGGTAATATTATATTCTATGTATTTCAAAATATCTTGGACCAACCAAAGTTGTATTTTTTGTTTAGGTTCAAATACCTTCCAAACTGAAGGTATTGAAAAACCTTTGAATCAACACCTTTGTAGCATTGAGAACAGGAATTGAAATAAATGAAGATGCTGATTACCATCTAATTATAATTTACGTACTCTGTAAGACCAACTGAGGAGGCAAGTTTTCATATAATTATGTCCCCCATAGGAACAAGCATGCACAAATTAAAAAAAACAACCTCAAACTTCTTCTAAGGATTATTCAATCTAGCATTTACATGTACATGTCACTGAATAAATATAACTATTTTACAGATAAAGCAAGATATTTTGTAAGTTGAAGTACGTTTGATAAAATCAAATTACATTTAAATATATTTTAAATAAAATATAACATTTAAGTAGTATAGTGTATTTAAATATTTTATTTAAATTTATAGTGACAGAATGTTCACTTCTTCCACAGACATTTTTGCAGGCAAGGAATCATCTAAAGAAACAATTTAGAAGCAAATGGAGACCTTTTTCCACAAGTAATTAATACCTTTAAAAGCACGTTTGAAATAATTAGTTAAGCAAGAGAATCAATCTCTCTTAAAAGCTTCCAATTCACTAGAGGCCCATTCAAGAGCGCACACCTGCTCACCAACAGTTCAAACCACGGCACCATTAACGTTTTTTTATCCACTCCTCTTTTGCTTTGAGGAGGGGAAAATAGATACATATTTTCTTAAAAATTTACACACTTCTCTACCACCATGACATCTAAAAGCATGATGCATTTTTTCTCATTATGAAGTGACTAGTGTGTATTTAGAAGCTCGATTTTAAAATTGTGTACACTAAACATGCATAAATTGGATATATTGTTTGTGAAATATTAAATACAAGGACTTTCTCCCTAGTTGTTAAGCACAGATATGAGCCTTTAATGTCTTTTCTACCTTGGAAAAATCTGGGGCTTTGTTATTTCTTCTTTAAATCATAAAATCATTCTTTTTAACTGCTAGTGATCTGAGTTTTTGTTTTGCTTTTGTTTTTGGTAAGTTTTCTGGATGATAACTTCACAAAAGCATATGTAAGTTAACCAGGAACACAAGGAAAACAAATCTTTCTCAGAGACGATTTATCTTTTAAGCATTACTTAAGAGTGATATAAAAGGAAATTTTTAAAATTTGAGTAATCTTTAGGGAAAGTATTATGAAAGGACTTTATTAGCATTCTGTCACGTTGTGTTAGCATCCTTTTCTTGGGAAAGATACTTCATTTTAACAAGATGCACTACCATGAGAAGATTAATATTTTTTTCCTTTGGCAGAACTTCAATCCTTTTCCTTTTTCCACTCCCTTGTATGAAATGATCTGAGTGGAAAACACATATTTTTGGAAGAACAAGTTTATAGGTGAATGTGACCAATGAAAATATTTAGAGTTAAAAAAATGAAAATCAAATGATTGACGCAGATCTTGGTGAACAGTGTAGAGTACTGCTGCTTGGCCTTAAGGAGTGACCGTCTACTCCAAGTATTAGGAAAGTCTACTTTAATCCACTAATGCTGTGTATTGATTTTGGAAGATTTGCAGCATGATATGTATAACGGGTATTTTTGCAGGTGGTACCGAGTGTATCCAGTACTAATATTTATTTTATTATTCATTACATTCTTGTACTTTCTGATTTTGAGGAATGAAAATTAATATTTATCCTTGAAATACTTTTCAAATATCAGTCCTCTACTCATAAACCTGAAGATCCTGTTTCTTTTATTTTTGCACATTGTATTATTTTTCTATTGCAAATATAACAAGTTATCACACACTCAGTGACTTAAGCAATATAAATTTATTACGGTGTAGTTCTGGGCCTCCCTGGGCAAAAACAGGGCATGAGCAAGACCATGTTCCTTATTGGCGGTCTAGGGAAAAATTTATGTTTTTTTTTCTCATTTTTCCACCTTCTAGAGGTAGTTTATGCTTCTTGTTTCATGGTACCTTCTTCCGTTGTCAACTCTACATATTTCTAGTTCATCCATAATCACATAGTCACATCTTCCTCGGACTTCTGCAAAAGAAGGCTCTGTTGTGGACGGATGTGACTTGGTCCTCACCCCACCCCCACTGCCCCAGCTAATCAAGGTTGGGCCCTTATCTCAAGGGCCTTAACCTTAATCGTATCTGTAAAATTCCTTTTGCTGGTAAGAACACGTATTCACAATTTCTGCAGATTTGAGTACACATAGCTTTTGGATATCAGTATTCTGCTGACAGAACACAGAAAGATTAAAAGTCAAGAGCAAGTTACTACTATTTATGATCTGATTGCTCTTTTGTGCTTACTACAAAAGGGAGCCTGTGTAATGCATAGAAAACGCTTGGTAAATGTTTGTTAAGAAAATGAATGATTGACTTGAAGATGTGGTTATTGCACAACAGTGAATATGGTAGGTACGATGGAAAGTATTATATAATTTTTCAACTATTTTTTCACTTTTCCAGCAATATGTGTCTTAATTCATTTGTACAGCTGTAAGAGAATACTTAGGACTGAGTTACTTATAAAGAACAGAAATTTGTTCTCTCTCAATGCTGAATGCTGTGAAGTCCAACACCAAGGCTCTGACATGCTGAGGACCATGCTGCAGCATCCTTACATGGCAGAAAGTGGATGGACAGAAGGATGAACATGAGTCCCCACATGGCAGAAATGCAGGCGGAGAACCCATCCCCACCAGCTCCTTACAGAGCGTATCAGTCCTTTCATGTAGGAAGAATCCTTGTGATCTTCTAAACATCGGCCACTTTCCACTGTGTTACACTGAGGATTTACTTTCCAAATCATGAATTTGGAGATACATTAAACCATAACAGTATGTTATAAACATCACAGGCAAATAAGAGACTTTTTCATGGATTTAGCTCTGGATTTATTCATCCATTTATCATTTTTTCACTCAGTCCAAGTTTCCTGTTGCTGATTACATTCAGGCTGTGCCTACCATAATAGACAGATGTGCTGTTTTTCTCATAGCGCTTTTAGTGCTGTGGAAGAGGCAAGCCAAGGAGTACATGAGTAAATGAAAGTTCACATTTTGGTGCTTTATCTTACCAGCTGTGGTCCTGGGTAAAGGACTTAATGTCTCTGAAACTCTATTTTCACAATATTACTCATATTAATTGAACTTATCTTAAAAAATTGCTATGAAGACGCATAAAAGTTAGCATTTTTTTTTTATCGTTACCATGGATCGAACTCACAACCGCTTGCTTGAAAGGCGGGAGCTTATGCCGCTGAGCTAAATCCCCGGCCCCAAAAGTTAGCTTTACAAACTTTAAAAAATACTGTCATGGGTACCTGCAATTGACTTTTTCTACTTTTGATGAAGAGGCTTTTCCTTCTGTAGGGTTAACACCAAATAACAATATAAATGTTAGGAAAGTCAAACTGTATCTTGATCTTCCCTCATTCCCCATGCTCAATGTTTCAGAAAATACAACTACTAATCTTAATCACTAATATACCTGCAACTATTAATGCTGCTGGTGCAGTTTAAATACCTTTGCCAATTTATGTTAAGTGCTATTCCCATAACTGTGCCTGTGTATATTGCTTAATCCACATCGTAACCATCTGGTATGGATTAGGTGTTATCACAGAATCCATTTTACAGGTAAGAACATAAAGGCAAGAGGGTTAAACCCTGCATCTACCTCAAGTCACTACATCAAGTGAGTGACAGCTAAGATACTAATCCAGACGGCCTGACTCCTGTGTCTGCCATTTTTGGAAGGAGGTAGGATTTCGAATAATTTTTCATGAGGCTAAATGCATAGTGAGGGATGATGTAAAATAGAAGAAGGATATGAGGGTTTTATGTTGTTATTCTGCCTTCAAAGATCAAAGATCAGAGTGAAGTAACGTGTAAAATAAACAAGTCATTTGCTCAAATGAGTTATAAATGAAAATATGGAGTTTAAAATTTAAAAACTTATTTCGTTAAGTCACCTTGTCGTTAATCACCCTCACAATACTCACTTATGTTTGAACACACTCATCTCATTGGTCTTGCCACTTTGCTGAGCAGTTCTGGAAATCCGATTTTGTGAGTATGTTCAGTTGCACTGTTGTGGCTGCCTTGATATCCTACACTGATTAAAAACATTTATGTTTTATGGTCATTTTGACTTTGGGGAAGACCATCATGCTGCGTGGTGCAGTATGTGGTGAGTAAAGTGGAGGAGGAGACTGCAATGTTTTTATGAGCCTAACTTGCTATTGGCTGACATGTGGCACAATATTGACCATGTTTTTTTTTTTTTTTTTTTTTAATCACACCTGGTAAGGACCCTCACAAAAGAAGACTTTCAGAGCTGCTTCAGAAAGTCACAAGAATGATGGGTAAATATTTTTTGAAGTGAAGGGAATTATTTTGAGGAGGATTTACAATAATATGTCTATCGCATTACTACACTACCCTTTTATGACTATATTATTACAAAAATTTAAAATCGACATTCACTGTATATTTTGATCATACCACCTGTGTTCATTCTTTGATCCAACACTGTGTGCCTACCATCTTCAGCTCTATAGGAGGTGATTCAGCTTGTGTCATTGAGGAGCTCCCTGTGCATGGCGGGGGCCAGGAATCCCTACAAACAGGCTGTTGGGATAGAGTACCGTGCCTGTTTCCAAGGAGGTCTGTGCCTGTGCTGCACAGGATAACCCAGCGCATCACTTGGCCTTCTCACTTTACCTTAAGTGGCCAGGAAAGGTTTCCCAGAAGAAATGGACCCTAAGGAAAAATTCAAAATGTGTTGAATAGTGCTTCAGAAGAAAATCACTTACTGAATCACACAGATGAATGTTTATCACAGTAGTTAGCGGTTCAGGCTTTAGAGTTATAGCTGGCTATTTGCTAATCCTGCCTCTGCCATTTCTAGTTCTTTGACCTTATACCTTTAGAGCCTGCATCTGAAAAGATGAGGATTGTAAGAGGAATTTTGCTTTGGGTTAGGGTGAAAACACAAGTAAAACTATTAGGATAATGCCTGATGTACAGTAAGTGGTCAAGGCACTTTAACATTTATTATCATTGTTGATTGTTGTCAGTATTGTCTTTGTACTCATCAGTGACACCTCAATCACTGGTATGAGGTAGAAATAAATCCCAAATGGCATGGCAGGTAATTAGGGAATTTTTGTTGTTGTTGTTGCTGAATTGTTAAGAAAGAGTACATTGGTCTAATTTTAAAGCTGGAAAAATGTCAGACACTTTATAAATCCCTGTGATCTCATAGAAATATATATTACTGGAATTGATGTGTGAAAAGAGCATGGATTGTTTTTATCCCAGTTGAAAATGTACAGTGACATAATGTAACCCTTTAAGATAACAGAAGCCAGCTGCTCCATTCATATTTAAATATGAGTCACCTTCCAGGGAGACTTGCAAGATTCTATGCGCCAAGCTGGGGAAGTAAAAATTGCCAGCAAGGAGGGAAAGAATAAATTCACACTTAGAAGGATGTATTACAGCCTAGAGGCCCCATGTAGCCAGCTAATTCCCTCTCCAAGCAGAAAATGGCACCCTAGTGGCCAGAGAGAAGAACTGCAGAGCCTGGGATTATGGCTTGAGTAAAGAAAAAATGGAGATCTCATCACATGGGGAGTCCTTTTCATTTAATGAAAAATATTTTGTGTAAGTGGCACATATGCTCTGGCACAAATATAAGTGTGCTGCAATGAGGTTTTAAAGACACAAGATAGTTATTTCTGAATAGCTCAGAGTCCCAAGTCTTTGGGATTGGATTGACCAACCACTTCCAATGGCTTCCACTTTAGCAGGGCAGCTCTCGAAAAAAACAAAAACAAAAACAAGAAAAACCCCTGCAGATCTTGTTAATAGGGACAACAAAAATAGTATCTGGAATTCAAATGATGCCTATCTTTGTGACTGTTTGCTGAGGAACTGTTAGATGAAGAGATATGTGGATGGTGTTTGGGGAATGTTATTGTAAAAGAATCACATAGTTGATTGAGTTGAAACATAGACAGTTGAATGAGGTTTAGGTTAAGTTTGTAGAAACAACAAACTATTGACAAGGATTCCCCTCATGGCTGACCAAATTTGCTGAGGATCTTTGTAAACTTTTATTTGATTGATTATTCCTTGATCAGTAATGGGTTGGTTGAATCAAATCCCAGAAGTCATTTTAATTGAGGCAGTTTCAGATAGGTTGTGGCATAGGATTACCCATGTCCCTGGAAGACATCATGCCTACCAGGAATGGCGGTGGGTGCTGTTTTCAGGTGGCCAGAGAAGATAATACGTCAAGACCAAGGTGAGTGTGAGTTTCAGTTTTCAATAAAACCTATTGGAGGACAACTTGACTCTAAGGATTTTTTACTTTGGTTTCTAATTTGACTTCTCCCAATTTAATGACACAATTCAAGATGTACAGTAGTGTTTAGCAGGAAAAAATATGTGGAGTGGCATTGTTTACTTCAATGGAAGATTGTTAATAGTATGAATATGTATGTGTAATAGAGAATTTAGAATGCTTATATAACGAGTTGGTTTTGTGCTATTTGAAGTGTTATTTAGAGTTCCATTTATGGGCATGTAAAGGTGTACTTTGTATGTAGCTAAGTGAAAATAAGATAGTAGATCTTGTTTTGACTTCTAAAACCTCATTAATTAGAATTTGTTTTTTCAGTACTTGAAATTGAACCCAGAACCTTGGCACTGAGCTATACTCTCAGCCCTTTCCATTTGTCTAGTATTTTTTAAGGTAGGGTCTTACTAAGTTGCTAAGTTGCCAAAGCTAAACTTAAATTTTCAATCCTCCTGTCTCAACCTTCCTGAATGCTGGAATTGCAGGTGTCTGCAACCATCTCTGACTTAACTGGAATCCTCTTGTATGATGTTCATTAGGTTAAAAATGTGTAATGTCTTTCCTATATGAGCTCTTTCCATTTGTTTGTTAGTTATTAAATTTATTTTGGCAGAGTTAATTTTTTAGCTTTGTGAAAAGCAATATTTAATTTTATTAAAGGGAATCCAAAATCTATAAATTACTTTTTTAACTCTATAGCTACATATTCATAAGAAACCCCAAAACAAATATTCACCCACTAAAATGTTGCTGTTTCAACAGTGTTCCTATAATAATCATAATCTCTCTCATTCTCAGATGGCTGGTAAAATGCTAGCCTCTATTGCAGTGGCAGGCAATATATTTTGTAGGAGAAAGTGAGCAAGAAGCATTACTAAGTCTGAATGAACAAAAGCCACCTAATCTCCCCTCTTTCCCAAAGCCACATCAGGTTCCTGCAGTTGTAAAAGAAATTGGGAGAGTAATATTTCCTCCATTCAAAATACATGAAGAAACGTTTTATAATTTTAATATTAAATTCCCTTTGAACATTGTGTACATGCTGTTGTGACAATACCTAGACTATTTACATTGGCTAAATGTAAATTTTGGGAATACCTTCCACTTGGCATATTTGGGAGCAGTCACTTTAGTAAGGTATTCTCATATTGTTATGTGATGTTATGTAAGCGTACATACATGTATGCTTAGATCAGAGTCTCTGGACTTGTACTATCACATTTTAGGCCAAGCCATTATTGTGAAGGGCTGTCCTGTGCACTGTAAGATGCTTGGTAGTATCCCTGGTCTGCATTCAGTATATGCCGGGAACATACTCACCCCTACCTCTTGAATTTTGAAGAATGAAAATGTCTCCAGAAGTTGCTAGATGTCACTTGAAGCAGAAGGTCAAGTTGCTCCCATTCGAGAACCTCTGTCTTAAAATGACAGAGAATTTAAAGAGCATTATTTCAGGGTGATAAGATTGCGAAAGATACACTTTCTTCTGCTTACTTATTTTGTTCTAGTTTATGTACATTGGTAAGTATTATTTGTCTATCAGACAAAAAACTCAGGGAGACAAAAAAAAAAAGCCCAACCAACCAATCAACCAAACAAACAAAACAGAAAACCTCTTAGAGTACTGAACCACATGGGTCCTTGCAGGAGGATAGCACTTTGCAGTTCCTTTCACACACATTTTTCTTCCTTTGGAAGCCTTCAGATCTAGAAAAGTAGGTGCATAGGGATAATTATCTTCCTTTTTTTACAGGTAGAGACGCTGAGTTCCGGGTTGAAGTTATACATGTGATTAAACAGCAGATGTTGCTCTCGAGCTCTCACTTCTTGACCCCTCGATTACATTTTCCACTGGTCTGTGCTGGGGACACTCTGGCCTTCTCCATATGCTCCACCATGGCATGGTTCTCAGCTGTTTGCATGACTGTATCAAATGGATTCTTCAGCGGGACTTTTGGATGAATGAATAGAAGAGGGGTCAGGAAGGCGAGGCACCTCCATTCTAAAGATGTGACTAACGGTGGAATCTTAGGTAGATGACCAGTTTCCTTGATGGAGCTTCTGTGTAGAGTCCCAAACAAAACAAAACAGTGGTTTTCAATACACAAGGGGACAGACGTCAATTTTATAAGGCATTTTCTGTTAAATGAATTGGACATCCATTTTTTGTCTTGTATGCATAAGTATTTTGAAAATTTTGAGTAGAATTAATTTACTTACTTCTCAGGGAAATAGGCCCTTTTCAGATTCCCATTATATTACATATCTGGGGGTCTCTCGCGTTTTCATTGGTGCATTTCTTCTGATACAATGAATACTAATGGAAATTGTGCACGTGTGTCAACAGATGCATACACCCATATGTTAGGAATTTAATTTCACAGTCTAGGTGTGTCTTGGATAAGGTACAGTAACTATTATTACCCTTTAATACCAGAGTGCACAAAAATACCCTGAGAAGTAAATATTTAATATTTCACACTCTTTGCCTTCTTTTAGTTTTTAATTTACTATGTGAACCACAAGCAAATTATATATCTTCTTTTTCTCCAGCCTTAAGATTATGCTTTTTTAATATTGAATAGCATCAAGTTGTCACACACTATTTTATTTTCTGACCTTGAATTGTGAGCATTCCAGCATATCTGTAAAGAAGTCATCATATAGATATACATTCATATAAGAAACCTTGTTTTAAATTGTAGTGTTAGTTTTAATTGTAAGAGCATTAATACTTCACCCCAGTGACTACACTTTTAATTTAACCTACTGTGCTTACATTCTCACATTTCAAAACGACAAGTGAATGGGGAAGGAGGGAAGGCTTTATGTAGTGTTGGACTTGGCACAACTCCTTTAAAAGCAGTATTACCCATCTCTGGATCTTGGAATGCAGCAGAGCAAAGAAAGAGTCCAGCACATAATTTGGTTCTCTAAATAATTCTCAAATTAATCAAATAAATCTGTTCCTCATAACTCCTCTGTTCCCCCTCTTGGCTCTTCTTGTCTGTTGATTTTGCATCCTCTCTTGTTCTGTCCTTGGTTTGACCTTCAAATTTGATCATTTGTCTTCAGAGTTGTGGCTTTCTGCTCTGTGACTTATTCAAGTGTGTAAAGTAAACCATGATCATATTTACCATTTATGACATTAACCTCCTAAGATAAAGAATGGGCTCCAATCACTCCAAGTTCATGTTACCTTAGATTCACAAGAGTTCCAGGTAGTGAATGTGGGTTGATGGGTGGGGTGGGCAGTGATCAGGATAGCAGGTGGTAGTGAGGGTTATGGTGAGTTACAGAGTTGAGACTGGCCAGTTTGAAACCAGCTTAGCAGAGGAAGGAGTTACAATTCCTGCTCAGTGTGGCTATTTAGTAGTGTGTACCCAGAGTTGTGACATCTTTCTGATTTTTCAAGAAGAGTAGAAAAATAGACTTTTGGTTGAAATACATCCACTTTCCAGTGTGACTTTAAATTCATATTTTTAACAGCAAGATATAGCCAAGTGTGGTGGTACATGCCTGTAATCCCAGCACCTGGGAGACAGAGCTAGGAGAATTGTGAGTTTGAAGCCAGCCTGAACTACATATTAAGACTGTCTCAAAACAAAACAAAACAAAGCAAAAACACATCCCTAATAAGAACAAACAACAGAAAACGAGGTATATCTGGGAAATTTTAAATTGGAATTTAGCTATCTAATGATTTTCAGGAATTAGTATTAACATTTTTGGTGTGATACTGTATTGCAGTTATGTAATTTAAAATGTCCTTCCATTCCAGAAATATTCATTGAAATCACTTTATAGATGAATAATGCAAGTTTGGAATTTTCCTCAAAATGATCCAGGAGTTGGGTTGAGGAAATAGATATAAATGAAATGCAGGACATAAATGAAACAGTATTGAAGCAAAATTATAGATACACACACCAGATGCATATGTTTCAAGTTTTCATGATCTCCATGATAAAGATTTAAAAAAAAATGGCCAGAGGCCTAGTTTGACTTGAGGCTACTAGATTTATCTCTGATCCATGAATTTTTCTGTATACATCTCAACCTATTTATATACTCAATCTGTACTATATTTGGTTACCGTATTTTAGAAAGTTTATCATAAATGTGTCACTCTAATGCTAAGAGAGCTATGCCCATCCCACAATTCTTGGAGTATTTGAACAAGGCCATGCATGTTTATCACATTTACTTTGTAAATTTGTAAACCTCCAGTCATATTTCCTTGGAGCTTTCATCTTTACAGAATTTATTATTCTTTCCTCCTATAAAAGTTCTCAGATTTATCAACATGCATTCCAGACAATTCTCATGGAAATTACCTCTTATGACCCATTGTATCTTTTTTAAGGCATGTGGAATTTTGTACAAAATTAATGTGTCACATGTTAGACAAAAGAGAGATTGCTTTCTTTTTCAGTTTTATGATCATCTTGCTTTTTTCTACCTCTTTTGTTGCTTTGTTTTCTTTCATGATCGGAACCAGCTTCTGTATTTCTTATTCTTTGGGCTGTGAGGTCTCTGAGGACGGTGGAGGTCTGCATCCTAGGGCTAAGCCGTGGTCTGCTTCACGGAGAGTTTGTTTTTTACTCAGAGAGAAAGAGACAGACAGACAGACAGACAGACAGACAGAATTACTGAACACTTCGCTTGCTATATCAATGATATTCCTTTTTTGCTAAAAGTGATGCTTTATTCCTGTGAAAGAAGGCAATAACGGTCCAAGGATCCTTTGGAAAGTTTTGTTGTCTTATTCTTTATGGTCTGTGCAGGCTGAACCAGAGCTCTATTTATTGATCCATTTTGACAGATCTTTTCCTTTCCTCTTCTCTGTCTTGATAAATCTCAAGGAAATGGATGGAAATTTCCTTAGAATTGCTCCTATCTTTTTACCAACTTGAGATTTGCATGTGCTACTGTGTGTTATCTAGCTCGTCTTCCTTTGTACCTATATCCAACAGATTTATAAAGTGCGTAGTATGTGTCAGGCACTTCTACCCCAAGGATCTGTTAATACACAAAACAGATTTAAAATTCACTTAATTTAATGGGGAAGATGAATCAAAAAGGAAAGGTGAACTAGCGTTTTAAAAGCTGTATTTGTTCATGGACTACTAGAGTACCTTTTAGCCTATTTTTGATTTCTTTTTGAATATTTCTATTTAGAAAAAAAAAAAACCCTTCTGCCTTTTCTCTTTCTAAGACTCCTTTGGTATTTTATGTATGAGTTCTCTCTTTTCCTCTCTTCATTAAAAACATTAGTGGAAATATAGAGTCGAGTTAGAAAGTGATTTACCAAAGTTAAAAATAACATTAAGATTTGTGGTGTAACTGTAAAAGTGTTTAAATTTTACATTTAAAACTTTTATTAGGTGTGAGGATACAGTATTATTTAAATTGTGCTTATGCATGTTACAAGATAAACAGCCATGATCCATGTGTTTTGTATCAGTCCTTATCAGTTTCATTTAATTTTTCCATGACCAAAGTCCATGTTTTGATGCTAAAGTGAACTGATGCCCTATTATATAAAACTTAGTCTATACAAATAAAGTAG
This sequence comes from Cavia porcellus, assembly GCF_034190915.1. Taxonomy (NCBI): domain Eukaryota; kingdom Metazoa; phylum Chordata; class Mammalia; order Rodentia; family Caviidae; genus Cavia; species Cavia porcellus. The sequence goes on from NW_026947496.1 coordinate 52,943,823, forward strand.
TTAAAAATTGCATAGTATGTAGTTGACTAATCAGCTAAGAAAATAGCTATATCTAGAGAAAGCATTTGTAAGAAATAGCTACTCTGTTTGTGTCCCAAAGAAGGCAAGCAGAAATTTATATTTGTGATGATTACCCAAGGAGACTTGTGCAAAGAGAGAAATAAATAATTTCTAAGTACTCCTACCAAATTACATCAGAGCTCTTCCTTTCAGTGACATTGTCATAAAATGACCTTACCCAAATGTAGCCAAGTCAGAATACATGATAAATTTTATGGATGATTTTCATTTTTTTCCTGGGAAGAAAGACTGAAGATAATGAATTCTTTAAATGTAACCATCAAGTTTTCTATCTTTCTCTCTTCCTTCTCTCTTTTTGAGTGATTATCTTCTTTTTAAAGTTAGCTGATCCTTAAAGGGCGGAGTATTTTTAATTCACTTTGAAAAATGTTTCCATGTACATTTAAATTTTTTTTGGATTATTCTTGTGGGCCTTTAACATAACACTGAGAATCTGGCACCTGGAAGCAGAATTCAATGAAGAATTGTCTTTGCCTGTTTGAGGACATTTAGTTTTGAAATAACAGCATTAGAGTCTTTTGAAAATAACAGAACATGAACAGAAAATTATTTTCCTTGGAAAAAACTGTACCTAATTTTTCCTTTGGCTGATTTGCTGCTGAAATCACACATTCACATAAATGCCAAGCTATACATATGCATATACATATGTATATGGATGAGTGCGTGTGTGTGCATGTGTGCATGTGTGTGTGTGTGTGTGTGTGTGTGTGTGTAATTTCACTATACAATCATGCTATATATTGCAGAATTTTGTCTTTGTAAATCAACATTCATTCATACACAGGTCAGGAAGTAATGCTGGTGTTGCTGCCACATTTCATCCAAGATTTCAATTAATTAAATTTTACAATTCCCTCATGCAGTAGGCAAATACTGTCATTATCTCAGCTTTATTAATGGGAAATATGAGAATAAAATCATGTTCAAGGTGAAGCAAAATCTTACAGCCAATGTGAAAGGAAATTTGGGCCATGTATTTGATATATCAGTTAAATTCAAAAGTATTTGTTGAGTGCATACAATATACATATTTTTTTAAAAAAAGGTTTCAGAGCTGAGGCTGTAGCTCAGCGGTGGAGTACTTGTCTGGAGTGCGTGAGGCACTGGTTTTTATCCCCAGCACCAAAAAAATACTTGGATTTGAATTAGTCAAAATGGCTCATTAAATTTTTTTTCTTTTGAGTAAAATACCCTAGAAATTGTGAATCTTATTAAACTTCATTTAATTTCAAGAAAGTCAGTGAAGAAAAGCCATTTATAGACACATAAATGGATGCAGGTGGGTCTCTGGGCAAGACAGACAGATGTGGACAACCCAGTGCTGTCCACCCACATGCAAAGAGCATCTTGCTATCCTGGCCTCCACACATGAAGCTACACTTCTGCTTAACTTTATTCTGAACTTTCATTTCTAGTTTACATTATTTTGATGCAGTAAAAGTTTGAACTGCATTAGAACACATTTGGATATTCCAAACAGAGTCACTAGATTTAACAAAAGGGACTCCTAAAAATTCAAAGAGATTTCATGAAGCTGTGGGGAAAATTCTAGGTTTATTCACTTTGAAATATAATGTGTATCCTGAGCACAATTTTGGTCTCAGTTAAGAAAATGGCTGGGTTGACTTGATGGCCTCAAGTTTGAGGAGAAATAAGAATTTTATTCAAATGGATATTAGGCAGTTGGAACTCTTTTCCTTTAACTTTCTAATAATGGCAGTAATGACATAGGTCATCCCTAGAAATTATTCTTGTGCAGAGTTCTTTATAATTACATTGCTTCATTTGTTTATCTATAATAGAGGGCTGTGTTAATGAACACTTGCTTCTTACCAGTAGCAGATGGGTATATGCTCACATCCAAGTCTCACAATAGGAAAGTTTTACTTTTTGTTCCATTTTACAGTTAAAGAAACCAAGGCAGAAATTACATAATGACCAAGATGCCTAAAGACATGGCGCTACCATGAAATAGCATATGGATTTTGATGTGCTCTGTAGGGCCCCAAACTCTAAGCCCTCAGAAGCTATCACCTCTTGGTAGTGGGAAGATGTTGATGGATCTTTTTATAGATTGAACAGAGCAGGCAGGTTAGTTGAACTGCTCAAGTTCCTAAGAAGTTCGCCAGCCTAACCAGATCTGGTCTCAACGTTTTCTAAGAAGGAACTCATTATACCAAACCATAAACTTATAGAATGATAAAATTATCCACTGGGAGCTGGACAAGGTGGTATGTGCCTATAATCCCTGCACTGAGAGAGGCTGAGGCAGGAGTGTAACAACCTTGAGTCCTGCCTCGCTATGCAGTTCAGGCTGGCCTTGAGCTCACTTTGTAGCCCAGGCTGGTCTCGAACTCTCGGCAATCCTCCTGCTTCAGCCTCCCGAGTGCTGGGATTACAGGCATGACCCACCATGCCCAGTTTAGTGAGACCCCTCTTAAAAAGGCTGAGAATGTAGCTCATGGAGAGTGCCTTGGGTATGATCTCTAGTACTGCTAACAAAAGAAGCAAAGAAACAAGCAACAACAAAACTACTGGCTAGGTTTTTCAGTATATTATTTGTAAAGTCACACAAGTTTTTGTAAATAATAATTTAACTTAATAGAAATTTTATTTTAAAATATAAAAAGAAAGCATTAGGTAAATATTTTAGATAGAGGTCATAAATTCAAAATAACATTGACCTAGTCAAAGTTATCCCAAAACACAGGACCAGCAGGAGATAGGCACATAAATAGATTGATAGATATAGACAAATTCATTGGAAAAGTTTTACTGTATGTCTTTAGTCATCTAAATCATTATATAATTTCTGCCTTGGTTTCTTTAACTGTAAATTAATTTCTTGATCTGCAGGCTGGAAGCCAGGAAAGCTGGTGCTGTCAGTCCGGTGCAAACCAAAGGCCTGAGAACCAGTGATAGAGTACCAGTCTGAGTCCAAAAGCTTGTGCAGCAGGAAGTCTATTTTCAGTTGGAAAGAATTCCTGATTAGGATGACCAGTTTATGCAGATTTGTGGATAATAGTCAGCTGAATTTTTTTAAAAAACTCAACGAGTCATTTGGAGTGTCTGACTTGAGACAGAAATAGGTGAAAAGAGTTATATCTTTGGAGGATGGGTCCAACAGCAGGTAGAGAGGAACAAGGAATGGGTGGAGACATTGATCCCAGTGTCATGAGAGTTCAGACTAGGGATAGACACCAGGAAGGGAAAGCAGAAGAATGTGTACAGTGAGCCTACTGCAGATGCCATGGCTGCGAGATGACAAGGGAAGGCAATTCCACAGGAGAGGATGGGACGGCACTGTGGTCACTGGTAAAAAATAGGCCCAGCAGGAACAAGGGTCTGGAGGAGAGAAAATGCCCCTTTGTAGAAGCGTATGTTGTAGCAGAATCTTCAGTCAGGACTCTCAAATAGGCAGCTTGATTGGGATTCAGGAGCTCTGAGCTGTGATTGAAGCTGGTGGCCATGCTAACATCTTTTTGCTAAGCCAGAGGTTCTAATCTGGCAAGCTGCAGGCTCCATCTGGAATACAGATGTGTTTTGTTTGGCCTGCGTAGTGTGTTACAATTCTTTGAAATTTCTAACAACATATACATTGAATGACTGCATATAGAAATCCATCTTTTAGCTTGAAATATCAGAGCATCTGGCAATGCTGGGCTTTTGATTTTGCATAGCAGCAGTATGAGTTGAGGCCCAGCTGCCCCATTAGAGAGGGCACAGTGTTCCCAGGTTGCCTTTTGCCCACCACTCCTTATCACATGTCACCTAAGTGGCCCCTTCTCTCCTTTACTTTTCTTGCCTGAAACTTGACTTATACAGTCCTTATGTTAGGTTGTAATTGGCCGTTTACATGTCTTCGAAGGGAGCCTTTCTGAAAGCCAGCTTTCTGACCTCTGCCATGGCCAGTGTCAGCCCATCTGTAATGCCTCAGCTGGGCTTTCCTTCTGCAGCATCCCTCATCATCTGAGCTGGCCTTTCTCCTGCTGTGCACATGCACAGGTCTCCCGCACACCATGTTTTCCTTTGAGACTGCCACCTCCCAAGAACCTTGTCCTTGGCTCAGGACTTCGTTGAAGGAAGGAAGATCACATTGGTGACACAGCTCTGTGTTCACTGCTCTTTGTCTCCCGTCCCTGCAGTATTTTAGCACCTGGCCATAGTCTTCACAATTCTGTGGACGAACCTCCCTCAGTAATTATCCAGTAGCAAAGTGTGTGGATCTGTTCACCCTGTCTCTAAGCACACAGCTTCCCTCAGTCTCCTATCATGCTCGGGTACATGCATGCCACATTTTCTTCTTTCCGTTCAGATTTCTGTACCATGTCACCTTATTACGGTGGTCTTTTCAGACTCTTTACAAGGGCCCTCTCCTTTCCCTTGTGCTTTTTCCTGGCCCTCTATTATTTTTTCTATAGCACTCACCATTATCTAACCTCATTATATGATTTAAACATATGACGTCACATACTTTATGCACCAAAACCAGCCAAATATTGGGAATTTCATATGGTTCAATTTAATTTACTAATTTGTTTACTGTCTGTCCTCTTTCCCTTAAAAAATAAGGTCAGTGAGGGTCTAGACTCTGGTCTGCTCAGTGTTCTATTCTCAGGCCCTTGAACTGTGCCAGACACAGTAGATGCTAAATATTTGTCAAATGAAAAGATGTCTTCTCGGTGACTTTTCTGCAGTCATCACCATTAAACATAACCTCTTTGCTCTGATGCTGCTCTTTTTCCATTGTGGTTTCCTTTCTCTGATACCTTGTCTCTGTCCCAGCATCACTTCCTTCCTTGTAATTCTCATGCTCTTTTCTTTGACTTTGATATGAGTGATTTGCATATGCATAGTCTTCATCTCATCCAAAGTGGACTATTTGTATCAGCTCCAACTATATACTGGGCCTGCGGTTTGGGATAGCCCACAACTTTAGAAACAGCGATATCCCTAAATTCTACGTCTTTTAATACTGAAATTTTGACTTCAGTTCCTGTTGTCAGTATTTTCATCCATGACTCTGCTCTCAACTACAAACCCTGAGCCACTTAGAAAGTTCTTTATCCCACGCTTGTTCTGTGGGGAATCTTACTACTTAGCATCCATTCCCCGTTGTCTTTCTTGAAATGCTTCACATGCTTACCCTTTTTTCCTTTTCCTTGACAAATACCTTCATTAATGTGAGAGCTTTTATCTCATTGCTTCCTACCTTTCTCCTGCATCTTGCATGTTGAGGACAGATTAACGTTTGGTGTAATATTTGATTAGAGTCATTATTTTACTAATTGTATCTTTAGATCCACCAGTGACTTTGTGAACATTTTTGTTTTTCCAACCTAGTTTTCAAATCCATTTTCTGTAATTGCCTTCTGAACCATGAAGCTATTTACTCCATTGGTTTTTTTGTTGTTCCATGAATATATAGTGCATCATTGCCGTGTTAACAGCCATGAGGACTTTGGGAGTTTAACTGTTTTCATAATTCCTAGAAGTTTCCTTCCTTTATCTGAATATGATATATGTGCAAACAGCTGTAAACAGGCCATTCAGCATTGTTTTAGTCTCTTTTGTGTTGTTACAGTAAAATACCTAAGATTGTATACTTTATAAAGAAAACAAGTTTATTTAGCCTACATTTTAGAAGGTGAAAGTTCAGGGTGATGTGACTCCCATCTATTTATGGTAAATAGCATCACAGGGCGGAAAGGTGAGAAAGACATTACTTGGCAATGCGGGAACAAGAAACAATCATGGTCCAGGCTGGTAGTTTGTATAACCACCTGCTCTGGAGGGAACTACCCAGGGTTTCTTGAGAACTACGTCACCATCCTTTAAGGGAAGCGCTCCCAATTACCTAATTACCTTTTACTAGAGTCTATCTTTTAAATGTCCTACTATCTCTCTGTATCACCAAACCGTGGGCCAACCTTCAAGTACATGAATATTTGGAGGACGCTCCTAAGTCATACCTGTACTGTAGAAAGCAGCCCTGCCAGCTTGCAGTTTCCATCGTACATCCCCCACTGCAAGAAAACTCAGGAGCTGCCAGTGCTCACCCTGCTTCCATCTTTTTGCAGACCCTGTTTCCTCCCCCTGGAAACTCCTGGTCAGGCTCCCTGTGAATCCCATTCTCATTGTGGGAGACCTTCTGTCAGAGTGGCTCAAAACCCCCACTACGCAGCCCAGCTAATCCTTTTCCCTTCCCTTGCTGGCTTGCTCCACCGTAATACAGTTGTTTTGAAGACTACTTAGGGTAATATTTGTGAAGGACTTACACAGTATGTAGCATCATTAGAATCAACTAGCATCATCATTCTTCATCATAATTCAAAGCCCACTTTGCAGTGGATCTTTTCTCAAAGTCGTGTTCGAGTCTCTTCCCAATTCCTGCTGTACTTTTCTGGGTAGTTTGGAATGCACCTATTTCACATTGTATACTTATAGTTTTAAGCTTGAGGAGGGCCAGGTCCATGTTTTACATTTCTTTGGGCCCATATTTTAAAGTCAAAATAAGAAAATGTGCTGAAGGCTGATCCAGAAGTCCTCCTCATGAAACTGTCTTTATACTTTAATTAAGAGCTTGTAGTTCAGCATTTGGCCAGAAGATGGTGCACTGTGCAAGGGATCCTTAACTGAAAGAAAACCAATTTTAAAGGAATTGAAATGCAGTCGGACCAAGTCTATAAAGAAATGGGAGAAAGTGATACCAGTTTCACTTTGACACTGTGCTAAAGCTTAGCAAGTGATTCCATGGACTTCCTTACTTCCTCCTGCCTAGCATAATGAGCTGGAGGAGTCTTCTAATTAGCTAAATATTATTGTGCATGAGAGTAGGGCCATGCTTCCTGTACATTCTTATTTGTGTTTTGCTAGCCAAGGGAAAAAAGCTGTTAGAGGCAGGAGCAGATGCAAGGAAGGCACAAACCATGCCAAGAAGTCACACCACTTCTTTGCTTTTGGATGAGTCATTTTACTTTGTGTGTTTTTATTCTAATATTAGTAGAAATTCTTCGAGTGAGTGTGTCTTTCTGGAAAGCTTTTTTTGTGTGTGCATGTTGTGTGTATGATGTGTTTGCGTCAAAATTTTATCTACCCCTGGAAAAGTTACACAGCTAGGTTTTGTTAATTATTTAAATATACAGTGTAAAATGCAAAATGACTTAATGCTCTTCTAAGACAAGAAAGTGATAGTACAGTTTGTCTAAATTTACTGTTTATATTGATTGGCAAGTAACTTAAGAAAATTCAGTTAGTTCTGATTAGCTATCTTCTATCAAGTTTGTGTATCATGTACTTGCTCCATTTTTTTTCATCATGTAAAGTCTTCTGAAAATTGAAAACTAATTTATTATCATGTAGTTATTAGCACAATCACAAAAGAGGTCACTGGTCTTTCCTTTAATTTCTGTCACAGGCTGCAGGCCGTATTATGCTAAATCAAGGATACAGAAGATAATTAACATAGCAACTCTGGCAAGTTTAATAGGTGAGTGATGAACATTTAGAGATGGGCTTCGGAATCCATGTCTTAATTACCACCTGCCTCAGTGCAGTGCTGAAGCTGGCACTTGGGCACATGTGTCACAGATTCCTTGGGTTGGGCCAAAGTTTTCCTGCATTGTCGTTAAAATTATTATTAGATTGAGATACTTCAAGGAAATTTTAAAAAAGATTTTATTTCAAAAGAAAAAAAAAAGTGGGAGAAGCCTTCAGCCATCTAAGATGGAGGTGCTCCGGAAGCATCTACTGAGTGACAAGAGTTGGCATCTGGAGTGACATTGCACCCCGTGGGACATTTGGCATCTTCTAGAGACAGGTTAGGTTGTCAAATCTGGGGGAGATGGTGCTGCTGACATCTCTGGGGTAGAGAGAAAATCTCCTGCATGCACCACCCCACAGAAAAGCACTGGCCTGAAATGTGAGTACTGCTAGGGCCATGGGCCCCTACCCCAGAGCCATCCGTTCTACTGCTTGTTATTTTCACTGCTGGTTACCAACAGGTGTCACCACAGACCCTGTTCTATTTGCAGTGTTATCAAAGAGAGAGATCATAAACTCTTGTAACATATGGAACAAAATCCCAACTGCAAAGCTTTTGTGGAAGGCAGTTACATGCTGGTGAGCTGAGGCCTATGTAACCAAAATTGATCAATTACACAAATTAAGCATAGCCCTTAAGGAATTTATTTTATTGGTCTGGACATCTGTTGCAGTATTGTCCAAATCCAAAACTCAAATGGTGCCTCGGGTTGCCAAGTTAGGCAAGAAAATCTAGTAGCTATAAAAGTACAACTGAAAACCCTATATTAATATCACGTCCATCTGCTGAATGTTACATAAATATGCAGACTTTTTATTTTCCTTGGGAATAACATTTATTTTTACAGTGCCCAGTTTGACATTCTTATGACATTCTGTTCAGTTTATTACATTGTAACTTTAAATGTTTCTTCAAAAATGCATTTATAATGTTGTTGTTAATCTTTTTTCAAGGGTCTCTACCACCTGTTTAACTTATAGTTAAATAGAGAAATCCTTTTTCTTACAGGAAGAATGGGAAATCTTTGGACAAAGAGGCTCAGAAAAGATTTTGAGTAACACTTGTGTAGTGTAAAGGGAAATTACATAACAGCCATGAATGCTAATATTCCATCCTGCTCCTTCACAAGTTGAAATGTAATCTCCATTTTAAACTAAATTAGCATCATTTCCAAACAGAGTATCATATTTATATCAGATTTATACAACCACATCAGATTACTATTAACATGTAAAATAGTCTCTTTTATGCTGCGGGTAAAAAATAGATTAAAGAGAATGATTTGATTTCTACTTTAATGTCAGGGATTTAAATTAATCTGAGTGGACATGTTTAGGTGGAGAGACGCTCCGACATTGGCAAACAGCAGGTAGGGGCGGCTTTACCTTAAGAACCTGTTGTGATCCTGGCATGAAGAAAACCTCGCAGTTATAAAAGTACATCTGAAAATCATGATGTTTCCATCATGTCCATCTGCCGAATGTTAAATAAATATGTTGGTTGGTTATTTAAATATGCTGAGTGGTTAAGCCAACTGGAAAATTATAGGATATATGTAGGAAAACTTAGAGGACATTTTTCTTTATGTGCCTCCCTTTCATTTTAATTTTATATACCTGATAAAATACTTTTTAGTAGTTAATGATTGAGTCAGTTCTACTCTAATAATAAGACAACTTAGAATGGTCCAGGAAACTTAGAAAGCAAGAACGAAATGAAAAAAAAAACAAACAAAAAAACAAAGCAAACAAAACCTGGCACAGGCTTTGGGGGAGACTTCCTTATGGTATTTTCAATTTACAGGGAGAAAAAGCTACATAGCATTTTGTCAAATTCGTTTTAAAGAATGTTTTTAATTGCAAAAGTGGTACATGTTTCCTAGGGGACATTTAGATAATATGTCAAAAGTATGTTGAAAGTAAATTGAATTTCCTTTATTTTAAAAGATCATACATTACTCCTAAATTAGACAGTGTGAGATTCAAGAAAAGGGTTACGATGAATTTTGTTTTTTCCTTTATTGGGCAGTCAGGAGGCATTAACTGTCATTTGAAACAGCATTCTTATGCTCCCCGCACTGGGAACTGAAGAAGGAAGGTTTATCTGAATAAATCCCAGTTATCCTCAGTTTCAGGGAAATACATCTACAGTGTGATAAAATATAAAATCTGAGGGGAAAGGAGATGGCTGAGAGTAGACTGGCCATCGAGGTGGCCAGTAGAATGGCCATCATTAGCCATAAAATAAGTTACTTTTACAAATGTGCCTGTACTGGAAAAGTATGGCCAGCTGGGAGGTAGGAGGTCATTTGGGAAGAATTTTCATGCCATAGATGGACTCATAGAAATGGAGGGCGAGTAACACATTCAGGTAGAAGAGCATAAATGAGCACCTGCCAGCTACCTGTGACACCTGGTTCTTCCGTACCATCGCCCTTGCAGAAGTCATCCTACTGTTTTGGGCAAATCAGTTACTCCAGTGGCCAGGAAACTAGTATGGAGACTGTGTCACAAAAGTTTGTAAGTGGTGGCAAAAAAAAAAAAAAAACGTGTTTAGAAAGTTACCCTGGATCAAATCGTGGTATTACGCAAGTATGGAAATGCCATTGTAAAGTCTACTAATTTGCACAATTCATATGTGTTAATAATTGTCATAAAAAAGGAAAAATTTAAAAATTTTTAAAATTTTAAAAGGGCATTCAAAGCTCAGAATACAGTAGTATATAAAGGTCTAGGAATCCTTAGAATTTATATTTATGTACCCAGTTAAGTAGATGGATAGTGGAGGAGAAGGGATAATTGGCTTTTGGGGAAATTCACTCTCACTGGCCAAACTAAGAATGGCTCTTTGAGTCCCAGTAGTTTATAAACCAACAGGCATTTTCTTTTCCTGTTCTGGAACTGCTGCATTTTTTGAAGTCATAAGCCTGTAGTCTACCTTTGGACTCCTGATGTAATTTCTGAATCACCAACCATTTCTGAGACCACAAGGTATTTAAAAATAAGATAAGAAATATTGACTGAGACTCCCTGAAGCCTGCAAGGGAAACAGAGTTGCTGTAGCCGAGGTTTACAGAGGAATTTCTCTCCTGCAGATCGTGCACATTGAAAATGACATGATCTATCCCAAGGAATAACTTAAGGCCTGATCCACTTAAACAGCTTCAAGTGATTTATCATAAATGCGCTTATTTGGAAGGTTTAGCAGTAACTGCTTATGGAAGGTGGTGGGGTTAACTACCAAAATTGTACGTAACTTGGATCCTGTGTATGGCAATTAATCAAGAAATTATATTCTTTGACTTTCTAACAACCCACACGGAGTGCTACCTCTGTGGCATGTTTAAATGGAGGGACAGGAGAGATGAAATATTTCTTCTAATAAAATGCTAATGGTTTTATTTTGGAGAAAAAATATTGAATTATTGTAGTGTTAGATTTATCTGTGTGAGCATTTCTCAAGTCACAGTCAATAAGTACTTCTGACAGACAACCAGCTATTTCCTGAATATGATATTCTGGTCCTCTCACTGACTCCAAGATTATGGTGAGGCTCCATTGTAATGCTGGCGAGAGAGCCCAGGAATAAACCCTGTGGAGCGAATAGGTGATCTGGGAGCATCCCAGGTGATTCCTGTGGGCATTTGTTAGATTTTCAAGACCATTATTTAACCAAAAACATGTTGGCATATATTAATAAAGACAGCTGAGGAATTACCACTGGTTTCTAGAGTCTCTCCAGGTGATAATTTGGGACCCATTTAATTGGGTTTTCATAGCAAGAATTGCTGGAGGATACTACTGTAGAAAGGAATCCAAGCAAACTTCCCTTGAGTTAATATTATAAATTTAATGTCTGCAAACCAGAAAGAATCTAAAAATGGAAATTTTTGGTGACCAGAGTGGGTCTATAAAATGTTTTCCACGTGAATGTTCCCTAGTAAGGGGGTTCAAATTACTGATTTTAATGTTTAATTTTTCAAGCATTGGTTTAAAAAAAATGACAGCTTCACCCTTACAGAGCACTTATTTTATGAGGATGACGGCCAAGACATAGAAAGAGGGAATAATTCCTGCCTTCTACCTTTTAGGATGTTCTGGTGCTGAAGCACAGAGAGCCTTAGCCCAACTGTCTGTACAATGAAAGGTGTAACCCTAATGAAATAGCCTGATGCTAGACCCTTTATGATGGTCCTAACACTGTGTTGCTATTATTTTTTTCAGCCAAGTGAATTATGTCATGCAGTTATCAAGAGGAGTGACCTGCATATAAAGGAAGCTCCGTGCCATTCTGAAATATCTCCTGTCATCCACTTAGCTGCAGTGGTAGAGGCATATAGGAACTTCCGCTGTAGGCTACCACAGACATGGTAGTGCTTGCCAGATACCAGGCACTGCGTTTAGCATTTGATTGTACTCATGACTTTACTTAATCCTTGGAACAACATAAGGAGGAGATACTGTGATTATCCCCATTTTACAGATGTGTAAATCAGCTCTGAGAAGTTAAGCAGCTTGAGCAAGGCTGTTTAAGTTGCAAACAGCAGCAATCTTTGTACAGGCTTTTAAACCCTAAAATTTTTTCCTATGAGATATGAGAGAGGTATTATTTATGCCTAGGGTAGTAGATAGGATTGACAGATAAGTGGTAAAAGATATATCTTGGGAACATGGTCTTGGTCTGAACTTTCAGAGATCTTTCTAAAAGTTATAGATCTGAATTTTAGTGAGAATCTATTCCATTCTTTATAGTATGAAAAAAATCCAACATGTCTGGGAAGGCAGACTTATAAAATCATATAGTGGCACTTTTTTAAACTTTTATTTTGAAGTAATTGGAAACTCATAAGAAATTGTAAAAATAGAAAGGTACTACATGCCCTTCACACAGCTTCCCCTATGGAAACATTTTAGATTACCATAGTGCATATCAAAAGTTGAAACTGATTTTGACAAACTATTGTTAAATAGACTGTGGACATTATATGCATTTCATCAGAATTCAGATGCTTTTGATTGTTTTGTACAGTTCTGCCAAATTTTATCACCTGTATGACTTTGTGTAACCACCAACATGTATTTTTTTAATGCTGGCATAAAAGAAAATTAAAATAAAATACTTGGAATAATCCATCATTTTTGTTATATGGCATTGTCATGTTTGGAATTACCTTGCTGAAAATCCTACTCTTTTAAAATAAATTTATGTATTAATGGAATATTAATATGATATCAGTGATTATTTACTGTTGAACAAGGTTATACTTGTCCGTAGAAAATGATTCCTCTTAGAGGATATAAAAAGATTCCATTAAAAAATAAGGTTCCTATACACTTATTACTTAAAATGTACTAGTTAGATTTACTTTTTAAACATTTGCAGATAGAAACAAGCGACTGTGGATTTTTCTAGGTATTTAAAATGAATGAGCAGTCTACGGGTACTGAGGTATAAATTGAGAGACACAGTTGATATTAACACAGACTACTGTTTACTGCAGTTTTTGCATCTATTTTGTAGCTCTTATTTTGCAGATGAGTGGGGAGGTAGATACCTAATTTTCAGTATGCTACTAAGATTTGCAGATGCATGAGTTTAAAAAGGGGTTAAATTTTAATGAAAACATACTCTTTAGTCAATGTGCTTTAAATTATAATTTTAAAAGCCAATCATTTTCTTTTTTGACTGACATGTGGCATTTTGGAGAAATTTTTAAATCCTCAAAGTCTATAAGAAATTAGTTTGGAGGGCTTATACATACTGTATTTAGAACAGAAAAAAAAAGGACAGCTCATGGTGAAGGGATTGAATTAAAATCATTTGTAATTATGCATCACAAAGGCACAATCACAGTACATCCATTTATACGTGCATCTGTGCATCTGCCTCTGACCCCCGCTTTCTGCTTTCTGTCTCTTTTCTTTACAAAATCTTTAGTTATGTGTAGATGCACACATTAGAGAGGAAATTGGGGCTAATGATTTAGGAATGTGCTAATTAATTCTCATTAGGTCCTATGAACCGGGAGGAATAGTGAAAGGTTGTGTGCTTATGCATATACACTGTGTACATTTGTCCACGCAGCGTCTTCTTCTGAAGGAAAGTTATGCTGTTGTGTGTGTTTTCACTTTAGGTTCTCACACATAGTGACAGTTCTCAGCGTCCAAAGTGCTGATGTGGTGTCACAGAGATGTGATAAAGAGAAACATCTACTGCATTTTCTGTAAGTAAATGTGGCTCTGCGCTAAGAGAACACACATAATCAGATACCTGTTCTCCCTGAGTTTCTTAATTTAAGCATCCTGATTCCTAATTAGCAGTTCGATTACATCCATTGTTAGTTTTGTCTTTGGTTATCATTGATGGTCAGCCTTTGCTAAACAAAGATATGTAATCATTCTGGGGACATTCATAGTTTTTTTTTTTTTTTTTTTAAGGTTTTAACATTTGATAATAGGTTTTCCAAGAACTTGAAGGGTAGCTTTTAACATTTCTTTTTCAGCTGAAGTATTTCCTGAGTTCTGTCCAAGCCCTCTATGTTTAAAGAAAAGGCTTTTTGACACTTAATAGACAATGTTGTGGCTTTTTTCTCCTTCAGGCAAATGTATAGGCATTTAAACAGCTACACTTTGCTATCGTAATTGAGATACCTTGCAGAAATGCCAATTATAGGGCAATTGGTGTCAAAAATATTCAGAACAAATTACATTTTTACCAATTTTTTTTTTAAAAAAACTTTCAACTCCCCCCCCATCATAGTCTTTCAAATGCTAAGTAAACTCTGTGTTTTTACATTTTGTTAAAGTTATTCCAGATTTTCCCTGGGTTTAGCATAACTCCAAAGGGACTACCTAGATCAGAACTATCATGAAGACTAGATTTTTAAAATGAAAACAAAACCAGGACATTCTGTTTTGCTCAGGCTACCAACCTGGCTTTTGCTCTGAGAATATTCTCACTCCCAAGTGAGTTCTAGTTCTTATTCCGTCCTAAGCTTAGCAAAGTTTCCATAGCCCTTCTCTTCAAACAACACTTTTTTCCCTCTGAGCTGTCATTTATGTTGTGTTCACTGTATTCTGAAGTTCCCATGAATAATTCTAACACAAAGAACAATTCTTCTGATAGGGAGAGAAGGGTCTCGATTCAAGGGTGAATCGAGAAAAAAGATACACATTACAATTTTAACTCCAAGACAAACGACTTGGGAAAAGAGAGAAAGGAGAAGATGAGAACAGCACAGGAAAAGTAGAAAAAGGAAATAAAACCATTGGATGAAGACTTCAGTGTAAAACAGGTGTCTGATGCAACTTCAGCAAAACAAACAACAAACTCAGCATGTAAGGGCCAAATATTTACCATATTTTAGCTGCCAGGCTATTTTCATTTATGAAATAAACATGCAGTTTCACAGATTTGAATGTGGAGAAAATGTTTACATATTGAAACATGAATTCTTTAAAAATAGTATGAGATAAGCAATAGCCCTATTGAAAATCATTCTTAATTGGGCTAACTGTAAATGTTTTGGTTCAAAAAAGAAAACATTAAAGTAAGCTTTGACCTCCGTGGAATGTTGGTGCTGGTGAAGTTTCTGGTTGTTCAATTTCTCCTCAAATTGCCTCACGGGAAATTTTTATTTTAAAAAGTTAAAAGAAAGCAGAGGAAATCAGCACTTTGTTTTGAGTTTGCCCAAGTACCCAGTTAAAGATGAATGAAAAACTAAGAGTTCGGTGGTCATTTTTATGAGGGCCATAGTAGTGTCAACAGCAAAATGGCATTATTTAGACCTCAACGATGTGTGCTTGCAAACATTAGGGGTCAGTAAAATGAAATTGTCCTATCTTTGTTGTCTTGAGGTTTGACATACTCTTTTTGAGGCCGTGTAGAAATGACAGTATGAGAAGTGAAATGTTCACACTATGAAGTCAAAGAAAATCTGTATGTGTATTTCACTTTCCAAGTGCCCATGCTCTGTAGTGAACATAGAGGGTACAGTGGTGCCCAGCCCTGCCTGTGGACGTTCACACTCTCAGAGACAGACCAGTAGAGAAGGGTGAGGAGGGTGAAGCATTGGAAGCCATGAGCGCTATCAAAGCACCAGAAAAAACCCTGTTCTCAGTTTAGCTGGCGTCCTCGCATCCCTCCTTTGCTCTTTCTCATCTTCTTCCCATCCTCTCTTTGTCCCTTCTCTTTTTCCTCCTTTTTTTCCCCTCCATGATTTTCTCCTCTCTTGATTTTTCTTCTCTAAACGCAATTCAGACAAACTCATTTTAAGCAAGAGAAGCAGTGTGGCCCAGTGTGGCGGTACACGCCTGCAATCTCAGTCCTTGGGAGGCTGAGGCCAGAGGATTGAAAGTTTGAGAACAGCCTGGCACTCAGTGACTTAGTGAGGCCGTTTTGGGGAGCGGTGGGGAGGCAGCCTAGCAGAATTTAGAGAGGCTGCATAGTGTAGTGGTTACAGCTGCCATAGGTTTAGACAGCTGTGACTTAGGTTAGAACCACAGCTCAACCATTAACTGTCCTACAACCTTAGCAAAAAGAGATCAGCTTAGTTTCTTCTCTTATGAAAAATGGGACTCAAAATACGTACTTCACAGAAATACCTGTTCTAACAAGCAGATGAGATCCTGTAAGTCAAGTCCCTGGCTTTCTGCCTGGCTGGTGGTGAGCTTGCACAGATTGTTAGATGCTACTTTATCATAACCATTAATATTTTTATTACTATTACTATTTTATCTTTTATCATCTAACATGAATATATGTATTTAAGCTAACTAAGAAATAGTAAATGATGGTATTAATCAATTTACATTTTTTTCTCCAAAACAACTGACTGGTTTTATACGTGTATCTCTTTTGTTACAGTTTTTTATCCTCCATTCACAAATGTTATTTTTTCATGTTAAAATTTTTTACAATTTTAAATAAGTTGGACTTTTAGATATACCATTAAAGGCTCTGCCATGTTAGCTACAACTGCTGTTTTTTTTAGAACTAGAGCTTGAGCCAGACTTCAATTAGCCCTGTTAGGAGACAGGGAAATTTATTAATATTTACTTTGATTCCGAGTGATTGAGACACATATCTCAGCATGCCCATATAGAGTAAGGTAGTAAGATTTCCTAGTGTGACTTATGAAATCAGTCTTCCTATATTATAGAGATTATAAATATATGTGAATATGTATCTATGTGATTTGATAGCATCAAAGGTGAACTTCAAAAATTAAAATTGTTATAAGTTTCTCCTTAATCAGGACATCTTCCTATCAGACTTCAAGAACACTTTTAGATTCTGGAAGTGCTTTTATTACTTCGCTTGCATTCTGTCTTCCACCAAGTAAAAGTGTACAAAAGGTAAAGGTGACACAATCATATGTGGAATTTAGATATCTTGCTTTCTGCATGTGTTTAGTGTGTGTCCCTGTCCTCTGCCCCAGGCCTAAGCATTAGCATCACTTCAAATCTCTGTTCCATGAATGGTCCATTTACTCTCCTGCCTTCTGTTTTGCTTGTGTGGTTCGATGTGTTTGAAATGACTTTCCCTGCCAGAAAGAAATCTTACTTATCTTTTAAGGTCTGGTTCCAGCGGCATCTATTGTGTGATTTCTTTCCCAGTTCCTCTGAGTAGAATAAACTAGTGCTTCTTTGTACCCCAGAGCTCTTTGTTCCTGTCCCGCGTACACGACAGCTGTGTGTGTCTTTCATACCAGGAACTCCTGAATGGTGGGGTCTTCATCCTTCCAGAGAATTCCCTTCCTGTGTTCAAAAGAGTTCCCAGTCTGAGCAGAGAGGCAGACATATAAATACACAATTACACTGCACTTTGAAAAGTTATTTAAAACAATAGTCTGAATTGCTGCACAAAAATGAGCACTAATTTTCTAAAGAACCTTGTTTTCCTTTTCATGTGAGAATCGAGCAGTCGGCATGTAGGTACAGTGTTTGCAAAACAGCGGTGTTTTCTCAGCCCTGGTACCGATATTTATGTTGTTGCTCAGGATCAGTGGGAAAAAAATCACCACAAAACAAAGAAAACAAAATTTCTTAAATGACACGGTGTGTCTGATGTTAGCATGAGGAATGTCAGAGCCTGTTGAAACTGTGACGTACAACAGGAGTGATGTTTAGTGTTCCAAACCAAATAAAGTATCACCGAACCTTCTCTGTAAGCTAAGACTTTAAGTGCCATTTGTTTGTTGAGCTTTGCCATTCTTAATTGCTCAGTTTGGAACCGGACCTTTAAAAGTATTTATAGTTTAATTGGTATGTGGTTTATTTTAAATTATATTAAAATGACCTGCTTATATTAAAATGACATGCTTTCCAAAACCTAATATTGCCTTAAAAATGTTGTTGTAGGAGTGAAGGATTTCAAAATGTTATTCCAAAAAGCAAGGGAAAAGTTTTTAGACAAGCACACAGCCCAAATTTTGCAAATTTGATTATGCTGAGCTTCTAGAACAGTTATAAAGCCATCTTTTCTTTTATATATGCTCAGAGTTTGGGACTTTGGAGAAATGTTTTTAATGATTGTGATTTTTTTTGGTCTTGGTCTTTTTTATCCTTTTCTGAGGTAATCATAGTATAGCGGCTCCTAGCACTGTAGCCTTTACCCATATATAGCCAGGCAAAGCTTTCTGCTGTTAAGTAGAACTTATGAATACTTTAGAGAAGGAAAGCATTGCTATTCTTGAGCAAACTCCGAGAGTTTAAAAACATTATTTTGAAATGTGCTTCCTTAAAGTCAGAAGAACTTAATTAAGTTCCCAGGGTTAATTGTTTCTGAAGTGTTAACATGTCATTTGTCTATTCAAACTCCAAAGCAAATCTAATATGGGATTTAATAACCTGTTTATGTGAATAGAAATTTGGGGTTGGGGTGGCGTGGGAGAAGAAGGAAAAGCTAATAGGCTTTTACCTAGTTAGTGGGTTTAAAGAAGAATTCTTTCTGTCTTCATTTGAAACAAAAGGTAAATCCTATGTTCAAAACTCCTTCAATTGGGAGTATAAATTGGGATGACAAGGAAGTTTTGGAACAAAACAGTATTTTTATACCATGTTCATTTCATATTTATCACTAGCTTGTTTGCTAATTTTCATTTGCAAGAGGCAATTCTTCCAGCTAACTGGGTGCCTCAATGGGCCACTGATTTCTTTGAAGTGACAGTCTGTAAATATGCATAAAAAAGGGATGCAATTAGCGTGTGTGTGGTTCAGTGCAGCCTGATTCCATTGGCAAGTTTACCCACAGTGTTGATAAGCTACATTATCTAGAAAATTGGCCGCTGAAAAACAGCACCTCTGATTGCCAGCAAAGGTTCCAGATAACAGGGTGCTGAAGAGAAATATAATTGAGGTTGAATATATTAACCAAGGTGTCACATGCTCCTTAGAAGCTCTAATTTATCAGCATGTTGGAATTTTTATTAACATTTGGAATGCATTTCTACCACACTAATGAAGTGGAATTGGCAGTTCAGGTTTTAGTTATTGTCATTTCTGAGAAGTTAAATGTAATTTCTCGTTAGACACAGTTATGTAAATATATTTGTTCAAGGGCTAAAAAGAATTATACATTTTGCAAAATACAAATATGTTGTTAAGGGGCACTGTGACAAATCAGTGATGGTTCAAATCCTGAAAACCAGCCATGTCTTTATGCTGTATTTTTTTTATGTTACAGCTCTTCTTTGTGGGGGGAATTTGCGAAAAATGCAGGAAGCTTAATTTTATTACTTTGGGCAGCTGGCTCACCATTGTAAAAACTAGCCACCATTGTTAAAATTAGCCACTGTTTTAGGAGGCTGGTATATGGAAAAGGGCTTTATGATTAAACTGCTTTTAAATGAAAACTTGCTCAAATTACAAAGTGAATTAAGCGTTCATGGAAGATATCTGCTTTTCTTTTTTCCATTCTTCTTGGAAATATGACTTTCATTTATTTTCTGATTTCAATAAATAGGTTTTTAAAAGCATCTGATAATAGGAATATGCATGTCTATGGATTAGAAATAAATTAAGGTATGCAAACTTGAAATTATTTCATATTGCATATATATGTGATTAAACAATATATTCCTTAAAGCAAGGGAATAAAAATACTAAACTTTAGGATAATAGTTCATTAGGAATGAAAGAGAAGGAAGGAGTTAAGATACCAAGGAAATCACACAAGCAGCTGCAGCTGCAGTATAATTCCTAAGTAAGGTTGTGTTTCATTATTGTAATTCACTATATCTAGCTATCTATATATCTATATATATCACGTATTTGTGCATATCGCACATATGTTGGAATATAAAGCATTTTTAAAGGAAATAATTCAATTTCTTTTTACTCATAAATTTTGTATTTGCTTGGAATGTTTATAAATTGTGGTCTGCAGAACACTGTACATTCATAAAATGCCTCATATTAATTAGCTGCGTACATCTCTTACCACAAGGAATGATGCCTTTTAAAATCCTATTAGTAATAGATATGGTGGGCACAAGGCACTGGGTCCTTGAGACAGATGATACATAGTAGACATTCTCAGCTTGCCTTTTGCACTTGCTTCTTAGCAAGTCTTCTTTTGTCCTACTTTCATTCTCCATCTTCTTCAGACTGCTACCACTACCTTTTTCCATGGCCCAATTTTTATCACTATTGTAGCTTTTTCTGTGTCGCCCATGCTTGTGCTCTGTCCTCAGCTTCTGATTTCTATCACTGATCCCTTCAAGTGTGTGTGATGGTGACAGGGCTGGATGGAAGAGGAAGGAATAGTGTTCCCTAGACTAGTGAGAATTTCTGCTTGAAATTGGACTTGACATGGGAGCATTTCAGGGTTGCTGGACAGATACTCTTAGGGTGACCTTTTTTGGTGGAGATGTGCAGTTTTCACATAGCACACATTTTGTATTTCTTCTTGTCACTGTCTACAATTCTCAGACTCTCTTTCAGCTAGAAATCTGGAAGAAAATCAAGTTCACACAGGTGGATACAGGTCACAAGGTGTTTGGGAGGGTGATTCTAGCACTATTTCCTAACTTTGTGGGTATGGAGTGAGAGTCATGGGTGCCCTGATACTGGATCATTCCTATATAACAATGTCTTTGAACTCCAGAGTCCTCACCCTCTTGGGAACGTAGATGTAGAGGCTAGCTTGGTAGGCAGTTTTGTCAGTCTGTTCACCTTGTCTCACCTGCTTCACAGCCCTTCTGATATTTTTTCAAATTCTCAATTCTAGATATTTTATTAGACACCTTTTTGCTCCAGTTTTTTGAAGCTATGAATCTTGATAAATATACCTGAAAATCTGGTTTAAGTGATTCAGTAGTACGGCCATGTTTAGTGTGAGGCAAGAGCCCACATCACAAAATTAAAAGAGGTGCTCACTATCAGGATCATTGAAGTTTTTGCTTAAATTCTGTGTCCTAAGTAATTCTCTGACTTTACTCCAGTGCTGGCTCAGCTCTATAAGGAAATAGCAGATAACATTATAAAATAATTAAATCACATCTATGGCAGATGTTCAGACATATCATCATGGGCGAAATCTGGCCCATTACCTGATTTTGTAAAGCTCACCTGGAATACAGTTGCACAGTCCCCATAATGTGTTGCCTATGTCTTATTTTCTTGCTACAACAGCAAAAATGAGTAGTTGCAGCAGACTGCAAGGTAAAAAATATTTACAGTCTGGCCCATTATGAAAATAGTTGCTAATTCATGGTCTGTAGCACTGTGGTTATGACTTACTGTGCAGGGTAAGGTTGCCCAAGATGGAATTATGTTTCCCCTTTGAGTCTCTGGCTAAGTTGTCTGAGCTAACTGTGGACTTCTCTTCCCAGATCCCTGTTCATTGATTATGCATATAGTTTGAAATCAGCCATAATAGGAATATTTACACCAGGAAAGTTGACAAACTCTTCAAATAATGGCTTTCTTGAATACTAAGGAATTCAATTATTTTACTACTGTAAGTGCTAGATAATTCTTCTTTGAAGTGATAGATGAAATTAGCGCCTCATCCAGAACCTGGCTAACCACCTGCATACCGGACTTTAGCTGCTGTGAGTTCCACATTTAACAGCTTACTCCTGTGCCCTTTCCAAGGGCCACTCATAGCTTGCTATGAGGGCACAGAAAACCAGTTCTCCCCAAAACTGGACTTTGTTGGGGATCTCACTCTTGATTGGCCTTTTTTACTTTCAATTGCCTGACTTTAATTTCTCCATCACAGATTTTCCATAGAGCTTATTATAGGATATGGACTTGGGTAAAAAGAACAAAGTGCCCAGAGCACAGAGTATAAGGTGGCATCGCAGTCAGGCTGGAAAGGTTCACAAGCATTAGAAAACAATGAGGTGAATGCTTTGTAAAATGATGTGGCCTTGCTGCTGCTTCTCCTTCCCCTGGGCTCATCTTACCCAAATAAATCACGTGTACTTGAACTACCTTAAGTTCTAAACTTCTAAGTAACCCAGGCTGAAACTCAGAGCAATAGATTGTTATCAATGACTATTTTAAGGGATAAATGAGATAATAAGTAGAAACCAAGTAGAACAGAGACTAAAACAATAAGGGAAGGACAGTTGAGCACATAGAGGAAGAGAAAGACTACACTGGAGCTCTTATTTCTCCTCTCTTCACCTTCCTGTCTCCCTGGCTCCCCAACCCATACATCCTATGTTACTACTTGCTTATCGGAATGCCATTCCCATCCACCCAGTGAAGAACCATTTTGTCTATAGAACACTTAGTGGCTACAGTTTTTTTCAGTGATACTCGTTTACTCCAAATTATGTACTTTTCAGTCTCTGGCACTGTTATTCTGCCAGATGAGCATTTCTCTCTATTGTGTCTATATTCTATAACATGCTATCTGTATGATAACTTAAAATACATTGAAAGACATAATAAAAGCAATATAATGCTACTGCAAAAATTATCTTTAGAAGAATGGTGAAAAAAAATCCAACTTATGACTTTAAAAATGTGGTTTCTGGGATTCGTACTAAGTGCTCAATAAAATTATTACCTAGAACCTATGCATAATTCCATTTGCAGCCTAGAAAGGTGGGTATTTGAATAGTCTGCAATGCCTACAAAAATTGTTTCCTTACCTCAGCTGACTTTAATTACTATATTAGTAACTCCAATTGTTTTAGCCAATTTAGATCATATATATGCTCTTAGTCTCCTCTTTCATTTCTTCATAGTTCTCATCACTATTCATAAGGCTGCATTTTTAAAATTAAAAAGCAGTCTTTCTCCTTATCAAGATCTATGCAGGTAGACCTCTCCACAGTGGCTACGTGTCCTCTACAGCCATCCCAACCCAGGGCAGGGGCACAATGATGATATGCTGCCATGACCAAGGGAAAACATCACAAGGTATAAACTTTCCAGGCAGAGAGTAGTGACACAATGTGACCCCAATACATGTCTTTTACAGTGATTAAATGAATGAAGCCATTGGCACATGTTCACCAAGGAAGAAGCTTTCCTTATTTAAACCTGATAAATGTAGTTTGCTACAAAGAACAAAGGTCCATGAATATAAAGTAGTCTCCCAACCTTATACCTAAGGGTACATTCTAAGACCTTCAGTGGATGCCTGAAATAAAAAAGTGCTGAACCTTAAACTTACTATGGTTTTTCCCAAATACAAACATACATTGAATGGCTTTTCTATGTTAATCTAAGTACTTACCATATAGTGCAGCCATAATTTTTGTACTATGATGCACAAAAACAAAAATAAATTTTTCTTTTTCGCAGTTTCACAGAGAAGAGATTCGTGGATCTTATTTTCTCACTTATAAGGAAGCTTGTTGGAACTTCTCTTTAATACACCCAGATTACCAGCCTCATTACTTTTGGTTTGAGGACCATTATTAATTAAGGATTGTTTGAACACAAACACCTGTGATACTGTGACAGCTGGACTGAAAACCTGGATGACTACTAAGTGACTAACTGGCAGGTAACATATAATGTGGGCAGCCTGGACAAAGGAATGATTCGTGTTTTAGCTGGGATGGAGTATGAGGGCGTAAGATTTCACTACACTAAACAGGACAACTTAGTTTAAAACTTATGAATTATTTCTGGACTTTTCTGTATCTAAACTTTGGATTATTGTTGACCACAGGTAACTGAACCTAGGGAAAGCAAAACTGCAGGTTTGGAAGGGGGTGGAAAGCTACTGTGTATTCAGTGATTTTTTTTTTCTTAAATTAGTCCTTATGTGCAAAATACAGAAACTGTACCATGCCTAGAAATGAAAATGTGACTCCATGAATTCTTGATTTCATAAGTATTCAAGTCATGAGGAGGAAAATGAATTTAGAGTAGGATTATAGCCAAAGTAACTCTTATGATCCACAAATGGCTTCATGGATTGACTCAAGATTGGGTTTACCTCAGAATTGTTATGCCATGAAGGTGTAATGTTGTAACCTTAGGATACTTGGGGCTGAAGGAGCTAGTAAATTCAGTGCTAGTGATTGCTGTATTTTACAGTAGGGTTCAAATAGCCTGGTCTGACCTGTGCAGCCTGACACCTCAGTGTTCTGAGGTGGTAGAATGGATGCAGAAAATGGATATTAAAACCCCTACTCTGGCTTCAATGAGAACAGTGCTGCCTCTGCTAACACACAGGTACTGCTTAAGATTTAATAGAAACATTCTTAAAACTCATTTTTTTCATGAACCGTTATTCAATTTAGAATTGCAAGTAAAAACATGTGGACATCTGCATTCTTTCCAGAGGACTGAGGTGATTTCACTTTCTGGGCAAGTAACAGCAATCTATTGGCTTACTGCTTAGTATACATACAACAATATCAAAATAAATATCCCTCACCAAAGTACATGCAAACACCTACATTCTTCTGTGAATAAGTCATCATGTGATCTTATTTTGACTTTGGAAAAGATAAATGATTTAAATGTTTACTATATGGTCTCTTTGGCTTTCACTGGTAATAAGATCATTGTCTTAATGCCAGTAGGTTGTGTTTTAGTATGCATTATCTTTTACATTTGTTCCTGGACCAAAATTCCATCCATCCATTTATTTATTGAACTGTTGTTCTATGCAAAGCACTGGCTCTAAAGATAGATAAGCAAATAAGATAACCCCCGATCCAATCTTCTTAAAATTTACATTCTCCAGAAAGACATGGAGTATAAACAATAAAAATTATATAACATGTAATTTTACTATGGTTATTGCTAATATTAGTGTGAAAAAACTACAATGTCCTTAAAAATTTTACTAGGAAGCTCTAATGTAGGTCAGAGTACAGGCCCTTGGATTGGGCCTTTGTGTAGATACCCCACTTAAACAGAATTGGAGGATAAACTGGGGTTGAATTACAAATTGGTGGAGAAGCTAGTTTCAGCAGGGATTATTGTTGGTTAGTTCTCAAGCTTTTTTTCTTAGTAAAATAGGCTTTTTCTTGCTTTTACACAATTGCCGTATGCTTAAAAGGAGCACAAATATACTCAGTGAGAAAAATATGGAGCAATGAAAATGTGTTTGATCCCCAGGTCTGCGCTTTCCTTGGCTGTATGCTCTGGGCCGCTTTCTTCCGTTCTCTGATCCTTACCTGTAAGACAGTTTTCCTTGAGGAAGGGAAACTAAGATTAACAATCATTTCCTAATGATAGTCACTGATGCACTAGTGTACTGCTGTCCAAGTAACTTACCTAATCTTTCTGATAGCCCTATAAGTGAGGTAGTGCTGCCATCCCCATTTCTCAGATGCAGAAACTAAAGCAGGAGGCTAAATAACTTGTCCAAAGTCATGCTAATTAACAAGTGATAGAGCTAATGTTTAAATCTAGTCCAGTTCCAGAATCTGTGTGTTTAGCTAACTCTTGATTTTTAAAGCTGTTAACCTAGTGATGCCCCAGCAAAGGGAACGAAAATAATCTTCATCAACATTCCTTTGGCTGTTAGCCAGTCTCATACTCCAGGCCTTTTTGGTCTGAGAACTCCTTAGAGGCACATGACCGAGTGAAGAAAAAGCATTCACTTTCACTAAGGAACTCAGAATTGTGATTATTTGCCAGAATTGGTTGTCTTGAAAGGATTTTATTGTTTGCCATTTGGTTTTCATTCGGAGGCCACATGTGACTGTAACATAAATACTTGTGAAGGGATATCATTACTCTGAAACTCAGCATTTACATGTCAGCTCCCTGTCTTTACAGCAACTGCTGTGGGTTATTTCTCTTCTTGTCTGAAAATCAGTCTCAGACCCAGAATTTCTGTATCACCTACAGCCCTTTTTAATGATTAAGAGAAGGACTGAGTTATCTTGTCTCAACTCATCCCAGTTATCATCATTAAACCTTGCCATGCCTTAAGTCCAGAGAAACGGCCTGAACCTTGAATGAGTTGTTTGATTGTCCTCCTCTGCTTACTGGATTTCTTTGAGTGCTTCTTGGTTTTGAGGGCCCCAAGGTAAGCATTTGCTTCAAGGCAGTGAAGGCTCAAACTCTTTTCCCTCTTGTAACTGTTCTTTGATCAACCCCTGTTCCCACTCAGGTTTTATTTCAGCTGATCTTTACTTAACCTTCAGTATTTCTCACATGATGCATGTGTATGTATGTCTGTGTCTATTCATTATCTTTGTATCTTTCTTTTTATTCACCTATATTTTTGTACTTTATGTTTTAACGTTGTTCCCATGAAACTCTAACTTACATTCAGGATAGAAGCTGCATACACATGGACTGAGTGAATGAGTAGATGAATAACGGCTGTGTTTCCTGATTGGCCCAATTGTTCCCTTAATGCAGCCATACCTGGAATCTCAACCAGAGACCCTGAAATTTTCTATGAGATATACCAGCCCATATGCTTTAAATTAATTTCTATCCCCCACCACATCCTTTCACCTTGACGCTTGCACATTAGATTACTCATACCATTTCCGTTTCTCGCTTTTTTTTTGCATTCGCCAGCAGGGAATCAATAGACAAACTTCTGGGGGAGTGCCTTCAGAAACTTCTCCAAAGCATACTGCCAGAGAATAATATTATGCTCCCAAGCCTGTTGCAGCCTTCTCCAGAATCATACGAGCATACAGTAGTGAGCAAGAATGGATTTGAAACAGAACCACCATTGCAATTGACAGTAATTAACAGAGCTGAGAAAATCTTTTCATGCAGCCTGGCTCTACTTAGAAGAGTGAGAAAAGTTTCCTGGGAACCATTTAATGAAATCGGAAGAGATTATTGTCCTTCGCCCTTTCTAGGGGGACATGTGGAGTTGAAGACGAAACATTGGTTCGGGAGTAATGGAGGAAGGGGGTAAGATGCTGTGTTCTCATTGCTGTCCATATGCTGTGGTCCCTATTCCAGCACTGGGTTGCTTAGTTAGGTCCCTCCCTGCATTCCAGAGCTTTCCCTCTCCATTAATCCTGTATTTTTGAAATTCTAATATCATAACCATGAGGGTGACATCTTACCAATTATGAACAATGGCAACTTCAAAACAAACCAATATCTACTGAGCACATACTGTATTCCAGGTGCATTATATGAATTATTCAAATTCCAAACAGTTCCATAAAGGAAATATCATTATTGCCCCCAATTTGCAGATGAAAAAGGAATAATTTCATGATCAACCAATTCAACTGATAAATTAATGAATCTTCTGTTGCAAGTTATACACTTATTCCTTCTGAAGAAAATATACACCTGTGCAGTGTAACATGTACCTGACAATAAGATGTCCAAAATTAGGTGAATGTGGGTGAGGTCTGCGAAGGAGTCAGCGTGGTGCTGGTGGGTGAAGGGAAGAGGGTCAGTTACTGTCGCCATATAAAGAAGTCAAGAGGTGATTTGAGAGTGGTGTGGCTTTAGGTGCTTCTCAGATCAAAACCTGGAGTGAGTACCTTTTTCAAGTTATCTGTTGGTCTGAACTTACCTATATGTAGAATAAATGACTCGGTTTTCATTAAATTACCTACTTGAAAAATAGTTGTTTTTGAAAGTAAGAAACAGCTGTTGAGTTTATCTGCTTAATATCTTGCTTTGTTGGTAAGGGCTGACTTTTTGAGTAGAATACTTTTTGTCTTTTCCATTTTTTAGTGACTGCTAGCCAAGTGTTTTGTTACTTCTCCTTGAGACAAATGTAAAGGAGCCAAGCTTGAGTATTTGTAAACACTATTTGATTTATTTTCTTCATTTGGAGGTGGTCAGTGGGACTAGTTTGATTTGGATTGGTTTCCTGAGTTGACTGAGTTCTCTGTTAGAGTTTTCACTGCATCCACTTTTAGGGACCTCTTTCTGACATCTAAGAATAGATTCTATATGTCTTCCTAACTCCGCTGCTATTTTAGGAAATATAATATGTGCATTGATCCTGGATGCAATTTAAATACAAAGAATTATATGCTATCTCCTTCTTTCAAAGCCTATAATATAATCATTTTTTGGGGGGTACTGGGTATATAAACACTTCCAATGTGACAGTCAAAGGCTATTGTGAGAGGTCAAACAGTGGAATAAATTCTCTTCAACTGAAATGTGACTGCTTTTCAAGGAAATCATAAGTTCATGGGCTAGTGAAACCACAAACACGTTCTTTGGCTCTGGGGATTCAGATTAGACTTTGAGAAGAAAACAGTATTGTAAGTTCTAAACTGTTTGTGGTCCTCTAATAATGGACTATAGATTTCTTTAAAAGGATTGCCTTCCAAGTAAGAGTTTGTCTTGACAGCTCTGTAATTTCCAACAACCTTCCAAAATATTCTTACAAGACATGGCAAGTCATTTCAACAAAAGATCAGTCTGTTATCACTTTGAAAAGCATTAAAGGAAATCAGCTTTATCTTTGCTACTGAGGAAGAAGATCCTCTGTGCCTATGAGTTAGAGATTGTGCTTTCCCTTCTCTCTCTTCTGCCATCTCCTGTGTTGCTGTTTTCCCCCTAGATCACAGCTATCTTCTGGATCTGAGTATCTCTTCAGTTTCTACCTCGAGTGCTTCTTTTGCTTTATTTTAACTGAGACAATTTGAGTATTTTTAAAAGAATATATTATGCAGAAATTAAATAAAAAGAAAATAAATAGAGCTGACTTTGTTACCTAGCATCTTATCCTAGTATAGGTGAAGTCTTGCTATCTATTGTCTCGTCTGCTGAAGCTTTTTGGGTTCCTTTCTCCAAAACTCAGTCTTGTCTGGGTTGGCTGCTAAAACAAGTGCTTTACACTTTCAGTTTGAAATGCATTTATGAGTACATTGGAAGTTCTTCAAGGCCTGATAGGATTTTCTGACCCTTCTGAGTCAGAATTCTATAAATTCAGGCTCCCAAGTCTTCTGCTGTGTTGTTCTTGAATTCTTTCCAATGTCCTTTTTTGAGAAACCTTTTTATACAGTATGTTCTTGTAATGATTATGATTAGTTTTAACAGCAGTATCTCAGTATTTTACAGATGCATGGGCTTGTTCATTTAATTCCTGTGACAATCCCACCAGGCATTATTAATTACATTTAACTGAAAGGCAAAACTGAATTGGAGAAAAATCCAAGTTTGTATGAGGTTACCATGCTTGGTGCTGACCCTGAAATGCAGGCTACAGGCATGATTGGGAAGTTGAGACACTGCACATGCTTCTCTGTTCTGGAAGGTTCTTTCTCTGAGCATCAGCTGATTTTAATTCCCTTTTTGGATTTTTTCTTCAGGACCCAGAGAGGCAACTGCTTTGAAGTTCTGCTGCTCTGGATCTCTGCTAAGTTCTGTTTGTCTGAAATGCTCACAACTAAAAGGAGGTTAAATTTAGTACCAACTAAAAGATGGTTCTTTTGTTTGACCAACTCTAACATTGTAAGTTCTGACCCTGTCTTAGGTGGCTGCTGGGTTGGCCAGGGATCAGCCAGCAACTCTATCATTAAGGAAACATTAATAATTACCCAGTAGATAAGAGCATATGTTTCACTAGAAGACACAGCCAGTGCCATGCACTTTACAGGCACATTCTCGCCATCTGAGATGTTCCAGCCTGAAACTTTCTCTATGTGCCCAAGTATGCATGATTAGATCCCACACCAGAAACAAAATAGCTCTATAGACCTGATGATCTTGTAGATTTCTTCCATATGGAGTCTGCTGATGTTCCAGCAGAGAAGCCAAGCTTGTTCTTATTAGCAGAGATGACACCAGAGTTATTTTCCCACTGAGTAATAAACAAGAGAGAAGAGAAAGGCAGCTCTCCTTCTCATGAAATGAAGTGGGCAGGGGAAGGCATGTCCTTTGCTATTTATTATCCAGACTGCTCCCAGACTCTGAAAATGTGCCAGGAATGATCTGAAGAGAATCCTGGGCTCTTTGTTCTCCCACGCTTTTACTCTCCACAGCAGATTCACATCATGGCAGGTGCCAACTCTAAAAGAATGGAGTGTGTGCTTATCCATGAAGGATGTATGAATGAGTATATGAAGAGGGAGCATCACTTTTTTGTATGTTAAAATGGAACTTTACTGGCTCACAAAACTAAAAGGTTTAGTAGACAGTATTGCTTCAGGCATGGCTTAATTCAGAGGCTTTAATGATGATGTACGCGTGATCTTAGCCAACAGGCTGAGAAGTGATTAAATGATGATATAAGAATTTGTTTTCTTTTCATATTTTGGGTCTGTTTTCCTCTGTTGGCTTTATTTACCAGCAAGTTCTCGTCACTGAGGGTCTCCAAATGCCTCCCCAGGATACTGTTCATCACGGTACATTCACAGTGCAACTGAGAGGGTAGCAAACTATATGGAGTACAAAGGAAGACACAGCCTTCTCAGTGAGATCTGGGATTCTCGGAGAGAAGGTGAGACAGGAGCTGTGATGGGTATAGATATGAATGGGGTATTGAGGGTCAGTCAGCAAGCCGCAAAAAGAGAACATTACCTCTGTTTTGAAACTGTGTGTGATGATTTCTCTATTATAGTTGTGAATAACAAAAGGGATATTTCATGGATAATCTAGTAACAAAGTTAAGGTGTTTTAGGAGACCTTGTATTCACGATTTCAGACATCTCCAATGCATGTGCCTCTCCCTATACAGTGAAGTGGAGATGGTAAGAAAAGGTAAGTGATCCTGCAGGATGACTGTGAGGGCCACCTCGATGACAAGGGGCTATGAGATGAGATGCTGCTGAGCAGGTGACTAGGCACTTCAAATAGCAGATAGCTCGCTTTCGCTCGCTAACCTTGTGATCCAAGTTTGTGCCTCAGCAAAGACAAGCAGACCCACAGGATCCCTGACTAAGGATGAAAATAGAAGCTGTTATTCACATTAAAAAATGTGTTTGCTTTCCACTCAGTCAGGACAATAAAAGAGAATGCTTTAAAAATCACCCTGCTTCATATTGAAGTTTTGAAAATATTTAATCTGTTTTATTCCAACTTTATTTAGAAAATTATTTTATTTGGGAATCTCTCCAAAGAACCAAATAAGTACAGAAGACATTACTAACAGAAGCTAATATACATTTGCTGAAATAATGTTTATCAGTGATTGTATACTATGAACCTGATTCTAAGTGTTTAATATGCATCTGTACATATAGTTTCCACAGTGTCAAGCAAGTTCTTATCCCCAGTAATGCATGAGGAAACTGAGTCAAATAGAGAAGTAAATTAGCTAAGGCTCCCTGGCTTGGAAAGGATGAAGTTAGGATTAAAACTCAGAAACCAGTGGTTCTGACTGCTTCACTAAGCAGGGTGGAGTGTTTTGTAGGCAGACAAACTGGGCTTGTGTGTCAGTCAGCTTTCTACTGTGACAAAAATACTTGATCTAATCAACTTAAGAGGAAAGGTTTATTTTGGCCCAGAGTTTTGGAAGTTCCAATCCCTGACTGGTAAGGTTTGATCTTGTTGCTTTGGGCTTACCTCATGGTGCAGACACTTCGTTGTAATGTAAACTCTTCACCTTTGAACAGTCCTCAGTGGGAGCAGACCCCAGTAACTTCACACTGTGATGCACCTCTTAAAACTTCCACCACCTGCCATAGTACCAAGCTGGGCACTAAACCTTTAACCCATGGGCCTTTGGGTGATGTCCAGATCCAAAGTATAGCACTTGGACACACCTAAGGTCACCACTGATAAGGACATAGGCTCGTTCATGTGGAAAGTACCTCTTAAGAGCAGTGCCTACTACTGCTTTGGGCTACTTAGAGTGATAAGAAAACAGTATTTTAATGTATCTAGGTGAAGACAAGGATTTGGAAATCCCAACAAAAGTGTAATATTATTCTTATTAATAATAATTATAATTTAGGCTGGACTTTTTAAGTATTTGTCTCAGAACAACTGTTAATTCTGTGGATCAG
This sequence comes from Cavia porcellus, assembly GCF_034190915.1. Taxonomy (NCBI): domain Eukaryota; kingdom Metazoa; phylum Chordata; class Mammalia; order Rodentia; family Caviidae; genus Cavia; species Cavia porcellus. The sequence continues at coordinate 52,975,781 of NW_026947496.1, forward strand.
TCATCTTAGGTAGAGGGTAGGACTTTGCTTTTGAAGCCACACATCTCTCTCCTTTGATGGATTAAATGCTACTATTAAGCAGATGGCTGGGTGGATATCTCCATTTTGCTGGCCTTACTTTTGTTGAGTGATTTCCTATTATAGGAAGGGAGTATCCCATAATAATGAAAAATTGACAGTAGCTATTGATTAAATTCTTTCCTAGGCTCTTTTTCTTGACTCTTCCCCATTAGTTAAATATGAACACCTCCAAGATGAATGTGAAAAGGTGAAGAGGGGTGAGCTGGGTTAGTGCTGCCTTCTTTCTTTTGAGAACAAAATATTATTTTTTATTTTGTTTTCTTAAAGCGTAATCTTCCTAGAAGATTGAGGAAAGAGAAAAAGTTACCCGATTACTGGCAATAAATTATTTTCTTTTCTCTGGGACATATGAAAGCTTAGGGTGGCAAACACCATCTGAGAAATGTTCTTTTTATTTTGGTAGCACAGCAACTCCAGAAAAATAGGTTAATTGGTTCAGAGACTTGCTCTTACTGTTAATGGCATTTAGCTTGTGAAACTGAACAACTGCATCTCAAGACAGAATGTTCATGAAATCGATATTCTGGTTGCTAAGGGTGTGTTTTTAAGATATCATTTGAATTAATTTATTCAAAGCCAGCTGGTGTTGTTCCCCATTTTACCTCTAGGGGGAAACCTCAACCCACGTCGTGTGGAATGTAACTGGCTTTCTGTTTTCCATTCAACTTGCATACTGTATCTAAGTTAGTACTTTTGATATTTCTAAGTTTTTTTTAAAAAAACATTTATGTAGAACACCACATAATTGCAGAAAAGATAATAGTCACATACCCTAGGGCCTACTGTACACTTATGTTAAAAGTACAGCTTTTATTGGCAACTAAAGTAATAACCTTTCCATGTCAAATTGCTTTAAATTAAACTTAAAAAAATACACCACTAGCTGATACCCACACTTAGTAATTGTCAAACATTAGCATAATGTGGAATACTAAAGCTTCCTAAACCTTAGGTTTAAAAATAATTATTTACTTAGATAAATTTTGTATGCAGTAGTATATTATTAGTATCCCCCCCCTTCTTCTCCAAAGGCAGGATCGATGTATATGTTAATATTATACTTAGGTTTGACATGTAAGTGGGACTGTAACTTAGGTTAGCCTCTGAGAGAGGGGTCTCGGTTAATCTTTGCTCATCCATCCATCACAGACCACATACAAATGGGGTGAATCGACACTTTGGATGGCTTTGTGTATTGTACCTTGTGTTGGATGACCTAACATGTGACCTCAGAGGGAAAAATGCACAAGTCTATATTTGATTAGGCAGCAACATGGCACAGTCTGCATAATTTGCAACCATTTCAGGGCACTTGGGAGATGAGGATCCTAAATGATTGTGTGTGTGAAGCTCTCAGGCATAGGTCGCAGCAGCCTTTCACACTAATGCATTTGTATTTCCTGGATCTCTCTAGACTCAGAGAGCATTCAATTAAAACAATGCACACAATCGTTTCAGGTGTGTGGGATTCATTTGGTTTGCAAGGTCTGTTGTGAAATTGGTTACTATCTGGGCACATCTCCCTGCTAAAGCCAGAAGAATTTTTGTCAACCTTATGGTGTGTGCTGTTTTGAAATAAAGCTCTATCAGTAGGGATTGACTTCACTATTGTTCATGGATTTTCTAAAATCCTCTACTTTTGAGCAACTACCTTGAAACTCTGTTGATAAAATATCTTGCGAGTAACCACTGGAATACTGGAAAATGCTGGATTGTCTAATAAGCAGTGTATATAATGAGATTGTCATTTGGTAGAAAGATCTGAAAATGTCATAAACCGAGAACCACCTGCAAATATTTAGTGAAGTCTCCAGACAGCAGAGACAGAGGACAAGCACCCCTTGACAGACTTCATCCTAAACTGTATTTTTCTGGGTCAAAAGTTGCAAATACAAAGATAGCTGGGGCTTGTGGGTACACAGGCTTATCTGGAAGAATACCAGTCTGAAATCTTCAGTAGAATTCCACTTGCCTAAACTTTGGGACTGCTGTGTCTGTCTTCTTTTAGCTTCTGCATGAAATAAATGGAATAGAACATTTTTACTTTCCCATCATAAGATCTGAAACTGTAATATCTAAGACAACTCAGAGGATTAGAGAACAAAGATCAAGTCTTGAGTCACCAGTGTGCTAATGGACTTTGGCTTGAATAGCACTCTCTGATCTCATATGAAAGTAGCAAAGGAATGCCTGTGATTAAATAGTGAAGTGAGAGATGAGTTTTTAAAGAAATTATAGTTCTAAATATATATACATACATATTTCATGTGCATATATATATATATATATGTATATAATCAAACTGAATGCTTACAGCAATATCTCAGGTAACTTTTTGTTATACCCATTTGGTTCATAAGAAAATTGAGGTTCACAAAAACTAAGCAGCAAACAAAAACTATTTTCTGTTTTGGATTGGTACTGTCATGTATTGTAGATCTTTTTACTTGAAGAAAAAAAAAAAGATCGTTTGATTATTTGGAGACAGCTAGATAAGTTGCTTTGTGTAAGACCTGTGCTGTAACCATGTTCATAGTGAAAAGAAATTGCTTCTCCCGGGGTGATCAAAATATATGGTGAATGTTTAAAAGTTTTAAAAGCAAATTTATTAATAAAAATACATTGTCATTAATCTCCTTCAAAATATTCTGCCTCACTTCTCACACACGTAACCCATTGCTTACCACTTTCCGAAAACGGTTCTGAAAGTCCTCCTTGAGGAGTGTCTTTGTGATGTGTGGTCAAAAATACAGTGAGTAAGCTGGGGATATAATGTAGGGAGACAGGGCCTGCCTGGCAAAGGCAAGGTCCTGAGTTCTGATTCCTGGGGAAAAAGGAAAGAAAAGAAAAGAAAACACACTAAAAATATAACAAGTGCTGTTGTCGAGTGCCAGCCATTTGAAAGGTAGTTTCATAATACATTATAGCGTGTTTTTACCCATCTTATTTACCAGCTCTGGCACCATGCAACATCTGACTCCACTCCAGAGTTAAAATGATCATGAAAGATAAGTTTTGAATCAATTTAGGATGTAGAAATAGCCACAATTGTGCAATGAAAAGCCTTCATGAAAAAAGACCTCAAGAAGTGTTTCAGAAAAGAGGAAGAATGTGGGGGAGTATTTTGAGGGGATTAATGGTAATGGGTCTGTCACTGCAGCAATAAATTTAAGAAAAAAATATTAAACATTCACCATATTTTTTGACTGTATCTCATAGGTTAAATTCTGGTTTACATGGTACAAAAACTAGTCTTCTTTCTGAGTGACATTTAGGAATAGCCTGCTGACTGGATACAGGGATGGGGCTTTGTGTATGGTGCTGAGGCACCCTGGATAGTTGTGGAGGGAAGGAGTTGGGCTTGGGAAATTTCTCATGAATCCCATGTGATGGGGTGGGCAATCTCTTTGGTTTAGAGATGCAAACTGAGACTCAGAAATTCTTCTAAAGAGAGTTTGAAATGATGCCTGGAGCAAAAGCATATTGGCCCATCCATTTTAAAGAAATGTGTTTGCTAAAACCAAAGCTGTTTGATTTTTAAATGAGTGATTTAAGTCCTCAGTCAAAGCCCTTAGGTGCCTTTGGGGGATGTTTTGCAACCCCTAACCTTCTGTAGCAAGCTTCCTATGTTTTATGTTGTGATATACGGGGAAACCACAAACCTGACTCCTGGGGCCAACTTTCCTGAGGCGCTGCCTTTAACTTTGGAAATCATGTAACCGTCAGCCTGCAATTGGTGCAAATTATAGAAAATTCAAGTTGTACACGGCTGAAGTCTGTGAGTCATCCTTGATCTCTCCTGTCACCCTCCCTTAATCTAGTCTTTGTTCATTTCTATTTTTAAAATATATCTTGACTGTGCCTGCTTTCTCTGTCCCCAACACCACCTCTTTTGTTTAGGCCACCATTATTATCTCTTGCTTGAACAAATTGGATAGCCTCAGACATCCAGCCCTGACTCCTTTCTGCCTGTTCTACTCTAGAATCCATAGCAATTTTCTCCAAATGCAAATATGATCATGTAAGCCTATCTCTTTCCTATTGCCCTTAAACAGCCTCAATGGCATTCCATTTTGCTGTCCTTCGAATAAAGCCCTTTAATATGGGTTACAATGCTCTGCTTTGTCTGATTCCTCTGATCTCTCTAATCCCTCTCCAGTGTCTCAGCCTTCTCACTAAAACCTTGCTTCATCCTGTCTGCCTTAAATTGCTCCTTCCTGCCACAGGGCCTTGGTCTTTGCTGTTCATGCTTTTAAAGAAAATTATAGTCAGTTTTCTGATATTAATTAAGGATCCTTTGGTTCCTAACTGGGTTGAATCTTCTATGATAAAGCCTTTCAGGACCGTATCCGTCATCCTTGTAGGACTGATGACCACATACATTTCACAGTTGTTACTGTGATGATAGCACCACAGAGATAACTTCTCTACAACTGGAAGTTCTGTGAAATCTGAGAAACCAACAAATGTTGCTTATTATTGTGTCTTAGCACATAGCATTGACACATAGAAAGTTAGTAGTTACTATTAACTAAGTAATCGAATTTATCATCTATTATTGCATCAGGTCACAAACTTAGAAGCTTGACCCATCACATGGTTAGTATCTCACAGTTTCTTGGGTCAGGAATGCAGATGTGACTTAGCTGGGTTGTCTGCTTCAGGATCTCGCACAAGGCTGCACCAGTGTGTTTCCAATGCTAAGGTCTACTTTCAAGATTTAATAGAAAGCATCTCTTCTAAGCTCATGTAATTACTGAAAGGATTCAATAGTTTGGTCAACTGCAGGCCTCCTATCCTAGTTCCTTACCATGTGATTCTTCCTACAGGGCAGCTTGGTTCACCAAAGCCAGCAAGAGAGAGTCTTCCAACAATACAGAAAACACACTGGAACTCATCATGGAAGTTGATAGCCTATAACCTTTTAGTTGGACATAAGCCACTTGTGCTATCTGCATCACTAGGAGGAGGCAACAAAAAATCATTAATCCCAAAGAGAAAGAATCACTGGAGGCCATTTTGAAAGCAGCCTTTAGGCTCAGTTAGAGTAATGCACTGCATAACAAGGTTTGGGTCGATAATATGCCACATATGCACAGGTGATCCTGTAGCTATTATGCTTAAAGTACATGCCATCATATTTGCATAGTGGTGAAAACAGCTAGCTACACATTTTTCAGACAATATTCTCATCATTAAGCAACGGATGTTAATGTGTTATTGCTATCTATGTAGCTCTTCATCGTGATAGTGAAATTACAAAATACAGGCAGAGAATATCATTTTCCAAATTGTGTTCTGTGTAACCCTAGCATACCATGAGATACTCATCATCTGATGAGAGTGAGGAACACTGCCATGTATAAAGTCAGAGTAGCTTGTGGTATTTTCTGAGTTGAAAATGCCAATATGATCTTTGGTCTTCTTGGAAGACATGGGGTAGGGAAAATGAATCATAAAGCTTGTTTTTGCTATCCTACTTATTAACATCACAGATCATACTTTGGGAAATGCTGACCTATGACATCAGTGTAGGCTGTCACTCCAACCACTGTTAACACTACCAGTGAAAGGGAATTGTGAAAAGCCATATTTATGGTACATAACTACGGGATGAAGAGTTGAGTTTGGAGTTTACACACACACACACACACACATACACAAACACACACATGACAGAATTGTTGGTCAAATAGAGAAATGATAACTGGGCATGGTGGTCCACACCTGTAATTTTAGCACTAGGGAAGCTGAGGCAGGAGAATTCCTGCAAGTTCAAGGCCAGCCTGGGCTATGAAGTGAATTCAAGGCCAGCCTGAACTGCATAGTAAAATCTTGTCTCAAGAAGAAACAAACGAGGGGCAGGGTGTAAAAAAATAAAAAAAAAAAAACCACAAATGAACAGTAGAGAAATCATAAAGCCATCAACACGAGAGAGGTAAGCACTATTGACTTAATTTCTAGGTCCTGGGTCCTGCTGGATTTCAAATAAAGGACAGATCTGTTCCAACTATGAGAATTTTTCCAAAGTGAGGAGACGCAAAAAGTGTAGATGAACCAATATAGACCATTATCTGGTTCTACAAAAACTACTCAATGAAACCACTTCCAGCATCTTTATAAAGAGTACAGTCGATATATGTCTGTTGAATTTTATGACTTGATTTGCTTCCTTTAAGCCCAAAACTTAGCTCATTTTTAATAGACCCCAAGTCAGTGTGTCTTTGTATTGGCAGACACTGGGTGCGAGGGCCAAATTCACTTATTCTTAAGTCCCTAGAATTATTGCAGCAAATTGAAACTCCAAATATAATTTGTGTCATTAACCTCTTAGGGATTATATTTTTGACTTTCTCCTATGTGACATATATCTGGTCACATATTCATTGTGAACCAGCACTTAAAATGCATAATCCTCAAAGGTTACTCACAATTGTTTAAAAGACCCCATATTCATCTCGGAACCCAGAACTGGGAGATAAGGTTTAAGGGATGGCTGAATGTGGATACTGGAATAAACAAACCATTTTATAGTTCTTAAAATAAAGCACTTATGGAGCACATTTTTATCTACAAAGCTTGAAAAATGAATTTATTAATCCTCACAACATTCTCTGCATTATTATCATCACATAATAAATATGGAACAGGGGGTTGAAAGGTTAAATTAGCTTTTCTCCCCTCCTCAGGAGACTTGCTGTTACTTTTGAATTAAAGTATGGTTAGCTGTGTTCTCTGGCATTGTGTTTGTGTCCCTTTTGCTAACTTTCCTCACTTGTGATTTTGGTGGTGACGGGGAGGTATAAGATTATTGTAGAGTAAATTTTGAGAGTAAAATCGAAGTAAGGTCAGCTCTTTGTCCAGTCCGTTTAGCAAGTGGAGAGCTTTTTGGTCATTTCATCCTTGATGTGAATTTCTGCTCATTGAGACTAGTGCTGGTGCTTCCTGCCTCTGTCCCTTTCCTCCTCATCCTGCTCCATGCCCCTACTGCTTTCCGGGTGACATCTCTTTTCTGTTTTCAGATCTCAATAATATAATGAATTCTTATGCCCCTACCACCCTACTTAAGAAAATAGAATAGGATAAACCATTTCACAGGGGTTTTGCCCCTCTTTAAGAAAAAAAAAAAAAACCTTTAAAATGTGATGATTATTTCAGTTCCTACTTTCTATACATTCTACTCTATCTATATGTTTGTCCAAACAATATAGATTATTATGCTGCATGTTAAAAAATGTAAATACCTGGTGTGATAAGAGTTATATCTTTCCACAATTTGTTTTTTCCTTTATTTGTTCAATATTGTACTTAGGAGATTCACCTTGAATATGTTTTGTTCTAGTTCTCTTTCAATGTAATTTAGTATTTCATTCTATGCATACTGCATTTCATTTATTTATTTATTTGATAAAAACACTAGTACTACTAAGATTCTCACATACATGTGTTTACGTGTAAGTTTGAGACCATTTAAGGTCTAGTATAAGTAATGTAATTAATGGATCAAAGGGTATTTGTATCTTAAATTTTTATGTATCATTGCCAAACTTTTTTCTAGAGTGATTAAAGTAATTTACTCAGCTAATAACATTGATTCAAAGTTCTAGCTGCTCCGTATTTTTAATATTAATTCTTGGTATAGTTAGATCTTTATGTCTGTTACTCAACATAGTATCTTGTTTCAGTTTGTTTTTTTCTGATTCCTGTAAAAGTTAATCTTGCTTTCAAATGTTTTTATGGTCATATATGCTCTTTTTCTGAAAATTACCTATCCATAATTTTTGTCAATTTTTAATCTGGGTGGTTTTTTTTGTTAGTTTATAAGTATTCTTTCCGTACTTTAGAGACCAAGCAATCGTCAGTGATACTGTTAGCCACTTCTCAGTACCCTCTGCTAGCCTGTTCATTGCATTCAGTTTGGCCTCCATGTCATCAGTAGTCTTCTAAATATTTTTCTCCTACTTATATTTTGTTGAATGAACTGTATCCCTCCAAGTTCTTGCCTTGTTTCTCTGCTGGGAATGTGCTTACCTGTTTTTGCATGGCTAACAGTGGTTACTGTTTCATAATCTGTTCTTTTGGAAGCTCTTATTTGAATGATTGTTTATGCCCTCTCTGTGCTTTCCCAACTTCCTGTACAGACCTATCAAGAATTTTTGTCCTTTCTCAGAACTAACTGTGATGAAGAAGAAAATAGCGCCTGATGGATGGAACTTGCCACCCACACAGTTGGCTTTGGGATGTCTTCCTGAACAGACTACCAGGAATGGGTGGTGGAATGACCTTTGGGGGATATTTTCAGCTAATAACTCAGGGGCAGTGTCCAGGTTCCTTATAAACATTCTGATTAAGTTAGCCTTGGCATTATTCCCACTGAGTTTCATACCATCATAGTCTTTCAATCCAGTAATGTTTTATTCCAATATTCTAAGGTGATTATGTACTTGAGAAATAAAAAGTCCCAAATGTAGTTTTTGGAAGTCTAGACAAAATTCCGTAGATATTTGCTCCTGCTCCTTCCCAAGTATCTCTTCCAAATGAGCCTATCAAAGAACTTTGGAATTCCCGCCTACTGAGAATGTAGATCTAAGACATATGGCAGTTTATTCTATTTTCTATGTGAATGACAAGGACATGCACTGGGACATCTATTATTTTGAAGCTGGGATTTAACCCAACTAAGGGGGGAACCCAACACACCAAACTGTGTGCTATTTACACATTTCAATATTTAATTTCCTGTCTCCATTAAAAAACATTTTTAGTATGCAGATTATTTACCCAACATAATTTATCAGTTCCTTGTTAGATAATATTCTCCTCAGGGTACATATTGTTCATATTTAGAAATTCTTATTAATCTCAAGAATCACATTGTTTATCCAACAAAATTATTACAGCTTTGATGAAGCTTTAAAAGTGTAACATGTAAATCACTATTTTCTCACTTTCATAAGCAGCTGAATTTTTGATCTGCAGATTATTATGATTTAGTCTTAGACAGAGAAAACGCACAAGATGGTGCAGTAATGTGTAGATGAGGCTATTTAATTAAACTGCTGTTAATGACAAATTGCCATCACAGTAGCTACCCCCTCCTCTAATTGCCTTTCTTAAATAGATAAATGAGGAGTGCTATCCAGTGTTGTTATAAATAAGATGGGAGTAATATTTAAAATTATAAACGTTACACTAACAAATGGCAAGAGGAAAGAAGCAAACAGATATTTAAGTATTTACAATCACTTATTTTCTAGATTACATATTGATCATTTTATCTGTGAAAATGTCAGGGCATCTTTTAATGGAAAGAGAACTCAAAAGATTTGAATTACAGGAGATAATTATTGATAATCTTCCTGATGTTTAAATGTAAGATATGTAAGTTTATGTCTCTGTTGAATAATGCCATTCCAGTCATATTAATTATATTTGGGTTATAGAATAAGATAAATTAAACATGTCTTGATTGTCTAGTGTCTGAGAAAGTGACTTTATTGTTTGCAAATTATATATTCATGTCAGATAATAAATACCCACATAACATGCTCATGTACCCAAAATACTTTAAACTGAAGGGAGATGTACTTTTCCCCAGCATTTGGGAAAATAGAATTCCTCATTTAGCCCCTAAAGAAATATCAGAAAATGTTATGTGACTTGAATAAAACGGCAAAGTCAGTTAATAAAAGCTAAAATCCTGAGTCATGAATTCATGTGTGTTTTCCTGCAAAGATAGTCAAAGTGTTGACAGTGCGAATGTTAAATAATTCTTACAAGTTATGAAGGTTTGTAGTATAAGTTATGAGGATGTGGCAGAGCTCTAATGCTAGCAAATTGGATAATTATAACTGCTGGTGTCTGTCTTTCATGTATTTCATCATTGCCTGTATTTTTTGATTTAGATCTTTTCCTCTAGAGTTAGTTTACACCTTAAGCTCAGCAAGCATTTCAGGGAGGTGAAACCTTTGCTGTTTTCAGGACATTTAGTGACTACATTTTTGTCTTATTTGAATTAAGATTATAAGATAAGGCAATTCCTATTACTGAAATCATCAGATTCAGCTTTTTATCTTCTTATTTATTCTTAGTAATGATAATACAATTTTTTAAAAAAATGCTTATAAACTGCTATTCAGATTAAATATAACAAAATCCTCAGAAAACTGCTGGAAGTATCACCTACCAGGTGATATAAACATACTTGAATCTGGAATCCAAAAGCTGTTACAATTGTTAGAGTACACGGCACCAAAAGTACTAGTTTTATCAATCTGGAGATCACTTGTAGTCACCTTTCTAGGCACCACTGGGATTTTTGTGAGAACTGAGTTTGTGGTTGAATGGAAGCATCAGTAGAGAAGCGTGTGTACTTGCACTTCAGGTCCTTTTTTTTTTTTTTTTTCCTAGATGCTGCTTCTCTGCTGAAGCAGTCCCCTGGGGCTGGGAGGGAAGGTGTACGGAAAAGCAGGGTCTACTTCAGAGGTAAACTGAAAACAGAGTGAAAAATCATCTCTTTTTGTGCACAAATGGCTCAAGTTCAAGCTCACAGTCAATGGGTTTGGTGAGTAAGCTCCATTCAAATAACTGCATCTTCGCCAGGCTATTCTAAACACATGATAGCAGTGTTTCTTTTTGTAGTCAAAAGGACAAAATGGGCTCATAAAATGAAACTTAATGCATGTATTTGGTTGCTTCTTGGGTTTTGACTGCAGAAGGCACTGGTTTCTCTGATCTACTGTTTGATTTGGGCCTGACCTCTCCCTCTTCTCTGTTATGTATTGTCTCTCCCCACTGAGGACAGTGTAGTTCAAGGAAAGCATACCAGTCTTTTTGATGGCCAATTCAGAAAATGTCTCACTAAAATCCATTTTTATTCTTCAGTGATTGCAAATTCAAATTTGTAGTGAAACAGGTACTGTAACTGAGTGTAACACAAGTGAGTTAGGTGGGCCTGCAGTGGCAGGAGCTAGAGATATGACAGACAGCAGCCCCGTGCTGTGACAGAGAGAGGGTCTTTCACTCATTCCAGCAAACTGTTGTCAAGCTACCATGCGAGCTTGTAGTTATCTGAGCCACTGTTTTATTTCAACCAAGCCTGATATCTGGAATTTGATGTGAAATATATTGATTTAACAAAACAATTTAAAAAGCAAAGTAATTATCATATACCATTCTATCCCCCCTGAGGCCAGGCTGTAATCACTATTTCCATGCATATTTGGAAATAAGGTTAAGAGAGAAACAAGGAACCAAGATTATGTAAATTTACCCCAGTTTTATATACTGTTGCCTACACCTAGATGCATAGGATTCGTCCCAAGTCAAGTGGCTTTCTGCCTTATAGACATAGCAGAGCAAAGCTTTTTACCCTAAATGTATATAAAATTTTGCACATCTGTACATTTTTGTGAAGAAAATATTCATGGCTTTCATTAGATTCTAGAAAAATCTATAAACCTAAAAGATTGTGAACCTTTTCAGCTAATTTCTTGACAAGTTGTCATCTGTTTGAATTCCCCTAGGAGCAGGAACTTACTATTGCAAGGATAGCCCATCTCTGATGTAGATGACACTTAGCACAGGAACTCTCTCATTGGCAAAGATCCTTCCTTAACCTTTTTGTTATTGGCAGTTAAGAAAGGCATCTAATCTTTAACTAGAAAAATGCACTTGAAAAAAATTGCAGAAATTAAGAGGTTGCTATAATTTCCTGTAACTATCACCTATTCTTGCAAAAAAATGAACATTATTAAATTGTGATAGTTACTAATGGAATTTTTAATTCTTTTACAATTAAGGTCATTGAATCCTTTATGTCTTGCCCTTCATCCTAAGACTATTTGCATGAAAATAAAGACTAAGTTTCATCATGTTCTATTGATTCATTTAAACATTTTTTATTTTTCATTATAGATTTCTAGAAATGCAGTGTTAGAAATGATCTAAATATTTCTGGTACCTTAGAAAACTCAATTGTGTTAGATCTGGGATTGAATGTTCTGCTATTTATTAATTATGATGATATGAACATTACGTATATGATGCTATACTCGGAGTCTTAGTTCTTCTTCTGAGCATGAATGTACAAATTTGTGAAAAGTAAATATGGGTGGGTAGTGTAGTAATCAGCCAAACCTGCTTTTTTAGACTTTCTACTGGGAACTAGTTATTGAACTCTAAATCTCAGCTTCCACTCTATCTAATGGAGATAAGTTCCTGGAGATAAATATTAGGGTTATTTTAACCAGGAAGTTAGAAGTAAGATAAAGCAGGCAGAGACTCTGCAGAGAACCTAATAGGCAGTAGGCATTCAATTAATATTGACTGTTAATATTTTGATGATGCTGATTTTAAAAAGCACTGGTGAGCACTGTGGTTCATGCTGTAATTCCAGCTTCTTAGGAGTCGGTGGCAGGAGGATCCCATGTTTGAGACCAACCTGGACAGTTTAGCATGATCCTGCTTTAAAAAAAAAAAATTGGAAGTATAGCTCAGGATTTCCTGGGTTCAATCCCCAGTATTGCTAAAAACAAACAAAAACAGAAAATACCTAAAAGCTCAACTTGTAAAACAACAACAAATAATTTCCCCTTACTGCAAAGTCCCTTCTAATATAGGTTCTAATGTAGCTTGAATCAGACTATAACTATTTAAATAAATCAATATTATGTGTGAATTCACGGAAAGATCAGTAGGAAAAAAATCTACTCTGGGAAATGAAATCAAAACAAATCCACCCAGAAAATAACTCAAATACTTTTTAAGGTTTGCTGTTGGATATCAAATCTTATTCAGAGATTTTTTTTTCCTCTCTTCTTGCTGAATCCTGACAGAATCATGTGAAATGTAATTCCAATTTTAGAAGATAGGGTGAAATTGTAAGAAGACTAGTCTTCCCATTGACTAGTTCACTTGCTTTCCTATTGTTAATGAAAAGTTGTTGATTTTGTACTTAGCTAAAAGCAAAAAGGACATAAAATAGCAATTATATTTCACCATTAGCCTGCCCTTTGTGTTGGGGCAGAATATCTGTCTGTGATTTAGGATAATGAGCAGGGTGATGCTGCAGATGTAGTTTATACATCAGTACTTTGGTAGTGAGGATACAGACAGTTTTATTTGGGAATTGGATACATGAGGGTGAAGAGCCCCTCCCCCGAAGTGCAAAGACCCTCCCGCAGGACTGCCTCGTTTGAGTGACATGTCGAGATCCTTCCAGCGCGAGGTGCATAATGTATTGTGCCGGCTGACTCCCATGTGGAAGAGAGCACAAGACTTCCTTATGCATGAGACATTTTTAGCAAATTGGACCCCATTTCAATCTTGATGAAACTTGATGACATTTCCAACTTGCAAGTGCACAAAATGAAAAAGCAAATTTTTAGCTATTTATGTGTCAGAACATCAAAAGCTCAAAAGCCATAATTAAGGGTGTCAGCATGGCAGGGAGACCATATTTCTCCCCTTCTCAGGGGTCTTCTGGGTCTCTCCTCAGAGGTAAGAGAAGGGCTTGCTGCTCCTTGTAGACACAAATCAAACAATTTGGATTTCATGAATCCCACCTGGGATGCTCCCTCTTCATTCCATCCTTGTCATGTTGATATTTAGTGTTTCTCATTTCTTGCATGAGAGGAGAAATTTCAGGAAAAACCGTATAGTTGGTGTTCCTTACTCCTTAATAATTTCCCCGGGCTGCATTTTTTTTTAGAAGTCTGAGGACAAAATGTAAGAACATGATTTGAGAAGGCATTTGATTCCTTTTATTTTTTTTGTTTATGATACATCCAATTAACTTCTTGACATTAAATTCTAAACATGGACAGATTATATAGTATGACTGTTTAATACATATGTAGACATAATAAATGTCCACTTAAATGTTAGAATCAGAGCTTCTAAACTTCAATTATGTGTATTTGTCAAGATGCAGATCTGATTCATAAGGTCTGGGTCTGAGAACAGCCAGCAATTCTTCATTTCTAACAGACTCCCAAGATGAACCATGCTAATTCATCTCTGGACCTCCTGTGTATTGGTGAGACCCTTCATAGATTTCAGCTTACGAGAGGAGCCTTTAAATTCATTTGTGGTCATTGTGATCAACAGGTACACTTGTGTGGAATATACATGTTTTGGCTAAAATAGCCTTTGTATTTTATAACAGAAATTTTAAAATTAGTCGCCAGGACTGCTGCTGCCTGTTAATGATTCACAAAAATCCTCACTTAATAAGAGCTATTTTCCAAAGAGCTAACATTGAATTGCAAATATACTTCCAATCTGAGTGACATTCACGACTCATTCATGTCTCCTGGGGACAAAGCAGCTTTTTGCAAGTGTTGGACATGCAAGTGTATGTGCCATGCTCTGTCTTTAAAACTGTGGACAACTACAACACTATGATGCTAAAAATGGCATATCTTTGACACCAGGAAGCTTAAACTCCTCCAAAGGGGTAGAGTACACGGGAGACTAAAGTGATACAAGAAAGGCCTTAAATAAATGTTAATTGTATTCCAAGGAAAGAGAGACAAAGCTCATCTGTGGCGGAGCCCAAGGGAATCTTCACGCAGAAGGCAGCCTTTGAACTAGTTTTGAGTCACTGGGACTGGTTATGTAAAAATGAGGGCTCAGGGTGTGGAATGAGGTGAGAATATACTAAGGGAGGGACAGTTTGAGAAAACATTTGAGTTAGGAAAAGTAACCTATGTGTCATAAATTGGGAATAGTTTCAATTTGGCTGAAATACAGATTTCATGCAGGGAAATGGTAAATGGTAACACTAGAAAGGAAAGTTGAGATTACAACAGAATGACCTCACAAGGCAGTGGGAGGTGTTGGGGTTTAAGTTAGTAGGCAGTGGGGAGTTGTTCTGTACCCAGCCCATTTGTTCTTAATTCTGCTTTCAGCTTTTCCTCTTTAGTTTTTTTTTAAAATTTGAATTATTTGTATCTTATGTATAAATTGACATTTTAATTCTTCTCAAGTTTCTTTAGATAATGTATGAAAGAAATTATCAGAGGAAAGTAGGTTTGTTTTAGGAATAGGATAGAGGGGATAGGAACAAGGAGGATTTTGTGTACCAACCTTTGAGAGGCGACTCTATCTCATAAACTGCAATGACGGGATAATTCAGAGCTGTGGTCTCTTAGCTGCTGCACATTTGGGGGTCACAGCTTGTGCCTCAATGATGCCCAGCTGTGGGTGAAGGGGAAAGGGCAGGAAAAGCCAGGTGGATCTTCCTAGGAGACCAATTTCTTTCCATGATAGTTCCACTGTACCATATATAATTTAAGACTTCTAACTGTTTTACAATCAATTATATTTATCACTAAATTTCATTTTCATGATAATTATTAAGTCTAAAATTAGAGCAAGTTTTTGGATTTAGATGTTTTTTTCTTGTTCTTTAAACATTAATGTTTAAACAGTGATGTTTTGTGTTAGGCTAGTTTCTGGAAGAGTTCTTTCTCATTTTTAAAAAGAAATATAAGTATGCACAAAGAATTTTGAAAGTATGCTAATCCCTCCTTCTGTTAATTATACTAATGGAAAAACTGGGCTCAGGCCCCGGCTCTAATGATGACAACACCCTAGTGGTAGTCTATTGCATTACAGGTGTAAGAATAGGAATTAAAAAAAAAAAAAAACTGTCTTGTATTTTATTCATTTTTTTCTTTTTTTGTTCCTTCTTTCCCCCTCTCTTGCACCCTAGTTCATCTTTCCTTTTGGAAAATTTCTTCCCATTTTTAAATATCTATTGTATATTTTGATGATCATAGTACTGCTGTGAAAGGACTTTGGAGGCATACTAAGGTTACTGATCAAATGTTCTGAGGGTAGGAGGGTTAACTAAAGTGCCTTAATGTAGTCACACACGTGCTTTAAAAGCAGATCATTTGGGGCTGGGGAAGTAGAGCACTTGCCTAACACGCAGGAGGCTCTGGGTTTGGTCCCTGGCACTGAACAAGAAAAAAAACAAAAAACAAACAAACAAACAAAACAAAACAACAACAACAACAACAACAACAAACCAGAGCATTTTCTCTAGTTGACACAAAGTCACAGAAGTCTGAAGCATGGCAAGACCCAAATATGTTATTGCTGGATTGTATATGGGTTATTCTTAACGATGCAGGACAAAACCCTCAAAATAAAAGTTTCAATGCCACTTGTTTCCTGCATTCTAGAGGGATCCGGATGTTCTGAGTTTCCACAGATTAATCAGACATTTAGCAGATCAACTCCAGGCTTAAATGTCAAACTCTTACATAGTTTTCCATTTTCTGGCTTTTCTTGATGGCACTATTTGTACATAAGTTCAAAAGCAATGAAAGCCTTTCAGTAAAGCTTATTTGATGAATATAATTTGTCCAGGTATTTTATTCAGCAGAGCCCTTTTTCTGTATAGTCAGTTTTTATACACATACAGTTAGCAGCAATAATAAACAGTTATGCAATGTTCATTCTAGGAAATCTGTTGAAACTATTTTATTTTTAATATAGTTTTATTTGATGTCTTAATAGCAAAGTATCCCATTTTGGGGTCCCGTTTCCCATTCCTTCCTGCACATCTTTCTTGAAGAATCTCACCCAATCTCAATGTATTCAGTAAAGAAGTTACTAACTCTCAGGCTTCAGTCTCTACCATCATTCTGTCCCCCAAACGTAAATCCTTTCACTCATCGGTCAACTGTTAAGTCTACTTGGATATCTTAAAAGAATCCCATGGTAGACACATCATAAACAGAAATCGCCCCCTTCTCTTTTTTCCTGTGTTCTAGCTAAACTGGAGGCATCAGCATTCATTTAATTTGCTAGGCTAAATAAACTGTGTGGCAATTTCCACATCTCTCCTACAGGTTCACACTTTTCCCTCATTTTCATCTGATTTTCTCCCATTCATACTGTCTACCTGGACTGCAACAATAGCCACCTAACTTGTCTCCCACTTCTGACCTGCAAGAACAGCATCCCTTTTGAGCATGTCATGTGGCCTGCTGTGACTCACAATAGAGTGCTTAGTCCTTCCCTGATTGGCCCCAGTGGACTTCTCATCCCTCTCTCTGCCCTTCCCAGCACTCCCTGACCTTCCTGCTATTCCTCACTCATCCTGTCACTCCTAATGCCACCAAGACACATTCTACAGTCTCTGCCTGGAAGGCACCTGTCCCTCTGCCCACACACATCCTCAACAGTCGCCTCCCCGCAGTTTGTATTCCAGCCCACAGCTACCCTCTGCTTCAGTCTGACGTCTCCTAAAATCAGGGCCTTCATCAGGGCTTGAAAGCAGGAGGTGTGTTTGGAAACTAACCATGGGGAACAGGAGGTACGAGTGAGAAGAGTGGGCAGGAGGAGAAGGAAAATCAGTAAAGCTGTAGTACCAAGTTGCTAAAGAGAAGGTCAGACCCTGGAAACGCACAGAATGTCCCTCAGAATTATGCGCTTAGTCCATTGGCTTCTGCCTCCTCACACAGAAGCTGCCCTCCAGGACACTGACTTCCATACATGTCTATTCCTTTTGCAAAAATTTTATTGAATAAAAAAGGTAAACTAGAATTGCATAACAGAATAACAGGAGAATAACAATAGTTAACACACTGCATATTGTCATCTCCAAAGCACAGAGCACAAGATACAGGCATAAATAATTCTCCAACTGATATTAGCAGGAACCTTCCGTTTGATGAACTAAGAGACCTGGTAGTATAGCTACCTTGCATTTTTCTCCTTTTTCCCTTCCTTTCTCACTTCCCCCTCTTCCTAGTTTGTTTTTCCTTTTAAACAGTTGCTTCTCATTTCACAAAATCTATTGTACATTCTAGACCTTATTCACTCCTTCAGCTTCTTACACTATTGACAATATGATGTTTAGTCATGTGAGTCCGATTTATTTCACTTATGAGTACGGTCTCAAGTTGCGTCCACTTACCTATAGATGTCTCAATTTTATCCTTCTTTATGGTTCAGTGTTACTCCATTTATAAAAAGACCACACCCTTTTTTTTTCACTCCCTAGATGATGTGCAGTTGGGCTTTTCCCCAAGGTTTAGCTATTATAAGTTGTGCTGCTATAAATATGGGTGTGCATATATCACTGTGCTATGATGTTTTTAATCCTTCCAGGAAGATACCTGGAAGAGGAATACTGGGTCAATGGGAACCTCTAATTCTAGTTTTTTTGCGGCATCTCCATACTGACTTCCACAGTTGTTGCAGCAGTCTACTCTCCCATGAACAGTGCAGAAGGGTTCCTTTTCCCAGTAGTCCCTCCAGGAATTTGTTATTGGTTGCTTTCTTGATGATAGACATTAGTTCTGGAGTGAGATGGTATCTCTGTGTTGTTTTAATTGGCATCTCTCAAAAGACCACTGATACTGATCGTTTTTTCCTGTATTTATTGGTTATTTGTATTTCTTCATCTGAGAAATGCATATTCATCTCAGATTCCTATTTTTGGATTGGATCTTTAAATTTGATCGGTCTGATTTTTTAGTTCTGAATATGTTCTAGATCTAAGTCCTTTGACTTAGGGACAACTGGCTAAATTTTTTTCCCAGTATGTGGGCTGTCTTTTCACTCAGTTGATGTACAAAAGCTTTTTAATAAGGTGAGATCCCAGTTGTTGATTTTGGAGGTATTTCCCGTGTGATCTTGGTTTTGTTCATTTTGTTCATAAAGTCTCTACTTACACCTGTGTTTCAAGATTTCTACCTATTTTCTCTTCCAGGAGATTTATTGTTTCTGTTTTATTATTTAGATCTTTGATCCATTATCTTGGGTTAGTGTCTGGTGACAGACATAGATCTAGTTTTAGTCATTGACATGTAGAAAGGTAGTTTTTCTAGTACCTTTTATTAAAACTACTGTGATAAAATCTGCATGATTTTATCTGGCAAAAAAAAAATCAGACCTGAGGATCAGTGATCAGTAGAACAGATTAGAAAATGCAGATACATGCTCAGCCATCATACCATACTTAATGATAAAATATAAATTTAGAGACATAAAAGTATTAATTTACTGTTTTAATTCTATGACATGGCCACTTTCGTATTCCCCTAAGTCATTTTTTTCATACTGTTAACCTGTTGATTTGTTGGTTATGCATGTAAAATCTACAATAAATCATGGCATGCAAACAAAACTTACAGGTATATAAAAGCGACTTACTTATTCAGGTAAAATAGGTTTTTAAGAATTTAATAATCAAATTCTACTGCACATTTATCTAAAGATATTGTTATTTATATTTTACTTGATGGTTGATTTAATAATGAAGCATTTGAGGCTTGAAAGAATTTGGTATAGTACACTAGCAAATGGATATGTCAAGTTTATCTTCTGCTATGAGTTTTGGAACACAGATCTGGTGTACTGTTACAATGAAACAATGCATGTCTGAATATACGTATCTGAATATGCATGTATGTCTCTCATCCCCCCAAAATTTATTTGTTGAAGTCCTAACTCTCAATATGATGGTATTTGGTTGTGGGATTGGGAAGTAATTTGATTTAGATGATGTCATGAAGGTGCCCTGCCCTAGCCCCTGAAGGGGGTTTGTGTTCCTTTAAAAGGAGGAAGAGATTCTATCTGTTTCTGTTTTTGTAATGTGAACATTAGCAAGAAGGTGGCCTCCTGCAAGCCAGGGAACAGATCTCACTAGGACTAAACTTGATGGCACCTTGATTTTCTTTGCCTTTCTTTTCTTTTTTTTTTTTTTTTTTTTTTTTTTTTTGTTGTTGTTTTTTTGGCATTGGGAATTGAACTCAGGACCTCATGCTTTCCAGACAGCTGTATCCCTAGTCCATCACCATGATTTTTAGGGTCATCCTCTAAAACTGTGAGAAGTAAGTTTCTGTCCTTTAAGCCACTCAATTTGTGGTATTTTGTTATAGCAGTTGAGCTGACTTATATATTGTTTCCCTGATGTGGTTGGAATGGACAAGTGGATCAAATTGGAAGAGCCAACTCCTTTGTCCCATTTTTGTGTCCACCACAGCAGTGTGCTGGAAGGGGTATGACCCTTAGTCATCTGTGAGCCCCGTGAGCCTCAACGTGGTATGTGCTGGGGTTCTTGTTTAAATGTTTAAAACCAAATCTTACCTAATGTTTTGCTGTCATACAAGTAGATCTTACTGTAATTTTAAAATCCATATTCTGGATCCTGTGCTCTTTATAGACATTCCTTTTAGCTTCAGGTAGAGAATACTTGGCATTTTTCTTCCTTTTTCAGTATTTTAGATAAAACTTGGAAGTGATGCAGACATAAATAAGCTATTTATGCAAACAGGCATGAAAAGACTCCTTTAGTATATTTTTTATTTATAGAATTTTCCAAGGGTCTCATTCATGCTAAAGTTAACCAAGATCACTCAGTTTCACATGACAGTTTTTATATTTTAGTAGTGTGTTGTTCCTCTGGTTAGGCTATTCTTATTGTACACATTTCTAGACCAAAAATGCATATATAGAAAAGTAAAATTTTTGAGAAATCAAGACATTGGAGATAGGTGTTTAGAAAGTGCCAAGAAGAGATAGTAAACAATGAAAATATTTTGTAATAACTTAAGTTTACTATGGGGTTCAAAGTATCGCTGTATGTAAGACACCAATTATTTGAGTGGAGATTAAAAAAAAACTATTCAAGTTTTGTTAACACTATAGCTTCCTTTGGAACATGGTGTCATTTAGCCTTATCAGGTGATTTTACTTTTGTGTTTTTGCTGAGCATTTTTATGTTCATTAACAATGATATTGTCATATTAAAGAAATTTGTGTCAATATTTTTCTAGAGCTGTGATGGTGAACCTTTTAGAGCTTTCAGTGATATAAACACCCCACTGTAGCATCTGTGCTTGCTCTAGGGAGTCGGAGAATTGAGAGAGCGATAAAGTCCAGGTCTATGCCAAGCACACAGGAGAAGGTGATGGAATCTAGTGTGTAGTACCCACGCATCCAGCCATGATTTTACTTGACCTATAAAAATGTTGGCAAAAATTGCAAAAGATGTCTTATTACTTTTGATTCCTAATTATAATAATTTACTACTTATTAACTCATGTTCAGTGAGTGCCTATTGTGTGCCAGGTCCTGGCCTGAGAATTCTGTATACATTTGTCTCTTTCAGTCATCTCGATAATTCCTCAAGTAGCTGCTATTATTATCTACAGGTGTACTCTGTGATGCTTCTGCCACAAGGAAATTGTCTAATGCATTTGTCAGACCATCTGTCCATTCCTAAGTAAAGCATGACAGTGTGTTTGAAATATAAAACTTAAGGCTGGGGATGTAGAGTGCCTTCATAGCAAGCTTGAGGCCTTAGAGTTAAGCTACTTAAGATTCAAATATCCACTTCTTTTCTAGAGAGGTAGAGCAGAGAGAAGCTGACTAAGGGCAAATGTAGATTGCATTTCTTTTGTTTTGTCATTTAAGTCGTTGCCACTGCAATGAACTCAAAGCACTCTATAGAGAGAAATCTGTGAAATTAGTATAGACATAGTCAAAAGGGTCACTGAAATTAATTCACTTATGCTTGTCTCTACGAAATTTCCCAGCGAAATGGATGAACAAATACTCTTAAACAAGATCGGAAATACAAATAGATTCATTGACTCTGAAATTCAACAGCTATTACCTAATTTGACCCTGGCAGCCAAGTTTCCCAGAGCGCTGGCATCTCAAACATGGTGGCTCAGGTTCCCAAGATAGGTTGGTGATATTTATTGAATGAAAACTTCAGATTTGTGTGCTATTGTACTCAGCAACACTTCTCATAAATCTTCAGAAAGTTTGGAATATATTATAGAGTTTTGTGTGGAAAGTCTTCCAATCACAAGTTTCACTGCAAAGATTTTGTGCAAATCTAATCATCAGGTGAAATTAGTGACACAGTGTTCAATTTCAAAGCAGGAAGATTTAACAAAGGTAACTACTTTCATGGCAAGAGAAAAGAAAGCAGGGAAATATATTAAAGTACCTATTTATCAGGCTGCAAATATTGGAAATGATTGTAAAAGAAATATAAAAAATGAGTAAGTTAATTCTTACTCATTGGAAGGAAGGGTGATGTTTCCTTTTTTAAAGAAGCAATGACATGCATTGCCTTTTTCTCTTTGTCATATTTTATTTTGATTTAAAATATTTTATTAGATTCTATAGTTTTGCTGTATTGTGTGCACTTTCCAATGAATGATCTATTTATTTACTTGAAAGGCAAGATTCGCAAATGCAAAAGCAACATGAAAGACTTTTTCCTACAAATTTCCTAATGAAAGCCAAGGACACTTTTTAAAAAAAAATTTGGTTCTAAGTTTCATTTGCTTAAAATGAAAAATGTATTCTTAAAACTAAATAAAAAAGATCACATTATCAGTATTTCTGACTGCGAGTGAATGAATACTTATTCTGAATAGGTTCCTGTGAATGGCCACTCTATAACTATTGTGTTTTGTTCGAAAAGTATATTAAAAAGTAGAAACAGCATCATGAATGAAGAAAAGGGATAGAAACAAAGTATAAAATATGTAATCTTTTAAAAGGACCTTATCAAGGAGAATCTTAGTGAAACTTTAAATGGGAGAGTCACACAATCCTGAAGCTTTTCCATTTCCTATTCAATGAATAATTTACTTTTTAGATGAGATTCGCTAACATTATTACAGAATAACTGTAATTGAAAATTATTAAAGCTCTGTCTTTATTGCGACTTAAAACCTGTGCATTTGGTGTTTGACCAGGTCTGCTTTGTCATTAAGAGTTTTGAGGGAAAGCAAAATCTCTGTCTCTTGAAGAATAAAGAGCAAAACCTTAATTGCTTTCTTGTTTCCTACGAAGATGCTAATAGGATGAACTCAATGTCAGGAATAATAAGACAAAATGATGGTGTACACCCTGCGAAGAGAAAATAAAACATCTTTTTATGTAAACTGTCACCAGAACCTCAAAGAAACTCTTTGCTCTTTCCCTGCCCTGATTTTGAACTGCTTCATTAAAAGTAATTTTGTTTTTCAGAAGGATAACACCCACATTATTCTATTAAAATTTTTAAGAGAAATCTTCAATTAAGAGGTTATTGTTGTCTGAAGGATTTTTCCATAGTTGGTTGGTAGCTGAAAATGTGATTCATCCCAAATTTGAACGGAAATATGACATTCATCATGGTTTAAAATGGATAAACGTCTTATCTGTTTGAAATGCCAGAGAACTTAGTATTATTTATCAGATCCTTTGAAAATGGAGGAATTTTCAGAGGAGAGGCTTTTCGTAAATGAGAGAAATGACTCATCAATTCTTCATGCCTTTAATTGATTGAAAAGTTGAATTAGATATATTTAATAACCCTTATTTCATGTAGCATTTTGGCTTTTGAGAGCTGAAAATAAATAAGGGTCTATGGAATTCAGCTCACTCATTTGTGAATATCCCTTTTTGGTAGCCAGAGAAGATAGTCTTTAAAAACATATCTCTTTGGCCACTAAACTCATATCTACAGCTTGTTCTCATCTCAGTTTAGATACTAACTTGATTTAGAGTCTGACTTGAGAATGTTTAGATAAATAAACACATTTAAAGCACTTATAAAGAATTTAATTTTGTTCTCTGAGAATTTTTTCAGTGCTCACGAGAAAAGATAGCTGCTTGTCAATTCAGGCCGTGACGATCACTTGGTGACTGAGGCAACAGTGACCAGAACTACCCTGCAGTTTTCCAGTTCTGTGACAGTTTTCATGGTCTGTGTGCAAAAATATCCACCTCAGAATTGGCACCAGGTCACATAATTCCATGGAACACAATACAAAATTGTACTTGTGATTAGAAAGATGTGAGCATGTGAAAGGCTCTGAGAAGCTCTGCATTCTATTCTGTAAAAGAGAAATCTATTTTACATTGTACAATGCCAGACTTCCAAAATTTATTTAATTAAACATGGAATCCACCACCATTTCTTTCCTGTACTCTAATATGCACTTGCTTCCTTTACAGCTAAAGTTCTGGGAAACTTGCGCTAATACACATTTCTATATTGAAATAAACCTTGTGACATAGATATCCTTGTCTTACAGATGAACAGGTTTAGCCATGTTAACCTTCTCTAAGGACAGATAACTCTTCTTCAGTAATAGAGCCAGAGTGGAAAGCTGGTCTAAAGATAACCCTAAATCTAGTGCTGTGACTAGAAAATAGGAAGAGATATTTTGTTTTAGCATATGGACTATTTATAGCTGTGCACAGCAACTGTACACCTATTTCTTTTTCT
This sequence comes from Cavia porcellus, assembly GCF_034190915.1. Classification (NCBI taxonomy): domain Eukaryota; kingdom Metazoa; phylum Chordata; class Mammalia; order Rodentia; family Caviidae; genus Cavia; species Cavia porcellus. The sequence continues at coordinate 53,000,127 of NW_026947496.1, forward strand.
GTGCACACTCTCATAGTTTTCTCCTGTGCTCTTAACATTGAGGTCTTGTAATAAAAGCACTTTTTATATACAGTGTGTTGGCTTAAGTTATTAAATTCCATGCCATACTATAATTAGGACTGAGCCCAAATAGTGCATATAGAACACATAATTTTATAATTTGTATGTAAAGGTACAGAGTTGAACAAAGCACATATATTCCTTAGGAATGATATTCAGTAAAATATTGTGAGTCCACAGAGCAACATGAAATGAAGAAATCCACTTGTCTGGAAGGACTTTGTTTAAAATAATTTCAGAAATATTTAAAAGATTCAATTTTATTTGTAATATTAAAATAAAGTTTATATTGCGAAAAATATTTAAAAACATTAAAAGTCTTCTGATAGTGATAAAATATATTTTTAATTTGTAGACATGTAGATAACATTTAGGCGTGTTACCTATGTATAACTTTATTCTCTTTATTCTCAAAAATACATGTATTTTTGTGGCTTGGTAAGCATGTACTTGAATATAAAAATATATTCATATATTTATCTAATAAAAACAACTTTGTATCTGAATTGTTAGAAATATCCATCTTAGTTATTTTAAATGTAATACAATTCTAGATTTCTTTAATAAATGTCCAGTGGATAGATTTATTATGATGATTATTTTTAATTTCCTGCATCAGATCTAGGTCTTTGATAAATACCACAGACAACCCCAGAACTGTACGATGGGCTTGACAGTTCTTCAATAAAAGGCTGTGTGGTTTTTTTTTTTTTGTCAGTATCTTCCTCCCAGTGACAGCTGCTTTGTTCTTTTCTAGTCAGATTTTCTAGTTAACACATCAAAAGTGTATCTGTGTACACGAAGTAGGAAGAAAACAGTTCAAAGAGGTAAGAGATTCACTTTTAACTTTTCACTACATTTTCTCCACACTTGTCACAAAAAACGTCTCATATGGTGGCTTTAGAACAAGGTGAGGAGTTCATGGTGGGTCCCAGGGATACATGGCATAGGAGGTGGATTAGCGATTCAGAAGATAAGTTGATCAGGCAACACACTGAGACCCCAAGTTAGTGGGAGGTTATTTGAGATGAAGAATTTGCATTTTCCCAAGGCAACAAAACCAAAGAGCCAAGCACAGGTTTTTGTGTGTGATTTATTGCTGCGGAATGATTCTCCTTGTTGGCATATCTTGATAACAAGTATATTCCTCCTTTATGTGTACAGCTCTGCAGCTGTCATGGTCACTTATGCCAGCAGGTTTCCTGGACACATGTGAACAATGAAGTTGGTCATGCTTCTAGGCTTAAGCAAATGTTCTTGGAGGAGAGACGTGTTGTCATCTGAATTGGTACTTGAATGCCAAAAGTCTGGGGTATCCCAGTCACCGATATTATAAAGATCAAGGAGAAAGAAACCTCTCTCTCCTCTCCACCTAGCATGCCTGCTGTAAATCCTGAGTAGAGAGAATGCCTAGGGAATCCCCATCATTGACTCAGGTTGAAATAGGCCAGTGCTACATTATACCCTGTGTGTGTTTTTTAGTATAGAAAGAAAAGCAAAATAAATAAACATTTATTTTAAAGAATTTTTACGTTTGATGTTTTAATAAAGCATCAGAGTACTCATGAGAAAAAATAAGAACCCTGAATTACTTTCTTTGACTTATTTCATAATTGAGCATGGTTTTAAATCTTTATATCCATGTGTTTTTCTGGACTCAGAGCTCTAAAAGTGTAAGACAACTTGGGCAAAAAACATTTGCCCCCCCCCCCCCCAAAAAAAAAGCCAGCCCCATATTTCCTGGGTATCTTTGATTTTGGTATTGTTCTAAGCATAAAGGAGGCAGAGTTATGACAAGGAAGGGAGAGGAACAGCAGAAAACTGCCTGGGGTCAGCCAAGTGGTTTAATTCTTTAAGGTTTGTTTCTTTCATCTGAAAATGGAAATTCTTGTGATGTTCCGATTGCAACGTTGGCCTTGTTAGGGAGTCTGGAGAGGTGAAGCAGTTACACTGGATTACCAACTGGACTGGTTTGAGATGTCTCTCTGGCACTAGTAAAGCTACTCCTGGGTATGGGTGGGTGAGTCACGAGGTATGACTCTTGGTTTCTGTCTGGTCCTTGGCTCCTTTTCCTCTGTGCTGTGTCCCTGCTCTGCTTCCCACTTGCCAGGAAGTAAGTAGCTTTGCACCATCACAGTTTTCTGCCTTCATGTTCCAACTTTAGCCACCTAGTCAGGCACTGGACTCTCTGAAACATGAGCCAAATTTAAACTCTCCTTCTTTAAATTGTTGGTGTCAGGTATTTTGTACCAGCAACAGAAAACCGACTAATACAAGAAGCATTGTACATGTACTCACTTGGCACATTAAGGCA